>NC_067285.1:111875165-112547085 GCF_020740795.1 Apus apus | reverse complement strand
TGGGTTTGGGGATGGGGGTGCAGAGGGGAAGCCCACCCGTGGGTGCTGCTCGGGGTGGGTTTGGGGATGGGGGTGCAGGGGGGAAGCCCACCCGTGGGTGCTGCTCAGGGTGGGTTTGGGGCTGGGGGTGCAGGGGGGAAGCCCACCCGTGGGTGCTCCTCGGGGTGGGTTTGGGGATGGGGGTGCAGAGGGGAAGCCCACCCGTGGGTGCTCCTCCTCGGGGTGGGTTTGGGGATGGGGGTGCAGGGGGGAAGCCCACCCGTGGGTGCTCCTCCTCGGGGTGGGTTTGGGGATGGGGGTGCAGGGGGGAAGCCCACCCGTGGGTGCTCTTTGGGGTGGGTTTGGGGATGGGGGTGCAGAGGGCAAGCCCACCCGTGGGTGCTCCTCGGGGTGGGTTTGGGGATGGGGGTGCAGGGGGGAAGCCCACCCGTGGGTGGTGCTGGGGCTCAGTTCCAGCAGAGCCAGACCCCCTGGGCTACCCTTAGGGTCCGTTTTTGGGGCCACCGCTGCCCCCCACCCCAGGGTGTCCCCCCCAAACCCCGGCCCCCCCCCTTTTCCCGTGCAGCCTCACCTGGCCGGGGGGGTGATGCTGGTGGCAGCCGGAGGGGTGGCCGGGCCAGGTTGGTCCCTGCTATTTGTAGGGCTGGAGGCCGGTGACGCTGGCCCTGTCACTGCTCCCCGGGGGGGGGGACACACACACAGTGACCTCACCCGTGGCGTCCCCCTCCCCCTGCCAGCTCTGCCTTCTCACCACGGCCTCCTTCCCTGGCGGTGGAGCCAGGAATGGGCCAAATCCATCCCAGCTGGTCCACAGCCCCATGGACACCCAGCTCCAGGAGGAGGAACCCTCCTGGTGAAGGGTGGGAGCAGCTTCAAATCCTCCGTGCCTCAGTTTCCCTCCTCTTGGCGGTACCCCCCCCTCTTTTTTCTCGGGTTCATCGCCCCAACATCTCGGGGGTGGGATCTTGGGCTGGATGCTGGGCAGGCTGCCCAAAGCCTCCAGCTCCGGGAATGTCAGGGAAGCTGGGAAAAAAGGGAATGAGGCAGGATCTGGCCTTGGATGCTTCCCAGCAGCTGCTGGGGCCTCTGCTGTTTGCAGCTGGACAGGGCGGGATGGGGGCCGGGAAGATGCTGCAGGGAAAGGTCAGGGCAGGTCCCCACACCCCCCAAAATTCCTCCATCCTGCCAAAAAACCCCTTTTTGGGGTGTCCCCAGGGAGAGCAGCAGCGGTGGGTGGGCAGCCCCACCCCCTTCCCAGGGTTGGGGGGGGGGTCCCCATTTCTTTTGGGGGTCGGGACGTTTTCTTTCCGACGGCGATTCCAGCTGGGGCCGGGAGCTTCCCGGGGTCAGGAGCTCATTAGTTAATTGAGGTTCAAAGGAACGAGCTCATCAACGAAGCGGGGAGGGCAAGGGGTTCAGGAGGGGGTGCCGGGGGGGTGGAGTGAGATGGTGGAGGCACCAAGGTCATTTCTGGGGGGGGCGTTTGGGGCTGCTGGTGGGGAGGTGTCCCCCCCGGCCACCTGCCCCCGCTGCAAGCCGCAGCCTCTGGGAATTCCCACCCCCACCCCCCCTGGAAAAACCGTGCTGGAAAACTCAAAGACAGCCCCAATCCTTGGGGTGAAACCTCTGCTCTGAGTCCAGCTCTCCCAGTGCCTGCAGTGGGGGGAGGTGGAACTGCCCCAGTTAACCAGGACATGGGCCCCCCTGCCCTACGGGAGGAACAAGGAGGGTCTGGTCTCAGCCACCTTGTGATTAAAAACTACTCAAAGAAACCCTATTAGCCTGTTTTTTAATACAGAGGTGCTGCACCTCGGGGTCCTCTGGACTTTTCTTGACCCTTGGGACCCTTCTTGTGCTCTGGACCATCCCCAGCACTTGGGTTTCCTTGGATTTGTCTTCTTCTTTCTGCATTTTTTTTTTTTGCCTCCTGCTCTGATAACCCATCTCCATCATGGAGCCTTCACTGGGGAAAAAAAGAAGAGGAAAACCTCTCGGAATTCTCTGGAGGGCAGCAAAAGGCTCCCTCAGGCTGGAGGAGGATCTCCCTCAGCTTTAGAAACCTGTGAGTGCTTTAGCAGGGACCATCTGGAGACCTTCTTGAGGTTTTAAACTGCAAGAGTGTAGGTTGAGGTTGGACACAAGGGATTATTTACAGCAAGGGTGGTGAGACCCTGGCCCGGGCTGCCCAGGGAAGCTGTGGCTGCCCCATCCCTGGCAGTGTTGAAGGGCAGGTTGGATGGGGCTTGGAGCAGCCTGGGCTGGTGGGAGGTGTCCACTAGACTAGATGCTCTTCGAATGTCCCTCCCAACCCAAACCATCCCATGATTCTGTGATTCACATTTGCAGATGTTTTGGTGGAACCTCACCCAACCAAGAGCACGAAGACACCTCAGTGACATTTACTTGCCCTTCACCCCTCTGATGGGCATGTTCTTCAAGCTCTGCTCCTTCCCCTCCCAGGTTTAGGACCATGCACACCCTTCCCAAGAAGGAGAAGCACAGGAACATTGTTGGCAGGGACCTCCAAGGTCTCCCATCCAACCTCCTGCATGGGAGCAGGACCAACAGCAAAGTTAGACCAGGCTGCTTGGAGCAACCAGCTGAAGGTAACCATGGAGAGATCTTAGCAGCAGGAGAAAGAATCTGAAATCTCCTCCAGCATCTAGGGATGGAAGTCCCCTGGCCCAAGGACTGAGGCAAGAACCTGCAGTAGGTTCTGCATCAGCAAACGTGTGTGCTGTGTAGCCCTGGGGTCCCTTCTCCCTGCTCCTATGTCTGGAGAAAGCCTGGCTGTCTCCTCTGGGACACAGGGCTCTTCTCCCTAGCTTTCATCCACATTTTCAAGAGCACTGAGGGTACAGAGAAGAAAATAATAAAAAAGAAGACAATAAAAGATGAAGAATCCATCCTCTGAAATACCAGAATTTCCCCACACTGTTTGTTCCCTGGACCACAGCTCTCAGAAAGCCAAGATCTCCTGGGTTGCTCCAAGGCTCCTCTGCTGAGAGGTGGAGGTTGCTCTGATGGTTTAATTTTAGAGCTGGGGAATGAGGACACTGGCACAAGGACACAGAGAGTGTGGGGAGAAATGGACACAAGCCCAGCCAGGTGTGCTCGAGATGGCTCCAAAATTGCTCTTTTTGCTGCTGTCGTGGGCCAAGAGAAGGGAAGGGTCCAGGTGACACTTGGGAAGGGGCACATCGGGTGAGATCACGGAGATGGGACCACGTGGAGCCACTTTCCCCTCCAGATGGAACCCCCAGGCCCCTTGCAGCAGCACCCCTCACTGCAGGGAGCCCATGGGGACAGCTGGGCCACCACCACCACCAGCCAGCACGAGACCCCCTGTGGCAGGGCTAAAAATCCACCCCCAAACACGGGCCATTTCCTTCAGGGATCAAAAACCTTTGGTTTTTCTGGAGGGGCTGTTTTTCTGGGGAGTTGAAATCCCAACTCTTCACTTGCTGTGACAGTTTCCAAACCAGCAGCACGTGGTGGCCTGACCCTGAAGGAGGAAACCTTCTTGCTTTCCACACCAAAACGAGGATATTCCTATATTAACACACACACAGAATGAGCTGCTTTTTTTCTTTTCCTCCTTTTTTTTGGTGGTTTTGTTGTTGTTGTTGTTGTTGTTGTTGTTTGAAAGAGCTGACCAGCAGAAAAATGTGAAACCACTTCCCTGCAGGTCTGGAAAAAACCAAAACACCCCCCCCTCGTGCTCTTGGGGTGGTGGGTTTTGGTTGGGTTGTCCTTTTTTTTTTTTTTTTTGGATGAGATCCAGGAGATCTTTTTCTTCTTTTTTTTTTTTGTGTTTGGTTTTTGTCAGGAAAAGAAAACCAAAACAAAGAGGCTTTACTCTTTCCAGGGGGGGGGAAAAAAAAAAGAAGTGACAAAGAACAGCCTGTCCCAGCACACTCCAGAAGAGAGATGGTGTGAAAATATGAATCCAAACATCACGCTATTTAATTCCCAAATAAAACATTGGAAAAAAAAAAAAAATTAATAAAAGGAGGCAACAGTATCTGCACTAACACTTTGCTACATATAAAATCTCCAGCTAATATGAAGCTTAAGGTACCAACCTCTAAAACAGTTAAGATATATACACATAATTTTTCTTTTTCTGGGGGGAGGGGTATATTAACAAACAGAATATTACAAAATATTAAAGAAGGCAACTCTGCTGTCGTTTTTTTTTTTGGGGGGGGGGGGGCGTGGGTTTGTTTTGTTGGTTGTTGGGTTTGTTTTGTTGTGTTTCTTCACTTGAAGTTGGCGTAGTCTGAGAAGGCGTCGATGTATTCCTGCACCACCTTGTAGCAGAATTCGTACTGTTCCTGTGGGGTGGGGGGAGGGAAAGGGGTTAGGATAAGGTGCAGAACCAGCTCAGACATTGTTCTGGGCTTGGTGGTCTGCAGGGAGCTGGGACCAAGTGTGGGTAGGGGTCCTCAGCCCAGCCTGAGGGCAAGGAACTGGGCGCCCACCCAGCAGCGGGTCCCGCCTCCTTTGTGATCCTCAAAGATCATGGAATCACAGAACTGTCAGGGTTGGAAGGGAGCTCTAGAGATCATTCAGTCCAACCCCCCTGCCAAAGCAGGATCCCCTAGAGCCCATTACCCAGGGCTGCATCCAGGGGGGTCTTGAACATCTCCAGAGAAGGAGACTCCACACCCTCCCTGAGCAGCCTGGCCCAGGGCTCTGTCACCCTCACCCTAAAGAAGCTTCTCCCCATATTTCCATGGCACTTCCCATGTTCCGCTTGTGCCCGTTGCCCCTCGTCCTGTCCCTGGGCACTGCTGAGCAGAGTCCTGGCTCCACTCCTCCCCTGCACCCACCCTGAGACACTTGTAGGCACTGATAAGGTCTGTCCTCAGCCTTCTCCTCTCCAGGCTGAACAGTCCCAGCTCCCTCAGCCTTTCCTCATCAGGGAGATGCTCCAAAAATCTGGCTGCTCACCCTCCTTGCTGGGGTGCCACCAGCAAAAGAAAGTCTGCTTTCCCCTTCTTCTCTGAGGTTCTATTTTGACCCAAAAAAAGACTTCTTCAAATCCCTGAGCATTCTTGCAAAGCCCTCTTGCAAAATCTCACCTAGTCCTGCCTGCTCCTGCCCTCCCACCACGCTGCCTGCCCATGCCCATATCACAGCCACTCCAGGAGAGCCTTCCAGGCTCCTGGAGCCCATAAATACATGGGTTGTGGTTTAGGATGTCTCCAAGGAGGCTACTACAGCTTGTGCCAGTGCTCAAGAGGGGCTTGATGCCTTCAGCCAGCCAAGCTCCACTCTTAAGGATGTCTTAACAAGAGAGGGGAGATACCTTCTGACCCACCCCTACCTTCGTGGAGAGAGGAAAACCTTCAACTGAGCAAGTTTTTGCTCAGCACTGAGTCCCCAGCCCATTCCTTCTGAGGTCTGGGGTGGCAGGAGGAGCTGGGTGGTCCTCAGCTGCACTTACCAGTGTCTGCACCATATGTGGCCTCTGTAGTCTTAAACTCTTCACTGTCTGAAAGACATCGAGGATCCCTTCTGCCTTCACCCTTTCCAGGACAGTGCTCAGGGCACAGAAGGTTCCTGTTCTTCCTGCTCCGGCACTGGCAAAGAGAAACCAGAAGGTAAAGGAAACCACCCATCCTGGCCATCTTGGCTTTGCCCAGGGGACAATTCTTAGGGGAACCCCTGGAGGAGCCAATGGTCCTGCCTCTCCCACTTGAGGCAGGACACACTCTATGAGACTGAAGCCTCTTTGCTCAGCCAAGCAGGAAAACCTCCTATCACACCTGCCCGGGCTGCTCCTGCTCAGCCCAAGTCTTCTGAGGGACCCTTGAGCCAAGCTCCTTGTGGAGCAGGTCTCCTTGGAAGGGTGGCCAAGCCCTGCTCCACCCGGGGGTTACCTGCAGTGCACAGTGATGGGGTGGTTGCCTGACTGCTGCTGCTGCTTCTGCACAGCCGCGATGATGTTGATCATCCCCTTCCCATCTCCAGGGATCCCAACTTCTGGCCAACCGTGGAAATGAAACTGCCGAATCTGTCGGCTCTTGTTCTCCTGGTGGGAGAGCACAGCTCGAGGTCAGGAAGTTGGGTGGGAAGACCCACACCAAGAAACCCACCAGCTCAGGGCTCTGGGAAAACCTTCTGCTTAGGAAAGCTGTTCACTTGTGAAGGGGAAGGACTCCCGTGGCAAGGAGCAGGGCTGGACACAGGGAATGGGGAGGAAGAGGGAGGCTGGGTGGTGGGCACAGGGACAAGGAGGAGGATGAGGGCTGCTGGGTGGCAGTGGGGCAGAAGAGCTGGATGAGAAGAGGTCAGCAGGACAGGAACCCTCAGAGGCGGGAATCAGCTGTAGGGAAGAAGGTGGGATTGCAGGGCATGGTCAGTTTGGGGATGCCAGGGGGATGATGGAGCTGAGGGAAGGTTCAACACTTGCAAGAGGAGCTACCAAGCACCACAACACCAACGGGGGTTGATGGAAGCCAAAGCCAGGAGCACCCAGAGCTCCCCATGAGGAGAAGGCCAGACTCTTACCCTGGTGTTCGTTACCAGCAGGTCCCGCACCGTGTAGCTCTCACACTCCTCCTCTTTCTTCAGCTCCACAGTGATGTCTCCATAGGACACTGAGCCATCAGATGGCCAGTACTGGGCACACTTCTCCTGAGAATGCATTACAGGAGGAGACAGGGTGAAGACCTAGTACTCTTCTAGTGGCCTTAAATGGAAGGAGTCTTCTCCTGCAGCTGGAAGCTGCCCAAAGCCATGTGGGATCTCACAGAATCACAGACAGGTTTGGGTTAGAAGGGACCTTAAAGATCATCTAGTTCCAACCCCCCTGCCACAGGCAGGGACACCTCCCGCTAGATCAGGTTTGGGTTCCACTCTGGGACATGGTTCAGTGGGCATGGTGCTGTTAGGTTGATGGTTGAACTTGATGATCTTAGAGGTCTTTTCCAAACTTAACGATTCTAGGTTGCTCCAAGCCCCATCCAACCTGGCCTTCAACACTTCCAGGGATGAGGCCTTCCCTAGCTTCCCTGGGCAATCCAGGCCAGTGTCTCACCACCTTCACAGGAAAAAACTTCTTCCTAATCTCCAGTCTAAATGTCCCCTCTTCCAGTTTGAAAGCCTTCTCCCTCATCCCATCACTATCTCACGGGCTTGCTTTGGAGACAAGATGCCCATTCTATCCAGAGGTGCTTTGAGAGCTGAAGCTCCAGAGTCGGTTCACTGAACATCTCCCCACCCTGGTTCTATTAACATCTGGATTCTTTGCATTAGAAGCAGAGGCTGAGCTGTGTCTCCTGCCTGGCTTTGCCAGAGAAAGGGTGACAGAGCACCCAGTCCTGGCAGGGCCGGGCCCACAGGGAGATCTCATGGGATCACATGGATCTGTTTTGTTGATGCTCCAAGGCAGCTTTCCCTGGGTGCTTACCTGGCCTCTCTCCTCCAGCTCCGTTAGCATCACTATGGAGCAGGATTTCCACTCCCAGATCATCCTCCAGAAGTCCTCTATCGTGTGCTGCAGTGGCCCCTGGCTGGCGATGTAGGAGTCCTTCTGGCGATAACCCTGCCATGGGGAAACGGGGTGAGGGCCTGGTCAGCAGCACCTGGGGGCCAGAAGCACTGGCAGAGACACCCTTGGACACTGCCAGGTTACCAAGCCCAGTGAAGTTTTGGGAGCATCATGAATAACAACAGCCTGGGCAGAGCAACCTGCTCTCGTGGTGGGCTCCATCCCCACACACGGGCATCATCAGCCTGCTGCTGGGCAGTGGAGGTGCCACCAGCCAGAGCTTTCCCGTGGTAAAACCTTTGTCCTTGAACACATGCAGCTGGAGAAGGGACACATCCCCTGCACGTGCTTGGAAACACAGCCTGGTCTGGGTTGGGAGGGAACTTTAGAGGTCATCTAGTCGAGCCCGTCTGCAGTGAGCGGGGACACCTCCCAGCAGCCCAGGTTGCTCCAAGCCCCATCCAACCTGCCCTTCAACACTGCCAGGGATGGGGCAGCCACAGCTTCTCTGGGGAACCTGGGCCAGGGTCTCACCAGCCTCACAGCAAAGAGTTTCTTCCTAATATCTCACCTAAATCTCCCCTCTTCCAGTTTGAATCCATTCCCCCTCATCCCATCCCTCCCTGCTCTTGTCCCAAGTCCCTCCCCAGCTTTCCTGGAGCCCCTTCAGGCACTGGAAGGTGCTCTCAGGTCTCCCTGGAGCCTTCTCTTCTCCAGGCTGAACACCCCAACTCTCCCAGCCTGTCTCCAGAGCAGAGCTGCTCCAGCCCTCTGAGCATCTTTGTGGCCTCCCGTGGACTCCCTTCAGCAGTTCCATGTCCTTCCTGTGCTGAGGATTCCAGAACTGGACCCATGCTCTGGTTCTCACCAGAGCAGACCAATTAACAACTTTATCCATTTGGTGGAGAAACGAGTGGGTTTCCAGCACTCATAAGCAATGTTGCAAAGTCTGAGCTTTGTAGCTTTGCCTAACCCCTAAGTACTTCAGGTGTGATTTTTACTGGGGATTTTTGGAAGACGAAAGCAAAACCAGATGATCTCTAAGGTCCCTCACAAACCATTCCATGATCTATGAAAACCAATGGTAAGCCTGGTTGACTCTGGCTCTTCTACAACCACAAAGTGCTTCTGTTCCCAAAATCACAGAATCACAGACTGGTTTGGTTTGGAAGGGACCTTCAAGATCATCCAGTCCCAACCCCCTGCATGGGCAGGGACACCTCCCACCAGCCCAGGTTGCTCCAAGCCCCATCCAACCTGCCCTTCAACACTGCCAGGGAGGGGGCAGCCACAGCCTCCCTGGGCAACCTGGGCTAGTGTCTCACCACCCTCACAGTGAAGAATTTATTCTTAATATATCATCTCAATCTCTTCTCTTTCAGTTGGAAACTGTCTCCCCTTGTCCCATCACTCCCTCTCCTTGTCAGAAGTCCCTCCCCAGCTTTCCCCAGAGACATTCCCCTGTGCCCTGGTTGCAGACTGTGACTAAAGATGCTTCGTCATTTGGAGCTCGTTGTTGAAGCAAAGTTCAGCAGAGGCAGGAAATTAAATCCTGGACAAAAATGGCTTGGGTGACATTCCAGCTCTTTGCTCCAGAGGCAGCACCAGGTGGCTGCTCCCGGCTGCGTCGGGTCGGATGCTCACGCAGGCAGAGCAACCCATGGGGATCCAGCAAAATATGGGATGTTGTCAGTGGGATTATGCCGGGTTTACTGGTTCAACCCATGGCTGTAATTGCCCTTTTTTTTGGGGGAAAAAAACCTCACTCCTGCCAGTAGGAGATGAAAACATGAATTGGGCATTTTTGCAGCTGGTACCGCTGCACGAAGGTAAAAGCTCAGAGGAGATGCCCCCTGAAGTCAACTGGATTATTCATGGGAAAAGGATGTGCAATCACTTCCCTCCTGCTGGGAGTGAGGAAAGCACTTAACCTCCCTGCCTCACCTCCTCCCCTCACCCAGACAGGTGAAATGGGATTGACTTGCTTTTTCTCAAGGGGTTTGGGATTCGTGTTCTGCTCCACGACCTAATCTAGCTGATGTTTTCTGACCAAACGAACAGTGCTGGAGAGCAACCATCTCCATGGCTACCTGCATCTGCTTCTCCAAAGCCATCACCAGAGCCTGGAGTTGCAGAAGTGAGACCAGGACCTGGTCAAGCTCCAACTCTCCTCTCCCACCATCTGTGGGTCACAAGGAAACTACATACAGTTTACTGGAAAAAGAAACTAGCACCATCCGGTGACGCAACTCCAAGCCAAGTGGAAGGAGCCTCACAAAGCTCAGAGAAGTATTGTGGGACACATCTTCTCCCTTGGAAGCAGAGTGAGGTGAAGAGATTCCAATGGGAGAAAGTGGCAAGAAGATTCAAGACTCACATCAATGAAGGAAGCATTTACGTAGTCTGTGTTCTCTTCACCCCTCTTCACTGGAATGATTACTCGGTTGAACTCATCTGCAACAGAAGTGAAATGATCTGAGCTTTGGGGAACACCTTCAAAGCAGGACCCCTTGATTACCATGCATGGCCTTCAGCTGAGAAGTCACCAAGCCCCACGTGAGAGGACAGAGATATGGGGAGCCTTGTGTTTCTAGCACCTGACTGGGACAAGGAGACTCAGGCCTGCCTCGCGCCGTGCCCAGGTTTGGGGAAGGAGAAGGGGATGATGAGGACTCCAGAAGCAGCACCTTCTCAACACAGGGACTCCCTTCTCCCTCAAGGCAGACAACTTCAGCAGCATAAACTTGCTAACGAAGTCATGGCAGGGACAGGGCAGAACAAAAGCAAGAAAGCCCCAGGGGCAGTGAGAGACTCAGCCATGAGAAACCAACTGCTCTTGACCCTGCCCCATCCCTTCATGCTACCCCTGGTTGAGCAGGGGTTAGACCAGATGACCTCCAGAGGCCCCTTCCAGCCTCAGCCCATTTGGGACCCCAATACTGTGGGGACAAATGCCTGTCTTGATAGCTCTGGAGCACTCACAGACTCTGAGTGGTTGAGGTTGGAAGGGACCTCTGGAAATCATCTGGTCCAACCCCTGCTCCAGCAGGGCCACCCAGAGCTGGTTGTCCAGGACTGTGTTCAGACAGATTTTGAAGATCTCCACAGGTGGAGACTCCACAACCTCCCTGGGCAACCTGTGCCACTGCTTGGTCACCCTCCCTGTCAGGAAGTGTCTCCTGATGTTCAGAGGGACCCTCCTCTGTCTCAGCTTGTGCCCACTGCCCCCTGGCCTGTCACTGGGCACCACTGGGAAGAGCCTAGCTCTGTCCTCTCTGCACCCTCCTTCAGGTGTTTACAGACACTGATGAGACCCCCCTGAGCCCTGTCTTCTCCAGGCTGAGCAGTCCCAGCTCTCTCAGCCTTTCCTCAGAGCAGACATGTCCCAGTCCTTCATCATCTCTGTGGCCCTTTTCTGGACTCTCTCCAGCATGTCCTTGTCTCTCTTGTACTGGGGAGCCCAGCATGGACACAGTGCTCCAGGTGTGGCCTCACCAGAGCTGAGCAGAGGGCAGGATCACCTCTCTTGGCCTGCTGGCAATGCTCTGCCCCACACAGCCCAGGACACCACTGGCCTTTTCTGCAGCAAGGACACATTTCTGGCTCATGGTCAACCTGGTGTCCACCAGGACACCCAGGTCCTTTCCTGACCAGCTGCTTTCCAGCTGGGTGGCCCCAGCACATTCTGGTGCTTGGGGTTGTTCCTCCCCAGAGGCAGGACTTTGCACATCTCCATGTTGAACATCATGAGGTTCCTCTTGTCCTATTTTCTCCAGCCTGACTGCTGTCCCCAGAGCCACCCAAATGGTCCCCGCCCTCACCAGGCTTGCTTTCCCCAGGCAGACAAACAAGTCTTACATGGAATTATCTGAAGCACTCTGTTCTTCTTCATGTTTGCTGGCAAGTTGCCCGTTCTCATCTTGTCATTCTGGATTTTGATTGACGTGAGCTTCTGCAGAGGAAGGAGTGAACAGGGACAGCTTTCAGAGCCACCCCAGGCCAGGCAAGCTCATGGTGGTCCCTGCAGCCCAACACCACCACAGCAGATCCACCAGGACAAGAACCATGCTCACCTTGAACTCTTCTTCCAGCCCGTTGCTGCTGGTCCCTGGCACTTTGTTGTAGATCTTCTGGAGGTGGATCTCTAACGAGGTCACCTCCAGCTCTGTGTCACCATAGAGATAGTGCTCCAGAAGTGCTTGGTATATGAACACATACTGCATCTGCAGGGGTTGTAGGGAGAAGCCATCAGCCTCTGCTCAGCTCATCCAGGTGTCCACACACACAGTGGCTGCAAACCCACCTCCCCACCCATGCTTGCTGGGGGTGGCACCTTCTGAGACCCCAGACTTGATGATCTTAAAGGACCTCTCCAACCTAAATCATACAATCATGGAATCACAGGAAGGTTTGTGTTGGAATGGACCTTTAAATGTCATCTAGTTCCAAACCCCCTGCATGGGCAGGGACACCTCCCACCAGCCCAGGCTGCTCCAAGCCCCATCCAACCTGCCCTTCAACACCTCCAGGGATGGGGCAGCCACAGCTTCTCTGGGCAACCTGGGCCAGGGTCTCACCAGCCTCACAGCAAAGAATTTCTTCCTAATGTCTCACCTAAATCTCCCTTCTTCCAGTTTTGATCCATTCCCCCTCATCCCATCCCTCCTTGCCCTTGTCCCAAGCCCCTCCCCAGCTTTCCTGGAGCCCCTTCAAGCACTGGAAGGTGCTCTAAGGTCTCCCTGGAGCCTTCTCTTCTCCAGGCTGAACACCCCAACTCTCCCAGCCTGTCTCCAGAGCAGAGCTGCTCCAGCTCTGGGATCATCTTGGTGACCTCTTCTGGACACTCCCCAACAGGTCTGTATCTTTCTTGTGCTGAGGGCACCAGAGCTGGACACAGCATTCCAGGTGTGGAATGATTTGGGTTGGAAGGGACCTTCGAGATCATCCAGTCCCAACCCCCCTGCATGGGCAGGGACACCTCCCACCAGCCCAGGCTGCTCCAAGCCCCATCCAACCTGCCCTTCAACACTGCCAGGGATGGGGCAGCCACAGCTTCCCTGGGCACGTGCTGCAGGGTCTCCCCACCCTGACTTACATCTGTCTGTACCATCTGGCAGCGCTGGGCGCGGATGCGGCTGACGAAGCCGTACACGTCCACCTTCCTCTCCGCCTGCATCATGTCCAGCATCGCGTCGATGACGATGAACGTGCCCGTGCGTCCCACCCCGGCGCTGGAAGAGCAGAGGGGACAAGGGGTCAGGGCAGCAGTGCTGGTGCTGGGGGGTTCCCTTGCAGAGCAGCTGGCAGCGAGACGGACCCTTCCCAGCTGTGGGGAAACAGCAACGCCCGCTCGGGAGGGGAGAGAGGTGCCCAGCCTGGTGGTCAGCGTGGCCTGGGTTTCTGGAGGGGGAGGCACACGCAGCATCTCCAGGGATTGCTGCCACCAGAGGGCATGGAGGCAGAGAGCCAGGGGAGCCAGAGTCTCAGGGGGCTGCCTGGTCCCACCAGTCACCCCCCATCACGGGAAGGGGAGCCCGTGGGGATGCTGTGTGTCCATGCTGGTCACTCAACCCTTAAGGAGAAGAAGAAAGATGAGGCCAGAAGATGCTAATGGAAAGACAAAACACTTTTGTCAGCTGCCTCCTGAGAAGAAAGCTGGAAAGATGGACTTGGGAGGTTGCAGATGTGATTATCTCTGCCTTTAACTGTGGGGCTTTCCCTTACTGAGGTGTGGAAAGCCTCTGGGTGTCCCCCAGGGTTGGTGCTGTCCTTGAAACCCCTCCACACGGGGGCAAACACCATGGTCCCAGGCACACTGTCAGCTGAGTACTGCCTTCCCACAAGGAGGGACGTTGCCCTCTTGTGCCCAGGGCAGCAGAAAGCCAAGGGAGATGCCACCAAAGCCCAGCAGTGGTGCTCAGCTTGGCTCACTCAGCATCCGACTAACCCAAATGGCCACACGAGCTGCAACACCATCACATCACTGATTCCAAGATGTCCCTTCAATTCACGTGTCTTTGTTTGAATGTCCCCGTGTGGAACATTCACATTTAACATGGGAAAGTGAAATAAAAACAGAAAAAAAAAAAGCCTGACTGAAAAAAAAGAAAGGAATCCTTCTGGTACTAAATAGGAGACATTTTCCAAGTGACCCAGGAGAGGCAGAGGTCAGCTGTGACCAGGACTTACCTGCAGTGCACAACTATTGCTCCTGCATATTGGGGATTGCAGGTCTTCACCTTCTTCAAGAACTTCAGCATCCCAATGGGGGTGAAGGGGACCCCAAAGTCGGGCCAGCTGGTGAAGTGGAACTGGGTCACCAGGCGCTGGGGCTTCTTGTTCGTCACGTCGCCGACCTGGAGGAGAAACGTGGGCTCAGGTTCAGGAGAAATACTCAAGATTTCATTTCTTTCCCCAAAAGGAAGGGTAGAGAGGGAGCTACAGCCCCAAGACTCAGCTGGATGGCTTCAGAAGCACCAGCATCCACATGCTGAAAGGGCACAGACTGGATCCAGGGCCAAATTAGTTTCTAAAATAATGACATTTGCACTGTCCAGCATCACATCCTGCATCCTGGGGGTGACAGATGCCAGCCTGGCCTCAGCTCTCGCCCCAACCTGGCAGAAGCTGCTGGATTTCATTCCCAGCAGGCTCCAACAGAACCTGCTGCTCCATCCTTTCCCACACCTCTGCCCACAGCATCCTCAGTTCGAGGCAGAAGGGGAAACCACCCACATCTAAGTGGTCAGAGTGAAGGGTGAAGCTCAAGAGAGCCCTGCTCAGGGTCCAGACAGGTTTTCAGTTGCCAGCTCTTCCTCGCCTGCCTCCAGGAGCAGCAGGAGAACAAACAGAGAGACTAAAGCATCCAGAGCCTCCTTGGAGGACAAGAAAATGTACCAACAGATGGGAAAGGAATCAAACCCAATGAGTGTGGCACTGGGTTTTGTCTCAGCTCATGGGATAAATGTGGTTATTTGCAGGCATTAAGTGTCTGAGGGTGAGAGCAGGAACTGATCCTGTGAACTTTGGGGTTGTCCTGTTCTGGGGTGGGAGCTGGACTGGGTGATCCAGGCTGTCTGAGGAGGCAGTTGAGTCACCATCCCTGGAGACATCTAAGAAGACAGATGTGGTGCCAGGGGACAGGGTTTAGTGCTGGATGTGGCAGAGTTGGGGTAGTGGTTGGACTCAATGATCTTGAAGGTCCTTTCCAACCAGAGTGATACTGTGACACTGTGAACAACAAGTGCTGGAGTTTTACAGGACTGAATTTCAGCCTTGGCATCCATCAGCTGCCCTGCTCTCAGCACAGCCATGCTGGTATCCACTGGGAATGGGCTCCAGGGTGTTCCAGGTGAGTAAATTCTTAATAGCCCTGGTTAAAAATGGGTGCTGGGCTCAGTTCATCCCAACTCTGCTCTCACGGCACTTCAGAGGAGTCAAGGAGCATGCCAGTGCCTGTTGGATGCCCAGCATGGAGAGGGGAGGGATGGGATGGGAAGAGATGGGGTGGGAAGAGATGGGATGGGAAGAGATGGGATTGGGAAGAGATGGATGGGAAGAGATGGGATGGGAGATGCAAGCCCTGGCACCTGCTGGATGCAGAACTTCCGGACAGTGTAATCCACCAGGACAGTCACATCCTCCACGGACACACGGATGTTCCCGTAGGTCCAGCAGCCCTGATCTGGCCAGTACTGAGCACATTTACACTGTGGGGAGAGAAAACAGGCACAGGTGACCTCACAATTGGGCTCTCACAACCCTGAGACCAGCTCCAAGAACATGCCTATGGGCACGAGATGAGTGGGATTCAGACAAAGTTGGGTTAGATACCAGTCAGTGATGCCTTCCAGCACCTACCTCCTTCCTCTCTTTCAGGTTGGTCACCATGACAATTGTCGCTGTGTTTTGCTCCCAAATCATCCTCCAAAAATCGTTCACGGTTTCTTCCTTTGGTCCTAAGGGGAAGGGAAAAAGAAACGCGGTCTTTGGGATCCACCCCTCAAGCCCTGAGGCTGAAACCCGGTGCGTGAAGACACACGACCCAGATGATGCAACACATTTTTTGCCATTAGGTGTCAGCACAGGAGGTGTTTTGGTGTCTGGGAATGTCGGCTAAGGCAAGGAACAATCTTACCGCGGAAGAACTGGGCTTTTGGGGTATTTTTTTATGAGGAGGAATTCCATTTTTAGCCCAAGAAAGGGAAATGGGACAAGTGGAGCACGGAAATGACTTGCCCAAGGTCACCCAAGGAAACTGTGGCCATTGCAACAAGTGATGGGACAAGAGGGAATGGGCTCAAGTTGCACCAGGGGAGGCTTAGATTGGACCTTGGGAACAATTTCTTCCCCAAAGGGTTGTCAGGCCCTGGCCAAGGCTGCCCAGGCCAGTGGTGGAGTCACCATCCCTGGAGGGATTTGAAACACTTGTAGATATGGCACTTAGGGACATGGGTTAGTGGTGGCCTTGGCAGTGCTGAGATAATCACAGAATCACAGAATCCTAGGGGTTGGAAGGGACCTGGAAAGATCATCCAGTCCAACCCCCCTGCCAGAGCAGGGGCACCCAGAGCACATCACACAGGAACGTGTCCAGGTGGGTTTGAATGTCTCCAGAGAAGGAGACTCCACAGCCTCTCTGGGCAGCCTGTCCCAGGGCTCTGTCACTCTCACAGGAAAGAAGTTTCTTCTGATGTTTACGTGGAACCTCCTGTGTTCCAGTTTGCACCCATTGCCCCTTGTCCTGTCACTGGACATCACTGAACAAAGCCTGGCTCTGTCCTCCTGACACTGCCCTTAGTGTATTTGTAAACACTGATGAGGTTGCCCCTCAGTCTCCTCTTCTCCAAGCTCAAGAGACCCAGCTCCCTCAGCCTTTCCTCATCAGGGAGATGTTCCACTCCCTTCAGCATCTTTGTGGCTCTGCCCTGGACTCTTTCCAGCAGTTCCCTGTCCTTCTTGAACTGAGGGGCCCAGAACTGGACACAATACTCCAGATGTGGCCTCACCAAGGCAGAACAGAGGGGGAGGAGAACCTCCCTAGACCGACTAACCACCCCCTTTCTAATGCACCCCAGGATCCATTGGCCTTCTTGGCCACAAGGGCACATTGCTGGCTCATGGTCATCCTCCTGGCCACCAGGACCCCCAGGTCCCTTTCTCCTACCCTGCTCTCCAGCAGCTCAGCCCCCAACCTGTACTGGTACATGGGGTTGTTCTTCCCCAGATGCAAGACTCTGCACTTGCCCTTGTTGAATTTCTCAGGGCAGAAAGGCTTTGGCACCCACCAGCAGTTGGTATTGCACTGGTAGGGCTTCTCTTCCTCCCCCAATGCATCCAGCACTGGTTTTTGACTGAGAAAACCATTTTGGGAACAAACTGTGGACCAGCCAAGCTCCTTTTGACCCGGGGAGTGTCACAAGGTGCTGTACTCCAACTGCATCCTGGGCTGTATCAAAAGAAGTGTGGCCAGCAGATGGAGAGAGGTGATTCTGCCTCTCTGCTCTGCCCTGGTGAGACCTCACCTAGAACACTGTGTCCAGCTCTGGTGCCCCCAGCACAAGAAAGATGTGGACCTGTTGGAATGTGTCCAGAGAAGGGCCACGAAAATGATCCGAGGGCTGGAGCAGCTCTCTGATGAGGACAGGCTGAGGGAGTTGGGGATGTTCAGCCTGGAGAAGAGAAGGCTCTGGGGGGACCTCATAGTGGCCTTCCAGTGCCTGAAGGTGCTACAGGAAAGCTGGGGAGGATCTTTTTACAGGGACTTGCAGTGAGAGGACAAGGGATAATGATTTTAAGCTGAAAGAAGAGAGATTTAGGTTGGAGATCAGGTGGAAATTCTTCACTGTGAGGGTGGTGAGACCCTGGCCCAGGCTGCTCAGAGAAGCTGTGGCTGCCCCATCCCTGGCAGTGTTGAAGGGCAGGTTGGATGGGGCTTGGAGCACCCTGGGCTGGTGGGAGGTGTCCCTGCCCGTGCAGGGGGTGGGACTGGATGATCTTGAAGGTCCCTTCCAACTCCAGACATTCTATGATTCTGTGCTGTGGTTAGACTGGCCCAGCCTTGCAGAGCAGAGGGATCCCAGCCCAAGTGCCACCAGAAAGAGCTACAGGACCAACCAAGTATTTACCTTGTGCAGCAATGAACTTGTTTTTCTCTTGGTACCCCTGCAGAGAAAAGAAGGAAGACAAATGAAAGACCAACATTTGTCCCACACAAGAGTGATGAAATTCATCCATGTCATTAATAAACACAGCTGTCACCTGCTCTGGTGCTCACTTGTCCTGGGGGCTGCAGCCTCCGAGGGGAGAAACAGCAGGAAAGAATGGAAACAATGGAAAATCCCTGTGCAAAGGGCCCCTGCCCTGGAGGAACACTCCCCATGCTCATGCAATGTGGGAATTAACCCACTTGTTGGCACAGAGCCCCAGTGAAGTGGTACCTGACAGCCCTTCTGCTGGGACCAGACCCTGCATCCAGAGCATCAGGTGAAAAGCAGGGTTAATCCTTGGGAGATGGGGCTGTTGAACACATGGGGATTATTTTGGGTATTTCCTAAGGGATATTTATTTATTGCTGAAGAAAGAAAAAAGCTCTTTTGGGCCTTGCTTTTTATCACGTGTCTCCACCTCCCTCTCAAAGTCCACTTCTTCATGTCACCCTTCCAATCTAATAGAGCTCTATGGTGATAACCATACAGGACCCATCTCCTCCTTGGAGCAGAGCAGGGTGATGTTGCTTCTATTTTAGCTGGGTTCCTTCATTTCTTTTTCATCCCCTTCCCATGTCCAGGCCTGCCAGCTGGGAAGTACTGATGATTAACCAGCCACACCACTCATCAGCCACTAATCAGAAATCCCCAGCTCCTCAGGAACAGTTCCCAAATCCCTTCCAAACCACCCAGCTCCCCAAGGAGAGCAAGTGCTTCTCACCTGGTCTGGTGGGAGGTGTCCCTGCCCATGCAGGGGAGGTTGGAACTAGATGATCTTTAAGGTCCCTTCCAACCCAAACCATTCTATGATTCTGCAGTTATTTGAGAAGTGGGGAAAAAAGAGGTGGGAAGAGGTGGGACTATGGCAAAGCAGCTGAGCAAGGGCAGAGCTACAGCTAGAATTTGAGTTCCCAGCTCTTAGCTACCTACTCCAACCATGTTTGTGTGGGCTCAAGGCATGGAGCAAATCATGGTGAGCTCAACCATGGCCACACAAAGGTTATGAGATCAAAAACCAGAGTAATTTATTGCTCCAGAGGAGCTGGGGAGATGTGAACGTAGGAGGTAGTCTCTGAACCATCCTCTGCCAGGCACAAGTCATACCCTATAAAGCTCCTGGTGGGATCAGGCACCAGAGCTGGTGGGGATTTCCCCTGCAAATCACAACACTCACATTAATGAAGGAGGCGTTGATGTAGTCGGAGTCAGGAACTCCCTCAACAGGAGTCAGGTGAACCCTGGAATGATCATCTGGAGGAAAATTAAAACTCTGCGTTAAAACCAACCCCCTCCACACAACTGGTGTAGTGAGGAAGCTGGGTGTTGGAGTCCAGGCTCGTTGCCTTCCCCCCCCCCCCCCCCCAAACACCTTTATGTCCCCAAGTTCTTCTCAGTTGAACCTAAAGAGGTGCTAGACCTCGCCCAAGGAAGCTTCTCTTTCTGCAGAGCACACAGGTGAGAGGAAGCCCCCGAGGCAGCCCACCACCTCACACCACCCAGCAAGCCCTGGCCATTTTTGGAATTTCCCATTCAACTCATTTTCCATGGCCTGACAGCTCCCGGGAGCTCCTCCTAGTAGGTATCTACAGCTAAAGCAGATGCAGCCACCCAGCTGGGATGCAAAATTACCTCAACAGCGTCTCCACCCATTCCCAAAACAGGAATGGGGAGCCCTGGCAGCAGCACCAGCCATTCCCCCCACCACCCAACCAGCTCTGATACCTACAAGGCAAAATGTTCACGTATCTGTTCTTCTCCTTGTTCTCCTCCTTGGAAGCAGCTTCACATGTGGCCTGTATGGGACATGCTGGGAGAGCCTGCAAGGGCAGAGAAGAGGGTGGTCATTCTTTGCTGGCCTTCAGGAGGCAGGTGAGCAGCAACCTCCTGTCCTCCTGCCCCTGCAGATGTGTCCCCACCACCCACCTCCACCCCACCACCGCTCCTTGTCCCCACCAAGCTCTAAGTGACCATTTAAGCAGGGGGGCTGGACTGGAGAGAGCAAATCCCTTCTGAAACATGATACTTGGAATCTCAGCACCTGTCAACACGAGGTGGCAGCAAAGCCTCTGACACCCAACCCACCAGCCCAGGGATCGAGGAGCTCACTTCTGCCCACGGAGGCTCCTGCACAGATTTCCTCTGTTAACAGTGATGTTACCTTGGTTGAACCCCCTGGGACAAGCCCCCATTGCCGAAGGAGCACCCATGCACCCTCCTATATCCCCCAGGAAGTTATTCTCCATCCAGCAGCACCAGGGACCTGCAGGTTGGAGGGTGCTGGGGTCTCAGGAGATGCTGTCTTGGTGACAGCAGCCAGGTTTCACCCTCGAGCAGAGGAGGTGTTTCCCCAGCACTGTTATTTCACACCAATGGAATATGGAATCTGCTATTCCAAGAGGATGAGAAGGTACTGGAGGGGATTTGCAAACCCATTCCTCCAGCTGACAGGACACACGTTTCAGCAACGGAAGTTTCGAAGCAATCAGGTATTTATAACCCAAAAAATCCCCCTCTCCAGGCAGTCATTGCACCTATTCAGTTTCATGGAAGTGCTGCCAGGAAGGGTATCAAGTTGTGCAACAGCTGAAGAAAGTTGAGTGTGGCTTTTTTTAAAATATATATCTTTTCATCATCCTCTCATTGCCACATCACACCTTGGACTTAAGGCCTTATGGATTTCCAGTGGACTTTCTTTCATTAATTAGGCTGATAGAGAGTCCAGGTAGTTCAGCAGCTCCTGTGTCACATGCTGTGATAATTCACAGTTATTTATTTAACTCCACAGTCAGTGACTGAGCTTTGTGTCCCCCCCTCATTTCTGCTGTGCCTATTTTGGGATTGCCAAGGGGAAACAGGTTCATTGTCACGAGAAGTTACAGAGCACAGCAACATCAGGAAGAGGTTGTAGACATCTCAGAAGAGATGGGATCATCATGGGATAAGCACAACACCTGAATTGTTCCTGACTGCTGAAGTCCAGCTGCTGTCCTACAAACTGTCATCATTCTGTTTCAGGGGGAACAGCTCACTGAAACAGATGGAGCCATTTCTGTTTCAGAGCTCTTGTTTTGGCTGTTTGTGGTGTTAAGACAAGAGGTATGGGAGAAGAGAGGCAGAGCCTGGGAGGAAACCAGCAGGCAGGGAAGCTCTGGAAGACCCAAAGACATCAAGGGAACTTCCCAAACCCAGAAAAATGTAACTGCTCATTGGCAAAGCTCTACTTTCTGTAGCGAACACGAGGAGCAGAGGCTTGCCCACCACCGCAGCAGATTTAGGACCAGGATCAGTCCTCCCACCTTGCAGCCCTTTGAGAAACTCCTGAGGAGTGGGCAAACCATCACTCCCTCTATGAAGCTCCCAGATAAGGTCTTCTGAAGCACGATGCCCAGCACCAGCAAGGCTATTTTATTGACTCAGTTACCCCTGGGCTGATGTGCCGTTCCCCAGCTGGGTCCCACTGCACACTGCAGCTCCTCTTGAATGCTCCAGCCTCGCTTTGCTCTACAAAGCAAGACCAGATTTTTCCCTGCTGGGTGTGGTAAGCCCACCACCGAGAGCAGCTGGTGGGATTCAAGGGCAAGGAGCAAAGGCACTCACGTTGAACTCCTCCCGAAAGAGCTTGTTGTCATCGGCCATCCGGCGGTTGATCTCCTCTTCCAGCTTATCCACGGGCAGGGGGGGGTACTTGCGGTTGGTGCTGGGGGAGCGGGCCAGCAGTGGCATGCTCTGAGGCTCTGCAAAGACACCCACCTGTCAGAGGTGCCCCCCCAGCTGCACATCCATGCCCAGGTGGGCACGGAAACCTCACACACCCCCTGGGCTGACCACTTCGAGGGACACCTCGAATCCTCGTTGTCCCGTATTTTCATAGAAGCCCAGACTGCTTTGGGTTGGAAGGGACCTTCAAGATCATCCAGTTCCAACCCCCCTGCATGGGCAGGGACACCTCCCACCAGACCAGGTTGCTCCGAGCCCCATCCAACCTGCCCTTCAACACTTTTGTTCTTCCTACAGATGGTGCACAAAAATGTGGGGATGCTACGATATCACCAAACTCTTTCAGCACCCTGTGGCTCAGTGTTGTGCTGTTGTAGAGGCAGGGCAGGGCAATGAGGACCAAAACTAACAACCCCATGTGATGCTCCAGGCTTGGGGAAGAGTGGCTAGAAAGTGGTGGAAAAGGACTTAGGGGTGTTGGTCAACAGCAGCTGAACATGAGCCAGCATGTGCCCAGGTGGCCAAGAGGCCACCAGCATCCTGGCATGTGTCAGCACTGGTGTGGCCAGCAGGAGCAGGGCAGGGATTGTCCCCCTGTGCTGGGCACTGGGGAGGGGGCACCTGGAATCCTGGGGTCAGGGCTGGGCCCCTCAGGACAAGAAGGACATGGAGGGGCTGGAGTGTGTCCAGAGAAGGCAAGGGAGCTGGGGAAGGGGCTGGAGCACCAGTGTGAGCAGGAGCAGCTGAGGGAGCTGGGGGTGTCCAGCCTGGAGCAAAGGAGGCTGAGGGGAGACCTGCTGGCTCTGCAGCTGCCTGAGAGGAGGTTGGAGCCAGGGGGGTCGGGCTCTGCTCCCCAGGAACAAGGGATGGGACAAGAGGAAATGGCCTCAAGTTGTGCCAGGGAAGGTTGAGATTGGATATTAGGAACAATTTCTTCCCCAAAGGGTTGTCAGGTCCTGGCCCAGGCTGCCCAGGGCAGGGGTGAAGTCCCCATCCCTGGAGGGATTTCAAAGCCCTGTAGATGTGGGGCTGAGGGACATGGGTTAGTGGTGGCCTTGGCAGGGCTGGGGGAAGGGTTGGACTCAGGGATCTTAAGGGTCTTTTCCAACCAAAATGATTCTATGATTCTAAGTCATCAGCACTGGGGGATGAAGACCACTTCACTTTGCACTCAGACTTCACTCTCACTCATCTGGACACTTTGGCACCGTCACCATGACAGAACTCCCAGGTGCACACAGCAAAGGTAGCTGCTGCTTGTGGTTCCTCAGTGAAGGCAAGAAAGGCCACGCGAGGGTTATGCCAACACAACCAGCAGCTTGTGAAGTTCACACCTTCCCTCAGAGCAACATAAAACCTGGGCAGGGAAGGTCCTAGTTGCCAAAGTGGAAAAAAAAAGGTGCTGATTCTAGCTTAGCACTTGCTCTGAAGGTGTTTGCTTTATGTAGAGGGAGCTCAAAAAAAGGCTCTGAACCAAAAGGTGGTGGCTCCTCTTCAGCTCTTAGTTGGGTGCTTATATATGGACAGAGATGCTCAACTTCAGACCCTCAATGGGCAGCTCTGGCTCAAAGCCAGAAAACCAGACAAGCTCAGGGCCAGAAGAGGACTTAACACATTTCAGCAGCCTTTAAAATGACATTTGTGCATCTTCAACAGCTCCAAAAACATTTTTATGAAGAAAAAACATGTTCCCTGCTTTCTCTTGGAAACCTTAGCTTGGTGTCTCCAGCTAGTGTAAAGATCTGAGTTTTAACCAGCCATCATACTAATTTAAAAGGGTATTTGATAATTTAATTATTCCCCAAATATGTGCTTTTTCAAAGAAGGTTCCTTTTTGAGTCAGGTATTTTGAGGAAGAGGAACTGTGAGTAGTTCATTGCTGGAAGTCATCACCCATTTGAATATTGACCACTTGAGGGCAAACATTTTTGTCCCTGGAAGGGAAGTTGGGAAATAAATCTTCGTTCTATAAAGTTTGCCAAAATCATGGAAAACAGAAAGTTCAGAACCAGAAACAAATAAAAAAGCAGATGATAAAACAGTTCCCTGCAAAAAACAGAAGGTGGGAGAACAAAGTTGTGGCATCCAGCCCACATTGCACTGAGCTCCAGCTCCCAAAGTGCCACACCCAGGGGCTTTCCTGGACTTTTACAGAGGTCTGTAATATATTATTAATAATTAATATATGATTATTTGTATTTCTTTTTATTCTGGTGTATAATATTTATATCATTCCCACCAGAAATAATAATCTAAAGACATCCTCAGGACTGCCTTCGAGTCCATACTCAAACAAAACACAATCTTCGTTTTTCCATTTCCAGCAATTTCTTGCTGTTTTGGAAGGGGAAAGGCTCTGCATGGTCAGGAGACCAACCTGGGTCACTCTGTGGTGCCCAGAGAGCTTCCCTGCAGAGCATAAACCAACCCTGATTTTGCCTTTTCAAGGGTTTTATGATATTTGTGTCATTTTTACAACTTCTAGGAGAACTGCTGGTTACTTCGCCCACTAACTTTGGCCAATTCCAAGCAGGGGAAAAAAAAAGAAGAGAGGAAAACATCCCATTGTTATTCTGAAGAAGGTTTGCATTGACCCATTTGATCTGAACAAAGCTGGTTTCTTCTGTGAGGTGCCTTTTTGCTACCCCGTGTCACACCGACGTGGGCCTCACCTGCATCATCCGTCCGGCCGTTGGACAAACGAAAGGAGTTGGAGTGACTCCCTGCTTGCTTGTATTTCTTGAACCTGCAGAAGACAAGGGAGTGGAGAACATCAGTAGACAGCAACCAAGAAGCCCAGGTTACCTTCTGGATGAGACATCATAGAATCACAGACTGTGCTGAGTTGGAAGGGACCCATCAGGATCATCGAGTCCAGCTCCTGGCCCTGTGTAGGGCACCCCAAGAATCACACCCTGTGCCTTAGAGCTCCATCCAAAGGCTTCTTGAACCCAGGCAGGCTTGGTGCTGGGACCACTGCCCTGGGGAGCTTGTTCCAGTGCTCGACCACCTTCTGGGTGAAAAACCTTTTCCTGATATCCAACCTAAACCTCCCCTGATTCAGCTCCCTGCCCTTTCCCTGAGTCCTGTCATAGATCATAGAATCACAGGATGATTTGGGTTGGAAGGGACCTTAGGGATCATTTAGTTCCAACCCCCCTGCATGGGCAGGGACACCTCCCACTAGACCAGGTTGCTCCAAGCCCCATCCAACCTGCCCTTCAACACTTCCAGGATGCAGCCACAAAGGGCATTCACCACTTTCTCATGGCTTGATGAACTAGCTGGTGTGTCCAGCAGGTTAGAGGACCTGCAGGTGTAACTTTTAACTGCCCACATCTGGCAAGGCTGCAGAAGACCAGAGTGAGGTAAAAGCCAGGAGGAGAACCTTTAAGGCTGCTTTTTATGGAGGTCACCCCAAGGAGTTCCTGCTCCACAGGCTGCTTCAACAAAGCCCATAAACCCCGGGTTGATCCGTCCTTCTGCAGCAAAGCCCTTCTCCCTGTGCTTTTAACTTGAAGCAGATGCTTCAGCTCAGCCTGCCTCCAGTTCAGGGTTTTGCTGAATCACTGGGCAGGCAGCAGCAAACAGAAATCCTTCTTTTAAGGGCTGGAAGCCAGGTGGGGAGGACTCAAAACTCTGCTGCTCCCGAGGCAAAGCCCTCATCAGGTTCCCTGCTGTGAGGGCAGGACTGGAGCCAGAAGACGAAGGGAATTTTTCCACTGCTAAGGAGAGAGCTTTTGTTTTGTTTTGTTTTTTGCTCCCCTTACTTATTTAATCACCAAATTGTTGAGTAAATGAAAATGTTTACTGCAGGTGAATAAACACTCTCTTCTAGCTGAGCAGATAAGCCCTCAGGAACTGGGAATGCTACATTTTGAGCTGCCCAGATGCTTGGATTTAAAAAAAAAAAAAGACCTAAAAAGGCTTTGTGAAGTTATAGTTCCAGCTACAGCATCACCTGCTGTTCCTAACAAGTTCCAGTCGTATCTGACCCCACCCTGGAAGATGACCAGGCATGAGACAAAGGTTTGGTACCCAAGGCAGAGCTTGGCTCTGGAGGTTGGGTCATGTTCAACACCAAGATGGGAATCAAGGAATAACACGCCCAGTTATACATGCAAAGGACCTTCCAGCTCAAGGATTGTGTTCAGCTTCCCTGGATTACTCAATCCAACATCTTCAGCCTTGCAAGGAAACCTGACCTGCACTGACAGGATGTTTTAACTGCACTGATGGGACTTCAGTTTCATCTTTACTAAATATGACATTTTCAGCAGCAGAGCAGACATTACCCCACAGGAGGACCAGCTTTATAGAGGAAGGAAGAAGCATTTACTAGATAATCCCCAAAATTATTTGGATTATTCTTACAGGTTTCTTCTTAAAACACCAGCTGTGTCAGCCTTTAGCTGAGGAAACAGAACCAAGGGCTTATTCCCATTCATGATTCCTCTTTCACAGGAGCACAGGATTATTGAGGCTGGAAAAGACCTCTGAGATCATCAAGTCCAGCCTCTGTCCTAACACCACGACATCAGCCAGACCATGGCACTAAGTGCCACCTCCAGCCTTTCCCTGAACACCTCCAGGGATGGTGCCTCCAGCACTTCCCTGGGCAGTCCCTCCCAATGTCTGGTCACCCTTTCCATGAGGAAGTGCTTCCTGATATCCCACCTAAACCTCCCCTGGTGCAGCTTCAGGCCAGGCCCTCTCGTCCTGTCCCTGGTTGCGTGGGAGAAGAGCCCAGTCCCCACCTGACTGCAACCTCCCTTCAGGTGGTTGTAGAGAGTGAGAAGGTCCCCCCTGAGTCTCCTCTTCTCCAGGCTAAACAACCCCAGCTCCCTCAGCCTCTCCTTGTAAGACTTTCCCTCTGGTCCCTTCACCAGCCTCATTGCTCTCCTCTGGCCCTGCTCCAGCACCTCCAGATCCTGCTTGCAGTGAGGGGCCCAGAACTGCAGACAGGACTCAAGGTGAGGCCTCCCCAGTGCTGTGTACACCCTGGAGGTGTTCAAAAGTCGTGTAGATGAGGTGCTGAGGGACATGGTTGAAGCACTGGACTTGGCAGAGTTGGGTCATGGTTGGACTCGATTATCTTAAAGGTCTTTTCCAACCAGAATGATTCTGTGACTCATTCAGGAATCAATTTCTGTCAAACAAGGGAAGTCAGCATGAAACATCTCTTACCTTAACATGTACAGCACAATAATAATAAATACTATGACTAGAAGGGAAGACAGGGCCACCATCACGGCTATAATTGGAGTCTCATCTGCAACAGGAAAAGAGAAGTGGGCTTAACAACCTGGAAAAACATCCTTCTTCATTTACTGGGGCAGAGCTCCACAATCCCTGCTTGAGTAATGATAAGACATTAATAATAAAACCAACAATGATAATAATTAAAAAGGTACTGAGCGAGGTTATGTTTGTCCAGTCTGACAGTGAAGACAAAGTCATGACCTCTGGGAGCAGCAGGTATCTCAGACACTCCAAAGTTACAGTAAACCCCTTAACTACTATTCAAAGCACCTGAACCTTCTCCAAGAGCTGCTCACTGTGAAACTGGGACCTTGTAGATGAAAAGAGGGATGGAGAGAGTTGTGAGTGGGCTGTTTTAGGGGTTTCTTCTGCCCAATTGAACATGTCCATAGTGGCCCACCAGCCACTGGCAGAAGTTTGCTCCATCCCCTGGGAACTGCAAAGTCATCTTCTGAGGCTGAAAGGATCCACACAAGAAGTTTCTAATGAAGTCCATGAGTTTGGTACTGCATGATAAGGAACCTTGTACTAAGGATGCCATACATACTCCAGTTCTGTGTCAGCCAGGACAAGAGGGCAATGCTTCCTGCTGAACCTGGGCTCTGAACACCTTCAGGCTGAGGTTTGCTGGAGAGGCTCAAGCCTACTGAGCTAATTATCATCTGTCTGGCTCGTTGCAAAGAGGTGGCTCCTGCTGGGACTTCTTTCATAGAAGCATAGAATAGTTTGGGTTGGAAGGCACCTCCAAATATCATCTAGTCCAACCCCTCTTCTCTCCTCCCTGGAAATAATGAGTTAGAGAGGAGCTGATGTTAGACAACCCATCATGCAGGTTCTGCACCACAAGGCCACTGAGTATGAACCCATTGACTTGTTTTGATGTTCTCTCCCTGACAGATGCTTCTCCTGGGCAGGCACTCCACAATTCCCTTGCAAACACACTTAGACCAGGCACATCTGAAACGTTCCCATCCTCCAGGGCTCACAACAGATTTCTTTCTTTTTTAAAGAAGCTGTTTGTAACTTGGCCTGGAGATCACTGCAGTGCAACAGGGGTTGGCCAAGCAAATGACCCAGATGGGGATGGAAGCCAAGCAGGGTCAACCAGATAGGAAAATGGCCCTGAAGGGCATTTTTTTTTTTTTTTTTCATATAAATGTGGATGCCAGCAATGCCAGCTGGAGGTATTTTCATTTTCCATCAGCTAACTCAATGTGTATGGGCCACCAGACTGTGTCTACATGCCTTGGCACCCAGAGACTGCAGGACATCACCCCCCTTTCCACCTTCTGTGCATTCATTTCCCTGCCAGGGCAAATTCCTGCTCCACGTGTCTCAGCAGTTCCAACCAGATGTTCTTAGTTGGGATGTATTTGGTCAGTCTCTGGGTGCTAAGCTACCAAAGGGCACCCAGCTACACTTCAGCATTTGTCCCTCTGTGTTTGTGAGGTCTAGAAATGTTACTCTGACCAAAATACATGATTTCTGTGCAATGATTTGGGGACAGCATGAGGCAAATAAAACCATGAAATCCTCTCAATCCTGCACATCTATCTACTGTCATCTATCATCTATCTACTGTTCCTTATATCTACTGTCCCCTCATGTCAGTATGTCCTCCAGCCCAGCACAAAAAGCCACAGAATTTATTAGGAGACATTTCTACCTCCTGCACACTCAGTAGCTGCTCAAGCCTTAGGATTTCCCACTGGGAAGCTTTCCAAAGGCAAGACTAGGAAGACAAAGTGACCATGGGGAATCTTGGCCCAACCACAGCCAGATGTTGCCTCTCCTGTAACATGCTTCTCATTGAGACCTCCAACTGTAACCATCTTCACCATCTATGAAGACAGGCTGAGAGAGTTGGGGTGTTCAGCCTGGAGAAGAGAAGGCTCCAGGGAGACCTTAGAGCACCTTCCAGTGCCTGAAGGGGCTCCAGGAAAGCTGGGGAGGGACTCTGGAGAAGGGCAGGGAGTGATGGGAAAGCAGGAACAGTTTCAAACTGGAAGAGGGGAGATTTAGGTTAGATGTGAGGAAGAAATTCTTTGCTGTGAGGGTGGTGAGACCCTGGCCCAGGTTGCCCAGAGAAGCTGTGGCTGCCCCATCCCTGGCAGTGTTGAAGGGCAGGTTGGATGGGGCTTGGAGCAACCTGGGCTGGTGGGAGGTGTCCCTGCCCACACAGAGGGATTGGAACAGGATGATCTTGAAGGTCCTTTCCAACCCAAAGCAGTCTGAGAGTCCATTATTCAGTGACCCTGGCTGGAGGAGGGGTCAGTGACCAAGCCACAGCTCTGTGCCCCCACTAGGCATCCTTAGACCGTTTCTCCTGCCTTGGCTGGAGTTCAGCTCAACCCAACAGGTGCTGAGCCCGGCAGGGGCCTCTGCGGCAGCGCCGGGTGGCAGGAGATGTGATTTAGGGGCAGGGGTTTTGGCAGGGGTGGCTGTGGCAGCAGGATGCAGGGAACCTGGTGGCTGTATGTTTCCTTGCAGCCGCTCTTTCGACACGTCTGGCTGGATGAGTTAGAGCTTTTCCACCACGGCCGCAAACCGCCGGCCTCCTGCCCAGCCCACCCAGCCCAGCCCTGGCAGGAAACAAGCTGGAGGGTCCCCAGCTGGTCCCTCCTCCCCCAGGCAGCCCTGGTGAGCAGTGCCAACCCCCCACAGCTCCTGTCCTGCTGGAGCCTTGGCCCCAGAGCCTTCACGTTTGCAATTCTCCTGCAGAAGGGACAAGGACTCTGCTTCCACTGACTTGCAGTGCTGGAGCATCCACCTTCAGAGCCTGGAAGGAATTGGGATGCTTAAATATTGTCCTGACACCTCTGAGGAGCCAGGGAACCACCTTCTGATACTTGATATCCTGTGTGTAAATGTAGGCAGAGGTGCTATGTAGTGATCTCTAGGCTGTCCCCTGTACATCAGATAGACCTGGTGCAGCTGCCCAGCATGGAGGGACAGGGCTGAGCAGCCCTTCTTGCTCATCACTGTCAATGTCTGCCCACAAAATGTGAGTCAAATTGAGCAGACAAGAAACTATGGGATCACAGAATTTTAAAAAGATGGGGGTAAAAGAAATGGAAGCAAAGATGTAGGGTTAGTATTTCTTAAATAAAGCTTCTTACATGACATGGGGTGATGGTTTTGAAGTGGAAGAGGGGAGATTCAGACTAGATATAAGGAAGACATTTTTTACAATGGGTGGTGAAACCCTGGCCCAGGTTGCCCAGAGAGGTGGTAGGTGCTCCATCCCTGGAAACACTCCAGGTCAGGTTGGATGGGGCTCGGAGCAACCTGGTCTGGTTGAAGATGTCCCTGCTCACTGCAGGGGGGACTAGATGATCTTTAAAGGTCCCTTCAACCTAACCCATGCCATAAATCCATCCCATGCCTCTACGGTGTGGGTCTGACACACCCAGCAGAGAGAAGGGGACTGCTGTGGGGTTTGCAAAGCTGACACAGTGGTCAGAGCCACGATGGAAAGACACAGAGGAACCTCATCTCTACAGGCAGCGACTGGACCTGCTGCACCTCTGCTCCACCAGCTCCTGTGGTGCTGAAGCACTGAGTAATGGCAGATATTCTGGCAGTGATGCCAGTTCTCAGAACTAAGAGATGGAAAAAAATGCACCTCAGTGCCATTAAGTTACAAGAAATGGATTTGTGCTGCTGCTTGCCAACAGAATTAAGCAGAATAACAGTTATTCACACAATTTGCAGAATGGACCCGGATCGAAGGGGGTAAGTCACAGTCAATACAGACAATTCATAAGCAAAAAAATCCAAAACACAAAAGGAAATTTCTTGAATGGCTTCTTAGATCTTGTTCATCAGACTCTAGGGATTGTAACACTGATATTTTCACAGTGTATTTCTGAAAAGCCCAGCAGAAATGAAGTTATCAGTGTGTTCCCTGCTCTTCTAAAGAGCTTGAGGCTCTGTGACAGCAAGTTTGGAAGTGTCTCATAAGGACAGCCATCTTACAGCAGAATATTTCTGGAAATGTTGTTTTTTTTTATTGAGGCTTTGACTAAAGAGCAATGAAATATAAAATTCTTACCTCTTCTGTCAGCGTTACCTGCAGAAAAAGAAAACAGAAGTCTCTTAGCAACAAAGAAATATACATTTTAATAAGTCAGGAAGGATCAAAGACCAAGACAGTAACAAATTTAGTAACTCTTATCATCTCCACGTAAATCTTTCCTTTAAAACACCAGCTACAAAACTAGGATGTTAGAATGAATTTCAGCCTTCAGTCAGGAAAAAGAAACAAAACCCCAACTTCTCTCAGCAGAGCAGAGAGCTGCAGCTGAGCTGTAACACTGATAAATATCAGGAAATCGATGGCACAGTCTGTTTAAGCCTATAACCAGCAAGTCACTGGTGTAATTTATTAGCACTTAAAATTAAGAGAGAAAATTTGTGCATCCTTTTAAAAGAGGAGCTGAGTCAAGTGCTGAATTAAGAGCAGCCTGGGCTCAGTGCTGGGGAGGATAAGCATCCAAGGAGAGCCTCTACCTGCTGGTTTGGATGCCTCATAGAGTCCCAGTTTGGTTTGGGTTGGAAGGGACTGTCAAGATCATCCAGCTCTAACCCCCCTGCATGGGCAGGGACACCTCCCACCAGCCCAGGTTGCTCCAAGCCCCATCCAACCTGCCCTTCAACACTGCCAGGGATGGGGCAGCCACAGCTTCCCTGGGCAGCCTGGGCCAGGGTCTCACCACCTTCACAGCAAAGAATTTCTTCCTCACATCTAATCTAAATCTCCCCTCTTCCAGTTTAAAGCCATTACCCCTTGTCCTCTCACTGACCTCTCTGTTGAAAAGCCTCTCCCCAGCTTTCCTGGAGCCCCTTCAGGCACTGGAAGGTGCTCTAAGGTCTCCCTGGAGCCTTCTCTTCTCCAGGCTGAACACCCCAACTCTCCCAGCCTGTCTCCAGAGCAGAGCTGCTCCAGCCCTTGGGACATCTTTGTGGCCTCCTCTGGACTCAATCCAGGAGCTCTATGTCCTTCCTGTGTTGAGGGCTCCAGAACTGGACAGAGTACTCTAGAGGAAGCCAGAAGTAACCCAACGAGAGCATTGCCCAGCTCTCCTGCTGCAACTCTGCTGGCACCAGCACCATATGCCCCTGTTTTATGTGTCAGGAGCTGCAGCATGGGGTTGAGGACAGCCCTGGTAGGTTTGGAGAAGCAGGAACTGCCTCTACAACATGTAATTAATGTGGTGCCTTCTGCTCCTGTCCCTCTCTTGAGCACCACTTAATTCTTCCATGACTGCTATCCAAATTTCCCATTAAGATTAACAGTCAGGGCAGGCCTAAAACTAATTTTGTTCCTTGACAAATTACTTGACATAAAGAAAGAATCAGGTCTGGTCATTTGCTCTTGGAACTAACAGCAAGTGGAAGCTACACCTGGCCTTGATGGTGCAGTGGCCAACGTGTCATAGCCCGCACCAAGAGAGTTCACCAAAAGCAGCAACCCCAGTGACAAAAAAAGTAGTAAAGGCACAAAAATGACAAATTCAGCCCCCCACTAGCAGACACTGCAACGTCCAGATCTTGGCAGTACCTCAGGCTTTTGCCTCCACCACTCCCACCTGAAGGTTACATTTACTCTAAACTTGCACCATGCACATATCTGAGGTTACTCTGGACTCCTTCACCCAGCAACAAAACTTCAGGATTTGTGCTTGAAAGGAAGCTAGATGAGCTCAGGGATGGCAGGATGCTAAGAAAGCTGGGTTGGAAACTTCAGTCATATCCCTTCCTATGTTGGTAGCCAAGACAAGTTCACTGCAGCTTCACAGGCTGCAGTTTCCAAAGATGCCCAGAGGAAGAGGGCACACACATCTCACCGACCTGCAGAGGGGTTCAGATACCCAACACCCCAGATCCCTTGAGAAATTTATTCTCATTTTGCTCTTGATCCACACTGAGCAGCCAAACTACATTCTTAGAGGCCACTTTTACACTGTGCCAAGAGGGGAAGGACAGCAGGATGGCAGTAGAGACAACTCTTGCTCATCTAGACCTTCCAAAGATTAAAGTAGTCCAAGTAATGGGGAAAAAATGACAATGCAGGCATAGAATCACAGTATGATTCGGGTTGGAAGGGACTTGAAGGCTCATCTAGTTCAACCCCCCTGCCATGGGCAAGGACACATTCAACTAGATCAGGTTGCTGAAAGCCCTGTCCAACCTGAACTTCAGCACTCTCAGGGATGGGGCATCTCCTCAGTGGATGTGCCAGCAAATGTGAGACTGAGACATCCAGTGCCTGGAATACTCTGCTCAATTAAGCCTCACCACATTGCTCCTGGCCCTCATCATGGTGGAGAGAAAGCACCTTCAGAGGGTTTATTAAGTCACAAGTGGCTTGTGCCTGCAAGCAGCAGGTGGAGCATACAGATCACCCTACCAGATGGGCCAGCACCATCCTACTGCATCATCCCTCACCCCCAGCTCAGCTAATTATGGATAACGAGCCAACTTACCAGCTTTCCCCACGAGCTGGACCTCACCCCTGGCTGGCCACCTCTAGTCTATACCTTACATCCTTTGGGACAGGGACTGCCTTGCTGTGTGTGTGCTTGTACAGTGCAAAAAAGCATGGCCTGAGCCCATGGTGGCCACCAAAATACAAATAAATGTAGCAGGACTGTGGATAAGCCAAGCTCTGCAGCTGAGCAGCAACCCAGGGTGATTTCTTGCTGTTGCCTACACAGACCCCTTGTGGATCAACTCTTCAGCCAGCACCTGGGAGCTGTGCAGCACTAACTCCATTTCACACTCTGGAAACCACAAGAAGTGATGAAATTCATCTGTGACAAAAGTGAAATGAGAACCTGGGGTTTCTGGTGCCCCAGAATCTTGGCAGGAAGCACATATCTTCGGTAGGACAATCTCTTCTGATCTGGTCAGTTCAGGGAGTTGAATCACCATGGGGGGAGCTGGGGGTGTCCAGGCTGAGGGGAGACCTGCTGACTCTGCACCTGCCTGAGAGGAGGTTGGAGCCAGGGGGGTTGGTCTCTTCTCTCAAACAACAAGCAACAGGACAAGAGGAAATGGCCTCAAGTTGTGCCAGGGGAGATTGAGATTGGATATTAGGAACAATTTCTCCCTTGGAAGGGCTGTCAGGCACAGGCTGCCCAGAGTAGTGGTGGAGTCCCCATCCCTGGAGGGATTTCAAAGCCCTGTAGATGTGGGGCTGAGGGACATGGGTTAGTGGTGGCCTTGGCAGGGCTGGGGGAAGGGTTGGACTCAGGGATCTTAAGGGTCTTTTCCAACCAAAATGATTCTATGATTCTAAGTCATCAGCACTGGGGGATGAAGACCACTTCACTTTGCACTCAGACTTCACTCTCACTCATCTGGACACTTTGGCACCATCACCATGACATAACTCCCAGGTGGACACAGCAAAGGTAGCTGCTGCTTGTGGTTCCTCAGTGAAGGCAAGAAAGGCCACGCGAGGGTTATGCCAACACAACCAGCAGCTTGTGAAGTTCACACCTTCCCTCAGAGCAACATAAAACCTGGGCAGGGAAGGTCCTAGTTGCCAAAGTGGAAAAAAAAAGGTGCTGATTCTAGCTTAGCACTTGCTCTGAAGGTGTTTGGTTTATGTAGTGGGTTAAGGGTTTGACTTGATGACCTCAAAGGTCTTTTCCAACCGAAATGGAAAAACCTGTCCCGAAGTGTCTTCTCCTTCTCTTTTGTTCAGCAAAACAAAAGTAGAGCAAGGAAACAAACCCGGAGGCAGCGTGGCCTGGAGGGGAAGAGGTGCAGGAGATGCCTACCATTGTGGGAAGCAGAAGAGGTCTCTTGTGTTGTCACCATGGCACTAAAATTCCGCTCCGTCGTCTCCGCGTCGGTGCTGGGGAGGGAGGTGCGCGGAGCCGGCGGCGTCACGCTGGGCAGCAGGGAGGTGGCTGGAGGCAGGGGCAAGGTTGTCCCCAGGGTGGAGGTGTTGAGGCTGATGGTGGTGGTGTTGGGGGAGAGCCTGGTGGCTGTGGTTGCAGGTGGCTTTGACGCCACGGTAGAAACAGTCACTGGAGTGCTAACGTTGAGGCTGTTCGCGCTCGTCGTAGTCCCATCCTTGGGATCTGCTGTAGGAGCTTTGGTGGGGCTCCTGGGGGAGGTGGGCACTGTTGTGGGTGGCTCTGCGAGAGGAGAGAGCACAAAGGAGAACCTTCATGAGGTGCCTTGCTGCAACACTGGAGGGTTTAGATGCTGGAGATTAGCATGACTGCAGCTACAAGGATAAAACAGCCAAAAAAATCCCGAGTCCAGGAGAAGGAGTGCTTGGCAGAGCATGGTGCTGCTCACCCCGTAAAAGCAGGTCACCTGAATACATATTATGATATGGAGAAGGTTCAAAGATTAGGGCCCCTGTAAGAGAGGATCAGTTTTTATACTGATTTATGAGCACCTGCAGCCCACCACCCTCTTTCCAACATATTACAGTGGAGGGCAGAAGGAGCGAGTCACCCAGCATGTGAGCACTTACTCCTTTGATCCTACAGATGGTTTAGGGACAAAAGAGAGAAGCTGAGGAGCACAGTTTACCTGTTGTAACGTTGTTAGCACCTACACTTATCAGGCCACTTCCGAGCAAAAGGAGAAAGAACCACAAATCCATGTTGACCTGGGGAAGAGAGCAAAGAACAATTATTTAAACCCTCATGCAAAGTCATCCCAAAAGAATTCCAACTTGGGATGCTGTTGGGCATCTTGAGTGTGTAGAGCATGAAGGGAGAAGTGCATGTGTGGCTGGAGTCCCTGCAGGAATGTGAATGGGAAGGATTTATTGATATGCTCATACATTCCCAACTGGAGGGCACATGGAGAGATCCCAGTCTGGGGGAACAGCAAAAGTGACCTGAGACAAAGCAGGGAATGGATAAACTGTGGAAGAGCATGAGAGGAATGAGCCATGAAGCTGAGCACCAAAGAGAAGTACTTGGTCTTCAAGGAAATGAATGATGTGCTTATATAATGGTCTGCAAATGAGTGTACTTGGAGAAAACTGAGATGGAACAAGTGAAGACCACGACAAGGAGCCTGGATCCAAAACGCCCCAGAACCAGAGGCAGGGAAGCAGGAGAGGTCAGCTCCTCCTGCAGGCAGTGCCAGCAGATCCCAGCCTGTTACTGGGCAGCCTTGACTCAGTTCAAACCCCATCAGACTCCCTGCACATGCAGATGGAACAAATACCCATAAATAATGATCCAAGATAATCTGGCAGTGCAAGCTGCACATTTCTTGCACTGGATGTTTCTTCCCAGGAAATGTCCTGCAAATTTACAGGACGATGACACGACCAGAGTTGTTTTCCCCAGGCTTTCCCCCCCAGCCCTTCTCAATACAAGAGTTCTGTGGTGATTTAGTTCCTCTGTAGACCTCAGAAAGCTCCTGAGAAATGGGTATAGTTATCTCCTCCCAAACAGATACAGGTCCTGAGGCGAATGACAGCGAGATGTTAGACATCATTGTCCTGGCCAGAAGAGAGCCCAAAGCTGCCAAGACCCAGAACTTGGGGCCTCCCAAGGTCAGGTCAGAATCTTGCATCTGCTCCAAGCCCAGAGATGGCTCTGCTACATGCCAACGATTGGCAGCTGCCACACGACTCTCTCCTGTCCTTCAGGCTTTTGTCACACATCCAGTTGCATCTTCAGCATCTCCTGGGAGAAGGATGCAAGCTCTTGCTGCCAAGTCAACTCGTCAAGCTGCCAAGAAAGGGTTTTATTCCCGATACACAGTCTAAGCCTCCTCCTCTTAAATACATCTCATGTTGTTTGTTCTTGTTGTATTTATTTAAATCTGCTTCAATCTAGACCCATCCCAAACTCTGGGCAAAAGGACAACGCTGAAGTCATCAACGTGCTGGAAACGATATCAGAAATGCAAGATCCTCCCCACCCAGGAGTATCCGCCCACCAGCACCACCCACTTACATGTTTTTCCTCCCCCCCAAAAGAAAAGCTGGCAAAAATCAAACTCACTCAGTGACCAAAAGGTCAGACAAACCCTGAACCAGAAGGAAATCAAGCTCCAGAGATAAGAGCTTTCCTTCGGCTCCCTCCACGGCCAGTCCTGAGGCAGGGCTTTCTCCAAGAGGTCCCAGTGGTGTGAGCAGCCAACTTTCCAGAGGGTTTCACTGATGGTTAAAATATCTGTCTGGATGAATTTGAACTGATTCAGTCCTCCTGCTGCTTGGAGCTGGGGCTGGTCCTGCAACGCCTCTTGTGAGGTTTTGCTCCAGGGTGGGATGTCCAGAAAACCTGCAACCAGCAGGGTTTTGATGACATTCTCCACTCTTGGTGCTTAACACACCCCACACAACTCATTCAGAGTCAGAGATGCTTGGTCTAAACTGCTCTGGCTTTGGAGAGAAAATTCAATGTTTGTAAAGGGTTTATAAGGAAAAGATTGTTTACAGTGAGGGTCGTGAGACATTGGCTCAGAGAGGTGGGAGATGCCCCATCTCTGGAAACATTCCAGGTCAAGCTGGACAGGCTCTGAGAAACCTAGTCTAGTTGAAGATAGATGTCCCTGCTCACTGCAGGGGAGTTGGACTAGGTGAGCTCTACAGGTGTCTTCCAACCCAAACCATCCTGTGATTCTCTGATGCTGTGTTTTTAGGGTTGATGGTGCATCTGGACTTGGGGAGAAGCAGAGCACCAAGCTCACCAGGATGTTGGCTTTTGCTCCAAAGCCATTCATCAAACAATCCCAGTCTGGTGCTGAGATGGTCCTAAGCCAAGGGGGGTAGGAAAGGGGACTTGTGTCCTGCCTGTCCTTAGTAGCAATGGGGAAGCAGACAAAGCTGCCCTGCCAGCAAGAATGAAAGCAACCCGATGCAGGAGACAGATCCTTTGAGCATCCCACTGTGGAAACCCACAGAAACAGGGTGCTCCTCACAATCAGAACTTCTGCAAAGGCAAAAGGACCTTCAGTCCATGCTGACTCTCTGAATGAAAGTAATGGTGGCACTGAGATACTCCTGAAACCTCATGGGGGCTAATGAAGGTGCCCAGGTCTCACCATCGCAACCACTGCCCTTGCTGGGAACCCAACGCTACTGCCACAAGGGAACAGTAAGGAGGGAAAGGGAAAGACCTGCCTCTGGGTTACTAGGCTAGATTTTCTAGGTTACTAGAAAAAAAAGCGACTCTTTGCTGTGATTTGATGAATATTTGTAGAGAAACACCATTCTTGGGTGTGGATGTGGCTCCTTTCCTCTTCTCCCACCCCCATTCTCAAACTGAGAGTTCCTGTTCATTGAGGATCCTGTTCATTTGGGATTCTCATTCATTTGGGATGCTGTTCATTTGGGATGCTGTTCATTTGGGATTCCCACAGCTATCCCAGCACTAGCACCACAGCAGCCGTTTGCCCAAGAGTGAACCAACCAGTCACTAACAGGGATGCTCCCACCACACTGGCATCCTACTGGCTCCTCACACTGAGATCTTGCTTCTCACCTTCTGGTCCATAATTAACCCATCACTGGAAAACATACAGATCTTAATCTCTTCTAGGCCTCTCTTAATGGCTTCAAGGACCTTTTGAGCTGGCAGCTCCAGATATTGCAGCACACCTCAGATGTCAGGGGAATGACAACTTCTCATTGTAACTCAGCAAAGGGGTGGCAGAACTGGAACAGGACTCCAGGGCACCTGGTCCTTCTCCTGTCTGTGGTCCCTGGAGTCGTCTCAGGAAAGTCTTGGGGGAGACCTTAGAGCACCTTCCAGTACCTGAAGGGGCTACAGAAAAGCTGGGAAGGGGCTTGGGACAAGGGCAGGGAGTGATAGCACAAGGGGGGACAGTTTCCAACTGAAAGAGAAGAGATTGAGATGATATATTAGGAAGAAATTATTCACTGTGAGGGTGGTGAGACCCTGGCCCAGGTTGCCCAGGGAAGCTGTGGCTGCCCCATCCCTGGCAGTGTTGAAGGGCAGGTTGGATGGGGCTTGGAGCAGCCTGGGCTGGTGGGAGGTGTCCCTGCCCATGCAGGGGGGTTGGAACTAGATGATCTTGAAGATCTGTTCTGCCCCATCCTCAACATATTTTCCCTTGGTATCAAAAGCAGGACATGGTGGGTGGAAAGAAGTAAAAGCTGTGAATCTGCTCTTCTTCCTGCCCTTCTTATGGGGAAGTGACCCACATACAACAAAAGAGCTGGGTTTTATTTCCCTGACTTACTGCTGTATGGATAAAAGCTACAGGCAATCCCTAGACTGGCCATGGGTACCAGCTGCAAAACCCATGTGAGAGGGTGGGATGATCATAGAATCATTTAGACTGGAAAAGACTCTTAAGATGATTGATTCTTTCATGCAGGTCCCCCCTTGGCTGAGCCAGCAGTGAAGCTGATGCCCTGGGATTGCATCTGTGGGCTGGAAGCTTTAAAGCCCCCTTGGTATTATGTTTATTAAGTTCATTGATCCTTAAGCAGATCACATCAGGGAGAAAGGGCTGGCAAGGGCAGAGAATACTGAATTTCCCTGTTAGCATGAGGAAAGCTGGATGCATGTGGATCCTGAGTTTTCATGGCTTTATTACTGTGAATGTTCAAAGCTGCAGGATACGAGGCAGCCCCGCGAGCATCACGGCTGGCTGTGCAGATCATTACACAGAGAATCCCGGGAGCTTCTCCTGTGACCAGCCTTGTTGCCAGCTCTGCTTTATCACCTTAAGACCAGATCTGGAGCAGAGGGTGAAGGCAAGAGGGAGGGCTGTGCCAGCCCAGCTCCCAGCTCCCAGCCCCTGCTGTTAAACCCTCTCTATTCCCAAGCACAGGATAAATAAATGCCAGCGGTTCATCGGTACCTGCTTCTTAACATAAAAGGCCTTCAGAGTCCTACCCAAAGCTGGAGAAACCCGAGTCTCCCTTCCCCCTCAGCTCCCTCCCTGCTGGTTTCGGAAACGGAGAGGAAATACTTGTAATGTTATCAACATAAACACAGCTCTTGGCTGGCTCTGACATCCTGCGAGCGCTGCAGAAAAACACCCTGACGTCAGGGCGCTGGCTCTGCCCAGGAGGAAGGAGCTGGTTTGGGATGCTCAGCAATGCCTCTGCCTGCCAGACCTGGCTTCCCTAAGTCAGGCTTAGACACCTGAGGGATTGCTACTGGCCTTTCCAGTACTTTTATATGTATGGATATGTATTTGGGGTTAGAAACTTGAACAATTGCTACTGGCATTTCCAGCCATTTTATATCTCTAGGTTTAGAGATCAATAGATAGACAGATGGAGAGACAGACAGACAGACAGACAGATAGATGCAGATATATATAAATGGAAATATAGATATGAAGATATGGAGATATATATATATATATAAAAATAAATATATATATTTGGGGTTAGAAACTTGAATAATCGCTACTGGCATTTCCAGAAATTTTTTATCTATATATATACACCCACATATATAGAAATATAGACATACAGGTATACAGATATGCATTTATATAGATCTATATGTGGAGTCAGAAACCTGAAGAATTGCTACTGGCATTTCCAGCAACACTCTATACTTACATCTACATCTATACCATCTATATCTACACCCACAGGTGGATATGCATTGCACCCTCCTGTGTGCTGCTTGGGAGCTTCCTATAGGAAAGGCTGGTTTTCAGGCTGCAGGACCAATGTTTTAAAATAAATGGATCTTGTCAAGATGATTGATGCTGGGGGAGGGGGAAGAAAAAGGAAAGAATCTCTTTATAAAGTAATAAGTAGCTTAAAAATGGTCCTTGTGTGTGCTGCTGCTGCAGGGGGGTCTGGATGCAGGACCATCTCCCTGTGCTCCCAGAAAGCAAGGAATTTGTACTTAGTGCTGCAGAAACTGCCCAGATGCTACCTGGATACAACCATCCACAATCTAAGGCAGGGTTTACTCCCACCTCTGTTGTACTCCTGATTCCTGGAAAATGAGGCAATCTTTTTGCTGTGTGCAAGATGACACAACCCAAATTCTACCCGGCTTTCCAGGAGCTCAGAAACCACCTCTGCTACCAGTAGGATGCTAACATGCAGTGGCTCAACCCAGACCACCTGAATGCCTTGTGCTGGCCCCAACTGCAGTGAAAAATGAAACAAATGGTTCCATTTTCTTCTTTTTTTTTTTTTTTTTGGCAGGGAAGAAGGCAGAACTAGGAGCAAGGTTAGAGTTTGCACCTGTTGGCTCTTTGAAATCACTCACAGTAGGATGAGAACAAGCATGAGCATAAAGAAAGGGGAAAAAGGTGTTTTTCTTTTTCTTTTTTGGTGGCAGCAAGCCATCAGCATGGCTCAGCCACCCTGAAAAACAAACCTGCTTTTCCTTTTTTCCCCCCTCTCTGCTCCTCTTAAATCCCCTTTGTGGTTTTCCAGCCTCTTGCTGGAGCTGTGATGCGTGGCAGAGGATTCTTGCCCATGGATTCACCCGACAGCAGAACGATTTCCCTGGGTTCCCCCTCCTCATAACCCCAAATTTCTCATTTTTTATGAGATGCAAAGGGTGTAAGAAAAAAAAAACCCACCAGGATAAGCCACACTGCTGGGGACTCTAAACCAAAACCCAAAGCTTGGTTCCCTACGAGAAATCACCCAGGGGCCAAGGGTCTCGCAGGGGGTTCCTTGAACCACGCATTGACTTCTCTTGGTTACCACCACGTTGGTCATGGCAGGGAGAGGAGGCGCTGAGTTTAGGGAGGGAAAAGGGTTTTGTTGCTCCAAGACACAGTGACTAATTCCTTGCATGTGTCTCCGAAGCTGAAACGAGGCCTTTGATGTGTCACTGAACATTGTTCCCCCACCCCACCCTCTGCTTTTCGAGTCTTCAACAGAAAAGATTAATCACAGCAGCCATTCAGCCCTTCTGAAAATCCACTTCATTTCCCTTTTTTTTTTTTTTTCCTTTAAATAAACAGCAGTTTCCACACGAGTGACAGCTGCTGGAACAAATGGTGCACGAGGAGGAGGACGAGCCTGCTATAAGGGCTTGGGTTTTACTTTCTCCATCTGCTCAACCTTCAACAAACAAACAAATCACCACTTTCCTGCACCTCGGCATTTACTCATGGCATGGTTCAGGTTGGAAAGGGACCTTCAATGATCATCTAGTCCAACTCTCTGCCATGGGCAGGGACACCTCTCTCTAGACCAGGCTGCTCCAAGCCTCATCCAACCTGGTCTTGAACACTTCCAGGGATGGGGCAGCCACAGATTCCCTGGGCAACCTGGGCCAGGGTCTCACCACCCTAACAAGAAAAAAATTTCCTTCCTAATACTTCATCTAAATCTCCCCTTTTTCAGCTTAAAACCCTTCTCCCTTGTCCCATCACTCCCTGCCCTTGTCCAAAGCCCCTCCCCAGCTTTTCTGGAGCCCCTTCAGGCACTGGAAGGTGCTCTAAGGTCTCCCTGGAGCCTTCTCTTCTCCAGGCTGAACACCCCAACGCTCTCAGCCTGTCTCCAGAGCAGAGCTGCTCCAGCCCTCTGACTACTTTCCCAGCTCTCAGTCCAACAGAAGAATGCACAGGCCTCTTTCAAAGAGCAAGATGTGCGTGGAAGGAACCCGACCCTACTCCCCTTGGCTTGCTAGAGTGGTACATCAGATGGGTAGCACATCTCAGAGCAAAGCACTCGATGATGTCCCATCCTTGCCCATCCAGCTGCACAGACAGGCACTCCCGGCCACACTGCCAATACAGCCAGCAGAGTCACCATCTGGATGCTGCCCAAGTGCCTTGGAGGGAAAAAGTTACAAACATGTCCAATTATTTTCCTAATAATAATTTTCCTATTAGCTGTCATAATTAGGATGGATCTAATTCGCCCTCAGCCACTATTTTCTGCCGGCACCGTGGCTGCCTGATTGTAGGAGCACGAGCTGGTTGCTCTTGCACCTCTCACCATGTGCAGAAGAAACCAGGATGAGTTGGGGAATAAACTGTGGAGGGAGACAGAAGGGGATGAAGAGCTTCTTGGACCTGTAGCCATGGAGAACAACCAGCTGGAGAGTTTTCTAAAGGATGCAATATAAAGGGGCATCAAGGCAGGACAGGAAAAAGCCAAAAGAAGGTGAAGTTCTATGAAAAAGGAGAGCAGTAAGCTAAGCCCAAGGAAGCTGTCAGCTCAGGGGGCATGAAAATGAAGGACCAACACTGAGCCTTGGCCAGGAGGAAGGTGCTGAGGATGGAGGGTTTCACTGCAGACCAGGCTGGTGAGGGTCAGTGGGGTGTCAGGAGCTGCACTGCCAAGTGGAGAGGGAGGTGACAGCTCCTTCTGGGGCCATCAAAATGTCAAAGCAACAGCCCCTGGCCAGTAAGAGACCAGAACCCACAGTCTCCCAGTGTGCTTTGCCCCACGGGATGGGCAGTGCAGCTGCAACATGTTGCTGGGAGCCCAAAAAGCTCCAGTGAAGCTGTTTGATCTCATTATTCAAGAAGAATGAATTAACACATAATTTAAAAAGTCAAGTTATACAGGAATATATTTCTTTAGAGATTCCATTTGAGGGTGTCCCCTTCTTTGTCCCAGGCATCATCTGTAATGTGTACAAAGAAACACGGGTGCAGCTCATATACCAGCTAGGAAAAGGACTGGCTGCTTTTGGTTGAGGAGTGAGGCTGAAGCATGACTGTTGCTGAGCAGAACAACATCCCTGCCTAACACGCTGCCCTTCGGAGAGCGAACGGTACGTGGGGAGGAGGAAGGAGGTTTAAAACAAAAACAAAAAAATCCCAAACCAAACCCCACAAAAAAAACAAAGCCCAGCTTTTGGGCTCAGCCCCTTTGGAAGTCCCAGCTCCAAGCCCAGACTGAGCGAGGGAGCTGGAGTGTTTGATGAGAGCATCCTACTTAAAACAAAGGTGTCGGAGGGGATCATTCGCATGACAGCCTTAAAATCTCATTACAGAGGCTAAGCTCCAATTAAAACGCATGCGTTTGGTCATGCAGTTTAATTGCTGGTTGTGCTTACCCTGAAATCCACCCGGGACACCTGTAGGGATGCAGGGAGCAGCCAGCCTGTCCCACGGAGCAGCCCCTGGGCTAAGAAAGTGCCGTGGATCCGTAAAATCACCGATTTACCTGCGGTAATTCTGCACCGCTGCTCAGTTCAGCCCTGTTGCCACAGTAACACTTCTGGTGTAGTCGAGATCACTGATTATGAAACTCAGGGAAAAAAAAAAAATAATAAAAAAAAAAATCACAGGCTGCTAATTAAGATCTACTCCAGTTCTCCAAAAGCTCCATATTAATGACATTACAACTGCAAGAGCAGGGAAAATAAAGGCGCCAGAAAGCATCGCATCGGTCAGCGTCGGCGACCGCCAACAGCCCGTTTGGGTCTTTTTATACATGGGTCTTAAAATTCAGCTTGCAGATTCCCTGTAAGTTCAGCTTGTTTCCCTTCTCTTTAAACAAATGTGCAAGACTCGGTGGCACAGTCTTTACTCTTTACATATATTTGCATGTATTAGAACAGGGAAAAAGGGTCGAGGATGAGGTACAAATGGCAACAGCCGGAGGGGGACCAGGGATGCCTCCCCTTCATCTCACATGAAATGTGTTTCTGTCACAGTTTGCTAGAGGAAGAAACCAAAAAATGACAATTTTACCAGTGGCTGCAAGGGTCTATAAAGGAGGTTTGCAAATGTTTTCCTCTCTGACTCTGTATTCAAGTGCCAAAAGCATTTTGAGGCACGTCTTGTGCTGAAGGCTTCAAGCTGAAAAGTCTGACTGGGAGCATTTGTGCTGCCAGACACGAGCATTTTTCAACACAACCTACAAATAAGATACCAGAGAGTATTTCTGGGGGAAGAGAAGATGACCTGACACGTATTGCTGGAGCCACAAACCCAAAGTGATGCTGCTTTAAGAAGTCAGCTCATCAAAACTCCTTAATTTTTCCATTCTCATTGGATGAAGAATCTATGGACAGTGGGATTGAGTGTATCCTCAGCCAGTTTGCTGGTGATACCAAGGTACGTGGAGTGACTGACACCCTAGAGGGAAGGGAGGCCATCCAGAGGGACCTTGGCAGGCTAGAGAGGTGGGCCAGTGCCAACCTCATGAAGTTCAATAAGGCCAAGCGCAGGATCCTGCACCTGGGTCAGCACAACCCCAGGCATAAATCCAGGCTGGGGAGAATGGATGGAGAGCAGTGCTGAGGAGAAGGACTTAGGGGTGGGAGGAGATGAGAAGCTGGACATGAGCTGACAGTGAACACTGGAGCCCAGAGAGCCAGTTGTGTCCTGGGCTGCATCAAAAGAATTGTGGCCAGCAGGGCCAGGGGGGGGATTCTGCCCCTCTACTCTGCTCTGGTGAGACCCCACCTGGAGCACTGTGTACAGTTCTGGGGCCCTCAGCACAGGAGAGACATGGAGCTGTTGGAGAGGGTGCAGAGAAGGGCCACCAAGATGATCCAAGGGCTGGAGCAGCTCTGCTCTGGAGACAGGCTGGGAGAGTTGGGGTGTTCAGCCTGGAGAAGAGAAGGCTCCAGGGAGACCTTAGAGCACCTTCCAGTGCCTGAAGGGGCTCCAGGAAAGCTGGGGAGGGGCTTGGGACAAGGGCAGGGAGTGATGGGACAAGGGGGAAGGGTTTTAAGCTGAAAGAGGTGAGATTTAGATGAAGTATCAGGAAGGAAATTTTTTTCCTGTTAGGGTGGTGAGACCCTGGCCCAGGATGCCCAGAGAAGCTGTGGCTGCCCCATCTCTGGGGTACTTTTTTCCCCCTTTGAGGCAGGAAAATAAGTGGTATTCAGTTTTTTTCTTGAGCAGCATCCCTTAGAAGTCTTGAAGGTGCCATCCCTCTGCTCACGACTGCATGAACTGGACTCTTCTGCCATTCACCAGTAATGCTGGGGATACCTTAGGTGTAGTGTTAATTACCTATAAATGTGATTTATTAGCTGGAAACAATACAAAGGGCTGATCTCATATGTTAAGACATTCACTGACTACAACATAAGATCAACTGGCCAAGCAGGAGGGCATCCCAGGCCGGGACAGACAGAGATTGCCACATTACATACAAAAAATGAATAAATCCAGTGGGCTGCAGCTGCCATGGATGTGTTTTTAGTTGGAGGCATCATTTCTAACGTTTTAATAGGCTTATTTATAGGAATTAGCCCTTTAATGTTGTGTGCTCATGTATGTAGTACAATATAAGCTGGTTTGATGAGACCAGAGAGAGAACATCTGCTTTTGTGAGCAATTAGGGAAATTATTGCCAATTACAGGGACTGCAGGTAAGAGCAGCTGGAGCGAGAAGCTATGAGGAGGGATGTGAAGCTTTTCAAGATGCTGCCGTGAGCGGGAAATTCACCAGGAATATGAATATCCTGGCAGAAAGGAGCCTGAGCCCTGAGAGCAGCTGAAATATACTCAGAAGGAAAGAATTAGAGGACCAGCAGAGCTTTGGGGTGATCCCTGTTATCATTCATGCTGTTGGCATTTTGAGCAGATTAGTTTCCCAAATATTTCTTCTCATGTGCCCACTCTCCCAAGAAAGGATGAAACTCTGCCTCTGGTGGCTCTATTTCCATTTTCCATATTTTTTTACCATTTATTTTTTCCACCCATCTTTTCTTCCATCTATCTTCCATCTTCCATGCCCAAGATGGGTGACAATTTGATGCTCTAGGCACAGATTTTAGAGCCACATCAACAAGCCAGACATCGTGAGACTCAAACTGCAGTGCTGGGTCCAGTTCTGGAGCCCCCAACATAACAAGGAAAAGGAGCTCCTGGGAGAAAGTCCAGAGGAGGCCATGAGAAGATGATCCAGGGGCTGGAGCAGCTCTGCTCTGGAGACAGGCTGGGAGAGTTGGGGTGTTCAGGCTGGAGAAGAGAAGGCTCCAGGGAGACCTTAGAGCACCTTCCAGTGCCTGAAGGGGCTCCAGGAAAGCTGGGGAGGGACTTGGGACAAGGACAGGGAGGGAGAGAACACTGGGTAATGGATTTAAACTGTAAGAGGGGAGATTCAGATTAGACATTAGGAGAAAATTCTTTAGTGTAAGGTTGAGTGAGACCCTGGCCCAGGTTGCCCAAGGAAGCTGTGGCTGCCTTATCCCTGGCAGTGTTGAAGGGCAGGTTGGATGGGGCTTGGAGCACCCTGGGCTGGTGGGAGGTGTCCCTGCAGGGGGTTGAACTAGATGGTCTTTAAGGTCCCTTTCAACCCAAACTATTCTATGATTCTATGATTTTATGATCTTTTATAATTGCTACTGCTATAAACCTGTTATATAAATATATGTATAGTTATATGTATATATTTATATATAGCTATAAACCTGTTATATACCTAGTCTCATAAAGCTATTACATATATATATTGCTATAAACCTATCATAAACCTAATATCATTGCTATAAACCTATTTCCTGCTGGCACTAGATGATACAACTGAAAGGATCCTTGTCTTGCACCACAGGGTGGGTCCAAGCCCCTGCAGATACCAACACCAACCATAATGCTCAGTGGTACTGAAATAAAAAACTGTTCAAATGCACTTTCTTATCCTTAAAGTGATGGAACAACAGCCTCGGACAACTCACTTTTAGCCTTCCCATGTTATTCACAATTCATTCTCTATTTTAATCTCCCCAACAAAAGGCTGAACTCAACTGGATTGTTGTCAGCGAAGGCTTTTATCATCTGCCTTTGAAACGGTCAAGGCATGGGAGAGAACAATGGGCCTCACAGGAGAACAAATACAATCTAAACAAAAATACCCTGTTGCTAAGGTTGAAATCAGCCCTTTTTTGTGGGGCACAGCCGGGGAGCTGTGAATCCTGGTGCCACCCTATATAAAAAGTGGGAAAATCAGGAGTTGGAGAGGGGAAAATGACCTGACACTCAGTCCCGTTGTGTTTTTTTTCCCCTCATTTAAAATAGGAATATCACGTAGAGGACTTTAACCGAAGCCAGTGTCTGCAGCAGGTGATGCTCTACCTAAGCCCATGCGTTGCTTCAGCCTCAGTGGTCCTGGGCTTCATGTCTCCAGCAAGGGCAGGAGGTGAACCATGACTGAAGACCTCTGTGGTGAAACCTTGAGCTTATGGCTGTGCTGATGGGTAAGGTGTTCAGAAGCTCAGTAGGCGACTGATGGGAATGATCCCTGCTGCGAGGCTAGGCAGCACCATTTTCAGCATGGCGAGAGGAAAGCTGAAGAAGATGGAGGAGCAAGCAAAGAGGTCCATGGAGATGCTGACCACCTTGTCCACACAGCTATGGCACAGATGTTGGGAATGTCCAGCTGGAACCTCTTTTCAAGGAAAGCCCCAGCCCAAACCGCAACAATTTCTCTCGTGAAATCAACCACAGAAGCAACCTCAGAGCACTGTGTGGTTTCTGGTTTCTACATCCTTACCCGAGGGATCAACACCTCCTTTTGGGGTTTGGTAGAGCAAACCCCTTCCCCAGTGGTGGAATGGAAAGGAACTGTGTTTGGCCATGGTGTCCTCGCCACTAAACACAGCTGCTGGCTTTGCAGCAAGGGTTTCCAGCAGCAAAGTGTCTCAGGGTCAGGAGTGACCACTGGGCCAGAAGAGCCATGGCTGACAGCCTTGGCAAGGTGGTGCAGGATAGAAGGTTGGGTCAGGGGACAGCAGAGCCATGGTGGCCCATCCTCCATGACCATCCCATCTTCCTCCCCTCTAGATGGAGCTCCAGGAGAAGCCCAAGTTCCTTCCCCAAAGTGAAGGTGGATGCATCCCATCATCTCCAAACATCTCCTGACCTGCAGCTTGGTGCTAGAAAAGAGGCCAAGTTTGCCATGGCAATTTTGTGAAAACCAACAGATGGTCAGATTCATTATTCCCTCCTGCAACACAGCAGCAAACCAGCCTGGCTGCCCATCACAGCCAATCATACTCAAGGTACAGAGCCCTCCAAAATCACCTTCCCCACCTTCAGAGGGTCAATTCTCAGCCCCAAAACTTCTCAAAAGCCTGGAGGAGCTCCTGTGGTCAGACACAACGGGGCACCACAGCGGTGGTGGAGGCCAGAAAGAACAACTTCTCTGGAATGTTCAGAGATTTCACTTGCACTGGGACCATTAATATTTTTGCACGCACATAAGCAGGGGTTAAGTGTCATTTCTTGGCCACTCTGTGTGGAAAAAAAACAAACCATGAAGAAGGAATTCCAAGTTCCCTTGATGACAGCAGCTTGGACACAGATGAAAGAGAAAACAGAGTCAAGGTAAGGCTGGAATTCAGTTTTTATGGCCCATTTAAATTTTTTGGCCAATAAACAAAGTCCTCCTGAGCAGGCATTAAGTATCACCTTGTGTCACTTAGATTTCAGTGATCCTCAAATAAACATTAAGAGGCTACAAGGCAGCTCAAATCCCCCATATTAGGCAAACAGGCCAAACAGCCACCAAAATGATGTTAAATTAAATTAATTTCCAACCTACCCAGAATGACAGAGCACTCCACTCAGGTTAAATATTTTAGTTTCGACAGCAAGGCAGTGGATAGGAACTGACACATCCTCATCTTTGGAAGTCTTTGCTCTGAAAAAAGGCTTTGAAAAGCAGCTTTCCTACAAAAACACCCACTTCCATCACGCCCCGGCTAGGAGCATAATGCACAGAAGGCTCCTCAGTATTTGCTGTTAAATAAGAGACCCCCTAGCCAGGCATTAAGTGGTACAGGAGCTCCCACAACAACAGAGGGTGCTTTCTGTAGCAGCTCGTTGCTGCACAAAGACAAGACAAAGTCTGTTGCTGAAGACCAAGACTGTGTTTGGCAGCGTGGTGGCCCAGCCTAACACACTCATCTCATTTTCACAGGATCATGGCATGGTTTGGGTTGAAAGAGACCTTTAAAGCTCATCCGGTCCAACCCCCCTGCAGTGAGCAGGGACATCTTCAGCTAGACCAGGTTGCTCAGAGCCCCGTCCAACTTGGCCTGGAATGTCTCCAGGGATGGGGCATCTCCCACCTCTCACCACCCTTATTGTAAAACATTTCTTCCATATGTCCAGCCTTATCCTACCCGCTTGTAGTTTAAAAACATTGCCCCTTGTCCTGCCATGCACAGGTCCTGGCAAAAAGTCTGTCCCCATCTTTCTTATAGGACCTCCTGGAAGACCCCTATAAGGTCTTCCCAGAGCCTTCTCTTCTCCAGGCTGAACAACCCAACTCTCTCAGCCTGTCTCCAGAGTAGAGCTGCTCCAGCCCTTGGATAATTTCTGTGGCTTTCTCTGGACTTGCTCCAACAGCTCCACGTCCTTCCTGTGCTGAGGAACCCCAGAACTGGACCCAGCCCTGCAGGGGGGTCTCACCAGAGCAGAGCAGAAGGGGACATTCCCCTCCATCAACCTGCTGGTCACACTGCTGGGGATGCAGCCCAGGACATGGTTGGTTTCTGGGCTGTGAGCACACATCGCCAGCTCACGTCCACCTTTTCATCAAGCAACACTCCCAAGTCCTTCTCCTCAGGGCTCCTCTCAATCTCTTCATGCCCCAGCCTGTATTGATACTGGGGGTCACCCTGACACACGTGCAGGACCTTGCACTTGTCCTTGTTGAACTTTCTGAGGTCCACTTCTCCAGCCTGTTGAGGTTCCCCAGGATGGCATCCCTTCCCTTTAGCAAATCACCTGCACCACTCAGCTTGGTGTCATCAGTTCTCACTCCATGTAACACAGCCTGCTGAAGACCAGGGGCCAGCCTGGCTCAAATCCCCCCTCATTCCCCTTAGTCCAAACTAAATCCAGTCCCATCAGGTCCAGTCCTTCACTAACACGTCTCTCTCTGAGCTCTGCCCTCCCCAGAATCTGACACTCAGCATTTCTAGATGATTTCTCTATGAACTTGGTTTATCCCACACGAGCAACGTTGAACCCCAAGCCACCCTGTGCTTGTACAGCAGTGGGGTGAGAGGAGGAGAGAGAGTTCATTTGAAGACCCCCAGAAAATGTTGCCATAACCAAATGCATAGATGAACTAAAAAGGAGGGAGAAGAGTAGGAGATGCCATTTTGGGAGATACACAAGGACTGAAAACATCCTACAGATGGAAAAGGAGCAACATCTAATACATACACAAAGTTGGAGTAGTCAGTCAAACACAGGCTCATTTTTGATCATTTTTACCTTAACAATAGAATCACAGACTGGTTTGAGTTGGCTGGTTTGAGGGCTGGCTTGCACCCTCCTCCCCATATTGACTCTGGTCTAGAGAGTGAGCTACAGAACAGGCAGGCAAGTGTGGTGGCATCTTCATTGTCAATTAATTAATTATCCCATCAGTAGCACAAGAAAGAGTATGGCTCTGAGATGCCTGCTGGCTGCTTTGCTGAAGGAAATCCCCTTGTTTCTCAACCACTCATTTGCAGAAGCTGCCAGCAAGCTCATGAGTGCATTGTGACCAGTTCCCAGCTCCAACACTGGTGGTGAAGACAAACAAGCACAGCTTGGCCTCCAAAGCAGATATTGCAACATTTGAAAAGACATGTTCTGGGCAGGGAGAGTGGAGGCAAACGTGGGGCAGCCCTTGCTCTTTCCAGCCATTCTCAGCAGCAAAAAGGGCATTTCAGGTGTGGGATGCTCTTAAACCAGTTGGAGGAACCAGTTATAAATGGTAGTTGCTGAGATACTAATTAAGAGACAAGCAAGGAACATCAGCAGTGGGGTGACTTGTAATCCTTGCTGGCGTGGACTGGAATTAAAATTAATGAGCTAGAAATAAATGGTTAGCCATCCTGACTTGCACCCCAACACGTCTCTGACCATGAGGTTTATGTACAGACAGAATTAATCCAATGCCATTTCCCCCCTGACCTATTTGGGGATGGAGATGAGACCCAGGAAAATCACCTCACCAGGCCTGATGAGGTGCCATCACACCACCGCTGCTTCTCCTCCTGCCCCAGAGGACACTTGGAGGGACAGAAGAAGCAGCAACATCTCTGAGAGCTGGTTTGAGTACAAAGGGAAAGACCTCTTCACCTGGAGGGAAGGGAAGGCAAGTTTCAGGTGACCCCGTTGAAGGATGCAGCTCTTGCTGAGCAGCTTTAACTCCTCTCATCCCAGATTAGCTCTTCTGAACTCAGCAGGGACAAAGCTGCTTCACTTGCTGGAAAGATGCCATGTTTGTGTGTCAGACTAAACATCTGTGCTTTTAAGCCCCGGATTTTCAGATCAGATCTATGTGTTTGGAGGGGGAAACACAACACCAACTGTTAGGGGAGTTTAATTGAAGAGAGACACCATTATTTCTTCCTCCCCATCCCCCCTACCTCCTCTTCTCCCTCTACAAGCAAAACGGTCCAACAGATTTCAGAAAAATGCAGAGAAAAAAAACCCCAAATGTATGTTTTCTGTGGTCACTGCTTTCCTGCTCAGTCAGAGAGGAGCTACCAGAAACAATGCGTGCAGTTGGTGTCTGCTCTCCTGCCTCACCACTGCAGGGAAGTACCTGACTTGGGATCTCAGGTTCAAGGACTAGGTGGATGATCTCACCCCCCAGCAGCTTCCTGGGACAGGGTACTCAAAGGAGACCCCACCATAGGAGATCACAGGACCCCTCTGGTTAGGTTTCTGGTGTTTCATCAGCTACATGAGCTCCATGTCAGCCCTTTCAACACCCTAAGAATCACAGAATCACAAAATCACTTAGGTTGGAAAAGACTTTCAAGATCTTCGAGACCCAGATCTCTACCAGCCCTCGCTGCTGTAGCAGATTTCTGGCCCTTGCTGACACTTGTTCCCACCCTCAGTCTGAAGACAAGAGCTGGATATTTCTCAGACAGTGCAACTGCAGGGTATGTGGTGGTCTGCACTTCTGGCCTGATCTCCCACCAAAGGGGCACCCAATGTCCCACCATCAGGGTCATCTCATGTGCCTCAGCATCTTCATTTTCCTTCTTCTCATGCAGTTTTCCAGTTTAGGTCTCACTGTGGTGGCTGGGACATTTGAATACAGATAGAAGTCATGGAATGAGTGCCCATCCTTGAAGATCTTTAAAAGCCATCTGGATGTGGTCCTGGGAAACTGGGTGTGGGTGGCTCAAGCAGGGATGTTGGACCAGAAGTCCCTTCCTACCTCAACTACTCTGGGATTCTGTGAATTTGCACCACGGAACCCTCTTGTTGCTTTTCTAGCACTTGCCCTTTCCTAGATGACTCCAATGTCAAGCAGGATAAGTTAGGTCTAAGGCTGGTGGTGAGATTAAGCACCATTTCCAGCTGGTTTGGATCTCTTCTTTGAAGTTGTGGTCATGATCAGTACTTGCAATCCAAGTAGAGAATGCTAAGTTTTTGAGGAGGGACTTTTTACAAGGGCATGTAGCCAGTGGACAAGGGGTAATGGCTTGAAACTTGAAGAGGGGAGATTTAGATTAGACATGAAGAGGAAATTCTTTCCTGTGAGGGTGGTGAGACCCTTCCCTTCCAACCCAAACCAGTCTGGGATTCCATGATTCCATGAAATCAAATAATCACTCATTTCCTTCACAGATGGCATGCTCAGCTACAAAAACATTAACCTACTTGTCACAAGGTCTTGCAAGCTCTATCTACCCAACAAAGGCATCCACCAGGGATTGATCCCCAGCCCCTCAAAGCAACCCCACTGCTCAGGATCAGCCCATGTGGATCAGTCCCTGTCCCCACTGCCCCAGTACCATGCCTGGCTTGTCCCACAAGGTCCTCATGACCCAACATCTTTGTGTAGGGCATTTATTGCTTCTTTTCCATTTCAAAAGGCCTGAGAGATTACAAGAGCTGTGATGCAGCACACCAAAATTGGGGGTTTAACAGCTTGGCAGGTACAAAGATGAATCACACAAGCCAGGAGCACATGGGGCCACTTAATTGCACAAGCCCTGCAGTAACCAGAGGAGTCAGTGGGAAAGGAGAAGGGAAATCTGGTGCCTCTTGTTCTCCCTGGAGCAAAGTATTCCCTGATCCACACCTACAGTATGAGGAACTGCTCACTGGCCAGCATGGAGAGCCAGAAACCTTCCTGGAAGCAGGTGACAAGCTGGGCAGCCAAGGACAGCGAGGCATTCTGAGTCCCAGCCTTTGGTCTTTACCATCATCTACATCCTTCCTCACTGCATGGCTTTGGCTTCAGGGAGCCAGCTATTGTTTCTGTGGTGTTTTGTGTCTTGCTGTATTCCCACCTTCCCTCTCCCAACCCAAGGGAGGTGCCATTTGGCCTCTTCCCACCCGTTTGATAGAGAAAACCAGCGCAAGGATCAAAGGAGGCTCCTGGGAGGGGTGAACATTTGATCACAGCACCACAGAATCTGGCTGGAAAAGACCTTTAAGATTGAGTCCAACCATAGCCTAACTCTACCAACCATTAACCTAACTCTGCCAAGTCCAGTGCTTAAACCATGTCCCTCAGCACCTCATCTATACATCTCTTAAACACCTCCAGGGATGGAGATTGAACCACCTCCCTGGGCAGCCTGTTCCAGTGCTTCATTAACCTTTCAGTGAAGAAGATTCTTCTAATATCCAATCTAAATGCCCCCTGGTGCAACTTGAGACCATATCCTCTTGTCCTTGATGTGAAAGGGCAGTAACTGGAGAGGTAGCAGCAAAGAGACACATTGACAGGTACAGGGCTGACCAAACAGAGGGGTCACTCCTTTGTGCTGGAGCCTCTGGTCATGTCACCTGAGTACCAGTGCAGAAGATGCTGAGAAACAGAGGAAAGAGATAAAAGAAGACTTATGTTTGGATTGACAAAATAATTCGGTGACAAAATAAAAAGGTGAGCTCCTCCTTGTGCTTCTACTTAGTCTTGTTGCACTGGGTCATCCTCAAATAATAGAATCATAGAGTGCTTAAGGTTGGAAGGGACCTTCAAGATCATCAGGTTCCAACCCCCCTGCTATGAGCAGAGACACCTCCCACCAGACCAGGCTGCACAAGCCTCATCCAACCTGGCCTTGAACACCTCCAGGGATGGGGCTTCCACAACCTCCCTGGACAACCTGTTCCAGCACCTTATTACCCTCACAGTGAAGAATTTCTTCCTGATGTCTGACCTCATGTGACCCTCATGTTTTACTGAAAGAGGAAAATATGATTTAAAGTCTTACCCTGGAAGTCCTTTGGTTGCACTAGATGGAAGAAGGGAAGTGAGGCAACCACAATGAGGAGCTAAGCCCCTGCTGAGCCCAGCTCAGCATTCCCGCTAATGGGTGAACAGAAGTGGCCTTTTTTCCTTCCTTTTCCCCAGCAAGACTGCAAAATGAAAAGCATCCCTGGCATTTGGCATCCCATGTCCACCAGCAACGTCTGTGGTTTGGGTGGAAGAAGATTTAAAGGTTTCCAGTGCAACTTTTTACCCTCCCCACACGTCCGTCTATCTCCTGTGTGGTTTTTGGAGCAAAATCCACATTGAAGCAGACAGAAGTGGATTTTTTTTTTTTTTTTTAATGGATCCTTTGTAGTGCTCTGATCCCAAGTGCTCTTTAGCAGCTCTGGGAGGACAGGTCCCAGCCTGCTGCTTGTTGATACAATGAGGAAGAGAAGAATGCTCCCAGGGTTTTGCATCGTTTGCTCGTGGACGTTCAAAGCCATCTGTTAACCTCAGGCTGGATCATCCCAGTTGTTTTCCAGGAGGACTCCTCATGTAACCATGATGGCCTCGAGTCAGTTATAGGCAGGGCCAGGCTATATTTACCTTGGCATCTGATTGTCAACGCTCTGCCTTCCACAGGCCTCCTATTTCCTCCTTCAGTAATTAGTAGCCTGTCAGGGGGGAGAGGAGGAATGAGGAACTTCACCCCATTGCTGGAGCGGGTCCAGAGGAGGCCACAAAGATGCTCAGAGGGCTGGAGCAGCTCTGCTCTGGAGACAGGCTGGGAGAGTTGGGGTGTTCAGCCTGGAGAAGAGAAGGCTCCAGGGAGAACTTACAGCACCTTCCAGTACTTGGAGGGGCTCCAGGAAAGCTGGGGAGGGGCTTTGGACAAGGGCAGGGAGGGATGGGACAAGCAGTAATGGATTAAAACTGGAAGAGGGGAGATTTAGATGGGATATATGGAAGAAATTCTGGGCTGTGAGGGTGGGGAGACCCTGGCCCAGGTTGCCCAGAGAAGCTGTGGCTGCCCCATCCCTGGCAGTGTTGAAGGGCAGGTTGGATGGGGCTTGGAGCAACCTGGGCTGGTGGAGGTGTCCCTGTCCATGCAGGGAGGTTGGAACTGGATGATCTTGAAGGTCCTTTCCAACCCAAACCAGTTTGGGATTCTGTGATTCTTGCTGTGTCTTTTGCCACTGTAGCCAAGCCCTTGACCATGGCCAACACCTGCAGTTTGTTGCAGTATTGGAAAATACAAAAGTTATCAAAGAAAACAGATCTTTCTTTATGGATGTCATGGGGATTAAGCTGCTACCAAGGATAAGTTCCAAGGTCACCCAGAAGTGCTGGAGCAAATAAATAGCTCCCTGGTTGGTTTATAATCCATGCCAAAAGAGCCAGTACATGGGAATTATGCTCAGAAAGGTGAAACACCTGCTCTATATTATTTCCAAAGTTCTTGTAGGGGGAAAAAAAGACATTACTCCTTGTTGCTGCTGAGGAAAGCGTTAATCCCAGGCTCCGTGAACTTCCCTCACCGTAACACGCTGCTGGCTCCAGCAGTTGACCAACTGACCCAGTTTGTTATGTCGTTTTGTGGGGTTTTTTTTGTACAAACTGGGTGAATAAGGACAAAACCATCTTATTTTCTTTGAGCAGGAATAACCCACATGAAGCAAGGAAGGATTCTGGCCTCGCTCTCCCGACCTATTTTCCGAAGGGCTGCGGCGAGCGGTGCTGCAGGGGGGGACGGCGTCCTCGGCCCTGGCAAAGCCCAACCTGACACCACCCTACAAAGAGCTGGGATAAACTGACCCCTCGGAGCAAAGGGGCTGCCAAGCTTTTATCTCCCCTTTTGTTGTTCATTGACACTGAAGCGGAATAATGAGGTGATACGGGGCTATACGAGGCCCTGCTGGAAAGCCCTGCCCTAGCAACTCCTTTGTGTCTGTAATGCCCACGGTGCCTATTATGGATACCTACTGACTTGGAAAGCTGGTGTCCCACTCACTCCATATAAATACATATATAAGATTATTGTCCAATTTCCACTGGCTAACGTTATGGCAGAGGGAATTAGTGGTCGGGTTTGGGTCAGGAAAGCAAAATGACTTTTAAATTGGTGGGTGGCTGCTCCAGCTGCCGTTTCTTGTCCTTCATCCCATCCCAAGTCTCAGGACACGGATGATTTCCGCTCCTCTCCAGAGGTTCTGCCACAGTATTAAAAAAGGGCAATGAAGGGAACAATAAGCATCAAGACGTGCCTAAAATTAGCAGTTCACAAAACAATCTAAGTTTATAATAGCCCGAGGACAATAAAAGCAAAGAGCAAGCAGGCCAGTTATTTAAAAGTTGCAGGATAAAAGGAAACCTTGGTCAAAACTGTTATCAGGGGGGAAAATCTATCTTTATTGTGTTGCAGTTTTGATACTAACTGAAGTAACTTTCATGAAAACATCATGCTGCTAAGAATTAGCTAAACTGAAGGAACACCCCAGAATCACCCAGCCTTGACCAAGCAATCAGGGTTGAGAGCAGCCCACAATTGCTTCATTATCTTCTGCCAAGTTTTAAATTCCAGTCTATTTGCCAGTGGGTTTCCCTTCCCACACCTTCGTTGCTCACACAGGACAGCAGGAAATGGATGGGTTGATTTCTACAAGGTCTTCACTTATATTCACATCTTGGGTCACAAGTAGCAGCAAAGCTTCAGCTCCCAGACCAGAAGTAATTTAAGAGGAAAAGGCCAAGGCTGAATTTCCAGTGGTGTTATTATGATGACTATTTTTAATATAAATCTTATACAGCAAAATTAGATACAACAGCAGTACCAGAAAAATACTTCTCCTCCTTCCATGGAAGATAAAAAATGTCCTTTAAAATACTGGGGGAAAATACTATTTATAAATCTCTGCACAGGGGAGGGATGCAAAACTGGCAGGGGATCAGATCATGCAGCATTCAGCTTCTACTATCCCTCACAACTGGGAGAATCCACTAGGAATTTAAGGGCCATAAGAACACTGTCAAGAAGAATGGGCTTTCCTCCTGAAAAGCCATCTCCTCTTCCAAAGGAAAAACCAGATCCATCAGAAACCTGACCTTGCACTTGGGTAAGGAGATGGACGTGCTCTGGTCATGTCCTGCTCGTGAGCATGGATCTGGGGGAGGTCTCTGCAGGCTTTTGCTTAGAAGAGGACATCAGAGATGGACATGCCCACTCCCCATGGTTCAATTTCTCACATTTGAAATGAAGAAATATGAGCCCTGTAGCTCAGAGCCAAATAAAGATGGATGTTACAGCTCACATGGCCTCAGAAACAGAGATGTGTGAACTGTGTTTAGATGCACAGATGTTCCAAGGTCAAACATAACCATGAAGGCAGTACCTGCAGACAGCTGCTGCTACTCTTCAGAGTTGTCATGACTAATCTTTCTTCTGCTGGGGATAAAATGCAACTTTTTCTGAGGCTTAGGCTGAATGACCAAATCCAGCATCCTACTGCTCAACTGCACTGCAGGCCCAAGCTAAAGTTGCTCCTTTATATGTGATGCCCTACATTCCTCATCTTTCCTTGGTCAAAACTACCTCTCTTCCAAGACCAATCTTCACATTTAGCACTCAACCAAAATTCAATCCACCTTCTTCCTAAATGCTGCACACAGTCCACTCTCTCATCTTTTCCCTTCTCCCAGGCCCTACAGGCCTTTCCTCCATCATGACATTTCTAGCTGCAAAGCCACCCTTCTCAGGCAAGAAATTATTCTCAGATATCTCCATTCCTCCACAGAATCCCATTCCAAGTCATGTATCCTTGCCTTTCCTCCCATCCACAGAAACAACAACCACCTTGGTAGATAAATAAGGCTGGTGGTAGACCACTTGTGACTTTCAAGCCATGATTCAGCCACACATTAAGAGCCATTAGCCAGACAATTTAGCAGGCTGAGCAGGTCAAATCTGAACATGCTTCTATACGTTTTCTCAACACCCACCTGCCCAATGAGCAAGGTTAGAAGAGAGGGGAAATAAAATGTTCATGGCCAGCTACATTCTGCCCCAACTTCTCACCCATTCTCAGAGCTCTGTACCATGGAGCAAATAGGAATCAGGATTTCTTGTGGATGAAAACACAGAAAAAGCTACTAAAATCTCAGTGAAACAGTATTTGGTTATTAAGCTCCAGAGATGACACCCCACTGACACATGACAGTTCTGGGAGATGCTTCAAACTGCAGCTTCAGGAAAGCTGAAGAGCAATCACTGCTAAAATGGTTACACCCTTCTACATCTAGAAATAGTCAGAGCAGGGGATTAGAAGTGTTTTTTAATGTAAAATATTGTGGAGTAGCAGAAACACAACCCAGAACAACGTTAACAAAGGACCATTCCCTAATACCACCAGACACCTCATGAGTCCACCTCCCTTCTCCACCTCTCAGCAGAAGGAAATAAAAACCATATGAACTGGACAGGGAAGAGATTAGATCATCTTGTCCTACCCACCATGCAGCAAAAGTCTGTTCCCCACAAGAAACTTCCCAGATTACTCCATCCAGTCCCACTTCTAGAAGTCCAAAGTGATGGAGTTTCCACCTCTTCTCTTGGGATGTATATTCTTCCCACAACTTAAAACATCTCACTGCCAGGAAGTTCCTCCTATCAAGACTTTCCTTTTGAAAATGTCTTAATTTCATTTTGCAGTCCCCTTCTCTCCCCTGCCTATGTGTATTTATGAACTACACTAATTAAACAGATCAATACCAAAACCGAATCACAATTTAAGAATAATTTAGTTTATTTTCCTTTTATCCTCTACAAAACAGCCCAACATGTCAAAAAAAATCTGAGACTGAAACCTTGAATTTTCAAATTGGTCCCACTGCTCATAATTACACTTCCCCTCTATCCATATGAGTTGCTTTACTTCCCCCACTTCCTTTTGGGGGAGGAGGGAAGGAAGGCAGAGGAAAAAAGGAGAAAGGGTGGGATAAGGGAGAGATGAGAGGGACCCATCCCATCAGACCAGCCTAATTACTTGCAACACTCCCCAGGCATATGAAAATGCAGGCTATGATCCTGGCTTTGCCTGATGAATATTCCTAACTCCATTTCAGAAACAGGATCTGGGTTTATGCAGCAATTGGCTTTTCTGCAGCAGCAATTGCTCCCACTTCACATAAACACCAAGGAAGAGAAAGGCTGGTTTCTGGCCAAACTGTGGGCAGCAGCTTGGAAAGAGAAGGACCAAGGTTTGAAGTGCTGCTCCAAATAAAGACTGCTTTTTTTCACAAAAATTGGAAGGGCTGCAAGAGACAAATGAACCCCCAAATATCCATCAGGGTGGGGATTACAGCACAGACTGGTAAAGGGTGTCCCAAACACACTGGCTGTGGCTGAGAACATCCTAAGAAAAATCCATTCCAATCTGCCAGTGCCTTTCCCCAGCAATCTTCAACCACAGAATCACAGACCGGTTTGGATTGGAAGAGACCTTCAAGATCATCCAGTTCCAATCCCCTGCATGGGCAGGGACACCTCACAGAATCACACAGAATCACACAGAATCTTAGGGGTTGGAAGGGACCTGGAAAGATTCCCCAGTCCAACCCCCCTGCCAGAGCAGGGTCACCCAGAGCACATCACACAGGAACGTGTCCAGGTGGGTTTGAATGTCTCCAGTGAAGGAGACTCCACAACCTCTCTGGGCAGCCTGTCCCAGGGCTCTGTCACTCTCACAGGAAAAAAGTTCTTCCTCATATTCACATGGAACCTCCTGTGCTCCAGTTTGCATCCACTGCCCCTTGTCCTGTCACTGGACATCACTGAACAAAGCCTGGCTCTGTTCTCCTGACACTGCCCTTAACATATCTGTAAACATGGATGAGGTCGCCCCTCAGTCTCCTCTTCTCCAAACTCAAGAGACCCAGCTCCCTCAGCCTTTCCTCATCAGGGAGATGTTCCACTCCCTTCACCATCTCTGTGGCTCTGTGCTGGGCTCTTTCAAGCAGTTCCCTGCCCTTCTTGAACTGTGGGGCCCAGAACTGGACACAATACTCCAGATGTGGCCTCACCAATGCACAATAGAGGGGGAAGAGAACCTCTCTTGACCTACTAACCACCCCCTTTCTAATGCTAGGAATTACTAGGAAAAGAATTGGGAATAAGGAAAAATATCCTTATGCCGTGTGTAGGATGATGTTGTGCCCTTGGTATTCCTGGTGGCCAGGTTTGGGTTTTTTGTTTCAAATGCAGCTTACAGAGAGCTGTAAGAAGAAATATGTATTCTAACTGCTCTAACGCTTATCAGGGGTCTGAAAGAAAGGAGTCTTGGAAATAGGAAATGCATATCCAAAGGGAAAGCTGGAGCAGAAGCAGGCAGCCTGTCCTTCCCTCACTGCACGTCTCCCTTTCTTGGCTGTGAGGCCCAGCAAGGAAGTGATTATAAAGCATTTATTTGCAAAATCACAGCCAATAAATCCAATAGCAACAACACCCTCCCTTGCATTGCTCCTTCCTTGGAAGGGGGGATTGAAGGAGAGGCAGAGGTCCAACAAGCAGGCAGGTGCACAGCAGCAGCTCCCTTTTCCAAAGCTTTTTTGGTGAAGGGTTCAAGCCCACAAGGTGCAACATTCACCCTAGCTCTGCACACGCTGTTTTGAAGCTCTAGAGAACGAAAAAGCCCGAGAAAGGCTACGAAGGTTGTGATATGAAAACCTCTGAAAAGGTTAAAACAACAGGACTGGGCTGTCGAATGAGGAAATGAGTAAGGGAGAGCGTTGGAGAAAATAAAACGGGACAGAAAAAGCCATCTCAGTTCTCCTCCCCTTTCCTGGATACAAATACCATCACAAGAAAACCATAGGAAGCGAATCTGACTGCTTTGAAAATCACTGAGGTCAAAAGCATGACAGAAGAAAGGAAAAAGGATTAAACAAAGGGATGATACAATCTACACAGCTATAATTCAAACCTTCGAGGTATAAATAGCTGCACTACAGGGCTCAAGTCAACCGCTAATTTACAGCGCAATCAGGAGGGGGGAGGAAGATACCCATCCCCACAAGGAGATTAATCCTTAATTGCTCATTTTTTTGCATTTCTGACACCTTTCTTTGAAGTACTAAAGCTGGTACCATCTCACAAAAGGCACTGGCGTGCCTGAAAATTGCAGAGATGAGCCTTGCTGCTGCTTGTTCAGGGCTGTGATGGCCCCGTGCACAGTCCCAGGTGCTTTGGTGAGTCCTTTGTGCAAAGGAAAAAAAGGAGGTGGCTCTAATCCAAAGGGACAAGAGATGATCAAAGCCCAGTACTTGCCAGCTTGACAGAAAGGGAAGCAGGACTCAGATGGTGGCTCATGTTTCTCGATGTTTTCACAAGCCCTTAATTGCAGATAAATACTTACTGGGATATTCAAATACTTCTGAGCACTTAAGTCGCTTCAGTGGCTTTGTAAGTCCCCCTGGAAATACTTGTAAGGACAGTGTGTATGATGCTGAGATCAGAGAAGAAAGATCATCAAGGTCCTCAGCTGGTAGAGATGGTGGCTTTCAGAATGGGTCACCCAACTGCTCATCCAGTTTTTTGTCCTTGCCCCTCCAACACTGGCCCAGGTTGCCCAGAGAAGCTGTGGCTGCCCCATCCCTGGCAGTGTTGAAGGGCAGGTTGGATGGGGCTTGGAGCAGCCTGGGCTGGTGGGAGGTGTCCCTGCCCATGCAGGGGGGTTGGAACTGGGTGATCTTTAAGGTCCCTTTCAACCCAAACCAGTCTATGATTCTGTGATGACTCTTCTTGATTCACATGAAGAAGGTGATGACAGTGATGGCGATGTACCTGTCCCTACCTGTCCCTGCATACGTCCTCTCTCCTATTCCATTAATTTTCAGGGGAACAACTGCTCTACTCCTCACTGCATTGCTCCCTCCTGCACTTGGCTTAAGAGCACATCCCTGGGTGCAGGGCACAATGGCTGCATGTTCAGTGATGTCCTAGTCCTAATGACTGTGTCCAGACATCCCTGGATCACCCTTGCATGTCCAACAGGTTAATTAACCACCAGCCCCTGCCCCTGCTCACCTGGGTCCTCATTAAATCCCAGCCTATTTAAATCAAACAAAACTATCCCAAGCATTTTTTTGACTGAGGAGATACAGCATCCAGTGTTTCACTGTACAAGATGAAAATTACTATCCAGTGACACATCTGACTCTGATTGACAACAATATTCTTCTGACACCACGTGACCAGCCACTGCTCTCTCGATGGTACCCAACCTCTGCCACACAACACCTCACCCACTGCTTTTGGGGAACATCCAGCTTGGTCCCACTCTCAGCAGGTTGAGGGAGATGATTCTTTCCCTCTTCTGTACTCCGGTGAGACCCCCCTGCAGGGCTGGGTCCAGTTCTGGGGCCCCAACACAAGAAGGACACGGAGCTGTTGGAGCAAGGCCAGAGAGGGCCATGGAGGTGATCAGGGGGCTGGAGGAGCTCTGCTCTGGAGACATGAATCTATGACCAGGGGTGGCAGCTTTGTGCCCCCAGTGGGTTATTTCATTAAGATGCCCTTCTGGAAACTGTATGTGCTCCAAGATGAGTGTGCAGCCAGTGGGAAGAAACACTTCTCAACAGTGAGTATCTTCCTATCAAAAATAGCTCCATCATCCTTAGAAACAAACAACTTTTAGTTTACAGCATGGGAGTCCTTAAACCAGAGACCTGAACCAACCTCTTCCACCAACTTCAACTCCTGAAGACAAGCAGGGAAGAACTTGTCAAAGACAGAGTGTTGTTTTCTGTACAACAACAGCCACGTGCTCCAGGAGGATTAGATGCCATGTGGGTTGGTGAGTTAAAATAACTGTTCAACTTCTGGTTTTGGGGAAGAGGAAAATTTCCATCAAAACTGGTTTAGTCCCAAAATAAAAGTCAGAAATATGAAAGCTTAAAAAGCAGCACATTTTACCAAAAGCAGATGTTAAAGCATAAGAAAAAAAACCCAACACAAAACATAACTTGTGGTATGAAACCCTTCAAGTAGAAATTATAAAAAAATTGTGTAACTGAAAAATTATTCCATATTTTTGCTCCCAAGAGTAAGGACCAGGGCAGATCAGCAGCTGAAAGGGTCTGTAGGTTATCTTGCTGTGAGCCTTCCACTTCCTAGTGGCCATCTTGTCCCATGCCAGGCACCTCCCTGGTACCCTGAGACAGACACACTTTCTTGTGGCCAATGACCATGGCTCCCCATCACCTTCACACAGATAATTAATGTTAATAGTCTGTTATCCACAATGAACACCTGAATGATCTATCAAAGAATCAAATCATCAATCATCTCTCAAATCAAATCACCTCTCATCAAAGAAAAGGGCTGGGACAACACTTGGATGGGAGGGAGCATCTAATTGTTAAAAATCCCAGCTAGATTCTGATTGAAAAGTTTAAAGTACATTTAAAATCTGAATGAAAGAAATCACAATCACCTATATTTGGGCATCAATCTACTCAGACTCTTCAGTGAATCCTTTTCAACAGCTCTGACTTTCAAATGAAAAGCAGAATGATGGCAAAGGGGAATCCCCGTTGAGGTTGGGTTTTGCAGATGTCTATGGAAGGCAGATGGAGCCAGCCCCACCACCCCAAAGCAGCACCAACGTGTCCATTTTCCAGAAGACACTTTGCTTTCCCACAGAAAGGCTTTCACCTCGGTTACTTTTGCATTCTGTTTAGCTTCTGCAGAAGGTATTTTGTACCGGGGATGAGCTTGGAGTGAAGAAAATACTGATGCCTAGGGAGAAGTGCCTGGTTTTCTTTCTCAGTCTGTTCACAGAAATAGGTGTATGGATGAAATGATTCAATGGGAGAGGCTGAAAGGCAGAGGGCAGGTTTTTAAAGGTACTTCTCCTTTGAAAAGGAAAAATCTGGCTCCTGGTGAAGAGAAGCAGCAAATCAGCTCATGACACTTCTTCCCTTCTGTGACTGAGAAAAGTTCATTAGTATTATCACAATTGCTCCATAAGAAAATAAAGTAATTCCATTACAAGCATAGAGTCCTAGAATGGTTTGGATTGGAAGGGACCTTCTAGATCATCCAGTTCCAATCCCCTGCATGGGCAGGGATACCTCCCACCAGCCCAGGCTGCTCCAAGCCCCATCCAACCTGCCCTTCAACACTGCCAGGGATGGGGCAGCCACAGCTTCTCTGGGCAACCTGGGCCAGGGTCTCACCACCTTCACAGCAAAGAATTTCTTCCTGATGTCTAACCTGAATCTCCCCTCTTCCACTTTAAATCCATTACCCTGTGTTCTCTCATTCCCTGCCCTTGCCAAAAGTCCCTCCTCAGCTTTCCTGTAGACCCTTCAGATCCTGAAAGGCTGCTATGAGGTCTCCCTGGAGCCTTCTCCAGGCTGAACAAGACATGAGCCACTGAGGAAGAGCTTCTTCCCCTGCTAAAGCTCAAAGTACAGGACTGCTTTCCTCAGATTATAAAGTAGTGATGCCCAAAGAATAGTTCATGGACCAAAGGTAAATCTGAGCACCCCAATGAAGATCTGCATCACATCACTCCAACAGTATTTTCAATTAAACATTTGATAAATACCAATCATTGTCTTCAGCAAGCTGACAGCCATTCAAAGAGCACAGCAACAGCTACTTTAAAAACAATGAAAACTCTTAAACATCTGCCTGAGGGATGAAGCAACCAGTGTCTAGCAGATATTATCTTTTTTTTATTAAAGGGCAAATAAAATTGAAGCAGGAAGTAGATGTTTTAAAACACTTAATGCAAAGGAGAAAGTGGGTTGTCATCCAACATCTCACTGAAATGTTTTCCCAACTGATCCATTTCAGGCCCTACTCAAAGCACACAGAAATAAAGAAACAGCAATTAAATAGGTTTCGATCGAGCCTCTGGCTGGTGCTCCAGAAAAGGCCTGAACAGATTTGCCTCCAAAGGAAAACATCACAGCTGGGGGAGCAGCCACCCTGTGAAGGAGGCAGCATCCCCCTTGTGAAACTGGTCTTCCACTGAGAACCATCTCAAAAACAGTGGTATACTGGGCTTCCCAGTCTGCTTTTGTGCCTGTGGACACCTGTTAGTGTCCCCACCACAGGATGTGAGGGTGGCTCCAATGCTGCTGACGGTGCCCAAGTCAAGCCAGGTGGGAGCTGGGCTGCCTCACTGCAACCCAATGGCCTGGGCTTGCAGCTGAAGAGCAGAAAAACTGTTTCCTGCAACTGGTTGTTTGAGGAAACCAATTTTCATGATGCAAAATTTGTGTCTGAGCTCTAGGAGAGCAGAACGGAGCCCCTGCCAGCTCTGGCAGGCCACCAGCAGCATGGGTGTTGAGGTCTTCTTGGAGCCCAGCACCCGCAGGGCTCTCTGCAGGACCAGGGCTCTGCCTTTCTTCCCCAGCAGGGACTTAACAGGTGGTGAGAGGCCAGCGAGGTGGCCTGACGTGCAGGGTGAGTCCCCTGCAGCTGAAGGTGGGGATCCACTGCCACCAGGGTTTCAGAATGGTTTTTTGATTGGTGTCTTGAAGGGGACACCTGGTCTAGCAACCAGAGGAGGGCACACAAGCAGAACCCCTGTCTTCTCACAGGTCCAGGCTGCACATTCCTTCAAAGATGCAGGCTCAGAAGAAAACACCCAGGCAATGCCACCGCTCCCAACACAGCCTTCCATGAGGATCTCAAGCCATTCCCAGGGCTGACTTGCACCTCCTGGTTTGGGTTAGCACTGAAGGGCAGAGCTCCAGCCCTTCCAAATAATTTGCTTTTTGCTCAGATTTAAGTCTTTACCTCCAGACCCTCAAACTCAACACCGCTCTTGGACATGATGTCCCACCATCTGCCTTACCACACCTATAGCTTGGAGTTTATCTTTAGGGGGAAGGAAGCTGCAAGACAGGCATCCCAGCAAGCTCCAGCTCTACACCCATCACTTCTTCCTCCTGCACACCTCTGAACACACCTCTCTGAGTCTTCCTGCACAGATTGCAACACACCAACACAACATGCAGCCTGACCAATCTCTCTCCTGAACAACCCAACCCAGCTCCAAGAGTTAAAACTGAGTTACCTTTCTGCTGCCTCATCTCTAGAGTCTCTTCCCCCTCCTCCTGCAGAGCTCACATGTCCCCTCAACTTCTTTCTCTGCAAGGAGGACCACAATAATATGCAATAACTAAACCCAAATGGACTGCAGCTGCAGAGACCTTCCTGCTCACTCCCACCTGAACCTCAGAAGCTCAGATGTCAGTTTAGATGCCACAACATCCACTCATTCAGGGAGGACAGCAGCTTGTAATCCCCAAAAACAACTTTGATTCAAATACAAAGCTTTTCCTGAAACTAAGGCACTTGGGTATCTGGTTTCCTTAGCAATCTGGTCTTGTTCACACAACCTTGATGACTTCTCCAACCCCCTGTACAAGACTTGAAGCACTCCACATTAATGTTTTACTTTTTATTCTAATAAGACTGGGTCTAGTTGAATTTATACCCTGTAAACTTCCTCTAGAACTACAGCAGGTCCATCTTATGCTTTCTCAAAGCTCAGCCCAAGGTAAGACATGAGGTTGTCAAGAACATCTGCTGAGTGAGGTGCAGTCAAGCTGGTATGCTGCACCAGCAAGGCACCTTGCATGGGGAGAAGGAATGAGCCATGCAGCAATACAAAACACAGTTTTATTGTGGTATAAACTCCATCTCTAGCTGAAGTTTTTTACTTTGGAGAGCTTTTTCCCTCCCTGCAGCTCTACAAAGAGCTCCTTGACCTTGCTGCATTGCTCATCAAGGCACATTCACCACATCACATGGGAGCAGAACCTGGCCAAGCTGCAACACTTGCTCCCAGCCTCCATCCTCACAAATGCTCTTGGCAGCAGCAAAACCTCATGGATGACAGAATTCCTTTCCCCAAATACCACACACTTCATCCGGTCCACCACCCTCCTCCTGCACTACACCAGAGCCAACCCAGACCCTGGCCAGAAGCACCTGGGTCACAGAGAGGATGGGCAAGAGAGACAACACGTCTTGCAAAACACATCAAGGGGTCTCAAGAAGATGCATTCAAAAAGCAACTTTGGGAATTAAAATCACTCACACTGAGCAACAATGTGTCACTGTCCTCCTCCTCAGTCCCCACTTAACCCTTCCAGAAATGATTTACCTCCTTCCCCAGCAGGCACATCCCTCAGCTCCACAGGTACCAACTGTCCTCTCTCTCACTCGAAGTGTGATTGTACCTGGATGAAGCTCAGAGCAACTGGCTGAGCTGGTAAACCCGAGAGCTCATTTTGTCTCAGAACTGGAGGATTTACGCATCAAAAGCTTGTCTGCCTCTCCCCAACTGCAGCCCTTTATCTGCTATCAGACATTGCCCCCCAGAAACCATGTCTACCTTAGACCATCATGGGTAAAGCATCACAGCACCTGTAAGTACTCTGCTCTCCCAGAGGATAATTAAGTATTCCAGCCTGCTTTAACTCCCTGAGAACATCCACATATGAAAAAAACCCACGAACAATCAAATATCTGCTTGCCCTCAGAATGACTCAGTGTGAAAAGGGAACAGGTCCCTGAACAAGCAGCAGTGGTTCCTCACCACAAGTAGATCACACACGTGCATAACGTCAGTATAACAAATCCTTCTAACCACCGACTGGAACCAACTGTGAGTAAGAGGTCACAGGAACACAGAATCACAGAGTGGTGGGGGTTGGAAGGCACCTCTGGAGATTAGCTCGTCCAGCCCCCCTGCTAGAGCAGGATCCCTTAGAGCAGATCCCACAGGAACACATCCAGGTGGGTTTGGAATGTCTCCAGGGATGGAGACTCCACAACCTCCCTGGGCAGCTTGTTCCAGGGCTCTGTTACCCTCAGAGTAAAGAAGGATTTTCTCATCTCCAGGTTCAACTTCCTGTGCTCCAGTTTGTGCCCATTGCCCCTTGTCCTGTCCCAGGACACCCCTGGGAAGAGTCTGGCCCCATCCTCCTGACACCCCCTGAACATATTGATCAGCGCTGATGAGATCCCCCCTCAGCCTCCTTCTCTCTCAGCTGAACAGCCCCAGCTCTCCCAGCCTTTCCTCACAGGCAGATGCTCCAGCCCCTTCATCACCTCAGTGCCCTGTGCTGGACTCTCTCCAGCGGTTCCTTGTCCCTCTTGAACTGGGGAGCCCAGAACTGCCCAGTGCTCCAGGGGAGGCCTCCCCAGGGCAGAGCAGAGGGGGAGGAGAACCTCTCAGACCTGCTGGCCACAATCTTCTTAATGCCCCAAGGATGTCATTGGCTCTCTTGGCTGGCAGGGCACATTGTTGGTACATGGTCAGCCCGTTGTCCACCAGGAACCCCAGGTCTTTTTCCCCAGAGCTGCTTTCCAGCAGGTCACCCCATAACTTGTACTGGTCCATGTGTCACTTTCCAAATTCCCACAGCATATGTAATTTTATTTAATTTTTTTCTTTTGAATCCCTGCATAAGCCCCAGAAGATTAGGCAGCAATATTAAAGGAAAAGTCATTGGTCAAGTGAGAGAGGAAAAACACCAGTGACGGTGCCAGCCTGAGGACAGGGGATTTCCATGCTTTGCTCTTGGAAAGATCTGATAGGACTGATATATTTGTTTTAGCTTTCCACAGGGTTCTCCAAGGATTTGGACTACAAACATCTTCAAAAACATTATGAGAATTGAGTTCTAGATATGGAGATATAAGGAGTTATCAGTGTTAGTAACCACTGACCTGTCTAATCCTACCACTGACATGCACAGAGCTGACCACACATATTCATGAAACCTGGATATGCTTCACAGCACATGGTGAGGTCTTGGAGCAAGAAACTATTTGGTGCAATTCTATCATCTCATGGCTTTTGATTTATACCAGCTGGGACCAGATGCTCTCCTCCAGCCCCTCCAGCTTCAGTGTCCTCTGTACTTGGTATCATGAAAAAATTGTCACTAAAGCAGCTACACTCCTTTGTTTGCCAACAAACCCAAGGCATGGCTGATTAAATGTCCTCTCCATGTCCCTTCTCAACCAGGTGCAAATCAGGCCTACCTAAGGTTTTGAAAACCTCTGCAACAGCTGCTGATGGAAAGCTCCTGTGCTACTGGGAGGCTGCTGCCACCCAAAGTTAGGTGCAGAGGACCTTTCATATGCTCTTCACTGTTTGCTTTCCACCATCAGAAAGCAGGGATCTCCACTGTTAACACTGTCCTGAAATAGTAAGGATGGGGAGATGCAAAGCTAACATCAGTATGAAGGACACCCTGACAAAGCAGAAATGGGCACCACTGATTGACAACAAAGACAACATCACCTCCATCCTCCAGAGGCACCACCCAGCAATGACAAAGAAGCCCAAACATCAGCCCTTCCACATCTTCACTTCCTCCACTTGTCACCTCCTCTGACTCTTCTGACTGAGAGCAGATAAACTCTCCAGTGGTGGGGAACTCACCTTCACATCTGCTAGACCTTTCCAGAGCAGGGCAGGTTTGGCTGGAGCTGGTAAGCACTATTCATGGGAAGAAGATCCATTTCGAGCTGTAAAAATAGTCTTTTATATCTCCTAATACGTTATCTGCCTGATGTGAAGGATCTGTTCTTTCAAAAGAGATGTGGATCAACTCAACTCTTTCACAGGACCAAATATAACCAAAGCGGAGATGTGTTTGAAGACATCAACATGAAAAAAAAAAATATGTTCCTATAGATTCAGGTTCATCAGTATCAGCAGTAACTGTGTTTAGTTGTAATTAGCACTCCTTGCTCTCAGTGGAGACATGATATGGAGGAAGCCCTTAAACTTAAAAGCCTTTAAAGCAAGGAAACACCACCAAGAACCTCAGCCCAAGCTGCAGGCTACAGCTGCAAACCTCCCGAAAGCTGAAGCTGTGGTTGCTACACCCTGCAGAACCAGGGCTGGCAACGTATTTTTGAGACAGCCACCAATCTGGTGCAGTTTCCTGCCTGTCTCAGGTGACAGATACATCAGTTGCTGGCATCAGTTTTTCAGGACTGAACTTGAATCAAAATCACACTTCTCCAAAGGACACAAGAGCAATCGATGCCTGTGAGCTGATAGTTACACCCAATTAACATCAACATTAGGTCTTCCTCAACACCTGCAAGAGGAAACCTGCGAGGTACTAAAAAAAAAAAGATACATTACTATGCAGGGAGGCAGTTGTCAGAAAGAAGAAGGAGGGTGGATGTGTTTATTTATCCACAGGAGCTCCAGGTACAGGCTGCAGGTCCCAACATGCTGCCTGGTGTGGTTTCTGTAAGCAGTTGTCTTCTTCAGAGACAGCTTCAACTGCTGGAGGTGTGTGTTTCACACGGATGGGTTGTGGATCAGTTGATACAGATCCCAAGGTATTTTTAGCAGGCAGCAGGCCAGGAGGTCAGCTCACATCAGTGACATAAAATTCAGTGCAGAAGTTTCAAGTTTCATCGGGAAGAGGTGGATAGAAGTGCCTATGGGACTTAGGAGCACCACAGATTTGTGTTTCTGGTCTCAGGGCAACCTCTGCAATCCCAAAAAGCCCTCAGCCTGCACATCAACAAATGCCAACATTTGACAGCAATCTTTAAGTTTGAGAAGGACTACAGCTTTGACCCAAACTAAAGAAGCAAATCTTTCAGGTGGGGGCAAAAGCTCTTTGCTTCTCCTGAAGGTTGCTCAGAAGTGTGTGTGCTTCATGAGAAGACCAAGCTATGGCACTCAAGCACTTTCCTGAAGAACAATGCTCAAGATAAAGGGTGCAGGATCCAACTGGTGTGGCAGCCAGTGCCTCTGTGGAGCCTCCCCTGCCTGTGCTGGAGCAGCAGCAGCTCTCTGATGAGAAATTAAATTTCAAGTTAATACGGGAACACATACCAGAGGAACAAGCCAACCACAATTACTAGCTCTTATCTGGCAGGAAAGATCTTTCAGTTATTGTGGGTAGAGCTGAAAACATCAGCTTGGCACTGCTGGAACTGGTGAGAAGAAAACCACACGTGTCAAACTCTTCTGCAAATCCACAGAGCACTTCAGCTTGGCTACCACCTCCCAGAAGATGTTGGCAATGCAGCTGGAAAAGGCAGAGGGAAGGATACGGATGGTCTGAAGGTAGCAAATGGTTCTGGGTGGACTTTGTTGAAACAGGAGGTGTGGTTTTAGTGCTCACAGACCAGAGCACCCAGCTCAGCATGGCACTGGTACCCATATGAGTGTCACCTCCACGCCTGGATGGTTTTCTGCCTTCTTGAGTAACTCACTGTGCTGATCTCTGACCACATGCAAAACTTTAACACACTCCAGAACCCCTGTTTTTGAGAAATAAGTACATGACACACAGTATTTTAGAGTAAGGTCCTTTACCTCAACTTTTTCCCCTGTCTACAGAAAATATAAAGAATAACAAGGAAATAATTTAATACCATCAGGTTTAGCCAAAAGGTGAGGATGACAGGTTTAGCAGCCACGCTCAACACTGAGTAAAATAAAGAGTTTGCCTTTCTGCATGAAACCTGCTTGTAAGTCACCCAAACTTCAAGTGATTCTTCCATTGGTTTTCCTACTCCTGTGAGACATTATCATTTTCAATATTGGATAATTTGAGTTTGCAGCTTGAAGGTTTCTTCACAACATCAGCTTCTTGCTTTTTTGTAGACAGACTGATGACACTGTAGACAATTTGCTTAATTTGTGATTTACTGAAAGATCTCTCTACAAGATCGTGAAACCCTTGAAATGAAATGCTTCAAGTGCAGAATCAAGAGACCATCCATAATGATTGTTTACTGCCACTTTCTAAATATTTTTAGGCCACACTATGTCAGCATCTCCTGCGACTGATGATGTTATACTCCCTAAATCTGAAATTGGGCCACAAAGATGATCTGAGGGCTGAAACACCTCTTCTCCAAAGATAGGCTGAGAGAGCTGGAATTTTTCAGCCTGGAGAAGAGAAGGTTCCAGGGACACCTTATAGCACCTTCCAGTGTCTGAGAGGACTACAGAAAAGCTGGGGAGGGACTTTTTGGAAGGGCAGGGAGTGATGGGATGAGGGGCAATGGTCTTAAACTAGAGCAGGGTAGATTTCAATTAGATGTTAGGAAGAAGCTCTTTCCATTGAGGGTGATGAAGCACTGGAACAGGTTGCCCAGAGAGCTGGTGGAGGCCCCATCCCTGAAAACATTCAAGGTCAGGCTTGACCAGGCTCTGAGCAACCTGATCTAGTCAAAAAGATTCCTGCTCACTGCAGGGGGGTCAGACTAGATGACTTTTAAAGGTCCCTTCCAACCCCACACATTCTATGATTCTATGAAACTGAACTCTGCAAGAGGCCAAGCATAATTATCCCAAGTTTTTCCTTGTTGCTTTTTAAAATATCCCACTGGGATGAGAAGGAAAGAAGTGAGCATGTACAATAAACACACACGTCCAGACGTTGTGGCAAAGCCCAGAAGGAATTTTCCCCATGATTTCAGCAGCTTTGGCTTCTACTGCCCCATCTTTCCTTCCCCGGAGCGCTCGGCTTTTGCTGACCACTGCATCCAGGCACACAAACCCTTCTGCTTCTGGGGGCTCTGGTGCCGTGGAGCACAGTGAGAAGGCTCACACAGATGTTCATTTTGTAAGAAACAATAATTCATGCAAATCCCTGCTCCAAGCAAATTCCACAGTAGTGCATCTTATCACCAGCCAAACAGAAAGTACAGATACATTCGAGAACCGTAAACCTGCACGAAAAGAATTTGCTCTTGTTACAGCTTGAATTTCCCCCTCTCCTTCCAACAACTCAGCCTGTAAACCATCCACTGACACCAAACACAAACCAAACCACCAGTCCCAACCGTGCCAGTAAGAAGTGTAAGCCCCAGTTAAAACATAAAGCAACCCCTGTGTCAGAAGTATGAGAGATGAACCACTCCCCATGTTCCCCTGTGATACCGACACGTTTAATAATAAATACATGAATAGCAGCACAATCTGAATAAATGCCAGCACAAAATCCTGTCTGTGGTGCTGGTCTCACCAAACATCTCACCAGGCTCCAAAGCAGAGCACCCAACTTTGCTCTGTCTTGGGTACTTGCACATTGTAGAGGTTTGTTACACTGGGGGGAACTTGGAGGCAGCTCCACCACCTTTTCAAGCTCGTAAGTGGAAATGAGTGAGTAGAGGAAAGCCTGGAAATGCATAGTGTCCTCTTGCCTGGGTCAACTCAAGATGTCTTTTTGAGGTTTTTGGACTGCAAGTGGAAAGGTTGGCTCACATTTAGGAGCCTATATGGCGTCTGTGGTGAAGATCCTCCTTCCTGCTGCAACAAGAGGCAGAGACCAGCAGCGACCATTACACCACCCCGATGGTGCTGCTGAGGGCAACAGCCATGGCAGAAATGAGCCAGCACGACAAGAATCCAGATAGCAAAGTATCATAAAAACTACTTATAAATACATTTCACTCCGTGCCCGTTTGTATTTTCTTTTCCAAGTTTATCCAACAGTTCAGTTCTTTTACAATCAGGGATTTTCCTCCATTTCATTAATCAAGAACTCAGTACTCTCTTGTCACATTTGGAGATAGACCAGCTTTCCACAGAAGCTCAAGATGATTAAAATAAACTAATAAAATATATTTTTAGGCACTTTTTTTTAATGGAGAAGGCAAGTTAGAACCTGAATTCCAACTCAACCACTGCGTTTCAGCAGAACAAAAAAACCCCTGTGCTGAGTGCTCTCAAGTAAGAGTCATGTCCCTTCCAACTCTGCACCAACAGAGACCTTATTATCCTTTGGGGGAGGAAGTCAGATTTTTTCCACTTAGTTATGTTCCCAGGTAGTTCTTAAATAAGATTTCCCTCCCTCTGTGTTTAAAGGGACGCTTTAACACAACAAGTTAATGCCTTGGCTGTGTGTAGCTCCATATTGCCATGGTTGTGTCCCTAAAATAGAGCAATGACTGGCTGGCCACTGGAGAGCATGATTCTGTTTCAAGGAGAGGACAAATGCCAAGGTGCCAAAATTAACAACACTTCTTCCTACCTTAATTATCATAAGCAAATCGTCCCCCTGCATGTCATTAGGAGCCCATAAAGGTTCTTCCAGTGGTGCCCCCTGCAAACAAACCAAAAAAGAAGCTTTAAAAAACCAAAGGGTTAAAATTCACACCAACAAACGGTCTTTGAAATGTCACCCAGCAGCACAATTCCAGCTCATTTTACCTGTGTGCAAAATGCAGATCTTCATTCATGTTCAAGCTAGAGATGCACTGGAAAAAAATGAGATTAATTTTCAAATACTGAATGCAAGATCAGGGGAGTTTCCAGAGTTAAAAGAGCTTTTGGGCAGAGGCAGCAGCAGGTGATTATAGGTCAGCAGCAGCTACAAATGAGAAGGAGACTCTGGCAGTCACAGCCTCACTTGACCCATGCACTGCTGCTTGGGGTAAAAGTGAAGTTTAGGTGAGTCCACAGCTAGAAGAAGTAGATAATTTTTACCATGGAAAAGGCACCATATTTACCTTACACTCTTACAAGTCAATTTTAACCAGACACATGCAATTGGGGTATTTTTGTGTACGTTCCCTTATTGCCCTCCAAGGAAAGGGGCCAGAAAGCCACAAGGTGGTCACCAGGACTTCTGATGGCCACATACCAGTGAGGCAGCCACGAGTGGAATTCCCCAAGATCAAACCTCTCTGGATATAAAATTTGGTTGTAGGATCTCTCCTATGAAGACAGGCTGAGAGAGTTGGGGTGTTCAGCCTGGAGAAGAGAAGGCTCCAGGGAGACCTGAGAGCACCTTCCAGTGCCTGAAGGGGCTCCAGGAAAGCTGGGGAGGGGCTTGGGACAAGGGCAGGGAGGGATGGGACAAGGGGGAAGGGTTTTAAGCTGAAAGAGGGGAGATTTAGGTGAGACATGAAGAGGAAACTCTTTGCTGTGAGGGTGGTGAGACCCTGGCCCAGGTTGCCCAGGGAAGCTGTGGCTGCCCCATCCCTGGCAGTGTTGAAGGGCAGGTTGGATGGGGCTTGGAGCAACCTGGTCTGGTGGGAGGTGTCCCTGCCCATGCAGGGGGTGGGACTGGATGATCTTGAAGGTCCCTTCCAACCCAAACCTTTCTGTGATTTTATGATCAAGTGCAATCCTAAAGGGAATGGGCTGAAGCTTGTCCCTGAGGTTCAGATGACCTGCAGTGATGTTTTTCATGTTCTCACACTGTTGCTCAAACCAGCCATCCTCTCTCGGATGTGGGTTTCTCACACCATCAGCAAAGCTGCACTGCAGAGGCTCATGTTCACTCATGAAGTTGAGACTGTTCTCAGCTAATACCCATTTTTATGTGACAAACCAAGTTGTTCCCACTCTCTCATCTCTCTTCTCCACCCCCCAAATATTTTTAACCCACATCAGCTTTAAGGCAGCAGCAGAATCCTTGCAGGAGTTTGCAGAACCAACCCCTCCTTTCACTAATCTCATCTCCTGGGCTGATGCTATATAGTACAAAACTAGGGACCTAAGGCATTTCTAGATTTAGAGTTCAAAATATTTAACTAAATTAATATTTTTTTTCCTATTGACATCTTTTCTCCTCAGCCTTGGGCAGGATGTGACCCAGCCATCTGTTCTGTCAGTGTCAAGTAGCTGGGGAGCTCAGACACAATCCCTGGGTGATCTCCGTGCTGCTTTGCATCTTACTCAAGTGTTGACTCGAGCACTTCTTCAATTAGACAAGTCTCAGCACTTCAATCAGATGGGCACACAAGGCTGATTTTTACCTCCACAGAGAAGAAAAAACCTGATGTAGTCGTGTGTGATAGAACCAGGAGCTTCAAAGCAACGAGACCTGGAGATCACGTCTGCTCTGAAGTCTGCCAGAATCGCTGCTTCACCCCAGCAGACCACCAGGGACCAGCAACTTCCATTTTAAGAGAAGTTGAGATAAAGCAGCTTAAAAAGACATTGGATCTGGCAGGGAGGAGGAGAAGAGCTGAGTTACTTTCCCAACATCTCTTTTTTTTTAAGGCAACAGAACAGCTGAGGCATCTGCTTTCTCCTAACTCTGGCTTGAAGTGAACAACCCACAGACGTCCCAAACTCAATGGTCCCCCCACACCACTGGCATTTCCTTCCTTATGATCCAGCATTTCCTGACACCTCCAAGCAATGCTGCTGTCCAGGAGCAGAGGGTTCTGGGTGTTCTGGTTTGTTTTGGTGGATTTTTTGGTAGCAGGGGAAGGGCCCCAGAGGTGGCTCCGGTCAGAAGCTGAGAAGCTCCCCCTGCTCCAAACCCAGCCAAGAAGCCATTAGAGGGACAATAGATGCCTCTGCCATTAACATATGAAAGAACTGATACAACACCTGAGCAGAGAAGGACTTAAGGGAGAAGAGCAGTGCTGGGGAAGGAGAGAAGTGCTGGTGGTTGGTGAGGAAGAAGGGGAAGAAGGTGCCCTAGAAGAAGTTTCCCTGCAGCCCATGGCGAGATGGCAGCTGTGCCCCTGCACTCGTGGAGGAACGTGGTGGAACATTCCCTGAAGGTGCCAGGAGGGGTGAACTTGGCCAGTGGACTTGGATTTAGCTGCCGAAGTATTTGCTGCCAGTGGACTCTGATTGTGCAGCTCTGGAAGACCCTGGCGTGAGGGGAGTTTGTTCCCGAAGCAGCCATGACTCTGTGGGAAGCCCAGGCTGGAGCAGCTCCGGGCCTGGTGGGAAGGACTCATGGAGGAGAGGTTGGTGGAGGACTCTCTGCCATGGGAGGGACCCCGTGAGGAAGCAGGGCAGGACTGTGAGGAATCCTTCTTCCTGAGGAGGAAGGAGCAGCAGGAACCACCAGCCTGTGACCTGACTCTAAACCCCATCCCCATCCCCCTGTGCCGCTGGGGGGAAGGAGGGAGAGAAACCGGGAACGAAGGGATTTGGGCGGGAAGAAGGGAGGGGTGGGGGTCACGTGTGTGAGCCCTGCTCTGGGTGTGTCTGTGTCCCGTGGGCATTGGATTCCTGTTAGATTACATTATTCTTTGCCTCAAGTTGAGTCTGTTTTGCCCGGGACCTTAATGGGTGAAGAACCCTCCTTGTCCTTTGTCTCAGCCCATGAGCTTTGTCCTCCTCATCCCAGAGTGTGTGTGGGGGCAGTTGAGTGAGCGGCCGTGGGGCTGCTCCTTTGTTGTCCTGTTGGACCCAGAAAACCACGACACTGGGGGCTGCAGAAACACAGACCAGCCTTCATCCTGTCCTCTCCTCCCTGGAGAGCCTCCCACCCTTCACTTAGTTATCACAGAATTGTTCTAGTTGGAAAAGACCTTTAAGATCATCGAGTCCAACCGTTAATCATTGAGTCCAACCATTAACGGTTATATGCATATAAAACAGAGCAGTAAATTTTATGGGACCAAATCAGGAATTTGGCAGAAGCAACTGTGCTGTCAGTATTTTCATGGTCAATTTATTCCTTCATTCACAAAGTTGCCAGGTTCTAAGCACAGCCTCAGACAGGAAAAGTTCAGGAAAAGCTGGAAGACTTTGCATTCACCTCCAGCTCCATAAAACCTTGACAGAAGGAAGGACCCCCCTTCCCTGCCAGGCTTAGCACCACCTGAGAGGGAAACGGGAATCAGCAATGAAGCTGAGTTTTTACAAAGCTTGGAGCAAGAGTGGTTCATGGCTCCTTGCAGGATGAGGCCAAAATTTTGCTGAAGGAAAAATGTACCCTGGGAGGTAACGGAAAAAAGCAAACAGAAAGTCAGAATGAAAACAAAACAGCTTATGAAAGTCAACGCAACACATGTTTGAGTAGGGTTTTAGAGCAGCTTGTGTCTTCAGATGGCTGTAAAAACAGATCAGTACCAGAAGAAGAGAGTAATTCATACAGCATGACTTGCAGTGACTCATAAACCTCCCTCCTCCTGACAGGTGAGGAGAGCGGTGCAGCGTGTGCCGGAGTCGCTGGGGGAGGTACGAGTGCAAACCCTGATGGTGTAAGTGATGATCAGAATATCCTACAGCCCCATCTCATCAGTCACATGGCCTGCACATGGAGGAACCACGACTGCCAAAGTGCAAATGCATGACAGAACTGAGAAGATGGTGGCACCAGCCCTGGCCACAGGGAAGCTGTGGCTGCCCCATCCCTGGAGGTGTTCAAGGCAGGTTGGATGAGGCTTGTGCAGCCTGGTCTGGTGGGAGGTGTCCCTGCCCATGGCAGGGGGGTTGGAACCTGATGGTCTGGAAGGTCCCCTCCAACCTTAATTATTCTATGATTCTATGATCCACAACCTCCCTGGGCAACCTGTTGCAGTGCCTTGCTACCCTCATAGTGAAGATTTTCTTCCTGATGTCTAACCTAAATCTCCCCTCTTTCAGTTTAAAACCATCACCCCTTGTCCTATCACCGCCCTCTCTGATGAAAAGCCCCTCCCCAGCCTTCCTGGAGCCCCTTCAGGCACTGGAAGGTGCTCTAAGGTCTCCCTGGAGCCTTCTCTTCTCCAGGCTGAACATCCCAACTCTCTCAGCCTGTCTTAGTAGCAGAGGTGCTCCAGCCATTGGATCATCTTTGTAGCCCTTCTCTGGACCCTGAGAACTTCACCTCAGACACACACTTCTGTGCTGCCTCATCCTGCTTGCAAGGGAACAATTTCACAGAACAACACCATTCCTTTTACAAAAACAAGGAACACAAGCTCACAGACTAAGAGGTCCCTTTTGGAAGAACCCCACTGAGAAAGTGCTTTGGGAACAGCCACACCAGACCACATCAGGGCGTTTGTTAGTTGAGAACATTAATGGTATAAAACGTTACACACAGAAATGCTCAAGATCTGGGGTTGGCAAAGGAGGCCAGTAGTTATGACTCCTCCATCTATTATGAAAATAATCAAATTAAAGTAAGGCAGGTATTAGTTGGCTAGACAGCCCCAAATCCCACAGCCTGTGTAATCCACCTGATAGCCAAGGGTATCAAGGCAAATTAAAACCGCCTTTAATCCATGCAAATCTCAGCACTGGAATCTTTTCTTCCCTTCCCTCCTGCTGGGAGTTTAGTCCTGCCCCACAGCCCTTCTGGCTGCTGCAAGGGCAACACGACACAAAGCTCCATGTTATAGTAACACAGAGAAGACCTTTCACACATTTGGGGGTTGGACACAGCTCTATGCTCCCCCAAAGGAGACCAAACCCTGCTGGGTTTAATCGTATGTATCCAACACACATAAATTAGGGCAATTTGTGCATAAATTAGGCAGCATCGTTATGTTAATTGGGATGGTATAATTGTGCTGAGTGTGTTTGCAATCTGCTACAATCCTTTGGGACAGCAGCAGGAGTGAGTTGCTGCATCTGAAAAGGCTGGTGCCCCTCTGGCATCTTGCTGCAGCAGGTAGGGCTGGACATTGACCCAAAGCAAGCCCCAAGGATGGAGAAGAGGAGACCTGCTGGGATTTGCTTCCTCTGAAATGCTGGTTCCTTATCTAAGCTCTAACGATGCCCTCAAAAAAACCCCTCTTCTTTCTAAACTTTGCATCCTGAGTGCCTCGTGATGCATGAAAGATGCATCAGATGGATCAGATGAAGCCAGAGAGAAGCCACTGGAAAAATAATCCACCACAGGGGAAACACTAAGGTGTGTGTGAGACAAAGAAGGAGCAGGAGACTCAAAGCCCCGGCACGTTGCTTTAGTAAACCTAACATGAAGGAACAAGATGTCCTCACAAAAACCAGAGCTGCTGCATTTCACCCCTTCCAATCCCCACCTGAATTCCAGCACAGGTTGGATGTTAGCGAGGATTGGGTCTGTACTGTAGAGTATCCCTGATGATCCCTGTCCTAAAAGAAAACAACAACCCAAAATCTTAGCAACTGAATGAAAAAGGATAGGGGAGAATCACAGACTGGTTTGAGTTGGAAGGGACCTTCAAGACCATCCAGTCCCACGCCCCCTGCATGGGCAGGGACACCTCCCACCAGCCCAGGTTGCTCCAAGCCCCATCCAACCTGCCCTTCAACACTGCCAGGGATGGGGCAGCCACAGCTTCTCTGGGCAACCTGGGCCAGGGTCTCACCACCCTCACAGCCAAGAATTTCTTCCTAGTATCTCATCTAAATCTCCCCTCTTCCAGTTTTAATCCATTACCCCTTGTTCTGCCACTCCCTGCCCTTGTCCCAAGCCCCTCCCCAGCTTTCCTGGAGCCCCTTCAGGCATTGGAAGGTGCTCTAAGGTCTTCCTGGAGCCTTCTCTTCTCCAGGCTGAACACCCCAACTCTCCCAGCCTGTCTCCAGAGCAGAGCTGCTCCAGCCCTGGGATCATCTTGGTGGCCTCCTCTGGATTTTCCCCAGGTGCTTCATGTCCTTCTTCTGTTGGGGGCTCCAGAATTGGACTGAGTGCTCCAGGTGGAGTCTCACAAGAGCTGAGTAAAGGGCACAATCCCCTCCCTGGCACTGCTGGCCACACTTCTTTTGATGCAGCCCAGGACACAGTTGGTTTCTGGGCTCCAGTGCACGTTGCTGGCTCATGTTGAGCTTCGCATCACCCAACACCCCCAAGTCCTTCTCCTCAGGGCTGTTTCGATCCATTCTCCACCCAACCTGTATTTGTGCTTGGAGCAAATAAAGTGCAAACCAACAGCTTCTCCTTTTTGAGATTCAGCTAAATGGCTATATATGAGCAGGTCTACCCAGTGCAGGTAATTATCAAGGTGGATCTTCAAGGTCTCTTATCAAAACAGGGATTTTTTTAGACATCCCACAGGTACCCTGCAGCTTGAGCCCTGAATGCCTGTGGGACCATGGTTGGTGTCCCCATGTAGAGGATGGCACTGCAGAGCTGCCTGTGATGCTCAGCTCCAGCTCCATGGGCTGGGATAAGGGGGAGTTGTGGTGTTGCACTTTACCTCCCTCCCCCTTATATCAGGGGATGCTCCTGAAGGCATGCCATTTTCCCTACCAAAACTGGTCAGTAATTTAGCTGCCAAATGGCATCATTACCATTAAAAATCCTGCCTCTGGGACATGAGCTCTCTCCCTCCAGAGGGAACTGGAGCTCAGTTTATTCTCCAGAATCCAGTCAGGAGTTTTTCCTCCAACAGACACGCTGGCACTTTGCCTGGCTAAAAAACACACAGCAGAAGAGCTCCAAGCACTAACCTACCACTAAAAGTGTTAAAAAAGAACCAACTTTGGGCAAACCATATGGGAACACTCACTGCACCACAGGTGAGAGCAAATACAATATTTTCTGTGCAGCACGAGATAAAAAGCATCACTTTTCAGAGAATAATGGAGCTTAAATATCAAACCGGCTCAGGAATCAGCCCCTTCACAGACGTGAAAGGGCTTTAATGCCTTTGACTTCAGCCTTCCTACACTTTTGCATTTCTTTGCTGCTTTGACCTTAGAAATACCAAGAGATGGGTTTTTACAACAGCACCCTGAAGCTGCTGTGCCCTGCAAACCTCCTGGGCTGCAAATATTAAAGAATCCTGCAGAGGTACCTGGAAGATCAAGGACCAAAGCTACAGACCCCGTTTAGAGGCAGGCAAAGCAAGCACCACAAACTCAACCCAAGGCAAAGGAAGCTGGGATAAAAATGAGTTACTGAAGGCAAGGGAAAATGAAGGTGAAAGGGTGAAAATAATAAAAAAGGGCAGGGGCACATGGGGATGGAGGGATGCTCCATAAGCAGCAAGAAGGGGCAGCAAAATTGAGCTGCCCCAGCTGCAGGAACAAAGGAATTAGCAAGGCGTGAAGCAAAAAAACCCACAGCCAGCTTCCTTCTGCTCTTCTGCAGCTCCACTCAAGCATAAGGGGCTGGGTCATGGCTTTCCCCCCCCCCTTATTTAAACAAAACCCTCCCTAAGTAATTTAGCAGTGAAAGCAAACTCATGTCTCCCTCCCTAAGAAGTAATACAGACACAAGCACAGGCCAGAACCAGCACCTTAGCACCCAGTAATCCCCGAGCTCCTCTGAACACCCAATACCTTCACACAGCAGCAGCTTTAAAAACTCATCTCTTCACCCTTTGGTGATAATTAGTTGAAGCCTCTCACCAGCAGATCAGTGTTGGATTGCAACCAAGGCAAGGATATAAACCAAGGTTTTGTCTAAAGATTCTCCATCCCAAATCAACTTAAAAAAACAGAGGAAAATACAAACCAGGAGGCGGCTGCACCAAGAGTTTGAACAGTTCCTGCTGCTAAGAAGGGAACACAGCAAGATCTAAAAACCTTAGCTCAATTAAGTTATTCTTCACTGGTTTATGTCTCCAATTTGGTTTTGTTTCCATCATAAACAGTTTATTTAATTGTTTCTGACGGGAGCACAAGGCGGGGACGTGGTGAGCGGAGCTGTCCCGGCCCCTGCCAGCTCTGAGCTCATGGCACAAGGCGCTGATCCGCCTCGCCGAGGCAATTCCTGTAATTCAAGCCTGGCAAACAATTCCTAGGCTGGAAACGGGACAGCATCCAAGCGTTATCTGCTTTCTTGTAAAAAAAAAAAAAGAATTTAAAAAATCCAGCCTATTTACTCTACCTGCCTGGTTACCGTGCTGGCAGTGCCACCTCGCAGGCGCGACAGCAACGAATGCTGGCGGCTCCTGCAGTTGTGCCTGTTGATGTTTCTCTTTTCATCCTAGCAAAAAGCATGTCAAAGCTAAACGAGCAGTCAAGAGCAAAACAAGCAATTGGCTGCTTCCCTGACAACTGAACAAGCTGATGGTTTTCAGGAGGTAAAGCTTTACTATGCTTCTAACCAAGGCAGCTCATTCTATGGCTGAACTTGATCTTAAAGATCTTTTCCAACAGAAATGATTCAATTATTCTAATATCACTTTAATTGTGGTGCAGTGCTTCCATCCATCCTCACTCATGCTACTAACTTCCACGCATCTGTACTAAACCACCCAAGGATTTCCACCACTCCCTTCCCCCAGATTTATTGAAGAGAAAACAAAAATACCAGTTTTCACAGAACCACAGAGTGGTGGCGGTTGGAAGGCACCTCTGGAGATCATCTAGTCCAAACCCCCTGCTAGAGCAGGATCCCCTAGAGCAGATCCCACAGGAACATGTCCAGGTAGGTTTGAAATGTCTCCAGAGAAGGAGACTCCACAGCCTCCCTGGGCAGCTTGTCCCAGGGCTCTGTTACCCTCACAGTAAAGAAGGATTTTCTCATCTCCAGGTTCAACCTCCTGTGCTCCAGTTTGTGCCTGTTGCCCCTTGTCCTGTCACTGGACACCACTGGGAAGAATCTGGCCCCATCCTCCTGACACCTGCCCATTAGTTTTCCTGTAGCCATGCTAATTGTGGACCTGTCCCACCACAGTGCAGACACCAAACCCTGGCTGACCACACGCACCCAGGGCGCCGCACAGCAACTGACGTGAAAGGGTTTTGTTTGAATGGTTTCACTCCTTGTGACACACCTGATAAGAGCCTGCAGCAACAACACACCCAGAGATAAACCAGAGGGGTCCAAATCTCCAAAACCCAATGAGGCCAAAACCCAATTCAAACCCAAGAACCCTGAACGAGGCAGGGGTGTGGGGGGGAACAAATAACATAAAGAAAAACATGCTGTGAGTAACAAGACCGTTTCCCTTGGCAAACCTTTCTGCTTTCCTTTCCCTGCCATGTCTGTGTGTGCATGCAGAAATCATTCCCTTGCCTTTTCCCAGCTACTTTCTGGCTTTGCTCCCATGGATGGGCTGCAGAGCTGACACCTGAGACCTGGCACAGCAGCAGCACATCCAGGTGCAGCCAGCAGTTCTATCCTGGTGCTTGGAAAATTGCTCACTGTTGCTTAAAAATACTGAAGATGCAAGGAGATAAGGGAAAGCTGTTTGAAAATAACCATAACGTATCACAGAATAGTTTGAGTTGGAAGGGACCTTCAAGATCTTCTAGTTCCAACCCCTCTGCCATGGGCAGGGACACCTCCCACTAGACCAAGTGGCTCCAAGCCCCGTCCAACCTGCCCTTGATGGGGCAGCCACAGCTTCTCTGGGCAACCTGGGCCAGTGTCTCACCACCCTCACAGTGGAGATTTTTTTCCTAGTATCTCATCTAAATCTCCCCTCTTCCAGTTTAAAATCATTACCCCTTGTCCTATCCACAAAATCACATCATGGCTGGGGTTGGAAGGCACCTCTGGAGATCATCTAGTCCAACCCTCCTCCTAGAGCAGGATCCCCTAGAGCAGATCACACAGGAACATGCTGCTTCATCTTATATCCAGTTCTGTATGAACAGGAAAGGATCTGTTAGAATTTCACCTTCATATTGCTACATGCCCTTATAAAAAAGAGGCCTCCTCTACAAATTCAAGTGATATGGCTGGGAAAAAAAAGAAACCCAGGCATGCAGAGGTGGCCACCAACCCCAGGAGCTGCATTCCACAAAGCAAGCGGATGCAGAACTGCAATCTAGAGCTGCTCATCAGTGATGATTTGATAGTCAAATATTGGCGTATGGGCCAACGTGGGTACAAGTAGATAGGTAAACAACCTGTGACCTTACCTGAACACATCTTGAGCACATCAGCAATCCTGAGCTCCGTGCCAGGGACATCAGAAGGGCCGAGCGCATCGCACGCAGAGCAACACACAGCCCCGTCCCTGAGGTCTCATTTCTGCCCCAGCAAAAGATTTGCAACCTTTTATTCCTCTTCCTCTTTTGACTTCCTTAATGAATAAACATACATACAAAGGAGGGGGGAAAAAAAAACCTCCAACCATTTGCACGACTCAGGTGTCCTCTGCACAGCCCGGGTTTGCTAGAAGCACCTGGGAAGGCGCAATGAGACACGAGATCTTTAGCACTGCAATGAGGAGAGGAACCACAAGCTGCTATGAGGACAACTTCTGATGGTGGCTCAGGGCTGGCCCCATTTTCAGGAAGGTGTGCTCATCTGAGCCGCCCACTGAAGAGACAGCTTATCTACAGGAGGCTTGGGTGTATCCTGTACATTTTGGGAGCGTAGAGCAAATTGGAATTTGTGCTTCTCATCCCAACATTTCACGAATGCTTTGGGAAAAAAAACAGCTCCCACATCCCCAGTAGGCTGTTTCTTGCCAGCTCTTGAACTTCTTTATCTACTGAAGGGGATATGTGGGCTACTCCTTACACACATGGCAAACCCAGCCATGTGCTAGATTGTCACCACCTGCTCTGCTCACCAACGTGAATCACAAGGGAAACCTCTTCATTCCTGCCAGAAGTGGTTTCAGTTTCATCACCTGCACGTTGGGTTTTCGTAGCATCACAGAATGGTCTGGGTTGGAAGGGACCTTCAAGATCATCTAGTTCCAACCCCCTGCATGGGCAGGGACACCTCCCACCAGCCCAGGGTGCTCCAAGCCCCATCCAACCTGCCCTTCAACACTGCCAGGGATGGGGCAACCACAGCTTCCCTGGGCAACCTGGACCAGGGTCTCACCACCCTCACAGAGAAGAATATTTCCTAATGTCTCATCTAAATCTCCTCTGTTTCAGTTTAAAGTAATTTCCCCTCATCCCATCCCTCCCTGCCCTTGTCCCAAGCCCCTCCCCAGCTTTCCTGGAGCCCCTTCAGGCACTGGAGGGTGCTCTAAGGTCTTCCTGGAGCCTTCTCTTCTCCAGGCTGAACACCCCAATTCTCTCAGCCTTCCTCCCCTTCATTTCACCAAAGCCCAGCCCAAAGACTGATGGGCAGAGTTTTAGCCATTCCAAGGCAACCAGCAGCTGTTTTTAAGGTAGACCCACACGACGCAGGTTGTGGGATGGAGTCAAGTGGTGGTTTGGCTGTGATTTCTCATCACGCAGGCGGTGGAGCTGGGGCAGAGACATCAAGCAACCCTTCAGGAAACAACCCAAGAAGCAAGCTCCAGCCAGATTTCTAAAAATGGTTATAGCATCAGACAGTGATAGGCTGTTCTTCATTCCTCCACACAGATGGATTTCTGAGCTTTGGATACAAACACAACATTGTTGAAGCTGGGATATTGTGTTTTTCTCCTCTGGGTGGCAACTCCAGAGCTCCAGCAAGTCATGCTGCTCAAAAAGCAAGAGCTCCTTTATGACCATCATGAACATTTGTATTCCCCAGCACCCTTTTTGTTGGGCTCAGGGTTAATGCAGCAGCCCAGGCCCCTCTTTGAGATCTGGTGGTCTGCATCAGGAGATCTGTTACCAGTTATCAGGACAACCCACTGCACATCTCTGCAGCCCCCAACCCACTCCTGCTCTGGCTGAACATCAAACAAACCCTCAGCAGACCTGACTGTGAAGAATAAAGCTTTTAACACAAGAAAAAGCTGGCTGGGGCCGGGGGGGGAAGAATTAAGCCACAGCAGCAGAAACTGAAGGGAAAAAGTGTTTTCACTTCTGGCACTGCCTCACTTCAGTGTCTTCATGAAAGAGTTTTACCTCCATGCTTGACTATCAGGCTCAGATTTTACATTTGCTGCCAAAATAACACTTGTGAATAAATCCATCCAATTTGATATAGAACAAAGAACTACCAACATTTGTAATTTTTTTTTTTTTTTGGCTTCTATTTATTTATAAATGGCTTGAAACAACACCCACCCACATATAATAGGGTGGATTGCTCAGCACTTTGCACCAAAGAATAATGTTGGCTCTACTGCAGCTTTTAGGCTGGATAAAACTCAAGAGTTTTGATACCCTCCCACCCTCCCCAAACACCACTGAACCTCACATTGACTCAGAAGACCTAGGGATGGGGAGAAATACCGCACAACATTTTTAAGTGCATCACATTTTTAAGTGCACCACATTTGAAAGCATTAAGCATCTCGTTAAGGGTGTTTTTACATTACAAAGGGACTACAGGGTGAGTTTCTAGAGATGCAGCCCTGAAAGAGCCACCTCCTGGCCTGTACAACTCCCCCAAAAAGTTGAAGAGCCCAGACCCAAATGTTTTTCTGCAAGGGTTTTGCTAGAGCTGTTGGTGTTGCTGAAGGGGGGTTTCAGTGGGTGGCAGGACAAAACCTGCAGGACTCATCATGCTGGTAGCAGGGTCCCTGCGACGCTGCACGAGGAGTCCTCCCATGGGAATTTTGTAACCTTTGGGCATACTGGAGATGGAAACTGGAGCCAAAAGACATGGATGAGACCTCCTCATGGATGAAAAACCTTTAACTGAGCTGCGGTGCCAGATGTTGCATACAGCTGTGGGGCTTTGCTTTAATCCATCCCAGTGTCCTGCAGCCTTTAGAGGACCAAACACCAGAGGGCTCAGCTTTCTTCAGGGGTTTCTGTTTTGTTTCATTAGTGGAGACCCTGCCCGGCTGTAAAGTAAGTTGTTTGGTTCTCTGGAAGTCCTCTCTGTCCCACCATATTGTTTGTTTAAAAATACAAAGTGCTGCTTTACATTATTGGGTTGTGTTCTTATTTCAAACCACAACCTTTTGGTTCACATTTGCTCAGGTCCTAAAACAAGCCTCCAACCAGGATTGTCTCCCCACACGGATATGTTCCTATCAGGATTTTTTGGATAAAATTCAGTACCTAAGCTTTACAAGAAAAGATGAGTAGTGAAGGTGCCAAGTACTCAACTCCACACCAACACCCTTGGCACTGAAACCCTGAAACTTTGGTGCAGACAAATTTGAAAGTCTCCAAGTTGGAAACATGATGATTAGCAGCACCTACATCAAGTGCTGGACCAGATAAGGCTTTAGGCTTTGGGATGCCCCTGTGATGGTCACCAGAAGAAACTCCTACCTGTAGAAAGCCAACTGGGAAGCTCCTGCCCCATCCTCCAGAAAAAACTGTGGAGGGAGGGTGTGCGGGAAGCACGAGGGTGACAGATTAAACAGCTGCTTTGCATGGAAGAGGCTTCTCTGACAGGGATAAATGTGGGTTTTTTTCCCCACACATCACGCTCTCTGCTGCATTATACTAAGGAAGTGAAACCTGTTCCTGCAGATCACATGATGGTCAGGCACTTGGTGCTTGAGATGATCTTCCAGGCTTGGCTGCAGGAGGCACTGGCGCAAGAGCAGGAACTTGGCTTTGCCTCTAAGCCCAAGAATAGTCAAGGCACAGTCTCCCCACCATGTCTGATGGAGATCCTTGAACAGTGAAATTTATCCCAGTTGCCACAGGGTCCAGGACAGAAGACCCGGCATGTTGATGGGTCCAGCCTACTAGGAGCATCAGCTGCAACACCCATTAATAAGGCAGGCTACAATGAGACATCTAAATCTAACTCTGGAGATACACAGCTGCCCTCTCCCAAGTCCCAGACTTTTCACAAGTCTAAGGAAAAACAAAGGAATCCATCTACTACCTCTCAGGGAAGGTACATGCTCCAGGTAAGACAGTTTCCTGGGAAAAAGGAGATTAATTCTCTTTTTCTAGTTCCACTACTGGCCTGCAGCATCAACAAAACCAAACAGTTTCACCCTAATCTATCCCTCTTTTCCTTACCACCCTAAACCTTGTCTATTCAAATGAAGGTTTTGCTGCAGCAACTTCCACTGGTGGCAAAATAATAATCTATGAGCAAGTGTACACATGGGGTTTGACTCTGCATACATGTAAATCACCAGCAAAGCTTCCAGTATTTCCAGGGTGCAGGTTTGGCAGCAGCTCCAGCTGGGACTAAGTGCACTTGTGTTCCCACAACACCATAACAAAATGGAGACAACCTCTTCTCTATCTCCCATGCTTGAAGCATTAGCAAATTCTTTCTTTTATTTGGTTTCTCATAAAGGAGATAATGATTTTCAGGGACTTTTCTCCTGGTCTGAACAGCTGTTTCTCCAACGTTGTTGATATATGCAATAAACTGGAAGCTCTCTCTGCATATGCTGTTTATTCTCGTTGAATTTAGTCAGGAAACGTTTGAGCACAGAAGTGCCAGCAAAAACTGAGAACAAGAAAACAGAATTCAAGTGCCAAGGATGTTAGGGATATCACAGAGCCAACCTCAAAGAGGTGGAGGAACTTCTGGGGTGAATAAGGGTAAAAACTGTGCTCAGAGGGAGAGCCCGACTTCCATGCAGGATGGGGAAGCTCTGAGAAAGCAGGTAAGGAGGAAAGGACCTCCTGGAGCTGTGCAGAAGCGTTCTGGATTACCCCAAATGACACCCAGCAGCTGTAAAAGCTTTCTAGAGGAGGCAGGAGGTGACACACACACACACATTCAAAGCTTTTCTTTTCCTCCAAGGCTGTATCATTTACAAAGAGTGACGATGGCTCAGAAACCCTCCATGCTCCCAAAGAGTTAAAAAGGAGTTCTAGAGACTGGCATGATTAAAATTCTGGTAGAGTATATTTAAATTGCAGGGAAAGCTGAGCTTGTCCGACTGGATAGTCAGACCACAAGTTCCCCCAAACAGGGCTTTGATTTTCCATCACAACACCCAAAATCCTCTTCTGCTTTTATAGAACACATGTGGAATCAGGCCCCCTATTGCCCAACATGGCTTGAGGAATAATTCCAGGTCTATTGATATAAACTGGAGGCCATCACTCTGGGAGAGCTGAGAATTTCACAGGGAATAGAGAAGGAAGCCGAGCCTGGTGCCTGGTGGGAATGCTGCCTTGGGAGCACAGCAACAGCACCTGCTGAGCCAAGGTCGTCGGTGGTTTTGCTCAAGCACAGCACAGGATGATAAAGAAATACAAGCAAGTATCTGAAAAAAAAAACCACTGAAAGCAAATAGCTTTTGTGGTCCATACAACCAAAGCCAGGACCCATTGATTGGACTCACAGGGTTTTCCTTTTCTGGGCAGTACTTTTGGGCTGCGAGGTCAGCCTTATTTCAGGAGTCAGCTTGGAGCTGGGAAGTTGGCCATGTGCTTTGTGTTCACACAGCCTGTCACAAGGAGGTGAGCTCACCTTTGAGGGCTTCTTCCAAATGCCTAGTTTTTCATAAAGGTGTTCTCAGTTCACTGAGTTTCCTCACACAGCTGCCCAAAATCAACCTCTCATTATTTCTGTATCCTTGCTTTTCCTCCCTGCTGTTCCATCGCTTCCAACAATCACCACTGCTCCAACACCCTCTCTTGTCTTAAGTCCACTGCATTTGCCAGCCTGCTTTTAAAATACGCTGCCAGGGTGAAATAAAACCTGAATGCATTTTGCTTAGTCTGCGACAGGCAGGTCAGCACTGGGAGGGGAGATGTCCCTGCAGGGAAAGGCATCCTCTGTGCAAAAGTCACCACGTGCTTTGGCTGTGCAACCGGATTAACATCTAGATGCACGGGATACTGGAGCTCCCAGTAACTTCTGGAGGGGACTACACACTACCCTGTCCCTTCTCCAGTAAGCAAGACTGCAGTTCAGAGCTGGTTTCATCAGAGCAGAGTGTATGGGAGCCCAGAGCTCCTAGATTTGGATTCTTCTCATAAGGAAAATAACCTGAGCTCTGCCGCACCTCAGAGCGCTGGGGCACTTGAAGCCCTCCTGCCCTTTGCTCTCCCAGCCTGGACTTTCCCTCCTGCCTCTCCTGCTGCACCTCAGATGAGGAAAAATGACTGTGCAAAAAGGTTTGCACGTGGCTACATCTGTACATGCACAGAGTGAGCTGTGCAGTCACCACTCCAGAGCTGACACGGGAACGATTTTGCAGCTTTATCCCATGTGTTCGTTTCAAAAGCCTCGTTGATTGAAAGAGGCCACTTCAATGGAGTCATGGGAAGGGTTAGGGGGCAGAAATGGGCTGAGAACAAGGCTGCTGCTGCTCTCCCAGCAGCAGAAAGCAGCACACACCAACCATGAGCCTCTTCTGTTTTACATCTCAAAACCAATCCACCATCACTTCCTCCAGGACTGACAATTGCCTGTGCCCGCAGCGGGGCTAAAAACCCAACTGCATCTTTGCTAAAAACCAGACTTCATGGGGCTTCAATACTATAAAGAGGCTTGGGGGGGGGGGAAAAAGGTAAGAACATTTCAAACCTGAAGCAAATCCCAGAAGCAAAAGCCTCCTCCAGATGCTGTTGGAGATCAAAGGACTATTAAGCATCTAAAGGCTCAGTAGGTGACATTAAGTGACATTAAGGGACGTTGTAGGGGTGAGGGCTGGGAAGATCTCAGCCCCATCCTGACACCACCTGCTCAGGACACGTCCTGGCCACCCTGGTGGGTTCCCAAGTCTCAGTGAGGCTTTGGGAGAGGAGAAACCAGCGGCCCCAGTGGAGCTGGGCTGCAGTAACCAGTGGCAACTGTGCCTAATCCAGCCTGGAGACAAAACTGCCAGGCTCATTCACATCCACCTCACGTGCTGAGCAGACTCTGGGCAGGGCCACCACTTCTGCAGCATTTTTTTTTTTTTTTTCAGTTTAAGCTTAGTCTTAGAACAGGTTTGTTGGGGCTTTTAAACTATAAATAAGCATATTTAAACCAGTTTTTACAAATACTCAATTTTAATAGATGAGCCTGGGGTCAGCTTCAGTCTAAAGGACACACAAAAGCTTTTTCCTCTGCAGATTCCCTCTAAAAAATACATTTATTTCAGTGCTTTATTTCTATAGTATTGGAGAAATTATGAAGAAAGAAGCTGCTTCAGTGCAGACGTTCTTTATTTTCTGAAAGAATCGCAAGGAAGAACAGAAAAATCACACTAAAAAGGATGAAATCAGCACTTATTCTGCCCCATATTCAGATGCCAGCAGAGAAAAGCCTCCTAACTGCCAAAAAAATGCCAGTATCACATCATCTGTTCACTGTATTGAAAGCAATGAATGTCAGGAGTGGAAGCAAAACATCTTGGAAATACAGATTTTCTACTGAGGTTGCAGAAGGGCTGAGTCACCAGCCACATGGGCTAATGACCTGGCATCAAATTTCACCTAATTGTTAATCCAGATTTTTGGTAGCTTCTTCAACAGATTTTTATTTTTAATTCGAATCTACCTGATTCTAAATTGAGCAAGCCAAAGATTAAAGTAAGACAGAAAAGCTTTCCCCACCCTGCTTTTGATCTATGAATACAACTGAGGTGGGATGGACCCAGGTGCTCATGGAAAGACAGGAGAAAACTTGAAGTATGTGACAGCTGTGCAAATACAAATCTATTTGTCCCTTTTTCTCTCTGGGCACACTCAGCTAGCAGCACCAGGCAAGTAAAGGGGATTTAGCAGCTTTGCAGCATCTCCAAGGAGATGAGGCAGAAGAGTTACCCAGATTCTTCACAGGATAACAGGGCAGGAGGACACGAGACAACGAGCAGAAGATTAAAGAAGAGATTTAGATGAGATGCTAGGAAGAAATTCTTTGCTGTGAGGGTGGTGAGACCCTGGCCCAGGTTGCCCAGGGAAGCTGTGGCTGCCCCATCCCTGGCAGTGTTGAAGGGCAGGTTGGATGGGGCTTGGAGCAGCCTGGGCTGGTGGGAGGTGTCCCTGCCCATGGCAGGGGGTGGAAGTAGATGGTCCCTTCCAACCCAAACAATGCTATGATTCTATGTTCAAACTGTAGTGAGAAGCTTTTCCACCCTGAAGTCAGTCAAGCAGGATAACAGGTTGGCTGTAGAGGTGGTGCAATCTCCATCCTGGAAGGTTTTCAAGACCCAGCTCGATAAAGCCCTGATCAGCCTTGTCCAGCCTCACAGCTGACCCTGCATGGAGCAAGAGGTTGGACTGTAGACTTCCTGAGGCCTCACTGAACCACCTGAACCACCCTGTGAGCCTGTCTTCCCAGGTACCTCATCAGCAATTATAGCTTGTGCCACAAAGTCAGCCTGTCGTGCTACAAACACACAAAAATCAGGATGACAGAATAATTTTATCCTGTATAAAATGGTTATAGTAGAACACAAAGATTCCAAGTTTCCAGCACCTCCTTTAAGAGATATAAGAGCACCACGATGTCAAAAACCATCCATATAATGACCTGAGGTCCCTCCTTTTGGTGTCACCCCTTTCCTGAGATCCCCCTCCACGCTACAACTTTTCTCCCCCAGCGCTGTGCCACGCAAACCGCCTGATGCCTTCCTGGGCAGCCTGGGGAGATGTGATTCTCCTTCCAAAAAAAAAAACAAACCAGGGAGGAGGGGGGGGGGGAAATCCCCTTGATTATTTATGCTGCTCATTGAACAACACCAGCTATTGTCAGGGGGAGTTTTACAGCTCTGAATGTCACATTGAGAGTCTGGTCATGCCAGTAGGAAAGGCTGCCACTGCCACGTCCCGGAGTAAAGCGTTTTGTTTAAGGCACCCGGAGTCCAGCACTGGGTAAAAACTAAAAGGAAACTGGTGGGTGTGACAGCCACATTTTGTACAATGATATGAAAAGAAGCAGGCAAAGGGTGCTTGATTTTTTGGGGGTGTAAGGTGGAAAAAACTACAAGGAGCATCGCGCAGAGCTGAGTGAGGTTAAGTGAGCGAAAGCTTTGGCATGGTATCGCTCCAGAGAAACTGCAGGGGCAAGCGAGGGGGTGAGGAGAGCTGGAGACCTTCCCAGCAGGGCCCAGGGAGAAAGCAAGGAGGGAGCTTTTGCTGTCGAGAAAACCAGGCTGGCTCAGAGGACAAGAAACCCGTTTCCTGCCTGATTGCGACTGCGTGATGGGAAACAGGGCTCCGGAGGCAAACAAAGCTCAGCCACCTCCAGCTCCCGCCAGGCAGGGGCAGGAGCTGGGGAACGCCTGAAAACTACGACTTAAACACAAATCCTAAGTTGAAAAACGACCAGTAGGCCTTTTTTCCACGGCGTGTTGTGTTACAAAGCAAAACTGGACGGGTTGCAATCTTCCTCTGCCACACCCCAAGCGCCAGGTTTCAGGTTACTTCATCCCATCTACCTGCAGCAACTTCCTCGGAAGCGCCTTCTTTCTACCCTCTCCGGGAGCACCTGAGCTCTCCCTAAAGCCAGCCCTTAATCTGCAGATCTTTGAAACGTCCTGCAAAGAAAGCAAGTGTCATTTCCTTCCCCCTCCCACACCCCCGTGAGCCGACGAGGAAGTTATAACCCAAGTGAAATAATAACTAGCGCCCAGCGCAAAGGGAAGGCAGTTGGCGGCGGGAAAGCCGGTGGCCCCGCGTTACTCCAACCCGCAGGATCCATCCTTCCAGCCTCCGACTCAGGAAACAGCTTTTCATCGCCAGGGTATCAAAGCTCCTCCCAATTTTGGCATTTCCACCTCTCCTGCCTGCAGGACTAGTGGAAGCACTGAGGGTTTGGGGTGGGTTTTTTTTCACCAGTTCATGGATGTTTGCACTGAATCCAGCAGCGGCGCTCGCGGCTTGCCCAGCACATCTCGCAGGTCTGTTTACTGCCAGCAAACATCAGAGCACTAATCCTGGATATATCACTTCAGCTCCCTGATAACTCCCCCACGGCTGCTCCATCAAAGCCCAGAATTCCAGCTTAGCACCTTTTGCCAGGGAAACTCTAGCCATTCTGAGAGCTGTATCATTTTTATCCGCCCTGTGATCTCAGTTTACCGTGAAAAGATTTGGAGGAGCCTGGTAGAAGCTTTCTTGCTCCAACTCTGTAGACTGCACCACTGCTTCTGCCCACACCATTTTCTTCCTAACATCCAAAAAACCAAAAAGCAAAGGCAATTTCTTTCTTTTGAAAATACAACCCAGCACTCCCATTCCCATTATCTTTGAGGTCCCCGTGGATTTTTCCAGCCATGACACGGTGCTGCTGCCTGACTCTGCAAACCTTCATTCATTTTCCACCCATTTTAGAAGCAAAGGGCTTCTCTCCCCCTTTAGCTGGAGCCTGATGAATAACTGCACAACAACTGGAAAGCCCATGCTGCCAAAAGCCCCCCGTGTTGCTGACCACAAGCAGAATGCTGCTGCACAAAAGCCTTCAGACTTCAGAGGATGAGAACCACCTAAGGGCATCAGAAGCCCAGACAGCTTTGAGAGATATAATATCACCACGTAGGACAGAGCTACACACAAGCATCACCTTCAGAACTTTCTTTTTTTTTTTAAGATAATGCCTTTTATTCTCAATTTTAAACAGCTACAGCAGGGAGAAGGACTCTCCTGGTGGTCATCAAGCAAGGCTGGTGGCAAAGTACCACAATCTGCTGTAGAGAGCCCATTAGGTACCCTGATGAGCCATGGGATGGAGAGATGAAGAGAAAGGCTTTGAACACCAGGAAGCAGCTCTGGTTCCTGCAGAGTGTGGTCAGGGAAGGGCTGAGAGCTGCAGAGGACCTGCACCCCACAGCTCCCACCTACCACCTCCTGCTCACCATGCATCTCCTGTCATGTAGCTGGTTGACTCCTCATGCACAGCAGCCTGGTGGAAGCAGCCTGGGCTGAGGCCACTCAGTTGGGTCACACCCCGAAGCCCAAACGTGTAGGGTTGTGCCTAGATGTTGAAACTTTCATAGAAGTGATTAGTCTCACCCCTAAAAAATAGTATCTCCATGGGGCCCCACGCTGTCTGAGGGTCTGGGTGGTGCTGCACAGAGGGGAGAGGCAACCCTAAAGGCACATGTTGAAGCAGCGGGTCTGTCCTTGCTGGGATGGTCTGCAGAGACCTGGACAGGCTTCTCCCTGAGCACTTCCAGCCAAACCATGTTTCTGGGAGGAAAAATGGGAAAAACTGCTCTCCTCTACTTCCCTCCCCCCCCCCAGCTCTGAGCAGAGCTGGACAGGAGCTTCTGATGGGAGTGAAGGTGAGGCTGAAGGCACACAACAATGGCTGGGATGCATCACAAGTAGCATGGCTGTGGTCAAAGGAGGGGGATCTCCCCCTCTGCTTTGCTCTTGTGAGATCTCCCACTGCAGTGCTGAGTCCAGCTCTGGGGTCCTCAGCACAGGGAAGACATGGACCTACTGGAGAGGGTCCAGAGGAGGCCACAAAGATGTGGAGACAGGCTGAGAGAGTTGGGACTCTTTGGCCTGAAGAAGAAAAGGCTCCAGAGAGACCTTAGAGCCCCTTCCAGTACCTGAAGGGGCTCCAGGAAAGCTGGGGAGGGGCTTTTTAGAAGGCCATGGAGAGATGGGATGAGGGAAAATGGTTTTAAGCTGAAAGAGGGGAGATTCAGACTGTAAGGAAGGAATTTTTACAGTGAGGGTGGTGAGACACAGGGCCAGGTTGCCCAGAGATGCTGTGGATGCCCCATCCCTGGAAGTGTTCAAGGTCAGGTTGCATGGGGCTCAGAGCAACCTGGTCACTAGATGATGTCCCTGCCCATGCCAGGGGAGTTGGACTAGATGATCGTTGAAGGCCCCTTCCCACCCAAATCAAGCTGTGATTCTGTGACTGGAGCCACATCCTCTCCCTGCCCAGGACAAACAGAAACAGCAGTAGCAGCAGCTGTGGCTGCAGCTCCAAGACCATCCTGACCTCCAGTGTTGAGAATCCGTCAACTCAAAGGCCTTTTGATACATCTGACCCTGCTCACAATTTGTCCTCCCTTACATGAAAGGTGGCCAGAGGCAGCAATATCACTTAAGAGTGAGCAGATCCCAGCTTCTTCCCAGTCACTCAGCCTGGGGAAATAAAAAGGATTTAAAGCACATGAGGGAGTTTTTAAAGGATGATCATGATCTCAGTGATCTGCTGTCTTTCAGCCACAGAGTATTCAACCTTCCTCAAACATCTGTAGATGACACTGAAAACAGAAGGTAGCCTGTGCCTCTTTGGGGGATCAGTGCAACACTTTTCCTCACCAAAATATTATTACAGAGCTGATGTAATGCTGATCAAGAGATAAATTCACCCTCTCCCACTCAATCCTTCCCTCATTGCCACCAGGGTTCAAGTTGGCATCTGCTATTTTCACGCAGGCAGGATGTATTTACAGGAAAGCAACCACCAGGCCACATTTTTAAAGTGTAGCAAAATATTCATGAACAATCTTATTTTTTCACTAATTTTCATGTCCACTGAGCCTACAACTCCACCACACCATGGAGGAGATACTCTCCAGCAATCTGAAATCCAGACATCAGACCTTCCTGAAACCAGAGATGCTGGAAAGCTGAGGTCAGTAACTCCCATCTTCAGAAAAGAATTCTAAAAGAATATTTTTCTTTGGCTAAAGAAAATACTGCATCTTCTTTGGACACTGAATAAAGTTTCACACACTCTTCATTTCTGGAAACCCCCCCAGGTAATACACAGCTTTCTCCTTCTAAAAGAGACTGATGGATTAGAAACCAACATGAAAGTCCATTTGCTAAATATGTTGAAATCCACTAATCACTGGATTTTGACTGCAGGTTTTTCCCTGCTTTGAAAATGAAAATTGCATCTACCAGATTCAGTACAGGAAAGCAGAGAAACTATTACACCTGCAGGAAAATGTCAGTGTAAACGTTTTCAAGTGGTGTTCCATGACAAACCAGCAGGCCTGCTGCTGGATGGAGGTCTGTGCATGTGGGGACCATCAGCATCAGATCATGATGTGCCCATTCAGGGGATATGTTTTTGAAAGACAAGCTCAAGTTCAGCTCCTGTAGGTGGTTTAAATTTAAAATCAGAGAGTTTACAGGGTTAGAAAAGGAAAAAATAAATACAATTTTAACAGATTCAATGTATACAGTTAACCTGGTTGAATGTTGCACTCACTGATCTCAGTGAAGCCACAGAATCATAGAACCATAGAATGACAGAACAGGAAAGATTGGAAGGGACCTTCAAGATCATCAGGTTCCAACCCCCCTGCTATGAGCAGGGACACCTCCCACCAGATCAGGCTGCACAAGCCTCATCCAACCTGCCCCTGAACACCTCCAGGGAGGGGGCTTCCACAGCTTCTCTGGGCAACCTGTTCCAGAGCCTTCCTACACTCATGGCAAAGAATTTCTTCCTAATGTCTCATCTAAATCTCTCCTCTTCCAGTTAAAAACCACTACCCCTTGTCCTATCACCGCCCTCTCTGGTGAAAAGCCCCTCCCCAGCTTTCCTGGAGCCCCTTCAGGCACTGGAAGGTGCTCTAAGGTCTCCCTGGAGCCTTCTCTTCTCCAGGCTGAACACCCCAACTCTCCCAGCCTGTCTCCAGAGCAGAGCTGCTCCAGCCCTTGGATCATCTTTGTGGTCCTTTTCTGGTCCCACTCCAACAGCTCCATGCCTCTTCTGTGCTGGGGGCTTCAGAGCAGTACACAGCACTCCAGGTGGGATCTCATCAGAGCAGAGGGGCAGAATCCCTTCCCTCAAGCCATAAAACCTTCATTTTTATCTTTCCTTGGCCTTGCACGAGTGCTGCCCATCACTTGTCCTTTTGAGAAGATTTTTCAACCCAGCTCTCTCCACAAGCCTCATAAAAGGATTTCATTGCAACGAACGCCAAGGCAAAGAGAAAGAATGACTTAAAAATCCAAATAAAGCTCTTTTTTTTTTTCTTACCATGTAATTGCGAATAACAAGCATATCTGTGGTTTGCAGAGGAGGCAATAAATTAAAGCTATAGTCACAAATCAAACCAAAAAAAGATACTTAAAGTCATTCAATCCACCACCCCAGGACGGCTGCGGTCCCACGGGATTCTTCTGGGTTTTGTGAAAGACTTGGAGTCCCGAACTGAGGAAGTAACAACACCAAGAGTACTCTCAAAATTATGATTATTTTTTTTCCTTACAAAATTAAACCAGCCCTCTGGTGTTTCCTGAGCACAGCCTCTTCAGTCTGGTCGCAGCAAAAAGCAAATGGTCTTTAGCAAATCAGCTTTTAATTTACGAACTGAGCACGGCATAAAAACGAGAAATAGAAGCCTGATCCTCAGCAAAATGGTTGTGCATGTTCCTTCTGAAACTGCACAAAGAAGATGGCTGCGACACCTCAGTTCCTAGAAAAAGGAACTGGCATTTTATATCTTTTTAGTTTTACATTTCAGCCTGTTAGGAAGATGAGGACCCCAGCATTTCAACTTCCCGGCCAATAAATGCTACAGCAGAATGGTCCCATGAGATGGAGCAGCAGCAGGACCTGATCCTGGAGATAGGAGTAATTCTCCTCCCCTTCTGCTACTCTCACCAGACACAGCAGAATTAAAAGAAAAATCCAATCTATTTTAAAAGTTATTTTTCATTGAGCTGTACCCCTCAGCCACTGCTCAGAATGCAGGGAGTGCCAACTTCCCTAACTTTGGTGAGCAAAAGCATTTTAGGACTGGCCACTGAACAAAGCAAGTGGAGGAAGTCTGGGTGTTGTAGTGGTTTGGTTTTATATTTTATTTTAATTTTGGATATTTTGAGCTGGGTATTTTGTATAAAGCCTGTAGTCATACACATCCCAACTCATGGAAGCTAGCAGAGAAGAAAAAAGCCCTATAATCACACACCCATGGACTCTACACTCGTTCCCACCACTGGAACAGGTTGCCCAGGGAGGTGATGGATGCCCCATCCATGGATGTTCAAGGGAAAGTTGGATGGGGCTTGGAGCAACCTGGTCTGGTGGGAGATGTCCCTGCCCATGCAGGGGGGTTGGAACTAGATGATCTTGAAGGTCCCTTCCGACCCAAATCAGTCTTGGATTCTATGAGAAGAAGACTGAAGAACACAGCTCAGACTATATTCTATGAAATGCATCCAGGATGCATTTCAGTGAAGAGAAATTCCAGGGGCATTAAAAGTTATGATGGGAGAGGTGAGTTTCTCTGAACCTCACAAACAGTTTCTCCCCCACAGCTGAAGCTCAGCTGGCTGAAGCCCACACAGACACACATGCCCCCAAGAGCAGGGTTTGGTTTCAGAGCAAAGTTTGGTTTCAGGACTTTTCCCACACACTACAAGCAGGAGAAAACACCAAAGTTTAAGTGAATGAGCTTTTGAGGAGGTAAATCTAAGACTTGGGTGATCTTGGCTGATTCAGGCTGTGCTGCAGCCATCTCCCTACACCACAGATGTGACAGCAGTACAATAGCATGAATAATTTGTGTTACTCACTCCCCACTGAACGACAGCATTCAGAATCTAAATTAAGAACATGAAAATGATTAACATTACCATTAACCTCAGCTCCACCCTAATTGCACTACATAAAAGCATACTAACAATTACAAAGATAACATTGTGTGTCATAAATATCACACACAGGAATACAGCAGTCACAGCATTTGTTTCCTGACCCGGGAGAGCTGCTGGAATTGTAGTGTATTGTGCCCACGGAGGATTTAGATTTGGAAGTTGGTTGCCAACCACCCTTGTTTGCTATGATTTCCCATCAGGCTCTTAAAACTCTTTGGGTTCCCAATCAACACTGGGTCAACGTGCTGCTCCGAGTTCTGCGCCGGGTGGTTCAGCAGGAATTTCATGTTCTTGGTGGAAACAAATCCAGATCGTCCCGGGGACATACAAGCTAGATGTGGAGATGTCAAGCAATTAGAGCAGAATTGTGTGTTTGGGATTTCTGGTGCACTTTTCACAGCTAAGGGCATCTAAAACTAAAACCATGTTGGCTCTTGGAGGCCCTACATCCAAGTCAAGAGGACAGATATTCAGCAGAGCATGTTGGTTTGAAGTAATTCAGCTGTTGCTGCCCACATAATTCAACAGTTTGCCATTTCCAACCTGGACAACTTCCAGGGGCTGGTGTGAAATTACTCCAATTCACAGAAACCACCACACCCTCTTGGACGAGTGTTCTGTCCATGGCATTTTCCCCTCCTGGTGGAAGCCATCCTTGCAAGCCCAGTTCTCCCAGGTATTCCCCTACTCCTTTCTAGATAGAGAATTTTAACAGGCTAGATTACAGATTTGAGGAGTGTGATACCTGCCTTCCAGTGAGCTCCTAATTTCTTCTGGAAGAAATTCTTCAGTGTGAGGGTGGAGAAACCCTGGCCCAGGTTGCCCAGAGAAGCTGTGGCTGCCCCATCCCTGGCAGTGTTGAAGGGCAGGTTGGATGGGGCTTGGAGCAGCCTGGGCTGGTGAGAGGTGTCCCTGCCCATGCAGGGGGGTGGGATTGGATGATCTTTAAGGTCCTTCCAACTCAAATCACTCTACAATTCTAATAATGTAATACCTGGCAAACCCACTGGTTGTTGAAGTCCTGTCTTTACAATGTGGTCTTTCATCTCAAAGAAGCCTTCTGCATTCAGCATTTCCAGGTGTCATCAAAACCACCTTCTAGCTCTAATTGCTTTTCTACCAAGCACAGGTGAGGTTAAAAGTGGCACTTTCACTCATATTGATATTTTCTAACTAAAATTAACAGAGGACAGTGACCCAAACAGGCAGTGCTGGAGAAAGGGTTCTCCAAATTAAGATATCACATTCATGGATGCCCCCAAGAGATACCTTAAGCTGTTTACATCTCACCTTTATCTCTACGGTAACCAACCGGCTTAGGTATCTTCTCCATTTCACTTTCACTTTCTCCCCAGGAAGAACAATCAGTTCCCCATCAATCCCTCCTCCTTCTTTACTGAAGGCCTTTTATAAATTATACAGAGGGTTTCAGTTTCTGGGCTATTTCTCTGAAAGTCATCAAGTTGGCTTCTTCTCCTGCCACTGCCAGTCGTCCTTCAGGCGGTTGTTTGCCGAAGAACCCGCAAGGCTGAGCTTGAGAAGAAGACCTACCTCCCAGAAAGGTTCCAAGGGTGAAGCTGAACGTCAGCCATTCTCCAACAACTCAGCACTTAATGATAAATCCCTCCCTCATTAGCACGCTGAGCTCCATCAGTTGTGCCACTTAGGGTGCTGAAGCACTGATGTGGGGCTTGTTCCAGTGCTCCATCACCCTCACAGAGAAAGAGGTTTTGCTCATGCTTACGTGGAACCTCCTAAGCTCCAGCTTGCACCCGTTGCCCCTTGTCCTATCATTGGACATCACTGAGAAGAGCCTAGCTCTGTCCTCCTGACACCCACCCTTTACATATTTATGAACATTCATGAGGTCGCCCCTCAGTCTCCTCTTCTCACTACTCAATTTTTCTCCTATCTTCAGGACATTAAGCTTAAGAGCACAACAATTTACTCATCATTATGTGAAAATTATGAATGACATTATCATCGCTACAGCTGCACCTGCACCCATCAAATATTAGCATTTTAGCTATTTTTTTGCCCTCTTTGTCCCTGTTGAAAACAACATTCAAGGAATAACAGAATGGTGGGGGTTGGAAGGGACCTCTGGAGATCATCTAGTCCAAATCCCAGGCTAGAGCAGGATCCCTTAGAGCAGATCCCACAGGAACATGTCCAGGTGGGTTTGGAATGTCTCCAGGGATGGAGACTCCACAACCTCCCTGGGCAGCCTGTCCCAGGGCTCTGTTACCCTCAGAGTAAAGAAGGGTTTTCTCATCTCCAGGTTCAACCTCCTGTGCTCCAGTTTGTGCCCATTGCCCCTTGTCCTGTCCCAGGACACCCCTGGGAAGAGTCTGGCCCCATCCTCCTGACACCCCCTGGAGATATTGATCAGCACTGATGAGATCCCCCCTCAGCCTCCTTCTCTCTCAGCTGAACAGCCCCAGCTCTCCCAGCCTTTCCTCACAGGCAGATGCTCCAGCCCCTTCATCACCTCAGTGCCCTGTGCTGGACTCTCTCCAGTAGTTCCTTGTCCCTCTTGAACTGGGGAGCCCAGAACTGCCCAGTGCTCCAGGGGAGGCCTCCCCAGGGCAGAGCAGAGGGGGAGGAGAACCTCCCAGACCTGCTGGCCACACTCTTCTTAATGCCCCAAGGATGGCACAGGGCACATTGTTGGCTCATGTTCTTCAAGGAACACTAGCAATGCATCAGCCCTGATGATCAGAGTAGGACCAAGGGTAGGGAATACTTCTTTGTATTCAAAGTTCAAGCAAAAAGGTGTTTGAGATAGCAATTGGCTCTCAGATATCAAACTAGGACCTGTGGTAGGACTCTTCAATGCATATGTAGCATGATGGCTTTGGAGGTTTTAGAAACATTGTGCAGATTAATCAGAGTAATGATCTCACAGTAAAGTGTGGAGCTGGAATTACAGAATCACAGAATCACAGAATTTTTTGAGTTGGAAGGGACCTTAAACATCATCAAGTTCCAACTCCCCTGCACAGGCAGGGACACCTTCCACTAGAACAGGCTGCTCAGGGCCCCACCCAACCTGCCCTTGAACACCTCCAGGGATGGAGGGGGGAGATTAATGTTCAGGTCCCAGATCATGAAGTTCTCACCCTTGGGGAAGTCATATCAACTCCTGCATCTCGCCCCTCCTTTCCACAAAACCTCCTTTGAATTTGCAGAACCTGAGTGAAGATGCCAGAGGGAAAGACCATCCCAAAGACTTTTTTTTAATTACTATTTTTTTTCCTTAATCCTTGCTATGAGGCACCATCTTGTTTTATTCATGATTCTTTGAAGAAAGTGCTTCCAACTAAAGGGAATAAAAATGTCCTATTTTTTTAATACTATCACGTGCTTCTACTAGTGAAGTGCATTTCTGAACAAATACTCACATGAACATAAAAAAGGTGCAGTGCAGTTCCACGTAGTAATGTGGTTGATGGTACCTTATTGCAATGTCTTTGTAGACCCAAAGGTCAGACCAGGCAAAATTCTGAAGTTAGTGGAACACTTCTTGGTCTAAATTCACAGAGGTGCAGAAGAGCACAGCGAGAGATCCCTAAAGATTTTGGTTCTTCTGGAGTTAAAATAAGAGTTTTGTTTCTCAAGCTCACATAGGAAGCAAGATATTTAACCCTCATGATGTATTTCTATCTCAGTTACTCCACACCAGCTCACCTGTAAAGCCCTGAGTGTCTAACCTGTGGCATTAGTAAGGGTTTGGTCATATCCCAGTTCCTCTGTGAACCAAAGAGATATCCAAGACTTCTTGCAACGTGGCTTTTTCTGAAGGCTACTTGAAAAAGTTAATGAAGTTCCAAGTCAGGCTAGCAAACTCACCATTGACCAAAACACAAAACGAAGGCCAGGGATGAAAAGAACGGGGAAAGTATGGGGGTGGAAGAATGATGAAGTTCAGTAATGTCCTATTTTTTGGTGTGTTTTTTAATCTAAAGCCAAAACTTATACTGAATCCAAATTTGTGCTGTGAAGTTTGGAGAGCAAGAGTGGGCTTCTCTCACCGTGGAATGATACGTGTAACAGGTAGAAAAGTGACATAAAGAATCACAGAATCACAGGATGTTAAGGGTTGGAAGGGACCTCTGGAGATCATCAAGTCCAATCGCCCTGTCTGAGAAGGACCAGATCTAGGGCAGGTCACTCAGAAACGCATCCAGACAGGTCTTGAAAGCTTCCAGAGAAGGAGACTCCACAACCACTCTGGGGAGCCTGTTCCAGGGCTCAAGAAGAATTTGGAATGAGAAGATCACTGTGCTTTGGTGGTGACACCTGTGCCATCCATAGCCCAAAACCTGTCGTGATCTGACACAGCAAGACATGACAGTCACAACAGAGACGCTAATGACCGCAGCAACCAAACCTTCCTCCCCACACTCAGCCTGAAATTGCACTGGGAGGGCTCAGAAATCCCACAGGATTTCAACCAATCTCCAGTTGCCTTGAAAGCATAATTAACTTCAATTGTCTTTTGATTTTATCTCCATTTTCTCAGGTTCTAGGCTATTTGGGAGAGCACTCCCTGTACCACATGTGGGTATGTGCACCAGCGCGTGCACGTACTTGTCTGGAGTTACCAACTTCCCAGTGTATCTGCTTTTCTCAGGGCCTCCTCAGAGAACACAACTTCTTCAGGAAGCCTAAACTTTGGGAAATTCTCCTTCTTATCCTGTCAAGCTGCCAATCAATCACAGAATCACAGAAGGTTAGGGGTTGGAAGGGATGTCCAGAGATCATTGAGTCCAACACCCCTGCCAGAGTGGGACCAAAAACTAGGGCAGGTCACACAGGAACACGTCCAGACAGGTCTTGAAAGTCTCCAGAGAAGGAGACTCCACAGCCTCTCTGGGCAGCCTGTCCCAGGGCTCTGTCACCCTCACAGTAAAGAAGTTCTTCCTCATGTTGAGGTGGAACTTCCTGTGCTCGAGGGATGAGGTCAAACCAAGGCAGCATTCAGAAAAAAAGACTGAGGAAAGTCTGACCCAGGCTAAAGACAAGTGGACACTCCAGGTTACATCCACAGCTCTGTCCTTTTTCCAAATATTGCTGCTGTCTGTGTGATCATTCACCCTAAGATGTGAGCATGTAACTCACCCACCAGAACTGCAGTAAGTGAGCGTCCCCTCCTCTTTCTGTGTCTTGATGGACATAATGAACCTCTAAATCTCTAAGTGATGGGGAACTGAGAGTATTTGGGGAGAATTTAAAGGCAAATAATAAAGATCAGTGCCCCTTCCACTACAGCAGTGCTTTTGGATTCCTGCTGAAGACATCAGTGCTGGATCTAGTCAGAGTTTATGTATCTATTCCCTCCTCTCTCTTATTGCTCAAAATGAGATTTACCAGAAAAAAAAAAACCAGTTTTTAGTCACCTGAGGGTCTCAATAACTCACAGGCAGGTGACATGCACTACTCTGCCTTCCTATGGGCCAAGAGGTAATAATGCAGGCAGCAAGACTACACACCAGGGAGGGCAAACATGGAAGAACATCAGCTTTAAGAAAAATGAATGACCCTGCAGGGTAGGTTCAGCACCCGTTTGATTCAGAAAAAAGACTGGGTGTAGCCAACAGGCTGGAGAATTCCATGCAAAAAAATAGAGAGTTGTTTTACTCCCAAAAACCTCTCCTGTTCTGTGGAAAATCCAGCTTGCTACAAAGTCAGATGGAAGCTTCTGAGCCAGCCCAGGCAGGGGTTCACCTATACACCCAAAAGAGAAAGGCCAAGAACAAGGCATCCAAACACGCAGCCCTGCCAAAACCTCAGTGGTTTTATCATCTAGAGTTCAGATCAAGACCTCCCATCCTGCTGTTCGCCCTGCACACGGAAGAGTTTACAAGAAATGTCTCTTGGCAGGAATCCCACAGACGCAGCTTCCGAGCCGCCGCTGGCAGCGCAGCCGCAGCTCTGGGCAGGTTTTGAAAGCTGAGTTTCCTGCAAAGCTGCACCCCTGCCACATCCTTTACTGCTGTCACAGCACTGAAACAGTGCAGTGTTCTCCAACCATGCCCTCCGTTCTCTAAACACAACTGTTTATACAAGCCTAAGGCTTGCCTAAGGCCAGCCTGGTGGCTTGAGGCTCAGTGAGAAGATGAGCTTGTCCTTGTTCTCATTGCAAGACACTTTTCCCCTACCCTTCCAGTGAACCAGTTGGGATCATGAAAATAATTATGGTGGAAAAAACCTGGCTAACCCAACTGTGGCTCAGTGAAACTGTCCTATCCAGTAGGGTAAGCTGGGACAGACACCGAAGCCCTGGAAGATCAGGTAGTACTGAGCCAGTGCAATCATCCCTGGCTAGGAAAGGCACAATGCAAGGTCAGTTTGGACAGGGCTTTGAGCAACCTGATCTAGTTGAAGATGTTCCTGCTCACTGCAGGGGGGTTGGACTGGATGAGCTTTAAGGGTCCCTTCCAACCCAATATTCTGTGATTCTGTAATTCCCACTCATGCTCTTTGGAAGAGGTGGCAAGTGTTTGGTAGTGGGTCTGTTTCTACCTCCCACACTCCTTCCCCTCCTCCAGTAACGCAGTGTTTTCAGCTCAACCAATTTTGATTTGAGAGAGGAGCCACCAAACCTGGGAGCACTGCAATGTCTGGGATCCCAAGGTTTCCAGTTACACACACAGAATCTTTTTGGATGTAATCGAGGTTTCAGATCTCAACTTTGAAGTCTTCTGAACCTGCATTCTGCAAATGCAAGCTCTCTGCTCTGCCACCATTATCCCCTGTGCTAAGTCTGAGCTAGAATAAATGTGTGACATTGCTGAGAAGACTGACAAAAAGAGGGACAGGAACTTGTGACAAGGGAATGTGACCAGTGAAAGCAAAGACCAGAAATCTAGTGATACATCTGAGGGGACAGCTTTGTATAGACTTCATGTGTTACTCTTCTCCCACCTAATCCAAATCTAAACGCTTTGGACCTGTAACAGGAATGACTATGTGATATATAGTGAAACACATAAAAAAACAACCCATAAAAGTGTGCTCAGACCCTTCCAGATGACATTGGTTATTTCATAGCCCCTGTTTTAGAGAGCAAAAACACTCAGGCCAAAATGATAGCCCACAAGAGTCAAGAAGCTCACAGTATGACAGAGACCTCCAACATCCCAGCATTCAGCTCTGCCTCTTGCCTGACTGGAATAGCAGAACAAGTCCCATGACCTTGTGGACTTTGCTGCCTTATTCCAAAGGGATTTTGCTGCAGAAGGGAAGTGCTATTCGACTATTTCACACCAGCTGACAAGTCACATCCACACCCAGCTTCCTCATGCAAGACAAACCACCCTCACACAAGTAATTTTGTTGAGACTGTTTAAGTCAAATCAGGCAGCACTGGCCACAGTGAAGCATCAACTCATGGCAGCTCCACTTCTCATGAGTGCAGGCATGTCCTGCTGATCTGAGTGGCTTTAGGATACCAGCTGGCCACTGCATTGCCAGCTTCCAGCCCCAAACAGCTAAGAAACCTTGATAGGCACAACCAAACTACAGATTTGCTTGTTTTTTTTTTAGAAAGCTCCTCTGTGAGTGCAGGTACCATCTTGGTCCTATATATTCACTGGGTTACAACAGAACCTGTTTTATTTTGGTAGATTTTTTAACATATTCAGTATCTTGAGTCTATAAAAAGCCTTTTCTCTCACAAGCAAAACCTGACTATTAAAAAGAGTTCAGGTTATTAACATTTACAATGTGCATCACAGGCAAATTCCTTCTGTACCTCTGACTATAGTCTGACCAAAATCAGTCACTTTCTGGGATCAGCTGTGGAGAAAGCATGGACCAAAGACAAGGACAGCTGACACTTCTCTGTAAACCAGTGGGATTAATTCAGCTGTTGACCTCAGCAGGAGTTGTTCCCAAACCAAAAAGTGAGCCAAGCAGACTAAAAAATACATGTAGCAAAACACAACATGAAATTCTGTTAAGTACATAGACACACACACCCCGACTGGTCTGAAACTCACTGCTAAGTGTTCCACAGGTTCAAAGGGAAGCATTTAGTCATCCATAGAAGTCACGAGTGAATTAGGTTTGGCACAGAGATGTCCCACCAGGTTTGCAAGGAGTTAAAATTATTTTCATAGGAAACCATAAACTGGTCAAGTTTATGAAGAAGACAGTGTCAGCAGGACCCTCTGTGCCAGCTTTAAGGGAATACCAAACTGCATATACAAATTTCATCTCCAGACAGAGTCAATCTGTGAAAGCCAGAGCAGAAAGAAATGCTTTCAAAAATGACCTGGTTTATAAAAATGACCAGCTCTCAAACACACACATCTCGATTTGCTCCTCTGTTGCTAGACTAGCATCCTAAGCATCAAATCCATTTCTGCTGGAATTAGTCCTTTGAAATACTGAATGAGAAATCTCACAGTAAGATTTCAATCTTTTTTTAAAAGCATTCCTCAAACTTTTCCTCCAGTCAAGAGTATGGCAAGAACTTCAACCAGAACAACTGCCCACTGGGTGTTGTTGTTTAATTCACCAACATCCTGAGGAATGTTCCCTCTTACTCCATAACTTCCTTTCTTACTCCATGACCTTCCCTTCCTCAAAAAGGCTCAGGGTTTACTCTTTCCTTCTCCTTAATAAGTCACTCATGTCAGAATGGGGTGCCAAGGTGATTGCAGAGGTCACTGTATTTCAACCTAACACTGGTTTGTGTAGCCAAGAAAACAAAAAGTCTTGGGAAAAGCCCTCTTCAAAACAGTGCAAATACTGATACTCAAACTCTTCATGGTCCACAACACAAACCAAGAGTTTTCAGAAATGACTCTTCCAAGTAAATAAAACACCTGGATTCATGAAACTTTGCATCAAAACAAAGGCAACCCCCAAGCAGAAGAATATCAAGCTCACAAAGATCAAAGAGGGCAACAATGGAGTGCAGGTTTCACCAGGCAGATGTTGCAAGACTGAAAGATGTGAACCCATGAGAAAGCTGCACGCCCAGCACCTCCGGAGGTGGATGTTCTCCTGCTCAGGCTACAACAGCACTGGATTCAAACCCCAAACATCCCATTTATGTTTCTACTGTACCTTGAAAGGGACGCTCATTCAACTTTCCACCTCCTCAATGCGACGGTCAAAGCTTCTCTGATGAATACCAAACCAGGACAGTGCTGGGCAGAACACAATCAATCCTTATTAAGGCTGATGATTATTATTCTCGATGCACCCTGTAAGAGAGAAACACCCAGTTCATGGCTTCTGCCAAGAGTAACTTCACACGGATCAACCATATTAAGCAAACAGCCTTTTTATTGCCCCAACTGCTGCAATTTTGCTGTGGATGGCTGGGACTGTCCCACTCACTGGTGTGGTCCCTGTGTAAAGTAAGTTCATTGAAGTGTTACAAGCAGAGCTGGAGGTGCACCAGCCTGCAGTAAGCATGGAGACCATTGAGAAGACAATCTTTGCTGTGACAGTGCTAGGACACTGAAGCCCAGGGAGGCTGTGGCTGCCCCATCCCTGGAAGTGTTCAAAGGCAGGTTGGATGGGGCTTGGAGCAACCTGGGCTGGTGGGAGGTGTTCCTGCCCATGCAGGGGGGTTGGAACTGGATGATCTTTAAGGTCCCTTCCAACCCAAACCATTTTATGATTCCATGAGAAGAATACTGAAGACCACAGCTCAGACTATTTGGGGAGCAACCAAAGGCTACACAGTCTGCTATCACACCAGGAGCCTAATGAACAAAAAAAGAAATAAAAATAGCCTGAATCATAGAATAGAATCATAGAATGGTTAAGTTTGCAAGGGACCTTAAAGAGTATGAGGTTCCAAGCTCCCACTAGACCAGGCTGCACAAGCCTCATCCAACCTGCCCCTGAACACCTCCTGTGAGGGGGCAGCCACAACCTCCCTGAGCAACCTGTTCCAGTGCCTTCCTATCCTCATGGTGAAGAATTCTTTCCTGCTGTCTAACCTAAATCTCCCCTCTTTCAGTTTAAAACCGTTACCCCTTGTCCTATCAATACAAGCCCTTGCAAAAAGTCCCTCCCCATCTTTCCTGTAGGCCCCCTTTAGGCATTGGAAGCTTCTGTAAGTTCTCCTTGGAGCCTTCTCTTCTCCAGACTGAACTCTCAACCCCAGCTCTTAGTCTGTGTTTGTTAAACTGTTTAACTTTGTTAAAATTAAACTGTTTTGCTTTGGAGAGAGGGGATCGAGGAACATAAAAGTCACTTGGCCTGAAGCTGGAAAGATCTCCATTAGTGCCATCCACATCTAGACCCCTGCCTTAAAAAACAACCTTGCTGTCTCTTTTCTAGAGAAGGCAAGGTTTGTGGGCAGGAGCAGGATCCTTGTTAGGCCAGCCAGCAGCAGTGGAGGAAGGGGACAAACCTTTCCACCACACAAACCTGACACAGGGGGAGATGCCTTCAAAGCTATGCTCTGCTGATGAAAACACCTCCGAGCTGGAATTAGCCATGTATCAGTTGGACCATCTATGGGAGCAGACAGGTGGCTTTTCTGGAGTTATGGGTATGTTAGTATGGAGAAGAGGAACCCAGTATGTATTTCACTGAGTTGGGTGAGAGACAAGTGAATTACTCCCCTGGCAAGCAGCTTAATGGCATCCAGTGATTTTTGCAATTACTCAGTTTCTCAGCTATTTTCTGTGGTGCTCCTTCCAGTTTTGGATTTCATTTTCAACCAAAGCTCACCACGCTTGCCACACAACACAAACAAGAAAGTTGCCCTTTTATAAGATAAGTCTGAAATGGCTACAACCATCTCTGCTGTTAGAATGTGTCACCAAAATTCAACATCCCCTCAGCTGCAGAAAGTGAAAGGCTGCTGCTTTTTGTTACAATGCTGTATTGGAACACTAAAGATGTCTCACATGGACAGTTAGCCACTGTGCCCAGCACTCAAAACGTGCACCAGCACCCAGGCAGCAAAGCCAGCCTCAGAGAACCAATGCCTCAGAGTCCAATGGCAACTCCCAGGTTTGTCCCTGAGCATTGAGAAGGCCAGGCCCATGTGAACCTCATAAAGTTCAACAGGGACAAGTGCAAGGTCCTGCACATGGGTCAGGGGAATCCCTGGTATCAGCACAGGCTGGGGGATGAAGGGATGGAGAGCAGCCCTGCTGTGAAGGACTTTGGAATACTGGTGGGTGAAAAGCTCAACATGAGCCAGCAATGTGTGCTGGCAGCCCAGAAACCAACCATGTCCTGGGCTGTAACCCAAGCAGCATGATCAGCAGGGCCAGGGAGAGGATTGTCCCCCTCTGCTCTGCTCTGGTGAGACCCCCCTGCAGGGCTGGGTTCAGTTCTGGGGTTCCTCAGCACAAGAAGGACATGGAGCTGTTGGAGAGTCCAGAGAAGGATATGAAGATGATCTGATGGCTGGAGCAGCTCTGCTCTGGAGACAGGCTGAGAGAGTTGGGGTGTTCAGCCTGGAGAAGAGAAGGCTCCAGGGAGACCTTAGAGCACCTTCCAGTGCCTGAAGGGGCCTTATAAAAAGGATGGGGACAGACTTTCAGCAGGGCTTGTTGCAACACAACAAGGTGTAATGGTTCTGAACTGGAAGAAGGGAGATTCAGGTGGGGTAGAAGGAAGAAATATTTTAAAATCAGGGCAGCAAGACACTGGCCCAGGTTGCCCAGAGAGTTGGTAGATGCCCCATCCTGAGCAATTTGATCTAGGTGAAGATGTCCCTGCTCACTGCAGGGGGAGGTTGGACTACATGGCCTTTAAAGGTCCCTTCTAACTGAAACCCTGCCATGATTCTGTAGTCTTGGTGTAGTTGATGGAAACTGCCAGGCAGAGCACCACCAACATCCCTGCTCAAACTCAAAAGTATTGCAATGACAGCTTCTATATTTGCATTCAACAAATGGGATTATAATATTTTATGCATTTTTAAATTGTTGTAGAATGGAGATCTATTCTGCAGACACAGGGAAGAAGCAGCAGAGCATCTTCTCCCTGGTGGTGCAGCAATGCTCCCTGGACACCCACTCCATCACTCTGCAATACCCAACAAACAGCCCAGGCTTTGCTCATGGCAATGCAGATTCCCAATCCAGCTTTGTAGAAAAACAGCCTCCCTCTAATTATCCCTCAGCCTGATGACATCTAAATGGTGGAATAGGAACACAGCAGGGACTCAAAAGGAGGGAGTGTGAAAACAAGACTGTCTCCTTTCTCCATTCACACCGCAGGTCCCAAGAGCAGAAGGACACGCTCCCTCCTGAGTCATTCCCAGCAACGTTTCCCAGCTCAGCAGCAACCACAGATATTTCCCACACAAGTGATTTTTATTATTTAAAAAAATATATATTTACAATAAGAGGATGGCAAGAGTAACTTTGGGACTGCAAGAAGCAACGGTGTGATTAGAAGGATCAGTCGTGTCTACAGAGTCTGATTAGCAGTAATTTATATGCAAGCAAAACAAATCTCCCCCACTTTTCTAGGAAAATGCCAAATTCCATCCTGATTTACACGCTTTACAATCTCATTGACTTCAGAGGGATTGCCTGTGGGATGAAATCACCAGGCTGTGGCCTCCCAGCAATACAGGGTAATCCCTTCATATTCCTCCTTTCAAAAATCTTATCACCCGACCAGGTGCTGCAGCAAAGACCCCACGAGCCAAATCTCAGCCCTGCGGCCACGTTCCTCCTCTCCTTGTTAAAGTTTGGGGAGGGGGGGAAGGGGAAAGGAAAGTTCTGATGATGGAAATGCCAACAAGCAGTGAGGAGAGTCATGAACCCTCCTCCTTCAACCTAATTAAATCCAGATCCAAAAGCCATCTTGATCTGAGGGCATGAAGTATTTTTGTTAGGAATGTTCTTTGTCCAGGTCTGCTGGAAATACAATACAGCAGAGAGAGAACAGTCCTGGAGGTTCCTGGAGTGCATGGAAGTTAAGTTCCTAGTGCAGCTAGTGAGGGAGCCAACCAGGGAGGGTGCCCTTCTGGACTTGCTGCTTGTGGAGGACTTGTGGGGGAAGTAACAGCTGGAGGAAGTCTAAGGCACAGGGACCAAGAACTTGTAGACTTTACAGTTCTTAGAGAAGTAAGGAGGTGGGGCAGTAAAACTGCCACCTTGGAGGTCCAGAGGGCAAACGTTGATCTGTTCAGAAGACTGACTGACAAAGTCCCTTCAGAGACTGTCATGAAGGGTAAAAGAGTCCAGGAAGGCTGGACATACCTCAAGAAGGAATTCTTAGTGGCCCAGGAGCTGCTGTCCCCATGTGCTGAAGGACAAGATATCAGGGAAGAAGGGTGGCCTGGCTGAATAGAAGGATTTGGCTGGAGCTCAGGATGGAAAGGAGAGCTTATGGCCTCTGGAAGAGAGGAAAGGCCTCTCATGAGGAACACAGAGATGTAGTAAGGGAGAAAATTAGGAGGGGCAAAGCTCAACTTGAACTCAACTTGGCTACTGTTGTCAAAGACAATAATAATAAAAAACAATTGGAAACGGCCTCAAGTTGAATCAGGAGAGGTTTAGACTAGACATTAGGAAGAACGTTTTCACTGGAAGGGTTGTCAGACATTGGAACAGGCTGCCCAGGGAGGTGGTTGAATCACCACCCCTGGATGTGGTTAAAAGTCGTCTGGATGTGGTGCTTGGGAATATGGCTTAGTGCTGGACTTAGGAGAGCAGGGCTAATGGTTGAACTGGATGATCTTGAAGGTCTTTTCCAACCCAAGTGATTCTGTGATGGGCAGGGATAAATTAACTCCTACGTTGGGCCCTAATCTTTTTTCATTGTTGATTAAATTCTCCCACTTCTTACAACTTCAGCGTTTCCTCATGATAAGGAGGAGCTCCTCTCTGCCAGCTCCTCTGTCCCTTCTCTCCAAAGCATCTGGGCAGGTGCTTCCCCCAGCCAGGCTCTTAAAATTACACAACCTGCTTCTGCATTTGCAAACATCAATGCAAAAGGCAACTGCTGACCCCACTCTTCACTTTCATCACAGCTGTTATTTACAGTGCTACCAACACACTGGGACAGAGGCTAATAAATGTTTAATGGCCCAGTAAACACCAAGGGCTTTATCTACAGCCCATTTCAAAGCCCAATCCAATATAACAATCCTTTGCATATCTGTCTGCCACTTCCCTGGCCTCCTGTGGGATGGGAGGAGATGTACATGGCTGCTCTATATCTAGACAAGAAAGAGAGGCTGGGCACAGGGGTAGGGGGGGTGAGTTACAGGGACATGAGTATCTTCCCTCCTTCCACCTCAATTTCTTGCTCCCAGAAGGGCAGGACTATGCATCAACCTGTCAGACTTCAACTTCCATACAATATAGAAATGCAGGTGGCATCTGCCTCTAGGATTCCACGGAACAGTTATTTCTAACAGGAATATCACACAGAGGAAGCAGAGAAAATGTAGAGGAAGTTGAGAGAAGTATCAATTACCTACAAATGGTACAGGGGAAAAAACCCTGCCTACTTCATGAAGTGCTGTAGGAGACAATGAGACCAGAAATGCTGAAGCATTCTAGAAATCATTAAAAAAAAAATAAATTATGGATATATATGGATTAATATGGATATATATGGAAATCTGGATAAATATGGATTAAATAGGATCAATACTTAAGCAGTTTCTGTATCACCAACTTGCACAAGGCATGAGATTGCCAAGCAGCTGAATCCTTCACAGGCATCTACCCAGGCTAGTGCTGGCTCCTGCCACACCAACTGATTTAGCTCACAGGGGAGAAAAACAATTCCTTGGGCAGATAAATCACTTCCTCAGATCTGAAATGGAAGATACAATTCACCCCCCCAATCACACCTGTGGGTCCATTACTCCACATTCCCTCCCTATGCAAATCTTACTTATCTTCTAGACCCTCCTGTCTCCAACATGGTATTTTAAGTGTGTAATTTGGACACATTAAAGCTAAGCAGTCAGGGTTTTATTACACTACTATACATGGCTGCGATGAGCTGCCCTAAACTGCTGATGCTAAATCACTATCAATTATGGTTTGGTTAACTCACAAGAACAAGAGATCAACACAGCAGGAAAAACCACAAGGACTTCACAGAGGAACCTCACCCCTGATGTGGGATTGCACTGTGGCACCATGCAGCCTCAACACACGGGCCCCAAACCTGTTCCATAAGCTTTCTGGACCGTATTCAAGGTTTGATTTTTTATTATTATTCTTTTTTCAGCCTCCAAAATATCCCCAAATCAGGTCCTGGTACCAATGAGTACCAGGTCAAAGCCAACTGACTCCACCAACACCACCACGTCTTGGCTCAGATCACAGAATCACAGAGTGGTGGGGGTTGGAAGGCACCTCTGGAGATCATCTAGTCCAACCCCTGCTAGAGCAGGATCCCCTAGAGCAGATCCCACAGGAACACGTCCAGGCAGGCTTGGAATGTCTCCAGGGATGGAGACTCGACAACCTCCCTGGGCAGCTTGTCCCAGGGCTCTGTTACCCTCACAGTAAAGAGGGATTTTCTTGTATTGAGGTTCAACCTCCTGTGCTCCAGTTTGTGCCCACTGCCCCTTGTCCTGTCCCTGGACACCACTGGGAAGAGTCCAGCCCCATCCTCCTGACACCCCCTATAGATATTTATAAGAATCAGCACCAGTTCCATCTGGTCAAACTGGAGGGTCTTCCAACTCCAACCCATGCAGAAGGTGAGGGATGGGGCAGGATGATGAAAACAGAGGCTGGAGGCCAAAATCAAGGAGCCTGGAGGGAGGGCTGTCATCACAGAAACACAGAATCACAGAATCTTAGGGGTTGGAAGGGACCTGGAAAGACCATCCAGTCCAACCCCCCTGCCAGAGCAGGGTCACCCAGAGCACATCACACAGGAACGCGTCCAGGTGGGTTTGAATGTCTCCAGTGAAGGAGACTCCACAACCTCTCTGGACAGCCTGTCTCAGGGCTCTGTCACTCTCACAGGAAAGAAGTTCTTCCTGATATTCACACTGAACCTCCTATGTTCCAGTTTGCACCCATTGCCCCTTGTCCTATCACTGGACATCACTGAACAAAGCCTGGCTCTGTTCTCCTGACACTGCCCTTAACATATTTGTAAACATGGATGAGGTCACCCCTCAGTCTCCTCTTCTCCAAGCTCAAGAGACCCAGCTCCCTCAGCCTTTCCTCATAAGGGAGATGTTCTACTCCCTTCAGCATCTTTGTGGCTCTGCAGTGCACTCTTTCCAGCAGTTCCCTGTCCTTCTGGAACTGAGGGGCCCAGAACTGGACACAATATTCCAGATGCGGCCTCACCAAGGCAGAAGAGAGGGGCAGGAGAACCTCTCTTGACCTACTAACCACACCCTTTCTAATGCACCCCAGGATCCATTGGCCTTCTTGGCCACAAGGGCACATTGCTGGCTCATGGTCATCCTCCTGCCCACCAGGACCCCCAGGTCCCTTTCTCCTACCCTGCTCTCCAGCAGCTCAGCCCCCAACCTGTACTGGTACATGGGGTTGTTCTTCCCCAGATGCAAGACTCTGCACCTGCCCTTGTTGAATTTCAGCAAGTTTCTCCCCACCCAACTCTCCAGCCTGTCCAGGTCTCCCTGGATGGCAGCACAGCCTTCTGGTGTGTCAGCCACTCCTCCAAGTTTAGTGTCATCAGCCATCAGGGTGCAGCTCCCCCGTGCTGCCACGCACCAGCTCCTTTCCTCCCCTTCATGGGACAGTTTATTCAGCGTGGCCAGGAGCGTCTTGCAGAGGATGTTTGAAAACTCACAGGGCTGCCAAAAACGTCTAAATTAGAACACAACAAGAGCTCATAATAAATCCACCCCAGCGAACCACAGCACTGCTTGCCTGCCTTGTTGGGTGAAACCAAAAATGGGGAAAGCAAAGATCTACCAGCAATTACACCCAAAATGCTTCCTGTGTTTGCACAGATCTTTGTTTGCTTTGGGTTTTAGTGGTAGATGGAAGCACAGACTGCAATTTGTGGGAGATAGGTTATTGCTGCTGAGGCAAAGAGCTTCTTTCCTTCCCCCTTAAGAGATAAAGAAAGAACTAAAAAAGCAACATTGACACAGCTTGGTCCTGTACTCGCAGATGGCAGCAAAAATTAGCCTGATTTATTTGGGGCTTTAGTCCCTTTTAAAAAGAAAAACAGATAAAGGAAGAAATGCACCTGAATCAGGAATCCCTCTCCTCTCTTTTGCAACTACTACCACTTAAAAAATGCAGCAGGGCAAGAGCATTTTGCAGAGCTCTAGGAAACCACACTTAGAACAAGAAAAAAAAATACATTTACCCAAGAAGGAGAATGAAAACAAGCAGAACAATAAGAGTCACGGAAGTTTGCTCTGAGGAGGCAGCTGGGAAGGTGAAAGGAGGAAACAGGCAAAGGAAAACACACAGCATCGAGATACAAACTAATCCAAAACTGCAAGAGGAGTATGAAACCATTTCACATTTACACAGAGTTGTATCCAACAAACAAAGAGGTGATCATAAAGGGCTGTGTGATTCGAAACTGAGCTGTGTTTATATACAGTCCTACCCCTGCAGAGGGCTCTGCCCACCCTGCTATCTCCTGAGGACTTCAACCTCCCTGCCTCAGCATTACAGAGTGGTTGAGGTTGGAAGGGACCTCTGGAGATCATCTAGTCCAAACCCTGCTCCAGCAGAGCCACCCAGAGCTGGTTGTCCAGGACTGTGTTCAGACAGATTTTGAAGATCTCCACAGGTTGAGACTCCACAACCTCCCTGGGCAACCTGTGCCAGTGCTTGGTCACCCTCCCTGTCAGGAAGTGTCTCCTGATGTTCAGAGGGACCCTCCTCTGTCTCAGCTTGTGCCCACTGCCCCTGGCCTGTCACTGGGCACCACTGGGAAGAGCCTGGCTCTGTCCTCTCTGCACCTTCCTTCAGGTGTTTACAGACACTGACGAGACCCCCCTGAGCCCTGTCTTCTCCAGGCTGAGCAGTCCCAGCTCTCTCAGCCTTTCCTCAGAGCAGACATGTCCCAGTCCCTTCATCATCTCCGTGGCCCTTTTCTGGACTCTCTCCAGCATGTCCTTGTCTCTCTTGTACTGGGGAGCCCAGCATGGACACAGTGCTCCAGGTGTGGCCTCACCAGAGCTGAGCAGAGGGCAGGATCACCTCTCTTGGCCTGCTGGCAATGCTCTGCCCCACACAGCCCAGGACTCCACTGGCCTTCTCTGCAGCAAGGACACATTTCTGGCTCATGGTCCACCTGGTGTCCACCAGGACACCCAGGTCCTTTCCTGACCAGCTGCTTTCCAGCTGGGTGGCCCCAGCACATTCTGGTGCTTGGGGTTGTTCCTCCCCAGAGGCAGGACTTTGCACATCTCCATGTTGAACATCATGAGGTTCCTCTTGTCCTATTTTCTTCAGCTTGGTGAGGTCCCTCTGGATGGCAGCATGACCTTCTTGGAGCATCAGCCACTCTTCTCACCAAGTTGGACACCACTTTGATGTTGCCAGCAAACTTGCTGGGAGTGCACTCTGCCCCATCATGCAGATCGTTAATGAAGATGCTAAACAGGACTGGACCCAGTATTGACCTTTGGGGTACACTGCTAATTACTGACTGCCAGTAGACAATATCCACTTCTCTCCTCTCACCTACCAGGCCAGGCTCTTCATTGTAGAAGTTTCTCAAGTTGGTCAAACAGGACTCCCCTTGGTGAACCTATGCTGACCACTCGTGATGATTTTCTCACCCATCAAGTGCCTGGAAGTAGATTCCTGGTTGAGCTGCTCCATCTCCTACCCATACTTATGGCTTTGGCTGAAAAACAGCTGGAAAAGCTCCCACTCACCTACTCAAGTCTGCCTGAGGGATACTGCTTGATTGTTGCAGTGACAGAAATTGCAAGGTAACTTTCTTGCACGTGCAAGAAAGAAAACTACTTGCAGGTCACTACAAAACCTGATAGCACGCAGGCAAGTTCATCATCAAGAGAGTTTGGTTTAGATGAAGAACAAATAAAAAAAGGCACAAAGAGCATCAGCTGCATGGGTGAGAAATATACATCATTTTCTCCAGCAGTGAAGCCAATCCTCACTGCAAGGAACTGCCATTTGCTTCCAGCACAAATGGATTACTCACGGACAGAAGATAAGCTGGGGGCAAAATTAACTCTCGGGGCCCATTGTGTCCCGGGAGATCAGATCAAACCCAGCCTGTTCTTTTCCTCCCCTGCACCCAGACAGGGAACCTGATGGCCTCTTTGATTGCTTCCATCACCACAATAATTACTTTAATTTTTAGCTTCTCGATTTTGGCAGTGACTCTCTTTTAAAGCCCAAGCAAGAACAATTAAATGCAAGAATTAAGTGAAGGAAGGCGCCAACAAGGTTTGGTGTCTGCCCCTCTTCCCTTAAGTGGGATGGAAGATGAAGTGCTCAGCATCCAGGCTCCTGAGAAAGCCTCCAAAGGGAGGCACCCTCAGAAGAGATCCCAAACTCCTTTTTCTTAACAGGAACCATCTAGAACTTGCCCATGAGAAAAGCTAAATCATGCAAGACCAGTGAGATGGAGCCCTGGCTTCAGCTCCCACTTGGGCTCAGCAGTTCAAATCCTCTTCCCACACACCAGGGAGAGCAGCCTAGTCAGTCCATGGTCTTTTCTGTCCTTCCCTGATGATGCTAAGGTGCTAAGCAGCCAAATATGCAAATAACTACAGCAGAAAGTACATTGTGTAACGGTTAATGGACTTATCTAGGAGGGAAGCTCTGGCCATGGTCCTCTTTCTCAGGGCTTTTTACGTGTTTTATGTCAGACATTCATTGGACTGGGGAAACCCACAAGCACTCACTCTGCACACACTGCTGAGAAGAGAGACCCAGAAGACAATTCCTTCCCTTTTATGTTCCCCCAGTAAAACGTGTGCTCTTCTGCACTGCTGATCAGGTTTGAGTGGGAAGGAGGGACACAGCCCTTGTGCTTCCAACAGCCAGACAGGGCTGCAGGTTTCTCACCAATGATTAGAGGAATGGGAACCTAGCACATGGACCAGAAGCACCTCAATGAGCTTCCAGTGCTGGCTGCCCAAAGAGCCCAGGTCCCTGGGATTACAGTTCTGATCTTATTTTAATTTAATTATTATTTTTTTTTAGGAACATAAGCCTCAAAAACTGTCTTTCTCAAAGGCTGTATGCATGACAGTCATCCCCAAAGTTTTCTACTCATTCATTAATTCAAAAGTCAGGCTAAGCAGATGCACCATTCAGTCCACTCTCCTTCTTTTTGAGAACAAGTATCATTATCTCCCAACTTCATAGACACAAGACACTCCTAGAGAAGTGACTTGTCAAACAGTGAGATGACAGAGGCAGCAACAAAAGCCCACTCACCTGCCCCTGGTCATGCCTTGCAAAATAATTGCCTTCCTACCCAGAACTAAAGGTTACAATTACAGTGAGAATGAGTCAAGCCGGAAAGACCTATTTAAAAAAAAGAGGGAAAACTGGAAAAAAGTTTTAATGAAAACATGCAGGCGATTCTCAGCCAGAAGGGAGGCCCATTTTTGCATCACACCTTGTTAGCTCTTCCTTTGTCTCAGTTACCAACCACAAATTAAATGCTTTAGTTGAAACTTCGCTCATCTGGTACCTTTAACACTTAGTCACTAGAAAATGAACATCTGTTTTGCTTTGAGGCTTTCAGCAGTGACTCAATGTTATCTACAGTGTTGGACTGCTTGGAGGATTCATATTCCTGAGGTATTTTTCCCCCTCCCCTAGCAACAGGGCTGCTTGCTTCCAGGAGGCAGCCTACAAAATCGTGTTACAAAATCATTAAGGTTCGACTCAAGTTGAGGAGGAAGCCCAGGACCCAGAGCAATTTCATCCTCAGCTGGAAATAAACCTGCTGAGATCCCTACCAGGTCATACCCCAGCACTCTCCAGGATCAATATTTCTTGGCAGGGTGATGCACAGCTTCCAGGCTCCAGAGAAGCAGCAAGCTCCTGCTGTGTTTACAGTAAGCACGATAAACACGCTGCAATTAAAAGGTCTCCAGCAGCTCCCGCAGCATGTGCATCCCCCCGAGCCTGAGAGCAATCCCAAAGGTTTATCTGCCATTTCACCTCTGCTGGCTTCAGGCAGGGTGGGTAGCCCAGCATCACATATCTTCATCAGCAGTGAAGATCCTGAGGTAGATACATAGCTTTAGAGAGAGGATGCAGCAGCAGGAAATCTCCCTGCACCGAGGGACCCAATTAACTCGCCGATCCAAGACACCAGCATCTTATTACCACAGTAGATGCTGTGCCTGCACTAAGGCTGCCACGCCTGGGAAAAGGGCTTCAAGGGTAACAAATGCTGTGTGTATGTGTGCAAGGGAGGGCCTGGACAGAGTCATCATCTTGTCCTGCTGTAAGGGAAGGGATCTGTGCAATATCCAAGCCAGCTGACAGACTGATGAGCAACAGCCATTTCCCCTCTGTTTGTGCGGGGCTGATCCTGCAGCTCACTCAGAGTAGGAGTATTTTCCCTGGAAGAGGGTTGGACACCAAGCAAATCCACAAAATTCCCCTTCACCTCGCTGAACAGCAGCTGTAAAACAGCCCCACCCATCTGAAAGGCGGATCCACAGGCACAGGTTGGCTCTCCCAGGTTTCCCCATCTCCCACCCCAGCCGTGGGCACAGCCCACTGGAAGGGTTTGACAACCCACAGGACCCTCCACGTACAGACAAGGGCACTGCCACTGAGGATGCAGATAGGAACCTGCTAGGGGACAGGGGTCCAAAGGGAAATCTGGGGAAACCTCTACTCCCAGCTCGCACCTGAGCACTTTAACCTCCAAAAGGTTTTTACCCCCTTCAGTAAACTCTTGAAAATGAGTGTGCGTAGTTACAGCCCAAGACTGGTGGACTGAGCACCACAGGCCACACCTAAGTTGCCTTAATTCACTCCAGCAGCAGGTCTAGAAAGCAAGGTCAGATCCACACCAGCACATACCATTTTCTCCCCAGAACATTTCCCAGTCTCCAGCACAGGCTGTTGCTGCCCAGGGATCTTTGCACTCTCCTTCCATGAGTTTTATCCAGTCGCCTTTCTGATCCATGTAAGTTTTTAAGCATCTTGCAGCAAGCAGCAACACACCTCAACATGAGGAGTTTACAAACAGGATGCACGGGGAGGACGTGCTACTAGGACAGTCCTTTCAGCTCCAAAAATTATGATACCCACAGCTCACAAAGCTCCACTGAGTTCTCACCCCAAAGTTTTTACAGCATTAATATGGACCACAACAAACAGGCATCGCCATGTCAGCCCTAAAGATCCAAGCTGTGCCCTCCTCTGAGGGCAAAGAAGCAGGAGAACTGGTTTGGAAAGAGAAAAGGGAAGAAAATACAGATGACTCCGATAACGTGGCTAATTAATAAAGCATAAACTAGACGGGCTGGTTCAGTCTGCGCGTCCCATCTGCTTTGACTTCAGTCAGGATGGTTCCCATCTCCACAAGAATGAGTTATCCAGGCAGATATTTCCACACGCTGACAAGCCAAAGATGTGCCTTCAGCACCTGGGCACTCTTCTGTGTGTCCTCTTAGGAAGAAGGGATGAATGGAAAATGTGAGGGCCCAGTCTGCAAAGCATGGTCCTGGGACACCAAGGCCATATCCCAAGGACCAAACACAAGAGTTTGGTTTGAGTTGGCCATGACATAGTCCTCACTCCTCCACGGCCTTTAGATAGGCACTTACCTACCTTTAAAGGCTTAACCTCCCAGCAGCTAACATTCTGTATTCTGTGGCACTTCAAGTGACTTTGCAATCAACTTGCATGAACTTCTACAGTGTAAATACTGATTTATAAAGATTTATTTGTGGGGTGATGAGGCACAGCTTCCTCAGGTCATTAGTTAGAGTTACGACACTAGAAGTTCACGTTCAGATAAGGTCTTGATCTCTGCAAGTTTCTGATCCTCCTTTTGGAAACACTAAGCAAAGAAGACACATACTGTAGAGTCCCAACAACGGGAAACATCCAGACACTCTCACAAACATGCACCCTGGCCTTAAAAGCTTCACCAAAGGAAAAGGTGAGTAACAGAATCAACAGGAGCATCTCTATCGCTCCATAGGTCAGCAGCGGAGCCAAGGACAGGACATGGGAGAGGAAGAAGCACATGAAGTGTCAAGTTCAGAAAAATGACAGGTCTTTATATATACAAAGTACCATTCCTGCTCCTCCAGGGAAATAGGAGGAGAGGAAAGATGGTTGTATCCCACTTGTATTTTTTAAGAGGAATTCTCCTCAGGTTTTAAATCTGTTGAGAAGTTTTGAGACTGAGCAGCCAGGGAAAGCCAGCAGAAAGTGTACAGAGCAGAAAAATGGCCTATCTCAAAACAAGGCAATCTTGCAGAGCTCTTTTTCCTCTCTCTCCAGAGTTTAGCATGCTGGAAATACCCACTTCATAAGAGGCAGCAGGAGAGAGGCAAGAGCTGCTCCTGCGGCCATGCACAGGCCTCCAGAATAACAGGAAACCAGTGGCCAAGCGGTGCCGGTAGTCCTGGTGCTTTCACTGCCCGAACACTCAGTTGAGGACAGGCTTACTTACTCACCTCAGACACCAGCATGAGTCAGCCTGCTGGGGCTGGTAGTTCATTTGTTTTCAGGTTTCATTGCTACAGGTGGATTTCACAAAAATGCAAACCTTTCAAGCAGGTTAAATCCTTCAGAGGCAGAGTTGACCCAACCAGTCAATTATGGACAAGCTTCTGCTGTGTTACTTCATCCATGCTGAGTGGCTGTTGACACCTGCTCCTGAACAAACCAGCAAGAATCACACCCTGAAAGGATGGTCTATTATATTCCTTATGCAGCACAAGGGAAGAGGAATGGGACTGAATAAGCAACGTCCTATTGGGAAAGTCCATGCCACATCGACGATTACATAAAAGAAAGAAATCAGTGTGGTGTTCAAACCAGCCAAGCAGGCACAGCCAAACCTCTACTAAAGGAAAACCTTGAGTAACTCAGATGCAAACAAGCTCATATCCACCTGGGATGCCAAGTCCCCTTCACTGTCTTTGCACTAAGAGCTCTAAAGGTCTGATCTGCAGACGAGAGTGGCAGGAGGAAGGACTGGAGAGCATCTGCCACCGCAGAAGCATCTCCAGCCCAAGCCACTGAGCTCCAGCCATGACTTCTCACATCACTGGGGCCATCCCACTCCTGTGGCTCCCATCTCTACACCCCTCAAAATTCAACCGAATTAAATGGTGGAGAGCTTGGGTTTGTAAATCATGGTTGCTACACTGAGGATCCTCACACATCGCAACTGCCAAGTCAAAGGAACAACAAGGCGGTGATGGCGAAATCCAACGGCACAGGCCGGTTCTCCAGATTTCTCTCTTAAAGCTAAATGCAGTCAGAGCACGTGGGTGGCTGGAACTTCATCCCAAGAAAGTGATCTGATGCAGGAAGCTTCAGCTGACCTGGAGTAGTCAAGATCTTGGGAAGTTTTCCTCCAGACACAGACAGTAAGTTGCCAGTAGCATCCTGGAAGCCTTTCCTCTGATGAGGAACTGGTTACTTAGGAATGGAGCAAACTCAGGGACACGCACAAAGTTAAAGGCAGAAGAAAAGTTTAACTGGAATTTGCTGACTACACTGAGATGGTAACAGGGGAGCAGGGGAGGCTGGGGCAGTGCTCTGGAATAGGCACAGAAACAAGTTTCCACAGGAGCATGTTTCTTTAAAGTCAGTTGTATTAGATCATCTTGTCCCCTGGAGTATGTTGTTTCCTAATGTTTTGCCCAGACAATTTCAAATGTCAAAAGCAATGGTTGGGTTTTTGGGGTTGTTTTGTTGGGTTTTTTTACTACCTGGAGTCCCCACAGAGCCAGTCAAGGATGAGGATTTGAGACTCTGTTCTGCCTTTCATATCACAAATGCAATTACTGCTGCAGCCTGATTGCAGCGTCTCCTGTCATACCAATTCTGCAAGAGGCTGAAAGAACAGCCTGCCTTTCAAATAGAGTTAGGAAAATTCCTGCGAGTCCTTCAGTGCACAGTGGTCACGTGCCAATGAAATTTAAGAAAGGCACGTGCAGTCTTGAGGGAAGAACATCTCGTAGAAAAAGCCATTCATACTGTCTTCAAAAAAGGACACGATTCAAAGCCCCTGCAACGTACTGACAGTCTGAAATACAGCCTACTCTCAAACCAATGTTATTCCTCTCACTTTTCAATCCTCTTGTCCAGCTAATGAAGAAAATTCTTCACTACAAGAAGATTCCTAGTTGCATGTGACAGTTTGGGTATGGACAGTCTTGTCCTACCTGGATGCAAGGGATGTAGGATTGAGAAAAGTAAAAGATCACACAGGTACCACTAAGGTTAGTTTGTTTCCTCTTCCTAGATACGAAGGTAGTGAACGTCTTGGATTTAGCTCTTGGATAACTGTAAGTGGAAATTAGCACTACAAGCTGGAAACATCTGGGTATAGATAGTTAAACAAGATAGTAAAGTCAGGTCACATCTGTTTTCCACATTTCCATTTCAACCTACAAAGAGGAGAGAGTCAGAGTCAGGACGTGGGAGCACCGGCAGGAGCTGGGAGAAGTTCTGCCATGGTTTACTCGGGGTCCTCCAAGCTGGATGATCACACAGGCCACTGCCACCGGGCGAGAGCTTCTTGTCCTCCACCTCCCCACCCCTCCCCACCCCAGGCTTTCCCACAGCTGCCCGTGCCAGGCTCTGTGTCAGCCACATCCACCCAGCTCACCTTGTTAACCTTCCAAAACATCAGCCAGGACAGGGTGCCGTGTCGGCGAGAGCCATTTTAAGCCAAGGCAAGCAAGCTGAGTTGCCTTATCCCATCCTCTGGTGTGGTAAGGGAACATGTGCAGAAATGAGGGAACAGAAAAACAAACTCTCCAAAACACCACCACCTACATCTTACACCAGCTCGTCTCTGCCACATAACAACGAATCAACCCATCACACCTTAATTTCCTTTTGACACCGGGGCAATAGTCCTCCCTGCTCAACCAAGCACTCACTAATGAGCCCAAGGCTGCTGTGCCTGACCCCAGAGAAACCCAAATTTTGATGAGATGGGGCTTGACCCCCAGTTATTAAACAGTAAGTGGGAATATTAAGTGCAAACATTAATAGTGAAACAGGCACAGCTGGCAGCAAGGTTAAAGGAGGTTACAGGATGGGAATAAACCACTGAGTTCAGCTAACATGTATGGCTATCAAAGATGACAAGGTTTAACAGCTTATTATTAATAATAAATCATCTGCAGCCTCTTTTCTGCTAGGAAAAAGCCAGTGTTGCTTTTTCAGCTGCCCAATATCTCAAGTGGGCTGAATGAGCCCCACTTCAGAGGGAGTAAATCCCTTTTGGATCAGGCAGTGGGTAAGGCAGATGAGGAGCGGTCAGCATCATTAGACACATCATACCTGTTCTCCAATTTCTGGCTTTCAAAAGTTGGCACTTCACAACAAACACAGAAGCACCAACTCCTCCTTTTATTTCTCAACTCTCCCCTGCTGTGGGACACAACAGTCCTGCCCTGGGCACAAAATCTGTCAGCAAGGCAGGTGTCGATAAATGGAAGGAGGATGGTGAGTGAAGAAAAGTCCATGGAAGAGAGCTCACAGAAGACAGGAATATTAAAGAGTTTCAACACCGAAGCCAGGAAAGACTTAATAAATAGGCATCTTTGCACTTGAAGCTGCTAAGAAACAACCCTGCCCAGAGGAAAGAAAAACTACAAGTGGAAGAATTAAGTGGGCAAGTGCTTGACATAAGTGTGATTTTGTCAACGGAGACAATTTATGGAACAGGTCTGCAAAAGCGAAGGAGGACGGGGGAAAAAAGGGCAGCACAGGCCCTGCCAGAGTCTGCCTGCAAACACCTTGTTCCAAGATCATCTTTCAGCTCTTGGCTGTGGAGATGGAGGGGCAGGATCCAAGAACAGCTCACAGGGGGCATGTTGGACTGCTCCAGCCTGGGCTGAGAAGAGGAGGGAGGTTGTAAGGATGACTGTGAGAAGAGCTGCAGCAAAGCCCGAGAGCTCTCCTGCAGGAAGCCAAATGCTGCACAAAGACTGGAAGAAGCCAAGCTTCTGAGGTACCTGTTCAACATTGCTGGGCTCTGAGCAAAGAGAAAATTCAGCAGAAACAAGAAAGCTTTTCTGAAGTCATGGTTTTCCGTTGCTCCCAAAGTTTATAGCTGTACAAGGTCAGGGTCTCCAGGTGGCACATCTGCAGTTCTGGAATTCAAGACACTGTGATGCTCTATGATAGGACAAGGGGTAACGGTTTTAAACCGAAAGAGGGGAGATTTAGGTCAGACATCAGGAAGGAATTCTTCACCATGAGGGTAGGAAGGCACTGGAGTAGGCTGCCCAGGGAGGTTGTGGCTGCCCCATCCCTGGAGGTGTTCAGGGGCAGGTTAGATGAGGCTCATGCAGCCTGGTCTGGAGGGAGGTGTCCCTGCCCATGCAAGGGGTTGGAACCTGGTGATCTTGAAGGTCTCTTCTAACCTGCACCATTTTGAGATTCTAAGATTCTAGGATTCTGTGCCAGGGTGTGGTAAAGAAGTGAGGGTTTGCAGCCAGGGGACAGGAGGGAAGAAGGAGACAAACCCCCCCAAAAAGCCATGAATGTAGGTCCAGATTAGAACAAACCAAACTTTCACTCAGAAATAAACTCAAGTGGCTCTTAGTAACAAGAACAGATCTAAGGAGCACAAACACACTCAGTCCCTCTCCCCCATGCCATTGCTTCCCAATGTTCCTCAGGCCTCTCACTTCTCCCCAGAGGTGGATCCAAGTGCCTCTGCCACCTGGGCACAGCTCAGAGCCAGTATTCAGGGTCAGATCCAAGATAGGAAAGACTTTGAGAATGCCTGAAGGGAAAATGAAGTTAAAACGCTTTAGAGCTTTTTATTCAATGTTTTGACTGCTCCACAGTAAAATTAGGTCCCAGTTTCTAAAAATAAATGAAGTAAAATCATCAGCAATGAGAAAAATTGATTCTAACGTAATATCCAACACTATAGCTTGATGGGATCATTTGTAACCACACATCAAGTGACCACAGATCAATTGTGGTAGTCAGAGATGTTTGACAACTGGCTGAAGAACATGGAAGAGCCACAATAGGGTCACTGGAGGAGCCTCATTCAGAAGAGATTAAAAAATATCTCCGTATCTCTGACAAAAGCAGACTAGTCTAGTGGAAGGTTTAGGGAAACTAGATAATCTTTAAGGTCCCTTCCAACTGAAAGCATTCTATGATTCTATGATTATCTGAGAGCTGGCCCAAAGATGGAAGATGGTAGCCCCAGCCCGAAGTATGGGTTCATGCCACAGCAGCTGTCAGAGGCCACGTTGCTTCCCAAGGCTCGATGCAGCCTTAGCTCTGCAAAAGCCTCCAAAAAACTCACCAAAACTGAGTGAACCCAGAGGCTGAACTTTGATTCCCCCCAGACCCAAGGCTGTAGCACCTCTGGAGGGCAGCAGAAGGGTTCATGTCCCTGCTGCTTATGGTGCATCAGCTCAGCCCCTGAAACACCAACCCTACAGCCAAGTGTGGCTTCACCACACTGCAGAACAGCTCAGCCTGCAAGGAGGTCAGATATTTTTTTTATGTTTTATGATCCTCAACTCTGGTCTCAAACCACGGTAGGGTCACGAAGGACTGAGCTCTGGATGCCAGGCACTCACTTGAGAGGCTAAACTCATCAAGAGTCAAGTCCAAGCATCCCACAAGAGTTGAGCTGCAATTCATCACCTAAACAGCAAAATAAACCTCCTGCAAATGCTCTGCACCAACAGGTCAGTCCTGTTAGTGAAGACAGAGCTCAGTGCTTTAAAAGATCTGTAACTATTATTGCAATAGGCAAAATGGAAAAAAAAAATAGGTGGAATGTGCTGCCAGCAGGGTTTCTGGCAGGGCTGGGAGCCTGCCTGCACACCATGCACTACCACAACCCTCTGGGGGGCTGGAAGCAGCTGGAGTGACATGGAAAGTGTCAGTCACAGGATGGGACCAGTCACAGTCATGATGAGCACAGCAGAAGTATCCCGAGATGACCTTTCCAGGCTGGGCTGCAAACTGGGGAAAAACGTCCGTGCACCCATGTGAGCTGGTCCCTGCTCTAACACCCTGTCCTTTATTAGTTAATTACTCCCATTTCTGTAACCACCTCACCGTAACGAAGCAGCAAAAAGTCCAACACCACATATAAAGAGGCAACCTCAGCTGGCCAGCAACACCTTCTGTGATGCAAGTGGATGGCATTTCAGCAGACAGGGCTCCAAGAACCTGAATTTCCTTAAACCTGCTTCATGGTTTCTTGGCCTGTGGGGCACTGAATGTGGGGCCCCAGATGAAATCCCTCTCTGCACACCACAGCTGCTGCATGAGGAGCTGCACCACACATCCCATTAGAGCAGGAATCCTTAAATGCTGCAAAACACCATTGTAAAGATTTTCTCCCAAGCTGGCAGTGGGTGAGATCTTCTCACTTTGCGTCTGGGTGCCCTGGATCAGCAGCCACAGGCAGGAATTGTTTTTGGGGAGCAGAGTCAGCTTAAACAATCTGAACTGCACATTTGGTCTTCAAGCCCAAAGGCTGCTAGCAGGTCCAAGGATTGGTCACCTTTAACGACACGACAATCACCAAACCAGCTTGATGGGTGGCACCATCTTGCTGGGATAACAGTGGCCAGCCCTGCACTCCTCACAGCAGCCAGGAAAGGCTTGGACCACTGCTCACCAGGCCATATCCTTCCACAGCAGCCAAACACACTCATCTCCAAAGTTCCCATGTTGGCAACACTAAATCCACTCTACAGAAATAAAATCATTCCAAATAATCCATGGGAAAGGAGCAGAGCAAGTATTAAGCACTGTAAAGTCCTTGGCTTCCTAAAAACACTCATGATCTTCCAGTAACTTAAAAAAACCCCACCATTGAATAGGTCAATTCCTGGACTTGGATGCTGAGGAGCTCAGCTTTCCCATCACTGCTGAGGCTGCTTTGCTGCCCAGGAGCCCTGGCTGGAGTTTCCACCTTGCTGCCACCAGACCTGTGTGGCTCATCTCTGAAGCACTTTTTTCCCCCCAGGACTTTTCCACCTCTCCCATGCACTTGTGCACAGACTTCCCCTCATTCTCTGTCCACCAGTCAAATAAGCACAGGGTAGAAATGCAGTTTCTTAACCTTACAGTTCAGAAGCAGGGGGTTTGTTCAGGGGCTGAGTTTCTTGGCTTTGCTCCAGGGGGGTGGAGAGGGAATGGAAATGAATGCTTTGAGATCCCCTCATTACAGGCTGCAAACTCTGCCAGTGTCCCACCTACAACTGCTCTTACACTTGGGACTGAACCACTTTTGATGAGCAGAAACAAGGCAGCCAAATGAGTGAATAGCTTCTGAGTCTGCAGTGAATGAGAGCCATAAATCTCCTAGCAGCTGCCAAGATCACAGTGTCACAGTATCATTCTGGTTGGAAAAGACCTTCAAGATCATTAAGTCCAACCACTACCCTAACTCTGCAGCTTCCACCACTAAACCCTGTACCCTGGCACCACATCTGTCTTCTTAGATGTCTCCAGGGATGGTGACTCAACTGCCTCCTCAGACAGCCTGGATCACCCAGTCCAACTCCTGCCCCAGAAAAGGACAACCTCAAAGTTCACACCATGTCCCTGAGGGTGTTGTCCAAATGTTCATTGAATATTGTCAGGTTCTGTGCCATTACTGCTTCCCTGGGGAGTCTATTCCAGTGCTCCACCAGGAGCCAAAAGATCTTCCATGAGACACCAAGCACCCTCAGACCCCCTAGATCTACGTGGGAACAGAGACCATGCAGCACCCAGCAAGATCAGGCACAGCCAACTGATTCAACTAACGCTGACTTAGGACTTCACCAAAACACTCCAACCTCTCTGCCAGGCAGAGGACTGTGGTGAAAGGTGCAGCTTTGGAACGGGGGAGAAGGCTTGCAGGGAGCCATGTAAAGTGCTGCAGAAGTTCCATGGAGAAACCCCCACCCTTCCTAATAGCATGTGCCTGCTCTCGAGCCTGCTGTCAGCTCACCAAGGCCCATCTCTCAGAGGAGCATCACAGCGTTGGGCAACAGGGCAGCATCAGGTGCTCCATCCCACACTGCTCACTCAGCTGTACGGGGGAGAAAAGAAGGACAGAAGGCTCCCTGAGTTCCTCTTTTCTTGCCACAAATAGGCCAAGATCCAGCTGAGGGTATATCCTTTTAAATCAACTCTTTGCATTTCACAATTTATCTCCTTGTTTCTACACAAAGAGGGCAACATATGGGAAGTTACATAAACTCAAACACCTCCCCCCAGGATATGCTGTATCCTGGAAAAAAGACAACTACCCCTGCACAGCCACTGAGCTCAGCTTAACAAATTTTCAAGGAAGGGAAAGGGTAGATGTTCTGGGAAAAGACACAGAAGAAGCAATTTCAGATACTCAGATGTCTGCACAAACTCTCTTAGGTGGATCAGGAGAACACCTTTGTGAACGTGCACCTGCAACAGTGGTTTTACACCTGTATCACTTAGAGTTTCCTGTGGCCCTGACTTGAGGGACGTGACCTCCTGCTGGGGCCCTCTCAATACCAACCAAGAGGGATGGAGACACTTTGGTTGCCCTCCAAGCCATCTTAATGCTGATGGACCCAAGACGGAAAAAGCTCCAGCAGCCTCCAGGTTTGTCAGATCCTCTGAGCCTCAGTCAAAGAGGGGAAAGGAGCTCTGCTCTTCCTCCACATGACAGAGGAGACAAGCACAAGGAGATGCTCTTAAGAGACTGGGTTGCATGGACAGACAAGGTTGCAAGCTGCCCACCCCATGTCTCCTTCAATCATGTTTAGAGATATAAGAAAGGATGATGGTGCATTTAGGTTATCTCCTAAGAGAGCAGAGATTCATCTCAACCCTTCCAAAGCTGCCTCTCCATGTCAGTCAACCCATGCCCTCCCTTTGTAACAATTCCTCCTTTGTGCATTTTAATTTTTTGGATGCTGGGTTCTGGGAGACCAGACCCACCTGCTCAGCACAGCAAGAGCTGAAGTACAGCCCCAGACCAGGCATGGCTGCAATGCACACTAATAGCTGGGTCACAGATTGCACCTCCAGGTACCTAATAGAGTAAAAAAAAACAAAACAAAAACGGGTTAAAATGATGGGAAAAATTAAGGATCCACAAACTAAGCTATTGGAGACTACTGCCCAGTAGAAAGATTTTGAAGGACTGAGTGAAGCAGAACCAAAAAGTAGTAAAAATTTATTGAGCAAAACTGCAAAGTAAAACCACGCTAGCTGTGAAAACAGTCTCCTCATTTCTTTCCCATAAACTCCAGGATAACCTTAGAAAAAAAATTTAACCTCTCTAATCCCAGCAAGCCCACTATCTAAAAACAAGCTGCTGCCACTGACTCAACCAAAGACCCCACCTGGCATTCCCATCCTGCCACCGGAATGAGAATGCAAATTCCACTCAGCACCAGGGATTAAAAACATCTCTCTGTCTGTGGCCAAATAGATTTAAATTCTCCTCAAGAGAAAATCTTGAGGATTATCCATGCTTTCCAATTTATTATTAATTTCTAACTCATCTCTCTTCATCTCTAATTCATCATCCAGGCCTAGCATGGATGGCATTAGTGTCTTCTAGCAGTGTTTGGGCTGCTGCAGGCAGATGAAAACACTGTCCTCCTGATCCAGCAATGTAGAGAAACAAGGGAAAATTAAATCCATACTCCCAGTTAGGGACCAACTAAATATGTACAAACGCAGCTGAGAATGGGCCTAAAGTTTCACTTCTAAGCCTCTGTACTCCAGAGTGGCCAGTTTGCAAGAGAGTGAAATCCAGAGGCTCTGAGATGCACCACATGTTAAGCACCACTGGAAAACACATGTGAATACATTTATTTTCAGGCTTCCCAAACATACCCATAAGAGCTTTACTTTTGGAACAAAAGTGAGATGATGATCTGCTGGCATGATAAAAACACTGCTCAAATTGTAAAGCAGCAGGGAAGTTTTGCACGTTGTCCTGCCACACACTATCAGGAGAAAAAATTCCTGGTACCTCAAAACCTTTCAGTTGAGAGCCAAGATGTCCCCATGATGGTGCCTGGAACAGGACGCTGCCCTCTCCCAGAGCTCTGCTGGCATCTTTATAAACCACTAAAATGCCTTTTTTTTGTTGTTGTTAAGAAAAAAAAGAAAAGAAAATCCTGTTCTTCATATTTCTCCTCTTACTCAGCAAGATTTACTCTCTTGAGGGTTTCTGCCTTTTAGAAACCTCCAAGAGTGTCATGACTGCAGTATCTGTCCCTTCTGCCCCCCAGGTTCAGCTGGGTCTCTCGGGCCACCAGCAGCCAGACTCGAGCTGCCTTCCTGGCATTTTCTTCACTGACCTATTTCCCTGCCTAGGCAAGTGGCTTCTTCCTCCATCTCCATTTCTCCTCCTGTCCCTGGTCAGGGGCTGGGGCTGTACAGTGTATAGAGAGATTTTTGAGGATGGAGTAAGCAAGGCTACAGCCAACATCTTCCTACCTCAAGTGGACTGACCTCCAGATCCATGCAGGTCCTCCTTTCCCTTTTTTTTTTTTTTTTTAATAAAGATGAGTAAACAGAGACCCTTCCTCAGATTTGCCAGGATCTCTCTTGAGATGACACCATCAGTTAGCCCTTCAGTGCCCACCTGAAAATTCCCAAGGACAAGTCAATTATTTCAAAGGGTGAAGTAAGAGATGGCCAGCTGGGAGCAAGCAGGACTTCAAGCTGGTTTCAAGGCATTTGGAGGTCAGGAACAGATGTCCTGGCTGCAGAACGCCCTCTGACATGTAATTTACTAACACAAATTAGTAATATCAGCCCCTAGCCAGCCACAATTTGTGAATGAAGTGTTTGAAATCCCCAGAGTATGAACTGAAACACCCACTCCAAAAATGCAGGGTCGCACGCCAGGGATGGGCCCCACACAGTCCTAGGGATTAAGCAGGATCTGCAAGTACCATGAAGTTCACCCCTGTGGCTGAACCACTTAGCTGCAGCTATTATCAGTGTTCCCAGGAGCAGCAACACTCCAGAGAAGCCCCAAAAGCTGCTTAAAACATCCCATTCACATCTTGTCTGATCACTGCTCTTTCTACCACCCGGTCAACCAAAGCTGAAGATGAGCCTGCATGAGCACACCAGACTGTATACTAAAAACAACTGACACAGGAGAAGACACACTGGATGCACAGAAGACAAGAGAGGATGGCTGGGTATCAGTTTTGGGGAAACCCTCTACAACTTGCCTTCTGGCCAGAAGATCCCCAGCTCCTCTGAGGAGAGCATGTAAACACAGATCCAGGGAGACATCCCACCTTCAGCAGTTAAGCCAGAAATGTCTGCTGCTCTCTGCAGCCCCGGAGCAAGATCATTGCTGTTGGGGTGGAGACCAAAGTGAGCTAAACCCTTGGGTTTTAGATCATCAGAACAATCATAACTGAGAGAGGTTATTTCGAAACATCAAGCGTGATAGGGGGAGGGAGTCATCCCAAGAGGGGGATGGTTCAACCACAGAGCAACTCAGCGTTGATTGATTCACTGCTCATACCTGAATTAAGGTTTCCTGTCACCTATGACTTAACTCAGATACACAAAACCCACAAGCTGGAACACGCTGAGCTCTGTTTTTCAGACTGGTATGAAAGCTGCAAGCAGCACAGCACCTCCGTGATCAGCCCCTGACAGGCTTTTACCCTTCTTGGAGCATCTAACACCATTTTGGACCCCCAAGTTAAATATACAGGTCTTCCAACTCTCCGTCTAACCCTGCAGGCATCCAGCAGCCAAGGTTTCTAGCAGTCAGGTATCTGGACACTGGGAAGCCTGTCTCACTCACAGCATGTCTCCTGCCAGCTGGGATTTCCAGGCTAGACTTCTCCCATTTCCCCTGCCTCCAGGGCTCAGCCTGAAGAGACATTCAGCACTTTGGAAAAACGAGGACACAGTGCTCACCACTCCCACTCACAGAAATGAAGAACCCACCAGGGGCGACCCTGCCTGCAGTTCCTTGAAGCTGCAATTCCTCTCATGCTTCCCAGGTAAATGCCAGGGAAGTCAGGAAGGATGCCTGCAGCTCCCCTTCTTCAAACAGGCAGGGATTTGGGGGAGGGAAGGAATTTGGCTGGCTTCCCTTTACTATGCAAACTAAGGGAGAACAGGGATGTCTTCCCGGAAGGACCAGAAAATAGCCGTGGCTCAAGTTAGACTGTGGGGCAGGATGTGGAAGTCCTTGTTACAGCAATAAAAAGGTCTCAAGTACTTGGCTGGGGCGCCAGGAACACACCGACATGCCAGACCAGCTCAGAGCAGCTTTCCCCACCAGCACGGTGGGAACGTTTCTGTTTACATGTTCCTCACCGTTAGCTAAGAAGGAAGGAGGTGGTGGGTCTGTTCCCCCCTCACCACGGATGTCCTCAGCTCCCTGCAGTAGCAGAGGGCTTAAAATGGGTGACACCTCCACCTTCTGCTCCCTCCTACCGACCTGGGGTGCTTGGTCTCGTGCACAGGTTTTCATTTTGCTTCAGAGGTGGCGCAGCGTGACCTGACTCATGCAGGAGAGGCAGAGGTTGTGTGTTTGTCTGCTCTTCTGAAGTCAGAGAACTCTTCTTTCCCATCCCAGGTCCAAATTAGTCCTAATTATTCCATGCAAAATGGGAGTTTCTTCAGCAGGAAGGAATTAGGACAACAAATTATTCTGGAATTAAAAGGACTCACTGCCTAAGCAAGCGAGCTGTTTGCACATGGAATAAAAGGGGTGCTCTGCCACACCTTTTGGGGAAAAAGCAGGAATCACCTCAATTTAAAAAGAATTTCTGACCTCCACGCCTGGTACTGTAGTCACCAGAATTTCCTCCATGACCAACATGCCAAAATCCAACCCACACTCAGTTGTTTTGACTTCCACCATCAAAACTGCAGCCACCATAAACAGGGATTTCAAAGCCGTGGTGCTGAGGGCCATGGTTTTGTGGTGGCCTTGGCAGTGCTGGGTTAAGGGTTGGATTTGATGATCTTAAAGGTCTTTTCCAACCAAAATGATCTATGACTGCATGACTGTGGAACCATATGTGTAACCACAGTAAAAGCAGGTTTGATGGCCATGGCTGATGCTTTGTTAGGCAAGTTTAGACTCAGAGCAGGGAGGGAAGGGGGATGCAGGCACATCCCACAGCCCAAAGCAGGGTTTCCCACGACAAGCACACAACCCTCCAATTTAGACAAGCCCTGGTAGTCCCACCAGAGCCACAACAAGACTTCCACCTCCCACCTCCACTTCCCAACCTCAACTGAGGACAGCACCCACCAGCAGGACGTGCAGAGCCCCAGTGGCAGCCGTACAGCACACAGGGTGGTGAGCTTGATGGCTGGGGTGGACATCGGGGTTTGGAAGAGCTGGACATCTCCCAAGTGCCCTGTGCTGTCAGTGCATGGTGCCTGGAGGTCAGATTTAGTCCCACAAGTCATGTGGTGGTGGAGATGGATTATTTGTGCACCCTGACGTGTCCCCCCCCCCCCCCCCACCTCCTCCCCAGATAAGCAGAGCAGCACCCAAGCCCAAGGAGCAGTCCCCACCTTGCTGTTCTACAAAACACCTCACACTGCAAGGAACGCCGTGTGGGGCAGAGTGGGGCAGACACGGGAAGCAGCACCACTGTCACAAGGGTTTTCAAAGCCACACTGGAGAAACAGATGAAATCCAAGATCTCCTGAAGACATTAGCCAGAGAAGAGTATGAATGAGCCAGCTCTGGACACACGACTGGGCAAGCAGGTGACAATGACAGGACCTGCTGAGCCCAAGACACATTTCTCACGACCTTTGGCTACACACCTGAGTTTCAAGCACTGCCAGGTGCTGCGGAACAGCCACGTGAGCTGTAGCAGGGAAGAAGGGTTTCCAGCAATTTTTGTGAATTTAATAAGAAGAAAGCAGTCGTGATGAAAGCCACTCTGCCCACGCACAAATGCGAGAGACATCAGGAAGAACAGGATCAGACCAGCCTCTAGCAAGACCCAGGACCAGGTGCTCCCAAGGAAGATGCAAGAAATCATTCTGGACAGTTCAGGAATCGTTTGCTTATCGGTAAATCTCTTCCTAAGCCTTTCAGACAGTGATTAAGCACAATGGTTCATATCCCATATATTAAATATTAATCCTTCCTAATGTGACTGCCGATGTTCCGGTTATCTGAATCGGATAACCGCACACCCCCAACAGCCTGTTCCCTTTCCACCCCAAACCACGTCAACACAATGTACAAAACCCAGCAGTACCTTGTGATCCAGCCAGAGGAGAGCTGCTGATCCTCCCCCTCGGCCTCCGAGCCTGGAAGCAAAACAGCTGGATCTCACCCAAAAGTAGGAAGGAAAGAGTTAAGAGCGGGGAGGTGAATCAGCCCACTGCTATAAACGAGGACATTTCCTACCTCTTTGCTCTAGTGTTTCTTCCTGTCTGCAGGCTTCAGAGATACTTATGGATCTGGTCGCATTCAAATGATTTCCAGCACGACAGGAAAGCCCGGGGATTTTTTTCATTTCAAGAGGAAAATGTGATTTGTGAATGAGACCAGAAAGCAGCCGTGAGAGCTGAGCTCCTTCTCATGTAACACCAAGAATAAAACACCAGCCAGCAGCTCCTGCGTCTGCTGTACTGCTCCTGACCCCAGGGAAGGGTATGGGAGCTCTGTTCTACCTGAAATAACCTGCCCCACGCTCCCCAGCACTCGGAGGCATCCACAGACCATGACAGCACAACCGTGGCTCAGCACCACGTTACCCAAAGGGGTGACACCAGAGGTGAGGCAGTCTGTGCCATTCCCACTGGATTGGGACCCACCATCCTGCTGTGAACACAGAGGGTTGGAGGAGAACAGATGTAGGTCGGCGGCGGGAGGAGACAGGGAGAAAGGGAACTCAAACTACTCTTCCACAAGGATGTTGATGTTGGACTCAGACCAATATCAAGGATCCGCACAAGGCATCGGTTCTTTGAGAATGACATTTCAGAAAAGCAGAGCTATGTATCCTATTAGCTGGAAAACAATACAGCCACACCAATGCCAGGACAGCAATGCCCCTGGAAATGGGAAACATCTATTTTCAGCACCTCCCAGTATCCCCCCACTGCTTCAGCAAACTGTTTTTATAAAGATCAGGCAAACGCCCCGGAGCTTCCCACAGACACTCCCCCCCAAAAAAAAAGGGATGGAGGGGGAATGTGGCAGTGCCCATTTTCTGCCCAGCACACATCCCAAGTCTCTTGCACAGCACCTGCAGGTCCTAGTGAAGATATGATCCATGCTCCCTCCAAAACCATCCTGGCTTTTCACCTGGGCCACCACGAAGTCATCAGGGGAGCTGGCAGAGCTGTGACCATCCCCAGGCTGCTTGCCCCAGAGTCCCGCACAGAGCCAGTTTCCCAAGCCCACCACAGAAATAAAGGGATGAGTCTGCATCTGATTCTTGACAGGGAGAGACATAAATCCTTGCAAACCCAGCAGCTCCCTGCATCAACCACCTCCTTCCTTGCCACCAGCTGCTGCAGCAACAGGAATTAAAAGAAAGATGAAGAACTCCCGTTGGGGCTACAGCTTTATTCGCCTGCACCTCTTCCATTTCTCGTCCTTGTGCAGGAGAAGAAAAATCCCTAAATATTTTTCAAAGCATCCCGCATGTTCCCAGCAAGATCCCCTCAGCCAGGCAGAGAAGGGATGACTAATTTTTTTAGCATAACGGGCTGCTGAGAGTGTCCTGTGAACTAGCAAAGTAAATTCCTGAGGCTCTCGGCAAGGACCCCACGGCTCCTTGCGAAACTTCCCAGCTGGAACCTCGCAGCCAAAAAGCCAAAACCCCATCGTTTTTCCCCTCGTCCAACAAACAGGGGCTGGGATTCCTTTCACGACAGTATTTGGATTTTAATGTCAGTCCATATTTAGCAGGAGGAAAAAAAGCCTCCCTTCCTTCCTGTCACATTTTCCACCCTTGATGACATCCAAGATCAGAAATAAGCAAGTGCTGGCCGAGGAGGGAGGACACAACTACCCAGGCGTGGGAGAGCCCAGAGTGTGGCAGCCTGTACCTTCCCATCTGGGATGTGTGGAGACACCAGCGAGGAGGGGACACGGCCCTTGGACATGGTCCTCAGACATGGAAAGGAGGGGACACAGCATTCAGCCCTTGAGGCAAGGAGGGGTCACGCTCCTCAGACCTCGAGGTGAGGAGGGGGACGTGACCCTTGTGGCAAAGAAGGGACACGGCCCTCAGGTCTCGTGGCAGGGAGGGGGGACACGGTCCTCAGACTTTCTCCCGTTCAAAGCTCCAGCTTGGAGCACCTCCCCAAGGGATGGCCAGGGGCAGGGGCCAGGCCATGAGCCTACAAGGCTGGTGCACCCCAGCAAAAAGAAGATGCACGTCCCCAGCGCAGGCCAAAAGCTGCTGGGGAGGCTGTGGGTCAGGCTGTGGGTCAGGCCGTGGGTCAGGCCGTGGGTTTCTCACTCACGGGGGGGACATCCAGCACTGAGCCACGGTACCCACAGAGCCCAGCGACCCTGCAGCAGGGCGAGACAAGCCGCGGTGGGGAGCAGGCAGCTGGGGATCAACCGTGGGGTCCCAACCGTGTCCCACAGGGTGGTTTTTTTGTGGGTTTTTTTTTTTGGGGGGGTGTCCCCAATGGGGCCCACACGGGTGTGGGGGGGGGAGCCCGTGGGCAGTTCACACCCGTGAGTTCACACAACCCCCATGCACGATTCACGGGGCGGGGATGGGAAAGAGGAGGGCCCCAGGCAGAGGCCGCGGACACGCGTGGGGACCGCCCGGAGAGGCCCCGCCCGCAGCGCCCCCCCCCCCCCCTTTCCCGGAGCCCCCGCGTTGCCATAACAACCCCGGGCCCGTCCCCCCGCCCCCTCCTCCTCCTCCTCCTCCGCCGGGCGGTCTCTCACCTGCGGCGCCGGGCCGGGCCCGCTCCTTCTCCCTCCGCCCAAGGGCTCCGGTGAGAGGCCGCGACCATGGACGAAGCGCCCAAGGGAGGGCGCCGGTGGGTGGAGGGGGGGGGGGGGGGGGGGGGGGAGGACGAGGGGGGTTAGGGGGGCGTCTTGGGGGGGGAGAAGGAGGGGAAGGGAAGGGGTAAGGGGGGGGGGGAAAGGCACCGCCGCCCCTCAGCACCCCGCCGCGGGGCTGCCGGCCCTCAGCGGCGCCCCGGCAGCCGCCCGCCCGCTCCCGCCGCCGCCGCCGCCGCCGCCGCCATGGTGCGGCTCCATGCAGGGCCCGCGCCGCTGACAGGGCCGGGGCGGGGCCACCGGGGAGGGGCCAATGGGGAGGAGCCGAGTGGGCGGGGCGAAGGAGGGAAGGAGCCAATGGGGCGGGGCGAAGGAGGGACGGAGCCAATGGGGCGGGGACGAGGGGGCGGGGCGAGGGAAGGGGGCGGTGCTGCGGGGGCAGGTTCCCGTGGCGGTGCTGCCACCTGCCGGGGCGGGAGGCGGGATCGGGCCCGTGGGGCGGGAACGGGGCTCGGGGGGCGGGAACGGGGTTCGGGGGGGGGCCCGCCCCTCCGGGAGGCCGTGTCCCTGCCAGGGGACCGCCCCCAGCCGCCGCCCCGGGGCGGGCAGCGCTCCCGTCGGTCCCCGTGATGGACGTGGGCGGCGGCCAATGGGCGCGGGGCGGGGCGCGGGGCGGGGACAGCTCCCGGTGCTGCCGCTCGGCGGGCGCAGGTAGCGGGGAGGGGGGGGGAGGGGGAGTCCCTGGGGGGTGCGGGGGTCCCGCCGCACACGCAGCGCCCCTCGGCCGGCTCCGGGAGGCCGTAAAGGGGGAGAGAGCCGAGCTGCGGGGCGGCGGGAGCGCGCGGGGTCGTGCCGCGGGTGTTCCCCCTCCGGGGCCGGTGTTGCCGTGGGGAGAGGGGAGAGTTTTGCTGTCTCTCCCGGCCCCGGCCCGTGGCATCGTCGGCGGGGAGGCCGCGTCAGCCCGAGGCCCGGAGGAGGATCCCGGCCTCGGCCGCCCGGGGTGACCCTCCCGTCACGAGGCCCGGGCCGGCAGCGCCCGCCCCCGGCAGCGCTCCGGGGGAAGACGGGCCGGCTGACAGCAGGGCGGAATTGGGCTTGTGCGAGCAGGGTCGGAAGATGAGCTTGGAGCGTTGTCTCGGGGCGTGTTTTCCGCCCGGGATTGCAGCCAGGAAGCCCGAGCAGCTCTGGGAAGGCTGAGCGGTTCCGTGTTCCCCCCCCACTCTGTTCCCCGGCAGGTTGCTGGGGCAGGATGGGTTTGGCTGAAGACAAAGTCTACGACCACATTTTGAAGAACCTCAGCCATTTCAAGAACATCCGCGTGGGCTCGCTGGCCGATTCCCTCAGCTGCCTGACCGACGGCGACAGAGTAACACCCTGCTCTCCCGGCCCCCTTTTCCCCACGCCCCTGCCTTCCCTCCGAGCCCTCCCCTCTCTCTGAGATGCCCCGTGTGTTTTATTCAGGATGAGCTTCACGCCCGGGAGGAGACCCGGGGGAGCCAGGCGACCGGCTACAAGTTTTACCAGCACCTGAAGTGCCGGCAGGGCTGGGTGCCGGACCTGATCCGGGCGCTGCGCCAGAACAACGCGGGGCACCTGGCTGATGAGCTGCAGCACGTCTATGACTCCTGGCAAACCCGTACGTAGCCTCATCGTCCCTGGTGCCCCCCAGGGGGTCTGGTGGAGGTGGGGACCCCAACCGTGTCTCCTAGTGTCCACCAAGCAGCTGGCCTCTCTCCCTGCCCCAGCTTCCCAGGGGGAAGTCTTGTTACTGTCCCCGAGGGTGTTGCTCGCGCTGGTGATGTGCCCAGGGATGGCAGGGTCCTTGTTGGAAGGTGCTTGGGTTGGCGGTGGGCTGGGTTTCTCACCTGGAGGGGAAATGGAAAAGGGAATGATGGGGTGCTGTGGGATGGGTTGTCGTGTGGACAGAGCAGGGGGATGCAAGGAGCTTACTCAGCCCTGCAGTAGTCCTCTGCATCCTCAGCTTTTCCCCTGACATCCCTGGGAAGGGACATCTCTACGCCAAGACGTTGCTGTGCTGGGACCCTGGCAGAGCCCTGTGCCAGGGCAGGACCTTTTGCATGGGCATGTAGCGAGAGGATTAGGGGCAATGGTATAAAACTTGAAGAGGAGAGATTTAGATCAGATCTGAGGAGGAAGTTCTGTGCTATGAGGATGGTGAGGCACTGGAACGGGTTGCCCAGGGAGGTCATGGAAGCCCCATCCCTGGCAAGTGTTGAAGGGCAGGTTGGATGGGACTTGGAGCAGCCTGGGCTGGTGGGAAGTGTCCCTGCCTGCGCAGGGGTGTTTGATCTGGATGATCTTTAGGGTCCCTTCCAACCCAAACCTTTCTATGATTCTGTGATCTGATGATCCGTGGAGAGATGTCCCAGGGGAGAGCTGGCAGCAGAGAATTGTCCTAGATCCTGATGTCCCTGCTGATGAGCTACCTTGGTTCCTCCAGGTCCCCATCGTGCAGTTCCTACCTCCGTCCCTCCTGCAGACCGCCCCATCTCCTCCATCAGTTTCCAGCAGCCATTCCCAGAGCCCAATCCTATTCCATACGCCCCGCTGGCTGCACCACCACACCAAGACCTGCCCATAGGTGGCCAAGACCTGCCCATAGGTGGCCCTCTGCCTCTCCAGCCTAGTGCTGCCACCACCACGAGCACAGAGCTGGATGCCAGGGCCCCGGTGCAGGAATCGGTGAGTGGGACATGCATCAGACAGGGACAGAGGTCCCTTTAGGACCGGAGCATTGATGCAGTGGGGTATGGGGAGCTGGTGGTATGGCCAGGCTCGTTGGGGGACACCCCAGGCAGCCTCTCGCTGCTGATCATTGCTGCATGTTTGCTGTATCTGGGAACTTACAGCCTACATATGGCCCCTGCAACTGCTCCCCTGTCCTGCTTCCCCTCTGTGGGTGGGAGTGCAGGGTCTGCTCTGTTAGTCCAGGCTCTCCTCAAGCTGTGTGGTGGGTGCCAAGGAGAGATCCACTTCATCACCCTGCTCACGTGGGCCACTGGGTCAGGGTTTGGGGCACCTCAGTGGTCCTAGACACCCTCATCCTGGCACAGTGATTTAACACAGCTCATTTCCTTCCAGCTCCCCAAAACCCTGGAGCAGGAGAGCCCCCAGCCATCTCTCCCTGGGAGCATGGTCTGCGACGGAGTGAGCGGTGGGCACGGCAGAGAGGGGCATCTCTCACACTCTGTTAAGGCCACGCAGGTGGCAGTGGGGAGCCCTGGAGCAGGCAGAGTGGCTGTGCCATCAGCTGTCCCCCCGGAGCCGGGCCGGGCCTGGCCAAGCCGCCAGCAGCACCCGGTGTGTGTGGACAACGGGTGTTTTGGGAACTCCAACCACCTGCACCGCGGAGCGTCGGGTTTGGGTCTGGGCAGGTCCCTTCCACCCAAGGAGGCAGGTGCTGCTCGCAGCCCCCAGCAGCCCAGGAATGAGCCCCAGGAGGACTCCTACGTCTCCACTGAGTCACCCCCGAGGCTGGAGGAGGCCGCTCTGGCTCAGCCCCCAGACTCTGTGCCAAAAAAAACAGCTGTGAGCAGCTCTGAGCACAGCGAGCCCCCGGGCAGCTTCGTGGATGTGCGCAGCCCCCTCCTCATACAGCAGCAGTTTGATGTGGAGCAGAAGCAGATCAGGATGCTGCGAGAGCACGGAGGAGATGGAGGTGAGTTTCCTTCCCAGCAGTTCTGTGTAGCCACTGTGCTGATGGGGAGCAGGGCTGAAGGTCCTGCCAGATGTTTCTCACTACGAGAAGGACATGGAGGGGCTGGAGTATGTCCAGGGAAGGGCAACAGAGTTGGGGAAGGGGCTGGAGCACGAGTTTTATGAGGAGCAGCTGAGGGAGCTGGGGATGTTTAGTTTGGAGAAAAGGAGGCTGAGGGGAGACCTTGCTCTCTACAACTGCCCGAGAGGAAGTTGGAGCCAGGGAAGATCAGCCTCTTCTCCCAAGTAACAAGTGATGGGACAAGAGGAAATGGTCTTAAGTTGTGCCAGGGGAGGCTTAGATTGGATATTGGGAACAATTTCTTCATGGAAAGGGTTGTCAGGCCCCATTCCTGGAGGAATTTCAAAGCTGTGTAGATGTGGTGCTGAGGGACATGGGTTAGTGGTGGCCTTGGCAAGGCTGGCTGAACAAACAGTTGGACTTGCTGGTCTTTTCCAACCTAAATGATTCTGTGGTTCTCTTCTATGATTTTCTGCCCTCCATGTTTCTCAAGGAGGATGGAGGGTGGCAGAGAAGGTGCAGATGTGGGATAGGGCTGTGCTGCGAGGCCATGGGGACTCTGTCAAAGAACGGTGCTGGTGTTGGTGCAGGACAGCCCCAGCTTGCATCTGGCTTCGTGGACACCCAGGAGTGCTCACAGAGGTGAAGAGAGCAGCTCTCTGCTGTTGTCACCCATCTCCTCTCTCCATCTCCTGGGCTCCAGTGACCTCCTCCAGGAAGGAAGTGAGGTTGGGTTGTGCAGAAATCCAGCCTGGCAGCTTGTTTCCCCCTGGTTTTCCCTCCAGTCGTTGCAGTTGTTGCTCACTGTATTTTGGCACAACATCCTGACCAGGACCTGGCAGAAGCACTTGCTTCACTTCTGATAGAAAACACCTCAGCTGAATGTCCTCCTCCCTTTGTGACCCTCTCAGCTCTGGCAGTGTCCTGTTCCAGCCTCCCTGGGGAAGAGCCAAACTTGCTTTTTATGTCTCCCAATGAACATAGGATGTTTTGTTTTCTCCCCAACAGACACTGGGATGGAAACAGCCACACCAGTCCCCATCCCTCCACCCAGAGATACTTCTCCATCCTGTGACACCTCTGCAAAGCTTCCTGTACAAGAGAAAGAACTGCCCAAGGGGGACACAGCCAGCAGCACCCCCTCCATGCTGACCAAGAAGAAAGTAGGTGACCTTTCCTGCTACCACTTGCATTTCATTCAGGTCCTTGCAAACTCCCCCTAGCTGGGAGATTTTCTGCTGCAGTTTAAGACTTTGATCTGGTGGTGAGTTTATTCAGAGCTTTCTACCCCACTGTGATCACATCCCCATCCTAATGCTGTTATTTTGGAGCATGGGAGAAGGGAGCCAAGATTTGCAGGCTTTTAATTCCTTATTTTTCCTCCTTGACTTGCCAGTCAGCCTCCTGGCTTCTAGGTGCCTTTTTCCACCCTTCTCCTTGCTCTTTCTCTCCTCTTCCTTCCCATATCTCTGCTGAATCCAAAAGACCCCCTGGAGCCCCAACACCTCCCTGCCCCTCTAAGTCTCTGAGCACTGGGAGTTAGTTACCTGTGACCCAACCTTGCTGTTGGCTGGAGATGTGGTGGTTGAGCAATGAGGTGGGCTTGTTGCGTGATGTAGGTCCCCAGAATCAGGCCAAATGGGTGCTCCCCATGGCACCCAGCCCCTCTCATTGTCTCCCAAAGGTGCTCCCAGCCTTGGTGGACCCTCTCCCAGCTGTTGCAGGAACATCTGAAGGCACGTCTGGAAGGATGGCACCCCGGGTGAACTCTGCTACAACCATCTGGTTGCCTTGCAGCAACAAGGAGAGTGATGTGGAGCTCAGCAAGCCAGGCGTCCTCCTCTCCATTTCTGGGAAGAGCTCAGAGGCAGATGGTAGATGCCCAGGCTTCCAGGAGCACAGCAGGCCTTCTTTTGAGTTGTCCAATAGCCTTACCTTCAGCAGCGACCCGCTCATGGTGAGCACAGATAGCTCAAGCTCAGGAGAAGCACTCTCCAGAGCCTCCTCAGCATGCCCAACACCAGTGGCTCCTGAGGACCTTGGGGGAGACGAGGCAGCTGGAGCAAGCAGAGACTCACATCCACCTCCAAGCTGGGACAGCAACTCCCTGGGCACCCACGAGGTCCATGTGGACCATCACCCCAGCACCCAGCTTGAGGCAGGCAGCAACCTGCAAGATGGAGCTGATCCCCTTGGAAACCCTCCAGTTTCTGACTCAAGCAGGGGCCATGACACTGTGACCAGTGTCCCCCCAGGGGACAGCAACCGACCGTCCCTGCTGTACCTCCTGCCAGCTGTGGGCATTGCTGTGATTTCAGTGTTCCTGGTGTACACTCGATGGAAGAAATAGTGCTGGGGGGGATGCCACCACCATCACTCAGTTTGAGGGGTTCATCTTCATAGCAGGAGTTTGGTCAATGTATTTAAAGCCTGAAGAGCAGCAGGGACCTGGGGGGTGGGGGGTGGGGGACAGTAGGGCAATCGTTAAATCTCTTTCTAGAAGGTTTTGCTGGAAGAGGCCTTGGTTGTGTGATGCTGTTGGGTTTGGGTTTGTTCCCTCCCGTTTCCCAACTATCTTCTTGTCTGTAGCCTTCTCCTTTTACCCCCACAGAGAGGGTCTCACTCAGGGAGTGATCACTTGAGTCAAGAAACAATCCTCACTGTGATTCTCCACATCTTCCTTGTTTGGTCCCAGGAGGGCCCCAGGGCAATGCCTTGATGGTCCAAAGGGAACAACCATCACTGAGCACTGAATTTGTCTTATTTGGTGTCTCTGGCTCTGCTGCTGGGAACTTGGCAGGTCTCTGCTGCTTCTTTTCCCTGGTGCTGGGTGCATGGGCAGGACCCTGGTGCACCAAGTCATGTTGCCTTCTGCTCAGTGGTGACAAGAGGCACTCCTGTGATGAGAACGTGCCAGACTAGACCATGTGCAAGCTGTCCCCTCTCTTGGGAGCTGTCCTGCTTTGGTGACTTGCTTCAGAGCATCCTTCCCTGGTCCTGAGGGTCAAGGATGGGTTCTGAGATGGCTCTGCAACACTGAGACCCTGGGGATAAAGCTGAGGGTCAGGAAAAGCCCCATCTAACCGGCTTCTTCAAGGAGCAACCTCACTTCACACCTCTCCCAGCAAGGAAAGTGCTCTATGCTTTCAGAGGAATGTTTTGTGCATTGCCAGCATTAAGGGGACTTGGTCCCACATGGGATTGTTGGGTGTCTCCAGTCTTTAGGCTGTATTTTTTGAGCCTGACTAGGAGGGTGGATGTAGTTCTTGCCTTTCCCGATACCCGGTGCTATGGGATGGGAAAGTAGGAAGCTTGTGTCCAGGCTGGGACACAAATAGGATTGACTCTGCACTGCAGAGAGGCCTTACCCAGTTGCTGGGATGCTCTTGGTTATCTCCCAAGGTCTGGTTTAAAATTGCAGCCCATGATTTCCATGCTATCCCTAGGGATCAGCATGGAGTGAGAGGGGATAGGGCTGCAAGATTCCTTATATGAAATCCTCAAACCCAAACCAATGTTCCCAGCTTCCTCCTGCCTAGGGCAGCTTTTGGGGGCAGAAGTGACCCTGCTCAGTGGCTGCTCTTCTGCATTTCTAGCTCCAGGCAGTTTTGTGATCCTTATGTCACTGCAGCTGCAGGTTGGTCCCCATCTCATCTACTCCCTCCCAAAACTACAGGGTCATGAAAGTTAAAAAACTACTTTTCTGTAGTTAAAGGGTTATTGTAGCTAGAAAGTTTCCTTTTTGTTTCTTTTTTAAGCTTTAAAAATGCTAGCACAGACTTTTGGGTGTTCCCACCCTCCTGTAATTTGCTGGGGGGCAACAGGGGAGCTGTGGCAGGAGGCAGGACAGGTCAGAAAGTCTGGCTCTCCAGAGTGAATTTGCACAGCTCTGCTGCCAGAGGCTGGCACAGTTTGAGTCTGGCCAGCCTGCAAGGATGCTGTGGGCTTTAAACCATTGCAGTGGCCTGGTACTGATGGCCCAGGTGCAGTCCTCATCCAAGCTATTCCTTCTTCCTTGCTTTACTGTGTCCAGTAATTTATTCCTCCTGGATTCCTGCACAGCTTCCCAAAAGATGACTTTCCTGCTGGCAGGGGATCAAGAGGAAGATGAGCTCCCTGGAGCCTGGCTGCAAAGTGCAGCCGTTGTGCTTGCAGTGGGAAGGGTCTGTCAGCCCCACAACGAGGTGCAGGGCTCCTCCTCCCTCCTAACATTTTACCCCAAAAATGCCAGAAGTGCCTCCCTGAAAAGATAAGGACAATAAATACTTGCAGTAGTGAGGTCTCCAGGTGAACTGGAGTTGTTCCAGGTTTGCTCAGGGCCCCAGTGCTTTGTCAAAGCAAGAGACAGCACTTTGACATCTGCTTGACCTCCTCTGCTGGGAGAGGGGACGTGGGGGATCTTCTCCTTTGCAGATAACATGGTGACTTGTCCAAAACCTCCGTGCAGGCAGAGAGGAGGACCCAGGATTCCCCAGCAGCAGCAGTCCCCAGCAAGCTGTTGTTTTTTTTCAAAATTCAGTCAGTGAGGGTTTTGTAGAGACCTGTCACCTCCCTGTGACAGCTGCAATTTTCAAGTTTTCAGCACTAAGAATTGCTCTTTTTTTTTCTTTTTTTTTGCAGTGGGTAAGGAGATCCCCCCAAATTCTTTCACCTTGTTAAAAAGCTTCTGTTTACTACTGAATATTGCACCACGCAGAATACATACTGTAAAGCCAAGTACATGAGCCTGCAGATCCACACTGCAGAATCCATCCCAGACTTCATTAGAGGGGGCACAGGTCTTCTCTCCATGCTTTCCATGTGAGTCAGAGGACATCCTTGAGATCCCAAACCAGCAGCATCCATACCAAGGCCCCTTGCTCTGATGCTTGACTTACCTGCAAAATTCTCCACTCCTCTTTTTCCCACTCCTCTTTAGCCATGGCTTGGAAGCTTTTGCCTTTTCACATTGAATTGCTCTGGTGAACCAGCTGGTTTATCACCATGTGGGACATGATAAAAGCACAGGGTTGGTTTGCTGTGGAGTGCTGGTGTTTTCACAGTTGTCATGTAGCACTTTAAAAGCTTAATCATCAGGTGAACCTGCAGGAGGGAACCACATCCCTGCACCTTTCAAAAACAGACAAAAAAAAAAAAGCCTTTTACTAACTGTGTAATAAAATTGTTTGCTCAACTGGTGAGGCTGCTGTGGGTGTTTGTAAGATCAGGGGGATGGATCTCAGCTTTGGAAGCCTCTATGGAGCTAGGGAAGTTTCTATGTAGAAGTTGCTGGAGAATTAAATCACCTGACTTACCTACTCAGGAACTGGAGCTGCAAAGAAGGATCCAACCAGCCCTCCCTTCAGGCACTTGCAGAGCCAGCAGGTCTCCCCTCAGCCTCCTTTGGTCCAGGCTGGACACCCCCAGCTCCCTCAGCTGCTCCTCACCAGACTTGTGCTCCAGACCCTTTCCCAGGTCCTTTGCCCTTCTCTGGACATACAAGGTATGTCGAGGTGACACCTCTGTTACAGCATCCCAGAGACTAGAGGTGACCACCCAGGGTGTTGAAGAAGAGTCTGAAAGACCCTCCCACTGAGTCATGAGGTTTGGACTGGACCCCCTTGCGTTTTGAACTCCTTCTCAGAGAGGAGCCTGGGTGGGGCTGGATCCAATTTCAGCCTCTGACTGTAAAGAAAAGTTCAGCCCCTCAGTTCTGCTGCAACTCCATTTATTTCAGGCTGAGCTGGGCACCTCTGAGGGGGGACCCTGCCATATTCTACCTGTGTTTCTTAGGGCCTCACAGTCTCTCTGTGAGCTTGTTCACACGACTGCTCATCCAGTCATCTTCCACGATGATGGAACTTCTTCCCTTTCTGATTGTTTCTATATTCCTTTATCCAGGGGTCTTCATTCTCCTTCGGTTGCTTCTTGTCATGAGAATTTTTCAGCCGTTCAGTTTCTCAAACCTAAGTTTTGATTAATCCATCCTGCCTCAGCATGAAATGGCTTTGAGTCATTTTCTCGTTGCCTGTATCTGGTTTGAATGATCCTTGAGGCACTGGGGTAAAAGTTTAACAAAGGTTTAATTACAGGAGTTCTGCTAAAGTTCAGTTACAGTTTGTGACCTAAGGCCTTGTCACTCATGCTAAGTCACTTATGTCAAGAACTTTTCAGTTTGCCCAAATCTTGAGCATTTCTACAATAAATTAGTAATCGATCAGTTCTAATATTCCTATAATCAGTCTATTTTTACTTTCAGCACAGGGTTTGGGGGTAAGTTCAGACAGTTCCTAGAACCCCCAAAGCTGGTGGAAGGGGCCAGTAAACTCCACTGTGGCTCACTGGATCTGTGCTGAGGCCTTGAGGAGCAGGAGGTTTATGAAACCATTGCCAGTGGGAAAGTTTGAAAGGGACTGCTGGCAGTGACACAGTGAGGCTGAGGCCATCAGTCTGTATCAGGAAGAGGTGGACAGGATTTAGGGACAGTTTTCTCTCCTCATTTTGGTGCAAGCACAGGTCCTGCTCATGGGAAGCCCAGATGGCAGGTTCAGGATGAAGGCAAGGAGGGTGGTTCTTGAGGCAGTGTCGACCTGAACTGTGGAAGTTGTCTTCTCAGGTTGTTATGATTACCAAAGAGGAACTGGACAAGTTCTGAAGAGAAATGCAGCTTTTAGGCAGAGGGCTGAGCTGCAAACCACTGCAGGCTGAAGAGTGTTTGGGAGGAACAGGGCTGAGTGGTGGCAGGCTGGGAGGGAAGGACCCTCTAGACGGGATGTAACCAGGTGAACACCACGAGTAGATGTGTGCAGAGGTGGGCAGTATGCACCAAACCCAGCACACTGCTCACACTTATCCATGATCCAGGTTCGCTGATGGAATCCGATCCCAAGATCCTCCTGGGCCACCTTTGCCACCTTGTGTTCAGCTCTGGTGCGCAAGGACCAGTGGTGGTTGCTCCCCAGGTACTGCTTCTCCTGCTGAACAGCCTTGAGCTTGGCCTGACCTGCAGAAAAGAGACACCAGCATCACCAAAACCAGCAACACTTACGTGAAGAAGGGTTGTTTTGACTCAGAGAGGTTGTACTTTATCTCTTATCGGTGTCAACGTAATTCACATGCTTCTTGCACTTGCCCAACAGGGTCTTCAAATCATCCAGACTAAATCTGACCAATCTCCTGGCCCCGTTTTTGCCGTCGCAACCAGAATTCAGCCAACTCCTACTGAAATTATTACCCCTTTTTTGAACATCAGTCACTTCTCCCTTTGGTATCGAATTAATGCCTGGGGATTGTGGTGAGCTGAGATTAGCGCGGCGCAGGTGAGGAGCACCCAGGGTCACTGGGTTGCAGTTCCACTCTTGGCCGTGCTCTAGCTGTGTTAGCACCAATTAACATTCCACTTGGGAACCTCTGTTGGGTGGCAACAGGAGCAGTTAGGACATGGTAGAGTCTGGGAGTCTGTTTGCCTCCTGATTCTCAACCTGTTGGTCGCTGCTTGCACACACCTCTTACGGTTGCCTCAGGTTTTCTGCTGCCTGGATGGCTGCTGCTGTAGTTGTTGGCTTGGCGTTGACAAAAGTGGGGTTGGAGTTCAAAGAACAGGATGCATCAGCACTTAAATTACATCGTGATGTACAAGGATGTACAAGGGAGTCAAGGATTGGGTCTCAATCTATCCCAAATCCTTGATCCTTGTTTCTCTGTCTCTCTTCTCAAATCCCCTGTCTTGGTTCTCAGTTTTGTTGTGTCTATCCTTTCTACTGAGCTTACAAGATCTTTGGAGGACTCCAGTGCTTTTATCCACTCTTGCTGGGAGTTTGGATCCAAGTTTGATTTCTGAGGCCTCGTGAAAGGGGAACAGGACTTCTACCTGCTGTCCATCCTGCCTCTTCCTCTGTACGAGGGAAACCTTAGCTCTCCTATGCAAGGCTGGAACCCTGCTAGTTGTCCTCCAAGTAGGTTTGACATGAGGAAGAAATTCTTTGCTGGGAGGGTGGTGAGACACATGAAAGGGTTGCCCAGAGAAGCTGTGGCTGCCCCATCCCTGGCAGTGTTGAAGGGCAGGTTGGATGGGGCTTGGAGCAACCTGGGCTGGTGGGAGGTGTCCCTGCCCATGCAGGGGGGTGGAGCTGGATGATCTTGAAGGTCCCTTGCAACCCAAACCACTCTGGGATTCTATGATGATTCTGTGTCAAGCTCAGAAAACATCTGATTCTGTTGTTTCCTGTTCTCTCTGTTGCCCAGAGAGGCACGTGCCCAAGATGATGCTTCCAAGCCCACCTTTGGAACAGCGTCCTGATGGGAAGCACCAGCGATGAGAGGCCCGAGCTTCCCAGACACGACTAACGACGGAGCTGGAGGAAGGGCTGAGCTGCAGGCAGGGAACCAGGGGCTCGAGGCCCCAGGCCCGCAGGTCCCCAGGCTCGGCCTGAGCTGCCACCGGCGGAGGGCAGCGGTGGAGCCACGGGGCGCGGGTCTGGCACGGCAGGAGGCCAGGTGTTCGCAGAGCCGCCCCACGGGGAGGGCGTGCAGGAGGCCTCGCTATCTGCATATGCAAATCACACGCAAATCACACCCCTCCCGCCCCCCGAGTCGTCCGAGGGGGCCCTACTGCGGCCTTCCTCGCCGTCCCCTTCTGCGTTGCCATAGTTACCCGGCCTGTCAATCGGCCTGCCTCCTCCCGCCCCCGGCCGGCAGCCTCCTCGCGTCATTGGTCGGCTGCCGTGTCACTCACTCTCCGAAGGAATCCCATAGGCCAGCGCTGCCGCATATCGACCCGCCCCCCATCCCCGCCCTCTGCCCACTGCTCCCCTCCGATTGGCTGGTGGGCCCTGTCATTACCCGCAGCCGAGCGGGGGGGGGACACACACACGGGCGTTGGGCGCCGTCCAATCCCTGCCTCCCATTGGCTCAGCCGCCTGTCGCTCCAGGCGGCGGAGGACGCCGATTGGCTGCTCCCTCAGGGCTGGTCCCGCCCGGCGCGGGGCCGGGGGCGCAGGCGCGGTGCGGGCGGCGGCTGCGGCGGTGGCGGGTGCGGAGCGCGGCGGGGCGGGCGGCCCATGGGGCCGGGCCGCGCTGCGGATGGAGCCGCTCCGCAACGGCGGCGGCGCGGGGGAGAAGCAGCAGCAGCAGCAGCAGCAGCGGCGGTGGGCGGGGGGGGCGGCGGCGGCGACGGCGGAGGCCGGACCCGCAAGGCGGCGGAGCAGCGGCGCGGCGGGCGCGAACAGCGCGGCGGGCCCGCAGCCCCGTGAGCGGGGCGGGTCGGTCAGTCGGCAGCGCCGGGACTCGGTCCGCAAGAACCGCCCGCGTGAGTGCGGCGGGGGGGGGGGGGGGGGGGGTGTGTGTGGGTTGCGGTGGGGGGGGGGTGGGGGGCGGGGCTTGGCGTGTGGATGTGGGGAAAGGGGCGGGGCTCATGGTAATGAGGCGCGGTGGGCGTGGCCAGGGTGGGTGTGGTCGGGGGGGGGCCTTGATGGGGGTCGTGGGGAGATGTGAGAGGGAATGGGGAAGTGAGGGTGGGGTGGGGGGCGCTGGGGCAGCACAGTGGGGTGGTGGCGGCGTGGGCCCGGTTTGGGGGGTGGGGATGCCGTGGGACAGCGAGGGGGCTCAGCAGTTTAGGGGAGGAGATGGGAGAAGCTGGGGTACGGGAGCTGAGGGAGATGGTGTCTGAGCTGGTGGGGCAGGAGGCAGAGACTGGGGCTCCAGGGGGGTGCTGAGGTACTTGAGTCAAGGAGCTTGGACCGGAGGGGGAAGATTGCTGGTGAGGACGTGGAGGGGGAGGACAAGGAGACAGAAGGACAGGGAGAGAGGCCATGGGGCGTGGAGGCTGCTTGTCTGGACTGGTAACTGGTGGAAGAAAAGCAGTGGGAGAGCAAAGAGAATAGGGTCAATGTGGGGAGGGCAGAACCCCAGAGGTTTGGCAGGGACTGGGCACAGACCAACCTGGGCTTTGTAAGGAAAAAAAAACATCTCCATAACCATGTTTTTAAACGACGTATTGGGAATGGTGTGTGGAGTGAAGGAGGTGCAAAATGGATGGCAGCCTTCATTTTGGCAGCAGCAGGAGCTGCTGCTCAGGTGGCTGTGGCTGGTGACTTACTTCAGCCATGTTTGAGGTGGAACTGAGTGGTGGTTTCTTCACTCTTGTGCCAGGAGTCCTTCCTCTTGGAAGGAAATGGCCCTACCCTGAAAATGAAATAGTGTCAGTGTAGCTCCCAGTTACCTGCACAGCTATTAAAAAGGATGTCAGGGAATGAGTCCAGGCTGAAAACAGGCATCAACATCATCCTGCATCTCGCAGCAAGACTTGGTCTGTTGGCTGGCAATGCTGAGACATTATTGTTACTGTATTAATCCACAGTTTTAAGTTATAAATACTGTTGTTTCTCCTTTTTATTTTTTTGGTTGCTGTAAAAGAAAAGAAGGTTCTTTTTTTGCCTTTAGTGTGGAAAAATGGGAATTTTATCTCCCAGAACTGGTTTCAAAGGCAGTGCTAATGTAGCTCTGCCTCATCTGTGCTAATATGTGTTCCCTTTCATTTCCAGATCATGCTAGATTACAGGAGTGATCCTGCACCAGGAAATGATTGTAAAGTTAATGTTAAATAAGTGAGGTAATTGCTTCCCCTGAATTAATAGGTTGAAAGAGAAATTTAGTAAGAGGGGTGTAATGGCACGAGCAGTGGTGAGTGGTGGTTTAGATGCAGCAAAAGCAACTTTGTCTGTGAAAATGTGCCTGTGTGGCTGGGGTTGGGAGGAAATCACAGCAGAACCTGCCAGTGGGAGCTGTGGGGTTGTTCATTAGAGATGTTCTAATTAGTTTGCAGCCAACTGTAGGGAGAAGGAGTTCTCTGGTATGAAAATGAGGGTGGACTTGGATGGAGCCTGAGCATTAGGTGATTATACTCCTCTGCCTTGCTCCAGGGCAGTTTCTGTGTCTTCTATGGAAAATTTAGATGACAGTTGGGCATTAAGGTTCTGGTTTGCTGTGGTTCAATGCTGAGAATGGCGTGGCATGCCTGTGGGAAAACAGGTGTTCTGGCAGCTTCCACGGCAGGATTTGAATCCAATCTGGAAGGTCAGCACACTGCAATTTGGGATTACACCATAGCCTATCTTTCCTAAAGTATTTTGGTGATAATTGGAAGAGCAGTGTGCTTGAGCAGGTGCATCCCTTAAGAGGGACAACATCTGATGCCAGAATAAGTGATAATCAAAACATCTGATGCCAGAATAAGATAATCAAAACCCTCGATCCCATCTTAAAGAAAGCAACAAACCAGCCAAAATGAAGGCAAACCGCTTTGTGGGCATCTGATCAACACCGTCCTACTTTAGCTCCCACTTGTCTGCTGCTGGTATGTGGCAAACAAGCTCGGTGACCTTGAGGCTTGTCTTGCTGCCTGTGCTGGCAGATGCCCTGGCAGATGAGCCCTGCTTCCCCCGGAATGAAAGGATTTCAGTGGGCTGTGCTTCAAGCTCCGCCCCCCCCCCGGTTGTCTCTCCTGCCAGTAGCGTCCAGCGAGGGCTGTTTTGCTGCAGAGATTTGGGAAGGTCTGACACAGAGGGCAGTTAGGTTGGATATATCTGAAATAACCTGACCTGGAACAGCACAACATCCCAGCTGTGTGTTTTCCTACATCTCGGGCTGTTAAATGTTTCTTGTTGTGCTTCACAGGGACTAAAGTGCTGTGATTTTCAGTAGCCACAGGTAAAAGGAGAAGTCAAGGACATGGCTGCTCTTGGAACAGAGGCAGAAGTATCCCTGAAATGGGGTACCCATTGCTGTGGGTAGGGTTAAGTGCCAGGCAGAAAACAGAGGATGACCAGATCCTCATGAGCTGGGGATTGATACCTTTTTTTCTTTTTTTTTTGACCCTCTGTCAGAACCATACAAAGCCATAATGTACACATTGCTTTAAATTCTCAAGGTACACAGCATGCAAATAGAGGTGCAAATAAAATACCATTTTGGCAGCTCCTTTGCAGTACCAAATGTAAGATTGATTTTTTTAAATATCTCTTAATGTTTTGGAATTGCCTATGAAATGTGACTTCCTAGCAGAGCCTATTTTTAGGACTGGGAGGATATGTAGCCTTACTGTCACTTTATATTGAATGCTGATGAATATTCTTTTTGGTTCCCAGCTGTAAAATTTCCATCATGGTTTCACACCATGAAAATACAATGTTGAATGTTGCAGAGTAAAGCATAGAGATGCTGTCAGATGCTCAACAAAATTGTCAGTCCTCGTTGCTCATCCACAGACTAATCTTTTTAGCTTCTGGTGTAATTGGCTCATAACTTAAGGATCAGTCTGAAATACAACTGGAGCTGCTTGTCCTAGGAAAAAAATCCACCATGGAGATCTTTAATTATGTCACCTCTTTCATCTTGATGCATCTGCAGCTTTTAAAATCAGTCTGTTGAGGCTTTTAAAAAATTTATATAGTGTCCAATTTTATAAAGTAATTTACATAACAAATAAAGGCATTATATTTATCTTCCCCTGAAGGGCTTACTAACTTTAAAAGAGATTTGAAGATGAAGGGAGGGTGGCAGCTCTTGCTGTGGGAGCACATAATATCCTGTAGCTTTTCTCTGTGTGAGGGTATTTAGTACAAGCTCTAAGCCCTTAACTTTGTTTACAGGCTGGTCTTTTGTCTGTTGTTTCTGTATCCAGAGATCTGCCCCTTAGGAGAATAGTTTATTTTTAAGCCAAGGAGCTGTATGTAAATGGTCTCTCTGAAAAGGCAGCTATGGAGCTGCTTTTTAAAAGCATCGAGGCTGTGGGGAAACAATAGGCTAGAAGATGATGTGGTTTTCTTTTTTCTTGGAGAAAAATTTGCTTTGAAGGTGCTTTGTTGAGTGCTTTTGGAGTTTATTTCTTTAGGGAAGGAAATGGAAATAAGGCTCACCGTTGTGTGATCTGCTGAGTGATGCCACCATCTTGGCAGCTCCTTAAGTCACCTTCTTTGTACTCCCATGGCTTTTCCCACTGAATCCAGCTCCATTAATTTTTTGTCTTAGGCAAGGTTTGGGAGTGGGATTAGTGGCTGTCATCATGCTAACTGAGCAGTACAGAGAGTTTCTTTAAGGGAAAAGGCTGTAGAAGGTTTTGAATGGCTTTGGGAAGAGGATTTCCTGCCTTTCTTGTACATAGCCAGACAGCCAGGGAGGGACTAAACACTTGTGGAAGGTGCTGGGCAGGAGGAGAGGCAGAAGTTGGCACTGGGAAAAGAGAGAAGTGCAAAGCTCTTCCCCAGCATGGAGAGCTCAGAGCAGCAGCAGGGAGGCAGTGAAGAGAGGCAGCATTTTGCAGTTCTGCCTTGGCCACTAAAGCTGTTTTCTTCTTGGGCTGGTTATTTGAGCAGAGATTTCTAATGGACAAAAATCAGCCTCTGGGCTGCCTGAAGGCTCCTGGATACCATCAGCTCTCAGGGTGCTCTAGTTCTGCGGTCTTCTGTAGCAGCTCTCTTGGAAAAAAAATGCTCTAGGGGCTTACAAGGAAGAGATCTTCAGGTGGCTTTCAGTCTCACTGTAAATGCTGGGAAAAAAAATCAGTGTTTTTAAGAAAAATCTCAGCAGCAGATGGTGATGGCATTCGTCCAAGAGAGCTTCCTCCCTTGGAAGGCTTGGATTTGTCTAGTTCTCAGATACAGAAGAGCTGTCATTGCCCTGCATGTTCATGTTGGCTGACTTCCTGTAAGTGTAAGGAAAGAAACCAGCAGTTCTCCATGTTGCTGAAATAATTTCCTCCTCTCATTTGTTGACCACACCCCTTTCCTACAGAAATGGGTTCATGGGGGAAGCTTTGTCCGTGCTCCAGATTATTAAGTGCCCTGTGCAGGCTTTACTGCATAGAAAATCCTTTAAAGTATGGTGAAGAAGTACTTTAAGATAGCACACATCTTCCTTGGATTCCTAACCTGTGGCTGGGATGTGTATAATGAGAGATCCATAATTAAGAATCATTTGGTTTAAGTTAATTACCTTAATAGGCTGTCTTTTAGAATTTATCCCTGGGGAGTTACTGAAGGTATAGCTGATCTGTTGGCAGATGGAGAGCACCAGCTGCTCTGAGCAGAGGCTTTCTGCAGCTGGTGCTGCATGGACGTGTGGAACCAACTCCAGGCTGAAGCTGTGTCCCAGCACAGGGGGTTTGCATGTGGGTTTTGGGACCAGTTGGGATTTAATGGGCCCAGTGCTCAGGGAAGACTGGTAAGCTCTGAGCCCAGCTTGACTGCAGTGTGCACCAAGCTCTGCAGGCATCTTTCTTGTGTCCCCCTTAGCCACACCTTCTGGTGTGCCAGGCAGTTTAACCTCATTCTTGATGTTCTGCTGGTTCAGTGGCAGCTGTAACAACACCCAATTAAAAAATAAATACACAGATACTGAAAAATGGAAGGTCTTGAGAGCACTGAGAATGAGCTAGGATGAAGTTTCTAAGGAGCTGCAGTTGTGTTTCTTTTTTTGTGTCTAGGAAAGCGTTTTAAACTGATGGACCAAGCTGGTGTTTCTCATGCTCTAAAACCTGGAAGGTTTGTGTCCCTGAATGTCGAGTTTGGTGTGTGAACTTCACAACCAACTTTAAAATGAACTAGTGTTATTCTGCTGCAGGAATTCATGTGCCACCAGCTGAGTGTCTGCTCTGAAGTGGAAGCCTGTGTGAGGAAGCAGCCTGTGACGTGTTCTTAGTGATACGACAGCAACAGAACACCCTGCTGTAGTTTTTGGATGCTTTGTTTTTCTGCTGCACCCCTGAGAGGACACCTCCAAGAACTTATTCTGTTCTCTCTCCCCATTTTTACCCTTGTGCAGCCTCAGGAGGGGATCCCTGTCTCTAAATACAAGGGTGGGAATGCTTTTTTAAAAAAAAGTGCAGACTTCATAATGCAGAAAAAAATATAAATTGCATGTCCTGACAGGAGCAAATATATTCCAGAAATATAAAAGGAGATTTCCCAGCACTAGAGCATGAGGTTTCTGGAACCAATCCCTCCACCAGAGCAGAGATGACAAAGCAGCCAAGTATTTTTAAGAGTGGAAAATTTGTGAAAGGGGAGTCCAGGATTTCGGTGACCACGACAGACAGAAGACTTGGCTGAGTAATGTGGGAAGCTTCTTCCCACTGTGTTCCTTGCGTAGGGCTTGCTAGCTTTCCAGCAGAATTTAAGCAGTATTGAAAAGCACAGTGCATGTGGGGAAACTTGTTTAAGTGATCCTGTGCATGAACTGGGCATTTAAATAGGGCAATGTTTACCAGTTTCAGTCTCTGGAGGATCTGGGACAGCAGCAGAAGGCTCTGCTTTGGGTGACAATGTCCTATTTTTACCTGTGTGGCACTGATGGTAATTTGGTTTTCTTCTTCTCTAAATAGCAGGGCATGATCCTTGTTCAAAGCATTTTTCTGCAGTAATGAATGGATAATACAAGATTTTGATTCAAAGGAAGACAACACTTTGGGGAGGTCCTATTCTGTCATGAATATGGGGATAGCTGACTTGTGGATGTAAATGCCATATTGGAGATGGCTTTAATGTGGCATTAGGTGGGCCTGTGTACAGGTGTTTTAGGTTTAGGGTGTTGGGAAGAGCTGGTGAGTGAAGCAAGAGGACGCTTGGTGCGTTTTGTTTGCTTCCCTGATGCCCACCATGGAGAAACATAGTGTCCATCTGCCTGTTGGACTGGTGGTGGTGTGTGACTCCTATTTGCCAGCAGGGGAAGCTTCAGCAGGTCAGCTGCTGTTGCTGCACTCCTCCACCACAGGGCCCTTTCTTTTTTGGGCACAAAAACCCTGAATTTGTCCAGCCTTTCCTGCACTTACACTCTGCAATCTTGGACTCCCCCTCCCATGAGGGTGCTCCTCCTGGACTGCTGTCCCTGTGGATATGGTTCTCCTGGCATTACATGATGAAGCCCAGGCAGCCAAGGTTCCCCTCTTGAGAAGTAACTTCACTGTTTTATTTTTTTGTGAAACGTTTTAGGAAGGTTTTCATGAGGGAGTCTTGAAATAAGACACATGCTAGACTTTTCTCTGAGCACTTGGTGGACTTCCCATACTGAAATGCTGATCAAGTTTGCAATCCTGATTTCTGAAGTACAGGAAGAGAAACTGTCATGAAAATCAGTCCTTGGATTGCTCCTGCTTTCTTTCTCCCTTGGGCTGTGATTCCAGTTTATCTTATTCATGAGCAGTTATTTTTATGTATGTTCTTGTTTGAAGGAAATGCATTAGAAACAGAGAGTGATTGGGATTTGGATGTGCCTCCTAAAATAGAGTTTGCATCTTCTTTCAAGTTTTCTTTTGGTAATGGTTGGGGGTGGCCTCTATATAAATACATAAAAATGACCCAGTGATTTAAAGATACGGTGGTAGCTGATGGCTTGAGCAGCTCCTGGGGATGCTCTAAAAGGGCCCCTCTGCCCTCTACAGTGACCAAGTTAGCCCTCCAAGGAGAGAACACAGCTTCTTCAGGCATGTGCTTGCCTATCTCATGGCTGTCAGAGATCTCTTCTGATTCTGGGTCTTTTTCTGTCCTGTTCAGCTTTCTTCAGTGCTGCCTCTGGGTGTTGGTGTGTTGCTCTCTGACTGCTGGGTGCTCCTGCAGCTCGGGTGGCCATGCCTTGATCTGTATCTCCTCTGCTGCCAGAAGTGGGGGACAGGAACATGCTGTCACCTGGGCTGTACTGTGCTCTGGGGGGGGCTGCTGCTTCCCTGAGCTTAGCTGGGGGGCTACCAGCTTTCAGATGGTGGTGGGGATGAGGGATTTGTGTCACACACTTAGCTGTCCGCACATTAACCCGAGTTCTTTCTATTTAGATTCACTGGCAGAAATATCAGTAAGGCATGACCCAAGGGCTGGAGCAGCTCTGCTCTGGAGACAGGCTGGGAGAGTTGGGGTGTTCAGCCTGGAGAAGAGAAGGCTCCAGGGAGACCTTAGAGCACCTTCCAGTGCCTGAAGGGGCTCCAGGAAAGCTGGGGAGGGGCTTGGGACAAGGGCAGGGAGTGGCAGAACAAGGGGTAATGGATTAAAACTGGAAGAGGGGAGATTTAGATGAGATACTAGGAAGAAATTCTTTGCTGTGAGGGTGGTGAGACCCTGGCCCAGGTTGCCCAGGGAAGCTGTGGCTGCCCCATCCCTGGCAGTGTTGAAGGGCAGGTTGGATGGGGCTTGGAGCAACCTGGGCTGGTGGGAGGTGTCCCTGCCCATGCAGGGGGGTGGGACTGGGTGATCTTTAAGGTCCCTTCTAACCCAAACCATTTTATGATTCCCTGATTCTAGGCTATTTTGCCAAAATAACAGTAGCATGCTGTCCTGCCTGTCTTTGACATGTAAGAATTTTACTAAAACTTCCTTCTTTCCAGAGGAACATGACTAATGGTCTGTGCTACATTCAGGTTTATTTTCTAAACGTGCCTTTTTTTTTCCCTTTTGAAAAAAACATAAGCATTTAATCCTGCTACCATGAGCTGTAACATGTGGCTACATTTTTCTCTTTGCTCTTCAGCCCATGTATCTCGTTAGCTCCAGCCCATCCTTTAGCTCATTAATAGTAATATTAATCTGTTCCAGTTCTCAGCTCTAATCGCAGATTCCATCTGATCAGGGTTTTCTCTTGATCTTTTCCCAGAAGCTCATTATCTAATACAGCTGTAAATGTTGCCAGGCCTGACACTAATGCATATTTTGTACCATGGGGGAATTTGACTAATAAAATAATCCAATTAGACATTTGTTTTTGTCTCCCTGGGGCATCTTAGATTACTCGTCTACCTCAGTTATGTGCTGCAATTAGTTAACGTTTGTACATCCCTTTGATGTAAAAGCTCTGGTATTATCCTTGGCTCTGGCTCTGCATCAGGACTTTTTATAAAGGGAATAACTGGGGATTTAAATGGCAGCAGAACCCAGCGGGTGTAGGGGTACAGTCAGACCCGTGCTGCGTGTATCTTCAGTGCTGCCTGGTGGTGGTGCTGGAGGTATTGTGAGGATTGCACATCAGGTGTTGGGAGCTCCTGAACACGAGGTATCTCAAAACAGCAGTTAAGTCCATGGGCAGAGGAGTCTCATCCCCGTTTGTCAAAGACAGACCAGGCTGTTTTTTTAATGTTTTCCACTTCAGAAACGAACAGAGCAAGGTGTCCTGCATTTGGGAATCCCTAGAAAATGGCGCGGATTCATTCAGCTTATAACTGGTGGTGTGACATCACCATCCCCTTTTTCTTTTCTTCTCCCCTCTGCAGTCTTCCCTTGGTTTGGCTTGGATATCGGGGGGACCTTGGTCAAGCTGGTGTACTTCGAACCAAAGGACATCACGGCCGAAGAGGAGGAGGAGGAGGTGGAAAACCTGAAAAGCATCCGCAAATACCTGACGTCAAACGTAGCCTACGGGTCTACGGGCATTCGGGATGTGCACCTGGAGCTGAAGGACCTTACCCTGTGTGGACGTAAAGGCAATCTGCACTTTATCCGCTTCCCTACCCATGACATGCCTGCTTTTATCCAAATGGGAAGCGAAAAGCACTTCTCGAGCCTCCATACTACCTTATGTGCCACGGGAGGTGGAGCGTACAAATTTGAGCAGGACTTTCTCACAGTATGCATTTTTGGCTTCTATTCCATTGGGATCTGGTGGTGACCTTTCTTGTTAAGGCTTCAAACTAGAAAACTTGTCTCTGCAGACCCTAAAGCTCCTCTAAATCTTAGCTTTGGAAGGGTGTTCCTAACTCAGACTTGGGTCAGGAAACAGCACGTGGAATCAAATTCTCCTCTCCAGATGGGGATACTTTCTTTCCTGAAAGTGCCTGTAACCTTCCTCTAACTCTAAAATTATTCCCTAACTTCAATGCCCTGTACTCTTACAAGATTTCCTCTGTATTCCTAATGTCTGATTAAGCTGATCTCATTGCTGCCTTTCACATGCTTAATATTTGTGTGATTATTTCTTTTTCTCCTGTGGTTTCATTCCATGTGAGGGAGCTGACTGAGGGTGAGTCAGATTTGGTGGTGAATTGGCTGAAAGGAGCTTGGTAGCTGGGACTTGTCATCATCGTGTGGCTTCATTCTAAGTGTGATTCTTGTCCACAGGTGAAAAATGTGTGTGATCAATACTTTATTTAACCAGGGCTTGAAAAAATGCACCAAATGAAGGGGCTTTTTGTGCAGTCAGGGCAGTGACATGAGGGGAAAGAAATTTCATAACTTGCTCTGTTTTCTGAGTGGTTTTTTTGGTTGGAAGCTTTTTATTTTGATTGTTTGGTCTGGCAGTTAAGTCATAGGATCGTAGGATGGTGAAGGTTGGAAGGGACCTTAAACATCATCAGGTTCCAACCTCCCTGCTATGAGCAGGGACACCTCCCACTAGACCAGGCTACACAAGTGCCTTCTCATTGATTTATTTATTTGCTAATGCCTCAAAATCATGGCCTAAATCATAGAATTATAGACTGATAGAGTGGTTTGGATTGAAAGAGAGATCATCTTCCAATCAGTTGCCATGTGTATGGACACCTCCCACCAGACCAGGTTGCTCAGAGCCCCATCCAACCTGCCCTTCAGCACTTGCAGGGGATGGAGCTTCCACAACTTCTCTGGGCAATGTGGGCCTTCATTAATGAAGATATTAAACAACACTGGTCCCAGAACAGACTCCTGAGGGAAGGCCTGTGGAAGTTGCTGGGATTCTCTTGGCATCCATCTGTGGACCTAGTTGTTAATTTCCCCCCATTTTCCATGTTGCACGTTTTAGGGCCAGTATGGGTAGTCCATGTGCCTGGGGAAAGACAGAGCCCTCCTGTGACCTGTCCTTCTCTCAGCCACCACAGGGAGCAATGGGGACAGCTGAATGCAGCGGGCAGGGAATGCATTTTTCTAGCCCTCAGCATAAACACGTCAGATCCTGAGCTTCTTCTTGAATGTTTCTTTTTTCTTCCTCCCCTCCCCAGATGGGTGACCTTCAGCTTTGTAAGCTGGATGAACTCGATTGCCTTATTAAAGGAGTTCTGTACATTGATTCAGTTGGATTCAATGGACATTCAGAGTGCTACTATTTTGAAAACCCAACGGATGCTGAAAGATGTCAGAAGCTCCCATTCAATTTGGAGAATCCATATCCTCTCCTCTTGGTGAACATTGGCTCAGGGGTCAGCATTTTGGCTGTGTATTCAAAAGAAAACTATAAACGGGTAACAGGCACCAGGTGAGTGCTTGAGGGGGGGAAACTGGGTTTTATTTTAGAGCCTGGAATGCATTTTTGAATTGTAAATGACATTGTCAGGAACAAGCTGCAATAAAGGTGGCGAGTTGAGGACTGAGCTCCTGCTTTTACTGCAGTCCCTCTTGTCTACCAACAAAGATCCCTCCTGGAAGAGAGAAGCTGCTCTTCATGTTTGTGTTTTTTTTTTTCTTGCTGCAACCAATCTGTAATTCCTACAGCAGGGCAGCTGGGAGAAAACAGCTTCTGTACTGCTTTATTTACCATCACAGAGATCCCATAGTTTGGGATTATCCCAAATAGACTCATGATGTTCATGTTAACCACTGTTAGCTATAATGCTAGGATCCTAGCAGAAGAGATTTGCATCCTGACTTCCAGAAGTGACCTGTCACCTTATTTTGGTGGAAGGGATGCTGGCATGGCAGGAATTGCCCAGACAGTTGCTGGCTTGCAGCAGCTGCCCCATCTTGGAAGATGTGGCTCTTGTTACCAAGCAAAGCCTGTGGCTTTAAGCTCTCCTGGATTTCCTGAAAGTTACCAAAAACAATCAAAAGCCTCCCACACTATAGATCTTCCTTTTATTACATGCCTTTATGGGGGTGAGTGCACAGTAAAGTGAACAGGACATAGGTTTTTTTTGTCCCCTAAGTTTGGAATAGCTGTGCCCAAATACTCCAGTTATCCAACAGGACTAATATTTATTGTAAGATTTGCTTCTCCCGAGTGCTGGGAAGAAGGTGGATCTTGTAAAATAAGAACCTGAATTTCTCCTTAAGAAGCATGCTCTCTAGAAGGCTGTGGGATTCCTTCCAGGCTGCAAATAGCAGCTTTAAAGAAAGCTGCTGCTCTTCCAAGGTGATGCTCCCTGGAAAGAGAAGCTGAAGGAATGGGGCACCCTGAGCTCCCTCAGACATGTAGCTGAGGAACCTGAGCTTTCAGTGGAATGAGCTGCTTTCTTTCCCTGTCTCTTTAGAAGCAAGGTGGGTGACTTTCATTTTGCTTTTATGTTGCAGCCTCGGAGGGGGAACCTTTTTTGGTCTCTGCTGCCTTCTTACTGGTTGCTCCACCTTTGAAGAGGCCCTAGAGATGGCATCCCATGGAGACAGCACCAAAGTGGACAAACTAGTGCGGGACATTTACGGAGGAGACTACGAGCGATTCGGATTGCCGGGCTGGGCTGTAGCATCCAGGTAATGACCTGACTCCTTTTTATTTTCACTGGAGGTTCTGCAAGGATGAAGAACTGGATTTACCTGGCTTTTAGGAGGGCAGCTGTTCCTCCTGCTGCTCACAGAATCAGAGAATGTTAGGGGTTTGAAGAGACCTCTGGAGGTCATCGAGTCCAATTCCCCTGCCAGAGCAGGACCAAATCTAGGGTAGGTCACTCAGAAAGGCATCCAGATGGATCTTGAAAGTCTCCAGAGAAGGAGACTCCACAACCTCTCTGGGCAGCCTCCAGTGCTCTGTAACCCTCACAGGAAAGAAGTTCTTCCTCATGTTGAGGTGGGACTTCCTGTGCTCTAGCTGGAATCCATTGCCCCTCGTCCTGTCACAGGGCACAAGTGACAAAAGGTTGTCCCTGCCTTTTTGATGCCCTCATGTATTTATAGACATTAATTAGATCCCCCCTCAGTCTTCTCCTCTCTAGACTAAACAGTCCCAGGTCTCTCAGCCTTTCCTCATCAGGCAGGTGTTCCAGTCTCTTAATCATCCTCGTAGCCTCCACTGGACTCTTCCCAAGTAAATCCCTGTCCCTCTTGAACTGGGGAGCCCAGAACTGGACACAGCGATCCAGGTGGGGTCTCACTAGGGCAGAGTAGAGGAGAACCTCCCTTGATGTGCAGGATACACTCCTCTTAGTGCCCCCCTGTTCTGTGTTACCAAATTTAAATTATTGATAGCAAAGCTTCTTCAAGTTAGCAATTAAATCACGTAATAGTTTGGGTTGGGAGGGACCTTAAAGCTCATCTAGTCCAAGCCCCCTGCAGCGAGCAGGGCCATCTTCATCTAGATCAGGTTGCTTCAAGATGAATCACTTTGCATAAATGAGCAGTTCCCATTTTCTCCTGGAATTCTGATGCAAATGCACCTTTAACCCAAAAACTGTCTTGACAGCTTTGGAAACATGATGAGCAAAGAGAAGAGGGAATCTGTCAGCAAAGAGGACCTGGCAAAGGCTACTTTAATAACCATCACTAACAACATTGGCTCCATAGCACGGATGTGTGCACTTAATGAGGTATTGAGAGCAAATCTGTTTCACTGCTGCCTGTCTGAACCACTCCTTGTGTGCTGCCATCAACCAGTCTCTCCTTCCCTGCATGCATTTGTGTAACTCTGTGTTCCTGCTTGTCTTTTTGGGTGTTCAGGAGGTTGTAATCCACTCATTTGGGATTCTGGAGTACATTTGGTCCTTACTTGTCTGTGTAGTTTGAGCCAGATGGTTGTGCTGTGTGAACTGAAGAGCTGTGAGTGAGTTTAGGAGCTGGTTGTTGGTCTCAGCAGGTCTCTGGTCAGGAACTGTGGTTTGAGGAGCAGGAGGTATGAGATCCTTCCACGGCCACTCCTGGATCTTTGTGCTTTCAGCTTCTTTACAGTGCTGCCTTGTTGCATTCATGTCAAGCAGCATTGTACAGGGCTATGAGAGAACAGAGACATGCTCTGCACTCCTGAGCCTGTTCCTGTGGGACCAGCTAATGGGATGAAGCTCCCTCCTGACTCCTGGTTACTGCTGGAGCTAGGCAAGACCTTCTAAACAGTCTTGCCCACAGTGGATCTGCTGAGTCCTCAATCCAGTACACAGCTGAAGGCAAAGAGGAAGATGAATACTTAGGGGAAAGTGGTAGTGAATGTGGGGAAGGAAGGAGGATCCTTAGAAAGCTGTGAGTGAAGGGGCAGACAGGACTTGATCCTGATTGCTCAATTAGAGGAGGAACTGAAAATTATTTCCTTGTTGAAACTTGCTTGTTCTCCAGAGTTCATCACTTGGCTCAGGAGAGATGTCCTGGGATTGAAAAGTTTGCCTGGAAGTCTGATTTAAATGCAAAATATCACTACTTTGTAGTTCTTCCTTTCAGAGTTGTCTTGGTTATGGGTTTCTAATGTTTTTTGTTTGTTTGTTTGTTTTTCTGATCAACAGTGGAGACCAGTCAGATTTTTTTTAATGATAAGTCAAAGGCTGGAATTGGGGGAAGAGAGAGATGACACTTGATGATCATTATTTCTAGCCAATATAAGGGTCTCGTGGCCAAAAATAATCTTTTATATTCAAATTCCTAGGCTAGAAAAGCTGTAGTGAGACCTCTGGATTTCTGGGTAGTGTGAAAGAGCCTGAAAGAGCCTGTCTCAACATGACCTGCCTGGAACTGCTTTCTAACAGAGCTGGGGATGTTCTGCAGCTCCTGCCTGACACTTTCAGCAGCCACTTAAGTCGTAGAATCACAGAATCATTTAGATTGGAAAGAACCTTTAAAATCATCAAGTCCAACCATTCACCCAGCCCTGCCAAGGCCACCACTAGACCATGTCCCTCAGCACCACATCTACAGGGCTTTGAAATCCCTCCAGGGATGGGGACTCCCCTCCTGCCCTGGGCAGCCTGGGCCAGGGCCTGACAGCCCTTTGGGGAAGAAATTGTTCCCAGTATCCAATCTCAACCTCCCCTGGCACAACTTGAGGCCATTCTCTCTTGTCCCTTCACAAATTCCTGGGGAGCAGAGCCCGACCCCCCTGGCTCCAACCTCCTCTCAGAGCCAGCAGGTCTCCCCTCAGCCTCCTTTGCTCCAGGCTGGACACCCCCAGCTCCCTCAGCTGCTCCTGCTCAGACTTGTGCTCCAGACCCTTCCCCAGCTCCCTTGCCCTTCTCTGGACACGCCCCAGCCCCTCCATGTCCTTATGGAGAGAGGCTCAGGGCTGACCCCAGGATTTGAGGTGGGGCCTCACCAGTGCCCAGCACAGTTCTTTTTTTGTCTTTCAGTTCTGACCATCTCACTGCACCTCCCCTTGCTCTTCTGAACACCCTCTTGCTGCTGCCAGACACCAAGCAGACTCATTGTCATCCCTTGATTGCGGGTCAGCTCTTTTGGGTCCAGTTTTTAAATTCTAAGCTCAGGAAGCTGCATGTGGAACTCTTGCCCCTCCAGCTCCCAGGGCAGTTCCTCTCCTCAGCTGCCAGCAGCTATTTGGGGTGATGCAGTTTCCCTGGCTCTGGTTGCTTTGATTTCCATGGGTGATTTCCCTCTGCTTTCACCTCTTTTTTTTTTTATCAAGTCTAACTAGAAAATTGATGGGAAAAGCTGCATATGGCCTTTATAAAGACAGTATCAGTGTAACATTTTTCTTCGTCCTCTAAGGTGGGGTTTTCATCATTGCAAACAGAAAATGGAATCCAGCCTTTAATGTTCTTTTGGGTTTTGTTTTTCCTTAATCCTTGCAGAACATCAATCGAGTGGTGTTTGTTGGCAATTTCCTTCGGATCAACACAATCTCCATGAGGCTTCTGGCATATGCTTTGGACTACTGGTCAAAGGGACAGTTAAAAGCACTTTTCTTGGAACATGAGGTGAAATTTTCAACCTATTTTGTCTCCTGTCAGAATTCAAATCCTTAGTGGAACAGCTGTGTGGGGTCTGCAGTGGTGGGTGATCCACACTTCAGCAGGTTCCCACTTTGTTAATGCAGTGCCCAGTGTAGGATCACAAACCTGTGTATATCATTCATTAATTAACACCAGAACTGTTTATCACCAAGCTCTTCTTGCTTGTGAACTTTTTTTTTTTTAAGATTTTTTGACAGTCTAGATGATTCCTTTGCAGCTTTGCTTTCCTGTGTAGCACTTCCAGTTAGAATCTGTTCTGGAATGTGCCCGCATTTCATTGTTTCTCCCCAGCATCTTTTACAAGCTGTTAAAATCACACCATATGTGTGATGTTCTTGTGTCAGTTGTGTGCATTTACTTGCATTTTTAATAGATATTAGTACATGTTTTAATAGATATTCCTGTCTGCTCTTCAGGGTTACTTTGGTGCAGTTGGGGCTCTCCTGGAACTCCTGGATTCCCCCTGACTCTGGGCAGATTTCTGGATGTTGGACCTATGAAGTCAGGGAGCTTCCCGGGTCACTGAGCTCAAGTTTCACTTCAGAGCATCTGTTCATGGACTGTTAACTAATTGTGGATGACCTAATGAGCAGAGGAGAGGACTGTTGCATTTCTGTCTGTAGAGTTGAAACCCATCCTCAGTCTCCAGGCAGGTCTGTTCCATAGGAGTAGTATGGAAACCAAAGGTGTGTCTGCAACAGCTGTGGGACGTTCAGTTGCTGGCATCAAATAGCCCTTCTTATGTAGTCTTTATGGTGGTGACACCACAGGAGATGTGCACTCTGTTCCCTCCAACAAGATTCCTTGGGGTGCTGAAGGTCCCTCCCCGTTCACAGCAGGTGGAGTTCAGCTGCAGTGCTTTATGTTCTGCAGGTGACAGGTGTTGTGTTGGGAATTGTCTGTGGAGGGGGGACAGGACAACAGCACAGCCCTGCTGTGGAGCACCCTCCAGACCACTCCTCTCCCTGGGGACCCCTCCAGTGGCCTGTCACACACTCCTGTGTTCTCAGCAAGGCTTTGTTCCTGTTAGCACAGTTCCTTGTCTCTGTTAGAGAGGTGATGAGGGACAGCAGATCTGAGCCTTGGGGTCCCTCAGCCTGCTCAGCTCCGTTCCCATCTCGGCCCCTCACAGCCACCTCCTGGTGCCCTGGCTCTGCCAGCCTCTGGCCTGCAGATCTGCTGAAGGCAAATTGGAAGTTGAAATGGTGGGGCTTTGCTTTGTTTGGTTTGTTGGGGTTTATTTCTCTGTGTTGTGAATCTTTGACTGCATCTGACTACACCAAAGATACTGCTTTTCCTTTCAGCCACACGCCCGGGATCTGCTCTGTCATGTTCCATTTTGTGTTTAGTAACAGTAGTTTATGGGGGAAGCCTCTCGTTCCCACGTGCATGCTGCACCCTCCTCTGCTTTCTCCATGCCTGTGGTCCTGCATGCAGCCCCCAGACTGGGTTGCTGCAGCTGGGGCCCCTGAAGCTCTGAGGCTGTGGGTTTGGGAATGGTTTGGCTGGTCCCTGAATAAAGGGTCTCTCAGAGCAGCCGAGGGGTTGCTCGGGGACAGTTCAAGCAAGACGAGCAGCCTGTGTATGGTTTGTGACCCTACCTGCCTCCCGTGACTCTGCTTTCCCTGCTCTGCCCAGAAATCCAGCCCAGAAATCCCTCTTCCCAGGCTCAGACCTTGTGCTGGGTGTTGGGGAGCAGGCAGTGGGTGTTCCCCGTGCCCTGCTTCCCACAGCCGTTACTTCAGGCTCGTTACAGGATGGGGTGGCTGCCATCCCAGCTCCCACACAGCTCCTCAGCTCCAGGTTTCTGTTCAGATCAGCTGGTTTCCAGCTCTCTGAGCAGGATGCAGATGTGCTGGTGGATCCCCATGCCCCACAGCCTGTGTCCCATGCGGAGTGGCCACAGCAGCAGCACAGCAAACTGTGGCCAAGCTCTGCTCGCTGCTGCAGCCCCAGATCCAGGCTCTCCAAGGCTGATTTCTTCCCTTTTCAGCTCCAAAAGAGAGGCAATGGTGAATTCAGAAGATGTGCTTCTTGCTAGATCAGAGCCTTTGTGATATTTCCCTTGCATCCCTTCCTGTCAGCTCGGCTGGGTGAGCTGCAGGCACTGCATAAAGCCAAGGCACACCCTAAACTTCAGGTGACTGTGGGCCTGGAACTTCCTAAATGCATCCCATTATTTGACAACAACAATAATCAGAAAGAGTAGTGTTGATGTGAAAGGTGACCTTTCCTGTGTGCTGTCTGCAGGTGCTTTTCCTGCAGAACAGCACAGCTCTCAGTTGTATCCTGCTCTGCTTCCACTGGAACATGGCACTTCAGAGGTCTGGGGTTTCAGCGGGATGAGACGGTCACTGGGGTTTGGGTGGGAAAGGACCTTCCAAGGTTGCCTAGTCCAACCCCCTGCCATGGGCAGGGACATCTTAAACTAGACCTGTCGGACCTGGCCTCAAACACTTCAGGGATGGGGCAGCCACAGTGTCCCTGGGCATCCTGGGCCAGTGTCCCACAACCTTCACAGCAAAGAATTTCTTCCTCGTATTTCATCTAAATCTCCTTTCTTTCAGGTTAAAACTATTCCCCCTCATCCTCTCCCTCCCTGCCCTTGTCCCAGGCCCCTCCCCAGCTTTTCTGGAGCCCCTTCAGGCACTGGAAGGTGCTCTAAGGTCTCCCTGGAGCCTTCTCTTCTCCAGGCTGAACACCCCAACTCTCCCAGCCTGTCTCCAGAGCAGAGCTGCTCCAGCCCTTGGATCATCTCTGTGGCCTCCTCTGGACTTTCTCCAGGAGCTTCAAGTCCTGCTCCAGTCTTTGGTATCATACTTGAGTGCTGCTGTGCCCTGATCAGGTTTATTTAGTCCCAGGGCTTCTATACAGGTGTGGGGAGGTGTAGAAGCCTCCCCTGGCTCCTTGCAGTGCACACAGGAAGGGTGATTTGTTACTAATGCAGTTGCCCTTTGGGAGCTGAAGGCCAAAGGAAGGAGGAATCCCACCTGGAAATGGTTTTGACAGGCAGAGGGAAGCTGTGGTGAGCTGAGGAACCTCTTCAGGGCTGAGGAACCCTTGCAGCTCCCCTGCAGCCTGGTCTGCACCAATCCCTGCCCTCAGGCACTGGGGTGGGTGCCAGGCTGCCATCCCTGGGAGCACAATCCCATGGGATTCCCACACTCTTGCACACTTGTGTCTGTGACTCCTTTTCTCTGTGGGTTTTGAGTAGATCCCGTGTGGTCTGATGCCCAACACCAAACTCCCTGGTGTATTATTGGCCTGCTTTGTTTTTCTGTTTGTTTGTTTTATTGTTTTTCTTCTCATAATAAAATTCTACAGTTATTTTTATATACTTGAAGCTTCTGTTTGCTTCTTGTCTTGTGCTTCTGAGCTGCAGAGCCAAGGGGTGAGCCCTGATCTGAACAGGCCTCAAGAACATGCCAGAGAAATGGGTGCAAACGAGTTGAATTTAGGAGCTTATTAAAAATAACTTGATTATTCTTCATTCCCTGCATGTCCTGGGCCCTGGAAACCAGCTGCATTTCAAAGCATGTTCATTCGTGGAGGAGAAAAACTTGTTTCCAGCATCATTCTGGGGCAAATTACAGCATTGTAGGGGTTGATGAAAGACTCCTTTGGTGGTAGGAGATGGTGGGGGCTTTGGAGGCCCTCAATGGTAGGGGCTGGATCAGAGGGGGAAGCAGGAACTGTGGGGTGGGAATAAGGAAAATAATTGTGTTTTGTACGTTTTGGTGCTAGATCCAGGCTGGCTTGGCCAGCCCCTCTGCTGCTTTGTCCCACCAGTGGGAATCTTCACCCAGCCAGCTCTTCGTGGCCGTGCCTGGCGCTTCTAGACGATGACTTGGAAGGCAACAAGAAGCTCGCTCCTTGTGTTTCCTCCTGGGGAAGGTGAAGCAGAACATCTCCAGGTGGGACCTGCCCTCGGCACCCAGCTCTGGGGGTGCAGCCAAGCACTAGAGGGCAGCAGCTCTCCGCGCTGGGTGGGACAGCGGGACAGGGGACAGCAGGACAAGGCAAAGTTCCTCCACGCCAGCTTTCTGCAGGGATCACAACTTGGGTTTGTCCTCAGCTGCACAAGCCAAACGGGAAGAGGCAGCTGTGGGGTGGAGAGAGACCCGGGAGGAGGAAAAGGGGCTTTTTCCAGCCGGGCTGCGGGAAATCCCCTGGGGCTGAGGCTGGGATCCCACCCCGTGCTGGCTGGGAGGTTGGCGTTGGCGCAGCCCCCGCTGCCTGTCCCGGGAGCTCGGGGCTTTGTGCTGGGAATGTTGTTTGGAGGAGAAACATCATCTTCCCGAGGCCAGGCCGTGCCCGGGACCTGCAAAATCCCCCTGGGATGGGGATTTCCAAGGCGCGTTCGGGTGATTTCCCCGATCGGCACCGTCTGGGAGTAAAGCTCCGATCCAGGATAGGGAATCCAGGACAGGGAATGCTGCTACGGACCCTCCCTCCCCCCGATACCCATCTCCCAGGTTCCCCCTCCACCTAGACCGGGGATCAGAGCCCTCCCCCTTGGGAACATCCCTGAGGTGACCCAGGGCTGGTTGATGCGGGATATTCCCCTTTTCCCACCTCCAGGCTCTCCCAGGTGCAAACTCCGCCCCCCCCCCCCCCCCCCCCCCTCCCTGCAAACACACCCCCTCTTCCAAAAAAAACCACAACAAACCACCCGCTTTTATTTACAGTTCAAGTCAAATCAACACGCGAACCGGTGGGTTGGTTGTTGGCTTTTTTGTTTTTTTCCTCGTTTTTCCTTAAGAATAGTGTGATTAGCAAAAAAGGCGCATTATTAGAATTCCAAAATAGCAATTAAATATACAAAAATAGAGCTTACAAAAAAAAAATATCCAAAAAAAGGGAAACAAAAAAAAACCAAACCGAACCACCCCAAAATAACCTTCCCCACCCCCCACCCCCCAAACCTCCCCCAGCGAACTTTTGTTGTGTTTTACAAAAGGTTCTGCTGCAGAATTCGTAGTGTAACAAACACGTCTATGAGGCTCCACGCTCCATAAACAGGGAATCGCGCGGTATTTACAAGGAGAGAGGGAGAGAGGGAGGGAATGACACACCCGGAGCCTGCGCCCGTGAGAGAGGGGCTGGGAAAAAAACTGCTGCCCTGGGACACCCTCCTTCCAGAGGGAAAAGAAAAACGGGAGTCAAAGAGTTTTACAGCCCAACGTGGGGAGGTGTTTGTTCCGGTGCCTGGATTTGGTGGGAGAGGCAGTTTGGGTGCTCCGTGCTGGGGGTGTTGGCAGAGCCAAATGCTGCTGGCTCAGGTATTGCCCCCCCAAACCAGCCCATAAACTTCCCCCCCTCCCCCAAGGCTGGAACCCAAAGGAGAGGATTGCTGCCTGCTCCCACAGCAGGTTGGAGGTGGCTGTGGTGGCCACCAGCTCTCCTGGCTGATGGTCCACGCCAGGATGGTGCCCGGGGCAGGGACCAAGGGCCATGCTGAGGTAGCCCGTGGTGCCGAGGAGGGGGCAGTCCCCCCCCTGGGGGGGGGAACCAAAGCCCGTCAGACCCCACATCACTATCCCCACCCTCCCTGCCACCTCCCCGGGGGTGACACCGGCTCCTCTCCGAGGAGCAGCAGGTGCCTCCTCAGCACCCAACACAGGCACGAACCCTGGCCCTCGCTGTGCCCGGGGGGGGGGGGTGGGTAGGCAAGACCCACTTTTCCAGGTTGGAATCGCAAAGGCAAAGGTGACTTTTCTGTTCGATAACGGCGAGGAGGAGAACGGGCAGGAAGCAGCCGTGATGCTGCGGGATCCCTCCGTGAATCCCGGGCAGCGTCTCCGAGGGCGGCAGGTGGGACCAGCAGCGCCGGGAGGTGACGCTTCCCTGCAGCCTGCGGGGCGGCTCCATTCGGCTCCCGCTGCCGGAGATGGGATGTGCTGGAAGAAGGATGTCGTGCAGGGCCCCTCCTGACCCCGGGAGAGGAAACCGAACCCCGGAGCCTTCATCCCGGCCCGGTGCGGTGGGGACAGGTTTGTGGGGCGCGGGGTATTTCCCCGTGGGCCTTTAAAGTGCTGCGGGCTCCCCGCAGGGCCGGCAGTGTCCGGGCCCGCCCCAGCCCCTCCGTGCCGCAGTGCTTTGGTTGTCTCCGAGTCCCCGGGGCGGGCGGTGGGGCAGTCCCCGGGAGGGTGGAGCTATACGATGTTCTCAGCCCCGGGGAGGGGTCCCTGGGGGGGGCCGGGGTCCTGCTTGCTGTGCAGCTGGGCCAGCTGCAGCACCGGCATGTTGCAGAGCGGGCAGACCTTCCGCACCTCCAGCCACTTGATGAGGCACCTGGGGACACACACACACACACACACACAGAGACACGGGGGGTGAGGACAGGGGTGCTGCAAACCCCCCCCTCTGCACCCCACCCGGTGCACCCTGTGCCCCTGCCGGGTGGGGGGCCACCCCAGAGGGTGAAAAGCCAAAGCCCAGGGAACCACCTGGCAAGTCAGATCCATTCTCACTTTCTTCCCTGGAGGTGCTGCCAAATTTTTAATTTGCCATTTTATTGCCTTGACATTTTACTAGGGCATTTGTGTGTGTGTGTGTGTATACATAGATTTTTGTTTGCATATACTTGAGATATAAAATGTACATCTATTTATAAAACAGATACAAACACGTACACACACACACACACTGAAGTGCATACAATGCATATATACACAAAAAGGGAGCTATGAATAAATGACTTTTATAAATACATCTTCTATAGAATGTACATACACATTGTATGTACCAGACATTTTATATCTATTGTAGATATAATGTCTGCATATATAGATTATCCACATAGAATTCAGAGTGTTGTACATTTTTATAAAATACATCTCTATAACATTTATATCTGTATGTTTTTCACAGACTACCCTGAGCTGGGAAGGATCCATGAGGATCATCAAGGCCACCTCTGGGCTCCTCACAGGACAACCTCCAAGTTAAACCCCAGAGCCAAGAGCCTTGTCCAAACACTTCAAACATCAACAGGCTCAGGGCTGTGGCTGCTTCCCTGGGGAGCTTGTTCCCATGGCTCTCAGTATCTGTTTTATAAGTATCTATGCATTTTATATACGTAAATATATACATTTTATGTCTGTGACTATATAAAACACACACACAAAGGTTTATGTGCACTGTGGACTATAAAAAGCCTCTATATATATCGAGAGAAGTGGCTTTGCCAGCTCACAAGAGGCTCTTTGCTGCTCCAACACTCAGCTTCATTGCACAAAGTGCTTTTGCTGCAATTCCCTTCACTCTCCTGGAATTGGGGTGGGAAGAACCCTGGGCAAGGAGCAGTGGCAGCAGCCAGGAGCCTCCCCAGGCTGCAGGGCTGGCTTTGGGGCAGCCCAGCTTCCCTCCCCTGTTGCCCAGACTCACTTTCTGTGGAAGGCATGTTTGCAGGGACAGATCCCCAGCTCATCCTTGGGCTTGAACTCCTCCAGGCAAACGGCACAGATCTGAGAGGTGCGAGAGGCAGGGAGAGAGGGGCAGTCAGCTGCTGGGGCACAAAACAGAACCCCCCAAAAACCTGCCCCCTAAGCAGTACCCTCAGCCAGCTTCCATCTGCCCTTCCCTGCCTTTGGTTGTGGGGAGGAAAAGGGCAATTTGGTTTCTGATACAGCAAGGATACTTGGGGATGGAGAGAGAAATCCCTGCTCGTGTCACACAGGAAGGAACCTGCTCTTCTGCTGGAAACCCTGTTTTGATCAAGAAGGTGCTTTTTTTTTTGCCCCCTCCCGTGCTGCATGACAAATGTCTGGGAGGTTTCTCCATCCCAGAGGGGGGCAATTCCCCCTAAAGCCTTCCCAGACTTTGCTGCTCAGCCTTTGGGATCACCAGCTGATCTTCCTTTCCTGGTGGAGGGGACCTTGGGAGTCTCCAAGACTCAAAATCTGGGGGCTATTTTGATGTGCCGGGAGGCTCTGGGCTGCAGGGGGGACAGATCCACACTGCTGCTTGATCCCTGGGCCCGAGCTGCATCCACAGGGATAACTGGGAAAAGGCAAAGGCAGCTTCTCTATCCCAGGGCTGGGAAGAGCAGTGGCTGTTTTCCCAGTTCAAAGTCTCCTTCCCCTCCCAAGCCACCAGGTTTTCCTGACTAATTTTTGATATTCCTGGGAATTTTGGCTATTCCTGGCTCTTCTTCTCCCAGCTCCTCTGGCTTGGGAGTCTCCAGCAGTCCGAAACAAGGGCCAGCCCTGCTGCCAAAATCCCTCAGGATGAGAGAGGCAGCCGGCAAGCGCCGCCGGAGGCTCCCGGCTTTCCCGGGAATGTGGCACCCGGCGATACTTTCCAGCTCATCCCAGACTTTTTAAACTGGCTCAGCTTCTCGCCTTGGTCCCCGAGGAACACACACACACATCCTGAGCCACGTGAAAGCCTGGGAGAGGCGGCATGATGGAAAAAAAAGAGGCAAAACAAGCCCAGAAACACGGGGCTGAGGAGCTCGGCGGGGACTTTCCCTCCGCGAGGCTCTGGGAGAGCCTTGGAAACCATCCCAGGATGTTGCAAAATCCCACCCCCCACACACACACCCCCCACCGTGCTCTGCTTTCCAGAGCTGCTCACTGTAAATACCAACATCCAAATGCCCAAAAAGGGATATTTTAGAGGGAGACAAGAGAAAATCCTTTCCAGCCTTTCCCGAACAGCTCGAGCTGCTCTTATCCCCCCCTGCCTCATCCTCCCTGAAAACGGTTGGGCTGGGAGAGCTGGGAACAGAGATGGAGGAGGAGGACAGAGGGTTATCACTGCCATTCCCAGCTCCATCGTGTTCCCAAATCCCTCCAGCAACGAGCTTCTTGCCCTGGGAAGTGCTTTTAAGTCTGTGTGATGTAAAAAAACCTGGCTGCAAGTGAATTTCATGTGAGGGGATCACAAGTCACCCCGAAGTAACCCCAACAGAAGGAACAAGGCCCTCCTGCCCTTGGGATTTCACCCCTCGGCTGCAGGGAGCAGAGGCTGAGGATGAAACATGGGATGGGCTCTTGTTGCTCTGCTCAGGGATTTACAAATAATATAAAAAAAAAGGGGTCATAGACAAATGGAGCTGGTATTTAACAGAGGAGTGGACTCGTGTCTGGGATGCTGGTGGGCATTTTTGTTGTCATTAGGGGAAATAAATCCAGGCTGGGTTTGGAGCGAGGTTCCAGCAGGTTCCTGCTCAACTTCAGCAGAAAAAATGGTCAGTAAATAAGGACTCTGAGCCCAGAACCAGCCTGGAAACATGTGGTGAGCAGCTCCTGGGTCTTACAACTCCCAGGGCAGGAAGGCAGAGGTAGATTAGGGTAACACTCCAAGACCTGTTTCAGCCTCTGGAGATCCTCTTATCTGGTGACTGCAGAGGGACCTAGAGGAGCCACTTCCACACCCGGGGCAGTGGCTGGCACAGCTTGAAACCAAGTTTAAAAGCAAGTTTAAATGCAAAGTTGTTTAAACGCCAAGTTGAGGTGCAAAATCCACTGGGGCTTTGCTTTCCAGCTGCCACAGGCTCTGCCCTCCTCCTGCATCTGACAAGAAACCCCTGCAGTTTTGGGGCTGCAAAAGGGTTTTTAATTCTTAACATATCCATGGAGACCCCCTTTGCCTGCCTCTTCCAGCCAGCTCTTCCCTGCAAAGCAGGAGCACGACAGGCAGGATCCTGAGGAGATCGTGTTTACTTTCGATTTGAATTCAATCCCAGCAGAGTCTCCTCTGCTCGAGGACAGTGGCCTGCAGGGATGTGCTTGGAATTGTCAGGACTGGAGGGGACAACCCACCAAGGGACACTGTAACAGCCCAGCCTACATCTGCCTCCCCTTTTATCCACAGCTTTTTGTCACCATGATAACAATAACGCAGCAGATAATTAAAGGAATGCATTAAATAATAATAATCATGCAGAACCGAATAATAATGTGACAAATAATAACAATAATATTGTAAATAATAATAATAATAAGCAATAAAAGCCAGAGGGGACCCAGGAAGTGGAGGGAGGTGGTTTAATTCAGACTGACTTTGCAGATGTGCCTTTACTGGCGGCACGAAGGAGCAATTAGAAAGAGAAAAGCAGTGCTGGGGAGGGATGGAGCTGCTGGCTCAGCTGTGAACCTGCCCCTGTCAGGGCAAGGAGCAGAGCAAACCCTGCTGTGCCTGGTGCTCCTGAAGGAGTTAGGTTTGAGTTCTGGCACCTTCCTGCCTGTGGCAGCCTCTGCCTGAGCTCATCCCCTCCCCAGCGTGAGGAAGAGGAGGGTGCAGGAGACCCAGGGAGGTACTCACCTCGTGTAGGTTCAGCTCCTTCACCTTTTCCTTGAGTATAACCTGTAAGAGACAGAGCTGGGTCAGGACACAGCTCCTGCAGGAAGAACCTCACACAGCTCTCCCATCTAACGCCCCAGTAGAACTGGAATCCCCCAGTAGATCCATGGAGCACATCAGATCTTCACCCCCGTGCAGACAGGGCAGGAAGGCAGAGCTGCCACAGCTGCAGCCACTAACACCAGGACCAAACCCAAGAGGTCTCCTCCCAAATTTAACCTCCCAGGCTCCCACACTCTGTGAGAAGCTCCTGCCACTTCATTTTCACTCCATCCAGGCTGGACACCTGGAGAGGGCTATAAATCCAGGACGACCACATGTTCTCCTATCAGCCCAACTCCAGCCAGTTTCCTGCTCAGCCATAGATCAGAGGGAGAACAAATCCACAAGCCCTGCAGAAAACAGGAGGTGGAAGCAGCAAGGTGACACCTACCCCTCAGCTGTGTGTATTTGAACGAGGGCTCTGGCCTGTGTGGGTGCACACAGCAAACAGCTGGGTGTGCCAAGGTGCTGTGGAGGTGGTTCCTATGAGAGGTTCCTATGAGAGGTCCCTACGTGAGCCCCCACAGCTGCAGGTTATCCAGAGCAGCTGGGTCCAACCTGGGGAGCAAATCTGGACCCCCAAAAACATCATCTGATTGCTGAGGAAGTGCCAGCATTACTGCTCACCAGCAGGAAATACGGTGAGGGTTTGGAGAGGTTGCCCAGTTGAGGTGCTCCAAGGGTGGGGATGTCCCCACCACTCAGGAACCTTGTCTGAAAACACAGAGACCTGCAGACTAACGAGTGAGAGATGCTCCTGGGGTGCCCAGCTGGTAGAAAGAAATTAAATCAGTGGGGACAGAAGTTTGCCTGGGCATCACAGCTTCTCGATGAAGACCAAAAGCCTCCCAAGAAGGACAGCACAACCAAAACCTGCAGGAGTGACCACTCCAATGAAGAAGACAACTTACGGGGCATCATCTCACCTGTTTGTAGGCGTAAAGCTCTTTGTGTGCTTGATGTCTGAGCCTGCAATGGAAACAGAGGGAAATGTGAATCCAGGCCAAAATGCCCGTCTGGCTGTAACACCCTGAGGGTTTCATCTCCCTCCTTTCCTTGTCTTGTCTTTTTTAATATGTCATTTCAGACACAAGAATGGTGGCACCAAACAACACACTTAAGCAACAGGCAACATTCCCTGCAGCCAGGAAGGTAACATCTCCACCCAGAAACACACAACCTCCTACCATCTTCCTCCTCTGACCCCCCAGTTTTCCACGCAGACATCACCTGAACTGTTAGAACCAGCAAAAGCTGTTGAGTAGATCAGGAGCTGCCATAAATACTCCCAGATTCCCAGAAGACCCCAGCTGGGTGTTCAGATCTTGGGAAAGCTCTGCTCCCACTTGAGCAAGGATGGGGAGGGAGACCTCCCTGCTCAGACGTTTCCCACGAAAGCTCACATTGTGCTGCTTGGGTGATGCTGGGTTCCTCAAACACAACTTTATCTTCTGCCTCCCAAACTCTTGGGAATCACTGAATCATTAAGGTTGGAAGAGACCTCTAAGATCACCAAGTCCAACCATCAACCCAACACCACCATGCCCACTGAACCATCTCCTGAAGTGCTATGTCTACACATTTTTTTAACACCTCCAGGGATGGTGACTCCACCACTGCCCTGGGCAGCCTGTTCCAATCCCTGACCATTCCTTCAGGAAAGGAATTGTTCCTCATGTCCAATCTAAGTGTTCAACAAGAGGTCATTGCCTGGGTGAGCAAGCAAAGGATGAGTGTTTATCCAAAGACAACACCAGAGCACAAAGCTTTGGAGGAGAAGCAATGGGATGTCTTCCCTCTCCTGCCCCTTATCACAGAGCAGGGGGCAATTTAATAACCAGAGACATAACGAGCTGCCAAAAAACCACAGGAAAATAAATTATATCTTGGGGTTTTTGTGGGTTTTCTTAATCAGGAGAGCAAGTGGGGGTGTGCTATGGTACAGCATGGGGTGACAAGCCCACATGATGACCCAGGGAGCTCTCTGGAGCAAAATCAGGTTTATAAACTGCATAAGCTGCTTTCCCTCACCTGCTTTTCAAACCACTGTGCTCAGCACAAATTTGGGGTTTTTTGGGATTATTTTTTCCCCAGTAGCATCCATTCCTGGATTAAATCAAGAGATGGAGATGGAGGGGGATGAACCTATTCCAAAAACTTCTGCCACAGCGGGAAGTCCAGCCAGTGGCAGGAGGAATTTGAACTCAGGAGAAAAGGGCAGCCCCCCTTCCCTCCCTCTCCAGCCTCCTCTCTCCGGGTGGGAGCATTTGTCCCCATTCCTGGGGATGGAGCAAAAGAGCAAACACAAACCCACATCACATCCCTGCATAGTTTTCAGTTCAAACTATTATTAATAAACCATCATTCCACAGCAAAACAAGCAGCAGCCCTTTTCCCACAGCCCGTGGAGAGCTCTGCAGGCATCAGCTGGCCAGAGATGCTGATTATCTTCCTAAAATAAATACATTTAAAAAAAACCAACAACACTAATATTGCCTCTCACTACAAGACGTGGCATTTAGTGAAGTGCTCTGAGAGGGAAAGAGTTGGCCCTGGACTTAAAAAAGATGTGTGGGTCTGCAGGGCTTGGAGAGCTGTAGGAATATTTTCCCCAGCCAGCCTCGAGTGTCGTTTCAGATGGGAAACCCCCTTGCCTGTCATTTCACTTCTCCAAAAATATTCTGGGGGGGTTGTCTCAAACTCCAGCTGTTTCACACTGAGCTCTCAGGGACTTTCTGGTCCTGCAAGGCTGCAGTGGGTGAGTTGTAAAATTAAGATTGCATAAATACATCCCTGTCCTTTTGGCTCCAAACCACACACCCACCAAAAATGTTATGGGCCTTAAAAGTTGAGGAATGGGTAAAAATGAACTTTAATGCTGCAGAGAGAAACCATAAATCAGCTCCTGAGCCCTGGATTTATTGGGGAGCCATCTGCCCCCCTCTAGAGATAATGTCTGGAAGGGAACCTGCCTGCAGAGCCAGGGATCAAACTGCAGCAGGCAGGAAGAAGGAGGCTGGGGTCACATCCCTGGGCCAACGACCCTGAGCAGAAACACGAGCAGAAGATGCAGGAACAATAGAGAAAACAGGATGAAACCAGCCTGATCCGCAGGGATCCCGGCGGCTGGGAAACCGGTTATGAAACACAGATGGGGCAAAGCTGGGGCCTGTGTGCAAGGGGAAAAACTCTCCCAGCTCAGGAAGAAGCATCTGACAGAGCTCTGGTGGCTGCTGGGGTGTCCAGCCCCCATGTGCTGGAGCCACCAGAGGGAAGGTGTCAGGCAGAACAAGCCCAAGCATCTGTGGATGCCGTGGTGGCATCTGGACCAGCGGCGGGGAGGAAGCGACCACCTGGCCATGGATCTGTGCAGCTCCGTGTCCTCGGAGCACGGATGCTCCAATAGATGGTGCTGAGCTATACAGGGAGACTTTGGCCAGAAAAAAAACCCTCCCTGGAGGTTAGAGGGAACAGCTCAAGCACATGCGGTGCCGAAGCGTGTGAGCTCCGTCTGCTCCTCCGTGGTTTCCTTCCAAAGCCAGGATCCTGGGCCAGATGGATCCCAGTTGGACGTGGCGCAGCTGTCGTAACGAGACCCTGGATCCTGGCAAGGGCTCCTCCCCGTTGGACCCAGGGCTTCATCCATCTCGTGTCAAGAGCTGCGACTCCAGAGGAATGTCTGGCAGATGGCTGGTCTGGAGAAGGGACCACACAGCATCTCACCAGCCCGCCCGCGGCTGCAGAGGGTGCGGGCGCACGCGCCGCCACCCCTCCCTGGATTCAGCCCATCCCTGCATGTCGTGACTGTCTCTCCTGGATTTTGTGATCCCTTCCTCAGCCTTCCTTTCCCGAAGGAAAGGGAGCACGCCATTTCTTTGGGTGACACTGAGTCACCTATAGCAAGTGACCGGCTGTGGGAATAAAGGGCAGAGGGAAAGGTTTTTGCTTGGAGTTTCAGGGACATGGGATTATTACTTCCATTAACTCCACGGAGATCAGACACAAACCTCTGCTTGCAAAACTGCATCACCTTCTCCTGCCCTTCTTTTAATTTTTCCAAGAAGAGGCAGCAGCCATGAGGGTGGGACCTGTGCTTTGTACCTGAGTCCTCTGCAGCAGCAGCAGAGCTCAAGATTCCCCTGGACTGTCCACAAGCAGCAAAGATCTTTGCTTTGCTTTTGGCTGGAATTCCTGCCGGAATTCCTCCGTTTTGAGCCAAACTGGGTAAAAATGTCACTTCTTCCTCCTGTTGGAGCAGGGAGCTCTGGACTGACAGTTGCAAAGTGCAGCCTACGTGCCCTTCTTCCCCACCACATCCTTTATTTAATGCTGTGAGGTCTGAGATTAGGGATAAATACACCAGATATTGGCTCTTCCAGGCTCCGGATGCCTCCTCAGCCAGGGGTGTGGAGGAGGCCTCCATGGGATGCCTGGGAGCAGGCAACGAGATATCCAGGGCCTGGAGGACAGTATTATTTGCCAAATATTTGCAGATGTGGGAGTGGGAGTAGGAGTGGAGGGAGAGGGAGAGGATGGGCTGTGCTGCCTCTGCACCTAGGCAGGGCCTGGGGGAAGCCACTGCTACCAGCAAATAATCCCTGTGGGTGTGAGCAGAGCCCTGGAACTGCTGATGGGACCATTCCTGCCTGCTGCCCTCTGCCCTGGGTTGGTTTCTCTGTGACCACAGGGTGTGCTCGTTAAATTAACACCTCTCTTTATACAGCCTCCAGACACAAACTGTACTAAAGCCAGGTATCACATTGCAGGAGGGGTCAGGAATGTGTGGGGGTAACCCAGGTGGCTTTAGCAGCTGGTTGGGGAGGAGGAAAAGCTCAATTTCAATTCAACATCTTAGTTTGTATATAAAAATATGGCACAGGGCTATGGATATTCCCTTCCTAGGCAGCCAGCATCAAATGGCACTGAAGGGGAGCAACATGGCAAGCCCTTCCTGGAGCAATCCTTTGGGATGCTCTGCACTCACAGGCATGTGGTCCTCATCCCACTGTCCATCTACAAGGCTTTTCAAACCACACTGAAGCTTCTTCTACCCCACCCAATCTGAGATTTGACAGCAAGTTCAAAGGAGGTGGATGCTCCTGAGGCACATCAGCACAGCTAAAATCCATGGCACAGCCAAACCCTCCAAAATGGGGGCTGGAGGGATCTTCTTTGAGTCTGTTTTGCCAATAATAGAGCTAAGGGGGGTGGTTTGAAGAGCAATTTATAAAGTCTCCATAGGGTTTTGGGCTATAAAGGGATCATGAGATGATCTAATCCAGCCTCCCATCTATCATAGGTCGTTAAACAGCACTTCATTACTCCTGGGAATGGGAGCCAAAACAGCTCATCCAGAAAGGGGCTCTGTCTTGATTTAAAGACATGAGGAGACAGAGGACTTGCCACTTCCCCTGCTGGCTTGTTTCAATGGTTACTCACCCTCTCTCTTACAACATGCCTCCAGCTTCTAAATTTAAAGATTTTCTGGCTTGATCTTCCAGACATTACTACTTGTTATTTCTTATTTGGGGCAGAACACACCCAGCAAGACCCAGTGCCCAGGAAAATACTCTGAAAGCCCAAACATCTCTTCATTTTGCAAGAGAGCCACACAGGTCCAAGCTCAACCTGGGCAAAACAAGTCCTTGAGCCTTCTGAACACCAGCTGACTAATTCTTTTGCATCCCCTCCCACTGGTGTCCCAGTTTAAAGGTGAACACTGGATGCAGATGCAATATCCCAGCACAGACTTTGTGGAGTTAATGTGGAGCACTGAGAGACAAACTGCCTGGTTGGGGATGATCCCTCAATCTGTTTCTGCAAGGGTGGACACATGTGTTGCACCTTCAAACAACTGTTTTTTGGGCAAAGGTGAAAAGGTGATGCCCAGGCAGCCCACATCACCCCTGGGTAAGCCTGGGTTTGGGCTCACCTGCAAGTTTTATGAGGCTTTGCTTCATACTGAGTAGAAATAGGTAGAAATTATCAAATGTTTAGAAGGCAGCACTGAAATCTTGCTTCTCTGGTCCACAAAAGCAGGACAGAATGTTCTCTACACCCTCTGGATAGAAAGCCTGGCAGGACTGGCTGCTGTGAGCTGGCCAGATGCAGCTTCCACGGTGCAACAAAAGATCAGGCATGTGTCTTACGGGCACAGAGGGAGGGGATGCGATGGATGTAGGGCTAGCAGGGAGCTGGGGCCATCTGAAAAGGCAGTGGGGAAGGAAAGGGGATGGAAAAGATTCTCTGCAACATGGCAGGAAAGCTCTGGGCACAGAGGAGTGCAGCTGCTGCCAGCAGACAGGTGCCCTCTGCTCCCAGCTGCAGGGAGAGGCACAGCTGGCCCCACATCCCAGGTTATCAGCACAACTTGCCCCCGAGTCTGAGGCACCGTGTTCTTCCCTGTTCTCTTTCCCTCCCACAGGAAGAGTTTCTCCTCTCAATTAGTTGCCCAACTCTTTCCCTAGTGGCTCCTAAAATAATTAAAACAAACCCCAGCCTGGAACAACCTTTAAGCTTCCCGCCCCGCTCCCCATTGTTCAGATTAACAAATCACCCCTGCATCATTAATCTCCAAACTGCACTGTTGAACGAGCAATTTGTGCACAATAACCCACGGAGCAGGTATTAAACATTCCTTCAGCACGGAGCACACAAGTTACTCATTACAGAGGGAAACGTGTTGAAACACTAAGCAGAAGGCAGGAACCATAAAATGTCCCTTTCCAGTCTTTTTGAGAAGCCAACCACGTTTTCATGCCCGTTTGAGCGTACGTGTAAATGTCTCTCCTACTTTTAAAGCAGGTAATGGAGCTGCCCTGGGAGACTGAAGCTCTGGGTCCATCAGGTCTATCAGGGATGGGTGTTGGGTCTGACACGACATGGCTGAGCAAATTATCTGATGATGAGGGGAAGTCAAACCACCGCAGGAGTCACATCAGGTTGGCACCAGACACCTCGTGGAAAGATAAGGTGATGCCATCCTCTTTCTGGGATGGAGGGATGGGTGACAGGCTCCACCAGATCTTGGAAGCAGCTGGGGAACACTCCCTTACCTGATCAAGTAGCAACAGAAGAGCAAGCTGAGGATGAAGACGAAGATGGCGGTGCCAAAAACCACGATGTATATGTTGAGAGGCAGGTTCTGGAACCCGATGTTCGGCATCCTGAAACTGTAATGCTGGAAGTCTGAGCTCATGGGTAGGCTGTGGAGACAGGGAGAAAACACGTGGATGTGAGGCTCCTTTGGCAGCACAGGATGCCCTTCTGAGAACAGTGGCCCCTCCAAAGGCCAGCAGAGGGGATGGAGAGGGCAGCCAGCAATGCTGCCTTCTCACTCCTCATCCCCCAGGGTTAAAGCATCCTTGCCCGAAACTGAGCCCTGAAAACAAAGCAAGGCTGATCAGCTGGGGCTGGGACTTTTCTTCTCCTGCTGTGAGCTTCTCCTCCAGCTCTTCTCCCCTCTGCCCTACGCACATCAACCTTTAAGTTAAACTCTGCATCAGATGGACAGCAGGTACTCGCATCTGAGTGGCTCTGACTGTAGCCAATGTCCCCTTAATCCCTCACTAATTAGGTCAAAATACTGCAAGCAGCCAGAGAGCCTTCCAGCAAGGCAGCTTTGCCTTCCCTTCCCCTCCTCTGCTTTCTGAGATAAATTCCTTATTCCATAGAAATCCCCCCTCCAAAACCATCAAGCATGTGCATGAACCAGCTGGGGTTCCACATGCTCCCACTGCACCAACAGAAAGGAGAGGACAAGGACACTCCCACCTGGCAGCGCCACCAAGAAATTATAGGGGCCATAAAAGAGGCTTCCTTTGTCTTTTTCAATGTGAGATCCAGGTTTGCTGGATTTTTGCAGTTTTCAGCTTTATTCCTCAGTACAACCCCAGGCTGCTTCCCCCCAGCAGAGCCCCAAAACACCCACAAGCAGAAGATGCAACAATTTTGGCTGTCGACATCTCGGACGTGTGACCAAAACCTCCCTCCCCTTGGAAAGAACCAATTAAAACACGAGCAGCTGTCTGGGATAATGACTTCAACATATCATCTCTCTCATGATTTGGGTTTTATGATTCATGGCATGGGATCCTAATATTTTACAATAACCTTAACAGAGTGGTTTTTAGGCAGAAAACCAGCCCAATGTCTCTGTATCGCCGTAAAAACCCCCTTGCTGCCGTAACACTCAAAACACTTAACTGGAAAGCACATATATTTATATTTTCTTTTTAATATTCCTTCTACTGGAATAATTTTCTAAGCCATTCACCCCTGAACGAGTACAATCATCTCTGGCCAGGCATAAAGTTCACCCACTCACAGTTTAGAAAAAAGGAAGTTAAAACTATGCCTCGTTTTCCTTCCGGCCCACAGGAGAGGGCCGGACCTGGTGTGCAAATAAATTTCACAATGAGCAGGGCAAGTGCCTGCAGCCTGAACCCCACTTCTCAAATAAAATTACTGAGGGATAACAAAACCCTTCCCTGGAGCAGGGAGTTTTCAATGGTACATTAGCTGCACAGCTCCCAGTTTTGCAAGGGATGGCAGGGAAACCACAGGACCTGAACCCAAAGGTGCCAGGGATTGATTAACCAAACATCAAAGCATCCTCTGAACATCCTGCTCCTTCTCCAAGCAGCATCCTGGCTGCTGCATCTCCTTTCTCCCTTCACACTCCTCTTTTTTGCCAAACCTCCAACCTCCCATCTAATCTGCGTGGCTCCTTGTGTGTTCCCCAGGTGCTATGCAGGGAGCAGACTCACCTTCCATCCTGGCTGTGTCACTGGCTCTAGCCCTTCACCCACACCCTCCTCGCCGAAGGCAGCATCTCCTCCAGCACCCAATGCCTGCCCGAGAACCTCCTGCTCCAGCTGCTTTCGGTTTCCTGGGCTCACTAGAAGTTTCCAGATGATTTCTGGTAAAGCCTGGACTTGATTAAAGCCTCCAGAGAGCAAGACGCACGTTCAGGAACTCTCCCAGCCAACGTGGAAATGCTACAAGAGCGCGGGGAGCCGACACGCCCCCTGCCAGCACTGGTGGGGATGGGATTTTATAGCACAGCAACTACCCAGCAGCTCATGCTCCTCCACCAATGCTGGCTCTGCTCAGCTGAGCAGGTTTGCTTTGCAAATCAATTCAAGAAAGCCCAAAGCAGCCCCCAAACCTTTGTTCCCAGCTCTGCTGGAGTTAATGCACAGCTCAGCGCGGCTGCGTGGGGCTGGGTTTGGTTTGTCTCCGCGCCGCTTGCTGGGTCAAAGGGATTTTAGATGGTTCAGGGACTCAGTCACAGTCACGCAACAGAGGATGTTTCAGCTGGAGGATGAGGTTCCAGCTGTCCCCACTTGCCCTCAGGCTTGTGTCAATAGTCTCTGGTGTCGGCCAAGGTGTTGGTCAACATTGACCGGCTCCAGCTCTTCAACCACTCAAGAGAAAAACCAAATGCCCTCAGTTTGGGAAAGCTCAAGGTGATTTTTGACAAGGAAGGAGAGACCACTCTTGGAGAAGAAGCAACAAGACCAACCAGCACCAGACTACTATTTTTCTTTCCTTTACAATTCCTTTAACTTTTGATCCTATTTACCAGAACAGGAGGCTTTGGTTCAGCTCTCCCACCAGGAGATGCCGCAGTGGACCAAGCACAGAAGCAGATATATGGAAGGCAGATCCAGAGGTAAGGAAGATCCATTTAGGACAGCAAATCTCACCGAGCCAGAAAAACTCCTTAAGAGTGGTGTCCAGCTGAGCCATGCAGCTCTTCCACTGATCCCCATGACCATGTCCACAGCTACAAAAAATCACAGCCCCTGGCACAAATGTGGTCAGTAGAAAAGGAGCTCCATCCCGAAACGGAGCTCCATCCCACCTATGGCATCCTACTCTCCTCTTCCAGCAGTACCACTTCCCTAACATTTTGCCCCCAAAGGATGTCACTGATCCAGCCATGACCTACCTACCAGCTGTATGGCAGGGGCTCAACCTCTTGGGTACAACCCTTCCATCCCCTACAGTGCAAGTCCAGCAAGTCCCACACCAGACTCACTCAACCCCTGCATGAAACAACCTCCACATTGGAGCTACCTTGGTCCTCCCCCTCCTCCTGCTGCAGCAGATGAGAAACATTATGGCAAAGACCCCAGAGGTTAGAGGGGAAAAAATAAGCTAGCCTGCACAGGATCCAGGAAACTGTTAACTTTCAAAGACCTCACTGAAATCTGATGATTTTAAGCAGCCAAGCTTTAGGGTTGGGTTTTTTTTATTAGGGGAGTGGGGCGGGGAGAGGAACTGTATTTTAATCTGCTTCAGATTTGTGAGAGCGCAGCCAAAAGAAATAAAAAAGGAGCTGTAAAGAAGGATGAAAAGTTTCTGGTGCAGGAACAAAAGCCTCCCTGTTGCTCTCTCCATGGCCAAGGCACTTCAGATCAGGCAGATGCCCCTACTGGAGCATCCCACCACCCCCAGCAGGTCCCCACAGCCCCCAGGATGGAGGGCACAAGATACCCAGAGGAAAGGGAGTTGGTACCACAAAAACCTTACAGAGGGGAGGATTTCCCCAGGGCTGGATGAAACCATCTCTGCAGTGTGTGATTATGGGAGATGGGAAGATGCTGACTTGCTCCTCATTTGAAAAATGAACTGGCTGCAATGACAGAGATGAAGTAGTGACAGGATGAGGGGGGAACAGTTTCAAACTGGAAGAGGGGAGACTTAGGTTGGACATTAAGAGGAAATTCTTTAGTATGAGGGTGGTGAGACCCTGGCCCAGGTTGCCCAGAGAAGCTGTGGCTGCCCCATCCCTGGCAGTGTTGAAGGGCAGGTTGGATGGGGCTTGGAGCAACCTGGTCTGGTGGGAGGTGTCCCTGCCCATGCAGGGGGGTTGGAACTAGATGATCTCTAAGGTCCCTTCTGACCCAAACCAGCCTGGGGTTCTATGAATTTGGGCAGACACCTGCCCCATGCCCCATTTCTGCAGAGGTCTCTGACTGCAACTGTTGGGTCTGTATGTCCTAGCAGAGCATGAAATCACTGGGAGAGGAGCAGTAAATGTTGAGGGCTGGGAAGGATGCCTGCTGGCCAGCAGTGCTTGGGACAGAAGAAATAAATTTGCTGCAGAAAGATAAACCAAGGGAAAGAGTGGGAGGAAAAAACCCTGAATCAGGGAAGTCCTGTGAGAGTCTCCAGGGCTGGCAGGAGGAAAAGCAATACAGTGCACATTAAAAAAAAGGTAAATATAAATATGTATGCACATTTTTTAAGTGTGTATATATATTCCACTAGGGTGTACTGCAATATATTGTATATGAACTATATTGCAAATGATACATTGAGATAGTTTTTTATGTGTATATCTCATACAAAACTACCTTTGACTAAAGCAAAGGAGAAAATCTGATCTTCCCAGGCTGCAGCATGGAGGGAATTGCAGGGTATTTATTTAACAGTACAACAGCTTGCAAAACCAGAAAGGAACAGTGATGTTCTCATGGCAGGGCCATAGATAGGGAAGCAGAGAGAGCTGGGGATGGCACCAGGAACCCAAGCTCTGTGGCTCCTCCTTTGTCACAGCCTCCAATGAACTCACCACACAGGGCTGAGCACATCCCTGCTTCTTCACTGACTACAAAAACAAGCTTTAATTAAGAGCCACGTTATGGTTCATGGCCTATCAAGAAGTCAGGAGGTGTTACAGGTCAGCGTTTGCTTGCCAGCTTTGCAGCACTTTGATTACAAGTTGAGCTATTAAGGGCAAATCTAAATAAGCCACCTAGCCAAAATAATCCCTATTATAATCACCACAAGCACTTAATGCGCTTAATAAGCTGGTCCTACCTCCTACCCAGAGCCTTCATCAGGAGATCTCCAAGGGATTAATAAAGGAGGCAATTATCTTCTTACAGGCAGAGAAACTGAGGCAGGAAGGAGGGGAGCAAGGCAGGAGAGCCACAGTCCCCAAGGCCAGGGGGTGACACCAAGGATGCCACCAGTTTACTGCAGATGATGCCATGAGCATCAGTTACTGGCTGAAAGCCACCCTTATTATTTTTTTTTCTTGATGTCTTGCCACATGGATTTGAACTGCCTGCTCCTTCTCTGGGTTTTACTTATTAAAAGGAGCTGCTCGTGCTTTTTATTTAGATGTGACTATTTATTTATAACACCAGTGCAGAAAGGGGCCATGTGAGTGATATGCATCGTGCCTAGACACAGCCCATGTGCTGAGGGGTGATTCTGCCTCTGCTGGCATCAACAAAACCCCATTTTCAGAGGGATTTACCTTATGTTTTTGAGACTAACAACTTCCTCCATGGGGATTCATGTTGATTCTGGGGAGATTCTGACTGGACACAAGAGGTACATTTTCCACCATGAGGACAGTCAATCATTGGAACAGTCTCCCAAGGGAAGTGGCAGATTCCTCCACATTGGACAGTTTGAAGTCCCAGCTTGACAGGGTGCTGAGCCATCTCATATCAACTGGAGTACTACCTAGAAAGGTTGGACCAGCTGATCCTTGAGGTCCCTTCCAACCAGGAATTCTATGATTCGATGATTCAATGCCAACCCAGGCTGGTCTGAACCTCCTGAACTGGGAAAACTGGATGGAGGGGGTGGTCCCAGCCCCTCCAGCATCCCACCAGCCAAGTGGGGGAAGCCAACCCATCTCCAGGAAAAACTGAGCTTTGAAAACTCTACAAAGCCAGACCCAGGCAGGTTCCTGTCACCCGATCGAAGCCAGGAATCTCAAGGAAAAGCAAATGCTAAGCCATGGCAAAACTCCAAGCTGAAATACTTCATCAACAGGAAAGATTTCCAGCAGGCGTGAACGATGTCTCCAGTTTCAAGGCGTTATGCAAGGTGGCAACGTGTTCTGTCCCGGTTTAACCAGAATGGTTATTAACTCAGGTGAAAGTTAAACTGAGAGCAGCTGACAAGACCTTCCTGAAATACCCCCAGCATTGCCAAGCAGGGTATTCTTCCAGGCAAGAAATCCACGATGTAAAGGTTATTTAGTGGGTATGTCTGATAGGATAATATTTTTAAAAGATAAATTCTTCCAGGTGTTTAAAAAGCAGCAGCAAGAGAAGCCTGCATTCAACTCACAGGGAGGAAAAAAACAAACCCTGGTAAAGCCCAAAAGAAAAGTGAAGCTGGAACCTCAAGTGGCTGGAAGGAATTTCCTTCAGCTCCACCTCTGGAGCAGATCCAAGGTGAGGATCAGCAGCGAGGCAGTGGGAAAATCACCAGCCCCTGCAGGTCCAGCCCTCAAACCAGCATCACTGTCACCTAGAGGTGCTGAGGTGCCACACAGCCACAACACGTTCCTCTGGGATGCAGCTGGGGGAAGCTGCTCCAGTCAGAAGGCATGTCCTTTGCCATCTGAAAATGGGGGGCAGAAGGATTGGGAGCAGGGGAAAAAAAATCTCGGTGAGCTGTGATTTTAGTAGCTACGATGCTCTGTGGGGATGGTGTCAGGCCACAGCCCAGCTGTGTCCAGCACCAGCTCCGAGCATCCAGTGGGACCCACCTCCTTCACCTCAAAAAACCGTGGTGAGCAGAAGAGGAGTGGGAGGGATGGCACAGGGCTGGGCAGCATTATTGATTAGCAGAGTTAATCACTGAGGGGCATGGCCTGGGCAACATAGAGCATCCCAAAAAGTCCCTTACACCACAGGGTAGTCACACCAAGATCTAGCAAAGCTCACCCAGGGTGATGCTGCACCGTGGCTGGGGACCAGAGGAAACTTTTGGGTGTCAAACAGAATAAAACCCGGTTTATTTCACCTATTTCAGCTGTGAGTAGGTTTGGGGGACTGCAGTGGATTTGTGTTGTGTGCCTGGAAACCAAACTGAACTCCAACCAAAAAGTGCTTTGAACCTTTGATGCCTTCTCCCCAGGAGTGAATCTGATGCTATTTTTGAACTGGAATCAGGAAATTTCCTGGCCGTGTTCCCCAGCTGGCTGACACTGAGAACAAAACCTTAACCCTCTCCACTGCCTTTGGGCAGGGGGACATGGACAAAGTGATGTGACAACATGGGGAAGTTTTTATAAGAAAGGTTTTATAAGAAAATAAATACCTGGCAGCACGACCGATACCACTGGGATTTTCAGCAAGTGCTTTTGATTCTGGACAGCTGAACAGACCAGTGATCCCACAGCCTCAACACCAAAGAGCACCTTTAAATGTGAAAACACTTGTGCTACCATTGGCAGAGAAACACAGAGAAAATAGGTCAGCTGCAGCTCCAATAGTTGAGTTTAAAGCCAAGGGCTTTCACCCAGCACCACTGGGAAGGGAAACCAGAGGTTTGCTCAGGGCTGATTTTGCAAGTTTCAGGAGAAAAGGCAAAAATAAACAGAAAAAAAAAAATAATCAATAGTGCTTTTCAATCTGGTCTGCAGAAGGGGGGAAGTGGAGTTTGGAGCAGAGCCCTGCTGGGGCTCCCATCAGGTCACAGGGACGAAACATGGAAGTCACTTATCAGGAGGGTTTGAAGTGGAGCCGGCAGCTTCTCGCTTTGAGATCCCGAGTACGGTTCAGTTTGCTTCTCAGCAATGAAGTAACACTTGAGGAATTTTTTCCCTTTGGCCCTGGGGATTTTTCAGGGTTTTTTTTCTCCTTTTTCTGGCACGTGGCTCCATCCCAGATCCTGACCTGTTGAGCTCACTCTTCCTTCCCGACAGTGCGGTGGGAAAGGATGCGCCGCTGCCTCCTCCCATTCCCGGCCCCCTTTGTATTCCCGGCATCCAAAGCAGGAGGCAGCAGCTCCCTGGTACCCAGGGTAGGGTCACAGTGATGGGACATCATCCCATTGCTGCCACCATCCCTGCCTGCCACCACTTGACAGAGCAGCATCACCCCACAGCATGTAGCTCAGGTGCTAAAGAACTTAGTGACACCCTTGTTATTAAAAATGGGAGTATTTTAGCCCAAGCAAAGCCAGGGCTGATGTCAGACATCACCCTAGGGATGGTACCTTCACACTGCACCTTGCAGCTCCCTGTTCCTGTCAAATTGGTGGAAATAATCTCCTACCCTTCCCTTGCAGTTGCTTTTCTTCATTTACAGAGTCTTCCCCAATGAATGGGTTCCTTGGGGAAAGCAGATTGGGAACCCTGTGAGAAATACTCAGCCTACACTGCTGAAGGACCACACCAGAGAAGGTGGTGTTAAACGCTCTGGGGAATTTACAAACTCCTGGGTGATGACACTGAAAGCCAGGGAGGAGCCTCCCAAAATATCACACCTGGAAGAACATCTTGCTTTGATCCAAGTCATCTTCAGGCTGAACAAAAGCCAATCACTTTCTGCAGAGCAGAAGAGCAACTAGTCTTTTCCACCCTTTTATACTGAGAAGCAGATGGACTAAATGATCTCCTGAAACCCTTTTCCTCCTGTTTCTTAAGCTCCTTTAATGGGGAAAAAAAATTAAAATCACTGCAACACTCAATAATCCCTATGAAATCTTCTTGGAGGTAGGCACCCTGCACCGCCGATGGGAATGGCAGCTGCCAGCAGCCATCCTATAAAGGCAGTAAGAGAAGCCAAGCACAATTTGGGATGCAGGAAGGCATAATGCTCTGGTCTACACTAAAGAAGGTTGCTAGGTTATGGATTATTTTTTTTTTGGGACATAATCTGAAAGGGGATCCAGATGGCTGTAAAGCCTCGCAGTGGAAAAGCAGCATGAGGCCAGAGAGGGAAGAATTCCTCTTTATGCTGCTGCCGTCTGCTCCCGGATCCTGGATTTCAGTTCTCAGGAATGCTCTCCACGGACCCTTTTAATTGCACCATTTGTATTTGTGGTAAAAATTAAGGAGAAGAGGCAGCTGGACGCAGAAGAGCCAAAAGAAAAAGCTGGTGTCTGGATACTGGAAAAAAGTCACTAAAACAAATCCTAGGGAGGAGCCATCCCCTGAAGTCCACGTCGATTCTGCAAGGCTTGTATTTTAAGATGCCGACAGCACTGAAAAGCCTTCAGGAAAAAAACAAACAAACCCAAAACCTCAGGCTGCTGGGAACTTACACTAATGCCACGTCACTGCCCTTTGCTATTTCTCCTAATACTTACAGAAAAAATGAGCTGCACAGTCAGTTTGCCCTTCCTCTGGTTTTAACAAAAGTTCGAGGGTTTAGGGGAGTATTTTATTTATCGTTCCTTCTGCTCTGCTAACAGAGGGATTTTGCAACCTTTAAGAGTCCAGAAAAAAACCTCCCCGGAGCAATATGGATACAGGGCTGAAAGAGCTTCACTCCTTCAGGATCAGTACAAGCAAACGTGGCTGCAAAGTTCACCAAACCCCCAACATTTAGCTGGAAATGGAAAAAGCAGTTTTCCACTCCTGGGCTTGCACGGCCGAGCGAGGTGCTGGAGGGAGATAAATATGCATTAACATCTCCTCTGTGGTGGAGTCTCAGCGCCAAAGGCGATGCCACGGGATAACATCCTTCTCCCTTGTTCTCCCCAAAATCGTGGCCTGACTTTAGTGGGATAGATAAAGTCAAGGGACCTTAAAATTCAGGGTTATCTGCACCCTGAGTGTCTGTGATTGGGAGGTGATGGAGAACCACTTGTGAATATTAAGCATTACCTACCCACATCCCTCCTTTGCCCAAGGACATCACTTCTTAAGTTTCTCATAAATTGAGCTCTAAATATGTAAACCCTCAAGTTACAGAATGACAGAGTCACAGAATTATTGAGGCTGGAAAAGACCTCTGAGATCATCAAGTCCAGCCTATGACCAACACCACCACATCAGCCAGACCATGGCACTAAGTGCCACCTCCAGCCTTTCCCTGAACACTTCCAGGGATGGTGACTCCACCACTTCCCTGAGCAGTCCACCCCAATGTCTGCTCACCCTCTCCATGAGGAAGTGCTTCCTGATATCCAACATAAACCTCCACCGGAGCAGCTTCAGGCCATAACGGGTGTGCTGCTGATGCAGGATTCATTTAAAAAAAACAACCAACAACAAAAAAACTTTTGAGAGAGCTACTTAAACTTTGCCATTTTCTTGCAGCCGACCAAACAAAACCTGCTAAATATTTTCTGATCTCTTCAAGGCAACCAGGGCCTCCACGGGTAGCGAACCTAAAAAAGACTAATGCCAGTTTCAAGCATCCAATAGTTTGCTGTTGGATCTCTACAAATTCCTGTGTGCTGAACTGCCTACTAGCAGGCAAAATATATGAGTGGCACTAACGAGTCAGCTTAGCAACAAGCAGGCAGGCTGTTGGGAATGTCTCTTTAAAGGTCAAGAGAGCACAAAATGCCTTTGGTTTTTACTATCATTTAAAATACTTCCAGAAAGCCTGGTTATTAAACTCCTGCCTCACACCAGCCAACCTTTGCACACCTTTTCAGACTAGTCTTTAAAATCAAGACTCTCCCTTCCTTAAACATCATTATCCCTCTTCCAACCCATCCCTACCCTTCACCAAAACGGTGGCATTGGAGAGGAAAACTCATGTTGAGATGAAACGCAAGGAAAGGTCCCATGGCTGCAGGGATTTTTGGGTAGTGCTGCTGAGAAGCATCATTGAAATTCAGTGGGAGAAGCTGGTTTTCCTCTGCTCCGTGGGGGCTGCCATGTTAAATCACATTTGGATTCAGAATACAAGGCTGCTAAAATACCACCGCAGTGGCTATTGGCACATTTCAATGAAAACACCGCGGCCTCATTAGTATAGTGGAAATTATGAGCTTGTCTTTGTATATATTTAAAAGCTTGCCTCTGAAAGTATATTGGGTCGGGGCCAGGAATTCCTGGCTGGGAGCTCCTACCACTCGACAGCTCGGGATTGCCCGGCTCACACAGGTCAAGCGACCAGGCAGCCACCAACCCGGGAGAAAAGGCATTGAAAAAATACCCTGCAGGGAAAGGTGCAGGGCAGTGCTGCAAGGAGGCAGAGCAACAGGGTTTGAACTAAACCTTCCTCTGCCTTAGCTCTGTGGTTCTCCTTGAGAGCCAGTGAGTGATCATGTGCTAACAAAAGCACAGGTTGCAATTAAGGTGATGGAGGAACGTGGGATGCGTAGAGTTCATCCCGCTCCCACTGCTCCTGACAACCAGGGTGAGAGCATCCCATTGACCTAAAAGTGACATGGATGGACCACACTGAGCCAAATCCTTTGCAGTACGGGGCAACTTCATGAAAAAAACCATAATTTTCAGGATCTGCTCATCTCAATAGGCCATTTTGCAAGTCTCTATCAAAGAAAGCTTTTGGGTCAGCTCCCTACTTACCCGCACGGATGCTGCAACGCAGCCAAGCCACGCAAACCCAACGTATCTGCTCAACGGCTACTGCGATTTGGTGCCAGGGATGCTGGAAAAAAAAGAAAAAAAAAAACCCTAATATTGCACAAAAAGCCAGAGAGAGCAAGGGAATGGATGAAGATACTGTTTTAAATGCTTTGATTCGTGAAGACTCCTGTAAATTGGTTCAGCTCTTACGAACAGCAGAGATTCCCTTTCAAAATGTGGCGATGACGTTACGCAGCATGGAGAGAAAAAAGAGGGGGGGGAGGAAAAAGACTTGGCTAATCCTCACAATTTTATAAGCATCTGAGACACTAATCCCTTGATCTCATTGAAAAGGATTAGAATTACTCCCTTGCCAGTAAATTTAAGAAGTTTTCAACCAGATGTAAACAAAAGCAGAGAGCAGCCCATGGAGACGGCTGCCACACAGCGAGTCCTCAGCAAGAAATCCCTCACCAGGTTTTGGGGTGGAAAAAGGGAATTTATATCCATGGAGGTTGTCTGGAGTGATGCTGGCATCCAAGGAAACTGTGACTGTCTCACCCAGCTGCAGCCAAAAGGTGGGATCCTGTCCTGGAGAAGTTTCTCAACAGGTTATCACAACCCATTTTTGGGGTCCTGCTCTTACAGGAATGATGTTCCTGCTAGAAGAAACTCACCCCAACCCCCCTGACCTGCTCTGACCTGGCTAAGGAAAGCACTGCTTTAATAGAAGAAAAAAAGAGGGTAAACTTCTAAGCAGCACACTGTATAATTCATAACAAACCCAAGTTTTGCCCAGCTTCTCAGCAACTTCAGCTTTGAGGCAAGGACTCTTATTAATCATAGAATCATAGAATAGATAAGATTGGAAGGGACCTTAAAGATCATCAGGTTCCAACCCCCCTGCTATGAGCAGGGACACCTCCCACCAGACCAGGCTGCACAAGCCTCATCCAACCTGGCCTTGAACACCTCCACGGAGGGGGCTTCCACAACCTTCCTGGGCAACCTGTTCCAGTGCCTTCCTACCCTCATGGTGAAGAACTTCATCCTGCTGTCTAACCTAAATCTCCCCTCTTTCAGTTCAAAACCATTACCCCTTGTCCTGTCACTGCCCTCTCTGGTGAAAAGCCCCTCCCCAGCTTTCCTGGAGCCCCTTCAGGCACTGGAGGAATAAGGTGGAAAAGCAGAACACAGCATCCTCGTGCAAACAGTCTGGCACCTGCTGCTACGTTTGCAATGAATAATTCATAATATTAAAGAATAAATTATCTGATTTAGAAAATGAAGCAGGCAACATGCAACCTGGTTTTGGATACCAACCACAGATCGCGCCCAAGTTTTATGTTCTGGCTCTAAAGAGAAACGTTAATAACTGAAATAAATCAAAACCTAAAGGAGGCATCCAAAGCTCCTCCAGACTGGGATAAACCACCAGACACAGATTGTCTCCCGCCTCATCCCTCTCAAGATGGCTACAACACATCCCAGCCCTTCACCCTCACCACCACAACCCCTTTTTCTTGCTGCATCCATGGCAGATGCATGGGGAGATGTTGCAGGAGATGCAAGAAGGGGAAGATGTAAGGGGGAAGCCCCGAGGGCGGTTGAGAGCACACAACAACTTAGCATCCCCCATGCAAAGTTGCAACTCAGGAAACAATCCATTTTTCCTGCTTTTACTCCCAAAGTGCTGCCCCGAGGGGGGGTGGTTTCAGTACGAATGCAAAGCCAGCCCAGGGTGGAAGGCTCAGCTGACAACTGCCCTACAAGAGATTATCACTACTCATTCAGCCACAAAACTGCACAATCTGGTCCCACTTTGGATGGCCACCACTGTCACAAGGTCTCCAAAAGCCTCATCTTTTATTTCAGAGCCCGAGATGCTGGGTCGCAATCCAACGCTTCTTGGTTAAAAAGCAAAAGCAAAAAAAAAAAACAACAAAACAACAAAAACCAACCCCACAGCTGTGTTAATAACCACCGAGCCAGGAAACCGCCCCAGGGGAAGTCCGGCCTGGCAAAAGGCTTTTATATAGAACAATAGAAAAATGAGTGTCTTTCAAGAGCTATGGATATATTTGCCTGCGTGGAGAGAAGTTTAATTCGATCCTTACGGTAACGCTGGTAATTTAATTGCATGCAGGCTGCAAGTATGAAGAGCCTGGTCTGGGGGAGGCACGAGGCTTGGGTGAATTTATCTTAGTTGGAAGCTGTTGGATGTGAGACTGCGCTCCCTCCCGCCCCATTTCGATGGCTTCACCCATCTTCCTACCTGCTGGGCCGCTCCTCTCGGCTTCAAGCAGATTGACTGAAGAGCTGAAACCTCTGTGGGGTACCAGGATGGGAACCTGCACAGCCCCAAAGCTCTTGTATTTTCCCTAAATACTCCTCCAAGCCGAGGAGCTGGGAAACCCACGGCTGTTTCCAAGCAGGGAGAGTGGTAACAGTCCCGACGGCTGAAATCAGGAGGGTGGCTGCTCTCCCCTCTCAGCACTTTCAGTTTCTCTCCTGCTCCTGTAACTCCTGGCGTGGCTTCCTCTAACGCACTTTGCGAGTTACAAGCTGTATTAGCAGCAAGATTAATCCTCCACGGGGATAAAAAAATAGTATCTAAACCAGAAGTTATTCCTGCTTGCTTCTCACATTCGCAGCCCTGCAGCTGGAGCAGAAAAAGCAACCGGCCGAAGGACTTCCCTGCCTGGGCTTCCCACAGCCCGGCCCTCGCTCCTCCTCCTGCTTCTTGGCATCTTGCCCACTTTTTCCGAAGGCTGATCCAGTTTTAGCTCCAGCACTGGAGCAACCCGAGACCTCGCAGCCTTTGGCTGTGCTGAAGCAGCTGCTCACAGCTAATTCAGTCCTTAGGCTCCGGCGCCCAGCTCCTGCCACCCATCCACACGTTGGCCCGGAGGCTTTTTCCTGCTCCTCGGAGCAGTGAGGTTGTCCATCCTCCCCAAGGGTGTCTTCTCCTCTCCTGCCACCCCTCATTCCTACGGTGGAGGCTTCACAGCCGCTGCATCTGCACCATCCTTTCGAGGTGCTTTGGATGGCTGCACTTCCCTCCCACCAACGCCCCTCTGGCGCCGTGAGCAGCTCATGAACAGGACACAGGAGCCCCTGACACCTGGTTGGAACTCTTTAAGTTTCTTTTCTCTTCTTGGATGCTAATTAAATGTGCCAGACGGGTAGAAAATCAACACGGTTGGATGCCCTGTGGCTGGACTTGATGATCTTGAAGGTCTTTTCCAGCCTTGCTGGCTGTGATTCTATGACCACTCCAGGGAGGGAAAAGCATCCCAAAAGGATGCAGTTGACCTCTGCCCATGGCACGGGGGCTTGGCATCCTCAAGTGCATTTTTGATGGCATCACCTTCAGTTCTCAACCAAGAGGCACCAACCAGGGCCAGGCAAGAGTTGAGCTCTTTTCAGATAAGCCCCACACAGCATCATCACCGATGCCATTTTAAGGAGCGAGACGGGGCGGGGACACAAACAGGGCGGCTGCTCCTGACACAAAGTCAGAGCGGTTTCAGGGCAACGTTGCTACAAAGGGCCAGGGGAGGGAAGTCTATACAACCTTATCTTATGTCAACAGCACTCAGCTTTATGATGAACAATCTCAGGATACAAAAATAAACAGAAACCCAGCTCAGCAACACCAACCACAGCTCAGAGCAAGACGCCTAAAGACCAGAGGAAGCTTCAAACCCAAAAAAAGACCCTCCAGGATTTGACACTGAAGGTTCCAAGGTGGCTGAAGACCACCAGAAGCACCTGTACCCCTACCCTGGCCCAAGGGATGGGGTTGCCTGAATTTATTGACTACCCAGGTGAGACAGCAGGAGTCTGCTGTGGTGGGAGGGGACCTTGTCTCAGCCATGCCAAGCCCTGCCATTCATCACAGAAGTGTTGCAGGTCACGGTGATGGGAGCAGGAGGAGAAGAGTGTGCCCAGCCATGTCTCTCTCAAGCTTTTCAACATCCAGGTGGTGTTTTATGGCCACAAGCTAATCACCCACAACATGTCCTCTGCCATACGGCCAACGTGGAGATGACAGCTGGATTCTTGGGAGGGATAACCCAAGAGGGAATATGTGGAGAGGTGGTCCATAAGCACTCCTAGAAAAGCCAAGTGTCCTTGTATCATCCCACACATCATTTAGGCCTCCAGGAGATCAGCCGGAAACATGACTCCTTCTTGGGTAAAACCTCCAGGCTTGGATCAGTCTCACAGTCTGGGGACATCCCTCCAGCAGCTCTGCTACCTCCTCACCACGTAGCCTTCCTCTGCCCCCTCACATACCTCTCACACAGGGCACTGCCAGGACCACCCTCCAGCTAAGAACAGTGTTAGCAACCAGCAGTCATCATCCCATTTCCCATTTGCACGTACACTCTTACTTACTTGAAGGTCAAATAAGTCCCACCACACCCAGAGTGCATTGACTAAGGTGTCCTTCACAGCTGGTCCATCACAACAGGTATCTCCAGTTGAGTTTGGAGGCAAGTGCAGCAGAGGCCAGGTTGCACAAGGAAGAGATGCCACCAGGGGCTTCTGGCCCCAGATTGGAGACTATCTCAGACTGAAAAACAACACCAGTGACCCAACAAGTAGACCTTGAGTGCCCAAACCCAGCTGGAGATAAGAAGGAATGTTCTACCCAGTGCGCTCGCCTTGGCATAAACTTTTATCAGGTGCAGTAGAGACAAAACAAGCAAATTCAAGCTGAGTGGGTGGTCAGGTGGAGCTTTGGGAGGCTGTGGAGGGGGATTCCCTTCAACAGCAAGACTGGGAGATCCAGGAGGCCATCACCATCCTCACCTCCAGCAACTCTACCATCCATTCAGGACCAGAGCCTTCACCTGTGGCCATCAGCCCCACGACTAAGTAACTGGATCACGCCAACCATCCTGGCTGTTTTCAGCACTCAGGGCTGGAAGGATTTATTTTCCTTCTTTTTTTCTTTTTTAAATACCTCAATTAGTGCATTTTGGGTTCCTTCCATGCTGCCCCCAAGCATTTCTTCTGTCAGGGGCTATATTCTTCTGCTGCCAGTTATTGGAGGCCAAGCCTCATTATTTTTCCGGGCTGGGGACCAAACTGTTATTTAATTTTTGCTCCAGATGGCACAGCACTCTAGATACATCAGCTGGAGCATCTAACCTGTATGAATAAAGTGATAGAGCAAATAACCTCGTTTACTCAGGGGCTGTTTGACATGCTCAAAGTAGCTCTGTTTACACCCTATCATTAAAATAGAAGCGTTAATATGAATTCAGGCTGTGGTCTCATTATCAAATAGAATACTCATGGGAACAGAAACAGTAACAGGAATCTAAAATAATAACAATAATAATAATAATAATGATGATAGAACTTGTATTTTCTTTCTTGCAAGTCAAGCATATATAAAAGGCTTATTTCAGCTGTCAAGGCTGTCAGGTCTGTGCCTGGATCTGGGTTTCATTCCCCTTACTCCAGCCCTAAAGCTGCTGTCAGGAGCAGACTGTACAAACCAGGGTCAAACTTCACCTCCAAGCAAGAACGGTTGGTGAACCTGGATTTGAATGTACAGTGCTGAGAGCTTGTGGCCCTACTCATCCGAGGAGACACCAGAGGACAACCATGAGATGCTCAAGTTACTCTTCTGGCTAATTCACCCTGCTTCTAGGAAGTTGCCACACGCCTCTGGCACAGCCTGCAGCTGGGATATACTCCCTGCGAACTAAATCACCCAAAATAACCCAGAAAAATGTTTTACAAAAAAAGATGGGAGGAATGGGTTTATCTGCCTGAGCGCATGAAACGCTGCCTAAAATCAGCTGAGCCTGTGAAGGGCTGGAAACAAAGGATGGGGGGGGGGGAGGGTTGTGCTTGTCTTTGCTCCACGCAGGGCATCCTTGAGCTGAGAGAGCTCCGTCCTGGTGGCAGCCAAGACAAAGGAAAGGCAGGAGCTGCGGGCAGGAGCCGGCAGGGGAAAACCGGGCCGAGGAGGCACCCGCATCGCCCTCCCCAAGCAGCCGCCGAGCCGGGCTCGCGTGTTGCCGAACACGTTATACACGGCAGGAAACTCGAGATCAAAGGAGAGGAGCGTGCCAGAGCAAGATGTCATCCCAGCCTCCTGCCAAAGGTGCGCAAGGGAGGCGGGGGGAAAATCACCCCCAGACACACAGGCTGGCGGAGCCGAAGGACCGCACGGGGCGGCGGGACCCGCGGAGCTGCTCTTCCTCCGTGCGCCCGGGCTAAAACAAAGCCAGCCTAAACGAAACAAACCCCCGTCCTCCCCCCCGAGCCCCAGGACATGCATTTTTACCCCTCGGTTTTCAGCTCCGTGGGACCCGACACGTCCCCGGCCAAAGCGGCGGCTGCAGGGAGGGCTCCGTAGGTGCCTCCGTTTAACTCCAAAAAGCAGCTTTTCCCATTCCTGGGTGGTTGGTTTGTGGGTTGGTTGTTTGGTTTTGGTTTTTTGTTGTTTTTTTTTTTTTTTCTGAGTCAAAGAAACCCGCAGCGTCCTGTCTCGGCCCCAGGAAAGCGAGGGGACGTGCCTGCATCCACATCAGCAGCTCCCGGGAACAGGGGGTGGCTCACCGGACCCCAAGCCGAGCGTGGGGTGGGGACCCCCAGGGGCTCCCCCTCATAAAAGGGGGTCCAGGTGGGATGGCCGCTGGGTAGGGCCACATCTGTCCCCTGTCCCTTTGTGCCATCCCACCCCCCTCCTCTGTCACTGCTGGGCGATGCAGCCCCAGCCTCCCCTGTCCCCCAAGTGGGGGGACCTTATGGCACCCCCATAGGGCTGCCAGCCACCATCAAGGCACATCACCCTGAGGAGGACCTGCCTTACAGCGGTCAGGGTTGGGGGAGGCAGTAGGGACAAGGCCCTCCCTGCCCTGCAGGACACAAGTCGGGGGGGCAGCCCTGTGTCCCTGTGGAAGTCCCTGCCCCACAGGGGAAAAAAAAGAAAGAAGGGCCTTGCCCCAGAGGGGTGCTGAAGGAGGGATCTCACCCCACAGAGAGGTGCAGAGGGAGAGGAGCCCCTGCCCCACAGAGCAGTGCAGAGGGAGAGGAGCCCCTGCCCCACAGAGCAGAGGGAGAGGGAGAGAAGCCCCTGCCCCACAGAGCAGAGGGAGAGAAGCCCCTGCCCCACAGAGCAGTGCAGAGGGAGAGGAGCCCCTACCCCACAGAGCAGAGGGAGAGGAGCCCCTACCCCACAAGGAAGGGCCCGGTCCCTCAGAGGTGCTGAAGGAGAGGCCTCGCCCCACAGGGCGACGCACAAGGTGGGGGGAGCCTGCCCCACAGGGGCTGCAGGAGAAGGGGCCCTGCCCCTCCGAACAAGGCATGGAGCGGGGGGCTCAGCCCCACCGGGGAGGAGCAGAGGAGAGACCCTGCCCCTCAAGGCAGTGCCAAGGGAGGGGGCCGTGCCCCACAGCGCGGCAGGAGGAGGGCCCAGCCCCACAGAACGAGGCAGAGGGAGGTGTGTGTGTGGGGGGGGGGGGCAGCCCCCCAGCCCCTCAGAGCCAGACACAAGGCAGGGACCCTGCCCCGGCAGAGAGAGAGAGAGGGGGGGGTCCTTGCCCCTCACCCCCGGCACGCGGGAGGGCCAGCCCGGTCCTCCGGCCCCCCAGGGGGCCCCCGCCGCCGCCCCGCCGCCCCGCACTCACTCACCCGCCGCTGCCCCGCCGCGCCTCGCGCCGCCCGCACTGCCCGGCGGCGGGAGGGACCCGGATGGAGCCCGCCCCGCCCCGCACCCGGCCCGCCCGGCGCCCGCCTGCCCCGCACTGCGCATGCGCGGGGCCTGCCCCCCCCCCCCCCCCCCCCCCCCCCCCCCCGGGGGTGGGGGTGAGGGGGGGGGGCACAGGGGGGGCTGTGGGGACGTGGGTGATACTGGCGACAGGGGGGGCTGTGGGGATGGGGGGTAGTCCTGGGGACAGGGGGGGCTGTGGGGACCTGAGGTGGCCCTGGGGACAGCAGGTGAGTGGGGACAGGGGTGGCCTTGGGGACAGGGGGGGCTGTGGGGATGGGGGTGGCCCTGGGGACAGGGGGGGCTGTGGGGACGTGGGGTAGTCCTGGGGACAGCAGGTGAGTGGGGACGGGGGTGGCATTGGGGACAGGAGGGGCTATGGGGGTGGCCCTGGGGACAGGGGGGGCTATGGGGATGGGGGGTGGCCCTGGGGACAGCAAGTGAGTGGGGACAGGGGTGGCATTGGGGACAGGAGGGGCTATGGGGATGGGGGTGGCCCTGGGGACAGGGGGGGCTGTGGGGACCTGAGGTGGCCCTGGGGACAGCAGGTGAGTGGGGACGGGGGGTGGCCCTGGGGACAGCAGGTGAGTGGGGACGGGGGGTGGCCCTGGGGACAGGGGGGGCTATGGGGATGGGGGGTGGCCCTGGGGACAGCAGGTGAGTGGGGACAGTGACAAGGCGGGTGGTGCTAGTGGGGTTGGGGTGGCAGCGGGGCTGAGAGAGGTGGCGCGGAGGGGACAGGAGGTGGCACCTTATGGGGAGGTGTGAGGGAACGCCGGCCTGCTCTGGCCGTCTCCATCAGCATCCACGCCCCGTCCCCCCCCTCTCATGTCCCCATCCCCAGGGACCTGGTGTCACTCAAGGGAGGAGTGTTGTCCCCCCGTGGCGCCAGGATGGCAGCCGGCTGGCGTCACCCTGTTGGGGCGAGCTGTCGCCATCCCAAGGGCAACACCTCCTCTCCTCCTGAGGGGTGAACCGGGCAGGAGGGGAGACCAGCTCCCACCTGGGAGCTCCACATCCCAGCAGGAAGCCAGTGACGTCTGCTGGGATGGCAGCACGTGTGCTCCTGGTGTCACCAGCCACAGTGGCTTGTTGAGCTTGGGATCTCGGGCACCTCAGTGACTCATCTCAACCTTATCAGGGCTCCTGGCAAGGTCTGAGGCACTTGGGCTCCTCCGGAGGATGTTATTAATGCTCAAGGAAAGTCTTATCTCCCTCCTCCAGTCCCATCTAGAAGGGCGAAGCCCGGCCAAGGCCAGATCCGGCGGTGGGAAAGCCAGGGAGAGGAGGCAGGGCCATGATGAGCTGTCACGAGAATCCCAGGAATACGGTTCATCCCTGGTGTTTCCAGCCCTCAGCCCCACGCGCTGGGCTGTGTCGGGGCAGCATTCCAGCGTGGAATCAGATGGGTGGGAAACTCCTCCTACACCCACGGAAGATGCTGCTTTCCTGCCTCGCTGCTCTCCAGGCTCCCTGTGGGGCTGAGACGTGAGGGTCCCTGGGTGCTGTGAGAGCATCAGCGGATCCCGGCTGTGGCTTTGTCCCCTCCAAACCCAAGGATGTCAGCGGTCTGGGTTTGGGATGGTCCCCACCAGCTGCCGTGGGAAGAGTCGCAGCAGCTTGGAAGAACGACGCTGGCCCTGACCTGGTGATGCCTGAGCAATGAGACCAGTTTGCTGGATGTTTTCGTGGAGTGAAGCCTTATTCCCGCTGTGGGAATCCCCGCTCTGCACCAGAGGGATTTGCCTGGGCATGCTGGAGCTGCTGCCTTTAGCTGGGAGTCCTGGTTTCGATGGAGAGCCTGCAGAGCCAGGGCCCTGCGGGGACCTGCTGCCAGAAGCTGGCAGGATGAACTTGGGAAGCAAAGGCAGCTGGAGATCAGGTTCTGCTGTTTGTCCCACACCAGCCAGCCCTTGGAACCCTGGGGCAGTGCCTGGAGCAGCAGCTGGTGAAGAGGAGAGCCTTTGTCGTTGGCACATCCTGGAAGGAAGGTCACCTTTCTTTTCAGGCATGTACACAGATGGGAACATCTCCTTTTCCAAGCCTGAGTGGTTGCTGGGGAGGGTTAGGACACAACAGGCTCTTTCAATTTTACCTCCTCCTCTGGCTCTCCTGACCTACTGGGACCTGGAAGGAGTTTAAAACACAGGCATGAAGGATTTTTGGGGCTCCGGGGGGGAACCAAGCTGTGAGAAATTCCATGGCAGACAGAAAAAAAATCCCAAACCAGCCCCACAGGAAGGGGCTTTGAGCAACCTGGTCTAGTGGAATTTGTTTCTGCCCATGCAGGGGGGTTGGAGCTAGATGATCTTAAAGGTCCCTTCCAACCCAAGCTATTCCCTGACTCTATGACTTTCTGGCTCTGGACATCAGGTGGCTGCAAGGCAGGTGGCCAGGATGATGGGGTGGCCGTTGGGACCCCCAGTGCCAGCACAGTGCCCTGTCCCATGCTCTGCTGCCAGGTATAGCAAATGTCTCCCTGTGATGTCCCATCCTCCCTGCCTCAGTTTCTCCTTCAGGAAACACTGCTGCCTCTGTGGGGATGTGGCTGAGAAGGTCCTGTTGGTGGAAGGAGAACGACTGGATGAGTGGTGTCCTGCCTGTGGGCTGGTGGCATGAGGATGGGGGCAGCCAAAACCAGCTCATCTGAGGGAGCAGGGATGCATCTCCAAGCACCAACTCACCACCCTGACTGCAGAGGAAACCGCACCGTTCACTTGCTCCCTTCTCCATGTGCTCTTGCTAGAAACATCCCACCTCATGGATGAGAAGATCCAGTTTTTCCTACTCAATGATCAAAAGCATCTGAGCTCCAGCACAGCTTCATGCCCAGCCCTTATGGCAGAGAGATGGAGTAATAAGGGAGGGTGGGTCTGTCTCATTGGGAAGGTGGAAGATGTCTTCTTCTCTTGTTCCTCTCCAGGATGCTTTTCCTGAGTGATAATCCCTATCCTTACTTGTAGGAAGGCTCGTAGGCTGTCTGGTGGACCTTCACTGCTTCCTTCCATTCTATTGCAAAGCAGAACCCCCACTCGATGAAATGCAGCAGGAGGTGTTAGTGGGTCTCACCACAGACTCATGTTTGACCTTCACTTCTCATCACTGAGATTCACCCTCTGGTTGTTTCCCTCAGGCTTTTTCCTGAGCCTTGTTACTGGGTGAGGTCTACGCTGCTGAAATCTCAGCCAGAAGCAGATGTGGTGTGGGCTCAACTTTGCCAGCAGAAATGAGCTCTGGTCATCTTACCTTGAGTCATGAGGACATAAAAGCAGCCTGCCTGGACCCCCTGTGCTTGTTAAAGGGACTTCCATTCTCACCAACCTCGCCAAGCCAATCATACAGGTTTTGGGAGACCTGGTGGACAGAGGAAGAGTTGGGCTCTTGTAGACCATCCCATTCTCTGGTCTCAGCACCCATGGTGTATTGCTGTCAGGTCCTGGGCACCTTCACCAGGTCCCAGCATCTTCCTCCAGCTCCTTCACTAGAAATAATCCCACTCACTCTCCATCCACCATGACCACGTGGTCTTCACAGTCCTAGGCTTTCCCCTTTTCCAACCCCTCACTCACGGTCTGGGGTGGCCTTGCTGCTGATCTGAGAGGGCGTGTGGCCAGCAAAGGACACTTGGTGGTGGAAACCAGACTTGTGCAGAGAGTGCCCATCCCACCTCTGCGGATGTGGGGAACCTCCTTCCCTCCATCCCTGCTGTGGTGGTGTCGTTCAGCCGGTAGCGTGGGCGTTGCTCTGCTCTTGGGCTGCAGGACTGCTTTCTCACACCTTTTCTCCACCCCTTTCATGGCGTCAACAGGACTTTGATTTTGACCCTTGCCAGATTGATGTGGAGCAGGGTGGAGCAAACTCTTCCTTATAGCAGGGCGCGATTCCCCGGGAGCTTTGACTCATGAATGACTTTGTGAGTCAAGGAAGAACGCTGCTTTGCACCCCAAGGGTGACCCACCTCCTCCTGACCCACCTCCTTGGTCCTTGCCACCACCCAGAGCAATCTTGCTTTGAGCATCTCATCCAGCTTAACGAGCAGAGCAGGTATTGCTCCTGGGTGGCAACCCAAACCCCCACGGCTCTTCCTCTCCGTCGACGTGCTCTGGGGCTCGGCTGCAGAGCAGGATCCTGCCAGTCCCAATAGGAAAGGGGAATTTGAGTATTCACTGTTTGCATCTCTGCTGGGAAGCAAATGGGGTCAGGACCTGTTCTTAGGTGCTTGGAGGTCCATGGCACAGCCTTATCCTCATCTTCATCCTCTTGCTCTGCCCTGGACCACACCAAAAACGTGCCAGAGAATAATGAACAACCTGGATGTTGCTGGGCAATGCTGGAGCTTTAGCTGGAGTAGACGTGGCTGTAGGGCTTGGAGCTGCAGTGAGGGATTGATCCTGCCAGGAATGCCCAGCCCTTGGCAGTTTGGGATGTCTGGTATGGTCTGGAGTGGGGCTCAGCTCAGTCAGGATGGAGAGCCAATTCCCACTGGTGTTCCCACCACTGAGGTCAGGAAAACTTTTCAAGTACCTTCTTCCGGAGCAGGGACCATTTGCTGGTGGATGCAGGTGGTTTCCTGAGATGCAAGGAAGTGCTTGGGAATTCCCATCAGGCCACCAGACCCCATTGCCGCCACTGGGCTCTGCCTGCACCTTCCTGCTCTGGGAAAAAGACCCTCATGGAGTCTGAGTGTCCTTGTCCTGAGCAGGGTCTGGCACTGGAGCAAGGATGGACAGGCAAAGCAGAGGCTGCAGAGCCTCCACCAGGGCTGGACATCCAGAGCAGCTCCATGTCCTTAGTGATGTACAGAGGGATGAGGATTGGGAAGGATGGAGAGGAGGGATATCTTTGGAAATTAAAAAAATAAATAAATCTATAAATAGTGATAAAGTTCTCTAAACAGAGGTTGAACTGGTTTGTCCAAGAAGGCATGTGCACGGGCTGCATGGTGACTAATGCATGGAAAATGTGATGCCAGGGCCACCACAGCCTTGTCCCATGGCCAGGAACCCATCACGTCCCTGTTGGGGATGGGGTGTTGGCCAACAGAGACCAAGCTGAGGACTGTCAACTCATTGCCTACAGGGACCAAAGCAGAGCTGAAAGAGAGGAACCAAATTCCCGCTTTTCCCTTCGGGGTTCACCGAGCACATCATCCCACCCATGGAAGACACGGGCAGGGAGTGAAACCGGCTGAATCTGTAGTTGCAGCCTTTGCTTGTTCAACAAAATCCACCCAAACTGGACAATGCAGGCAAGGGAAAGGCACGCCAGGTGGGAGGAGAGCTCCTCCTGGCTCAGAGCCACAGTCTGACTCTGCTGGTATCTGTCCACTGGCTGGGAGCAAGGGGAACTGCTGGGGAGGAATGCAAGGCGAGGGCCAAGCCAGGGTAATGCTTTCCACATTTATATTCTCTCAGTTTCCGGCAATTTGCTGCTTCGGAACTTCCTGAGCCAGAGGTTGTATCCGTATCTTTCTCTTTAACAGCACTTGATGGACTCGTGGAGAGACACGGTGATCACACGTGGGGTGGTTCTTTGGGAAACAGAGTTAAGAGCCACCACTGGGGTGGGCACTTTTGTGCTTTAGCCCCAGGGTTGCTTTAAATATCTTTTAAATATAATAAATGCTGTGTGTACAGCCATGTAAAGTCACCCTCCTCCTCTCTGCCGGGTGTAACAGGGAGAGCTGAGCAGGATTCAGCCCCCGGGCCAGTGGGTTTCCACATCAGGTTGCAATACAAAACATCTGGAGAACATCAGGCATAAAGAGACAGGAATGCTCCAGACTAGGAACGGATCCAAACTGCTCTTTGCAGACTCAGACGATCACACACACACACACACACACACACAGAGTCTCACCCTCTGCCAGGGCTTCAGATGGGTTTTTGCTAAAGGAGCATCCAGCCCAGGAGCATTTGGGGTTCACAGGTGGGATCCATCCCAGTCACATCGTTGGGGCGCAAGTGGTCACAAGACTATGCAGGAGGTGGAGTTGGCAGCTCCTGTGATCTTCTGGCTTCTCCATCTTGCCTGCATCCTCCTGAGACTCTGCAGTTTCAGGGATTTTACCCTCTTCCGAGCAGCCTTGTTGGAACTAGAAGTCAATTCCCACCTTCCAGGAGCAGCTGTTTCCCTCTAGCACATCATTGTAGCCATACAGTGGAGTGATGGACCAAAATTCCTCACCACCCCAGGGGTCTGGAGGGCAATTTGCTTTTTGGAATTTTTTACATTTTTTTTTTTTTTTTCGGTGTGGAAAATAGGGATCTTGCAATTGAAGCAGGAGGAGAGGAGCAGAGAGCCCAGAGCATCTTTACTAAACAGTGTCTCTTCCTCAGATCCTTGTGGTGATGCCTCAGTTTGGGATCACATTTGATCAGCTAGGATTGATGTAAAATTAGGCTGGGAAAACCTTGCAAGAGGATCCGCTGGGAGAGGGGGTCCTGGGTAAAGCTGGGGACAACTTGTACATGAGGGACAGTTTCCCAGCAGGCGATGCACTTGTGTGTGGAGGTGGTGGGATACTACCTGGCTTGTCGTGTTGGAAATAAGTCAGGACACAGGTGGAGAGGGGTGTGGGATGTCCCCTGTCCCATGGCAGGTCAATAGGAGATGGGGATGCTGCCATGTGAGAGGGACAGCAGCATGTGGGAGGAATTGGAGAGGAGCTTGTGCCACGGACAACATCAGGGATCTGGGTGTGGAGGGCCACCACTGCAACACCCAGCAGATGGGATGACCAGAGCTCTTCTGATGGCTTTTGGAGCTGAGGGCACTGAACGTGGGACTCGGCACACTCTTCTGGTGACCCTTCTGCCTTACGTGAAGAGTGGGGTCCTGCACAGTGCGAGCTTTAGGTAGCAGATGCAGGTGCAGAACAAATAATTTCAATCCTGAATGAAATAAATTAAAAGAAAAAAAAAGAAAAAAAAAAAAAAAGGAAGAAAAAAAAGAGGAAAATAAATCCCTTGGAGCCTCTGCAAGAAATGACATCTCCAGCCCCGTTCTCATGGCTACCTCTGGCCCCAAGCTGGAGGGGCCAATTAACTTGCCTCTTCCACGTCTGGAAAAGTCTGGCAAGGTGGTCATCAAGCGCCTGCTTTGTGCGCTAATGAGAGGCAGATGCTGCTCCTCTGATGCTGCCTTGAAGTTGGGAGTGAGGAAAGTCCCCACCCTTCGTACCAAATCCAGATTTACCTCCTGCAAGTTCGGGCAGAGCAGCGAGTCTTGATAGCATCGCACGCCGGGAAACCCGGCGAGCCGGCAAAGCCGTCCCGTGGAGCCGGCACAGCCTGGTCGGGGAGAAGGAAATGTTGAACACATCGTAGCAACAGAGGCCACCTGGAACGGCTCCTCTCAAATCCTTCCTCCAACACTCACCCTTCCAAAGGGTTTTTTTGGGGTCTATAGGTCTTGGCCTTTCTCAGGGTTGTTTGCCTTGTGGTTACAGGAAGTTTTGTCTATGTTTGTAGGAAGATGTGGTCCCTGCCCTGAACACCTTCCAGCTCCTGCTGCTCAGCCTACATGTAAGGAGAGAGCCAGGGACTTGCTGCATCAGTGAATTCTGCCCACGGGTCATTACTAGCTGGTTTTCCTCTTGAGGAACCAACAACAAACCTCCTCATTGGACCTAGACATCAAATCAACCTACAAATGTGGTGCTACACTGGCAGCAGCCTGATGAGGTGGTCAGCCTGACCAGCCAAGCTGAGCTTCTGGGTCTGCCTTCACACCCCAATGAGACTTTGCATCTTCTAGTGCCATCATCAACCCTCTGCACCAAAGCAGGATTAGAAGGGACTTCCCATGCCGCTGGCAGATAACAGCTACGATGTTCCTGCAAAGCCTCCTTGGCCCTGGCCAGCCGTGGAGAGGAGCAGTCAGGGGTTTTTTAGGAGGTTGGCATCAGTGTCGCACAGGAACTCAGAAATGTTAACGATGGAGCAGGTGGGAAGTGGCAGAGTTGGGTTTGCAACATGAGCCCGAGGAGAGAAAACCAGACGTCTCATCACCCTGCCCTGTGGGAATGGATCCCAGGCGGTCTCTCCTGGGCCATCCTGGCCCTGTAAGAGGAGAAGGTCAACTCCTCACCAGGGATTAAAGCTGCTCGTCCGGCAGTAAATCAGCGTGAGATGACCCAGGTAGAAATGGTGGTGGGTGAGGAAGGAGTGATGGGATCCTCCACTGACACTGTAATGAAGGTGGTTTGGACAAGGAAGGAGTAGATGGGGAGGTCGGCATCCCTCACCCTGCACAGGCTGGGCCAAAAAAGCAGGAGAAGATGCAAGATCCAGGCTGCAACCCAAAGTCATAGAATCACAGACTGGTTTGGATTGAAAGGGACCTTAACGATCACCTAGATCCTACCCCACTTCATGGCCAGGGACACCTCCCACTAGGTCAGGTTGCTCAGTGCTCCATCCAACCTGGCCTTGAACACTTCCAGGGATGGGGCAGCCACATCCAAATCCTCCAGTGCTCACAGAGAAACACCAGCTGGGAACATTCTGGCCAAGCTGTGTCCCCTGCCTCAGTTTTCCCTGGTGTAAAATGTGGATGAAAAAACCCTTGAGGGGGATTTCCTTGCTCTTGAGTGGACTTGGGGCTTCATAGATCAGGTGCTGGAGGGGAGGCTGAAGGTATTTTTCCCCCAATCCTCCTGCAAACACCTCTCCAAGCAGGAAGAATCCCAGCCCTGAAGCACCTTTGCAAAGTGGTGGTTGTGCCAGGAAAGGGCTTCACCTTTCCTCCCACCCTGATGTGCAAGTGGAATTTCTTGTAGGGCAGGTGTGGCACTGGGACTCTCCCCATAAACCCTCTCTACCTTTACCCTCCAGATAAATGGGAAGACTGGAAGAACCAGGACTCAGCAATTGAAGTAATTTCTGGGCGTAGAGAAACCCAGCACTCCGTGTGTCCACTCCCAGGGTGTCCCTGCCTGTCACTGAGCTAACTGGGGAGGCAAAGCTTCACCAGATCTCTTCCTGGGCAGTGCTGGGAGCAGCCCAGATAAGCTGTTGCCTGCTGATGACTGGTTCTGCCCCAGTGATGTTTCTGTCCGAGCCTCACAACATCCTGGAAACAAACTTATCCCCTTTTGATGGCTGGGGAAACTAAGGCACGGCCCACTGGGGTGACCTCCTCAGAGACACCTGGCTTCATAATATTGTCCTTCTGAAGGCACTGAGTGGTGGTGTTTCCCATTGCCCTTGGGAATAGAGGGGGAAAATACCAGCTCCCGTGGGAAATGTGTGGGACATCATCATATGGAGAGGAGGAAGCAGGAGTCCTTGGAAAACATATTGCAGCTCCCCAAGAATTGAGAATGCAAGGTCAGAGCTTTGGTTTGAACTGAAGAGGATTATTACCTCTGCAGAGCAGGGCTGGGAGAGCTGCAGCTCAACACAGAGTTGTCCCGAGGCCTTGGGAGAGGCCAGACTTTCTGGCTTGACCCAGAAAACTTGGGACGTGTCCTCAGACTTTTGAGGCCAGCATTGGGCAGTTGTGTTGGGTAACCTTGCTCAGCAGCTGGCCAAATTCCATCCTGAACCTGGATGCTGCAGAAGAGCCACCTTTCTTGGGGGGTTCCAGAGCATGCTCTTCACTGGCTGTCTCACCAGGGAGATCCGGGAGGGCTCATGGTGTGCTTCCAGCCAAGAGCTTCCCTGTGGCGTAGCAGGAATTTTTAAGATGAGCATGTCTGGGATGATTTATGACCTATGGAGAAGGTTGGTCCTGCAGAGGAGGCACCTGCCTCCATTCACGTAGACAATGGCCTGTTCACTGCACGAGTGAGGAGCACTTGACCTGGGCAATGCTTCACACGCCTCTTGGCTGGGTGCCTTTTCTGTAAAACTGGGGTGCATCACATCCAGCTGGCAAGCCAGCAGGGAGCTTTGAGTCAGCTGGACTTGGCTTCACCGCTGAAACTTCAGCCCAGTCCCTGGTGAAAACCTACTCTTCTCACTGGAAGGAATTTGCTGGATGAATCTCAGGTCCTCCTGTATCTTTTTATAACTCTGTTTGGGTGGAGAAAGCTGAGCCCCCATGTGGAGATCCCCACTGGAGAGAAAAGGGGTCCGGATGCTCAGTTAGACAGTCCATATGAGGGTGGCAGGGGATGCTGAGTGGAGGTCCACCTCTGAAGGCACCACAGGGTGGGAGACCATCACTGCTGATCCATACTGCTTCTGCCCTTTTCATGGAGGGGGATGAGCTCTTCCCTGGGGCCAGCAGCTCCCTCCGTTCCTCCAGTGCCCGTGCCAGGCTGGAGACCACCAGCATGTTCGTGAGGATGGAGGTGGGAAAGAGGGAGCTGGAATTTGGGGGATCTATTTCCATCCCTGGCCTCGATGCAGCACGGAACCCTGGACACCCCCGGGCACTACACAAACACTTGTCATCAAAAACCAACGTCCGAGTCTTTAATTAGCAGTGGGAAAGTGTTCCAGGAATGCTGCTGGCAGATGCTGTGACACCAGGTCCCCTCCCTGGGGCTGGGATACGGCCTGGGAAGTGAAAGGTATCATTGTCACTGTGCTCCTCTGGTCCCCAAAAGCACCCAGTGGCTGGGGCAGATGGCCAGAGAAAGGTGTCCCCAACATGTGTAGGGCACCCGGAGGGACTCAAGGAGTTGTATGAGGAAGAAATTCTTTGCTGTGAGGGTGGTGAGACCCTGGCTCAGGTTGCCCAGGGAAGCTGTGGCTGCCCCATCCCTGGCAGTGTTGAAGGGCAGGTTGGACGGGGCTTGGAGCAACCTGGGCTGGTGGGAGGTGTCCATACCCATGGCAGCTGATTGGAAGGAGATGATCTTTAAGACAGACATGAGCGAACTCTATTTGCACACTGTGATCTCTTTGCATATTGAGGTAATTACTTCTTCCCAGGGCCTTAGGTGGGCTACCCTCCTTGATTTGCTTAAACCCCCCAGGAACTGGACATTTTATTTTCTGCTCGGAGCAAAACCTCACGATACTGGGCAGAATTCTGTTCCAGGGGGGAGAAGTTGGTTCCCACTGAATCGTTCAAGATCACCCGCTCCATGGCCACAGCAGGGTAAGGCACACGCAGCCTCATGTTTGGTCACACTCATAACCATGATCTTATTGTTATAGAATCATAGAATGGTTTGGGTTGGAAGGGACCTTCAAGATCATCCAGTCCCACCCCCTGCATGGGCAGGGACACCTCCCACCAGCCCAGGTTGCTCCAAGCCCCATCCAACCTGCCCTTCAACACTGCCAGGGATGGGGCAGCCACAGCTTCTCTGGGCAACCTGGGCCAGGGTCTCACCACCCTCACAGTAAAGAATTGCTTCCTTATGTCTCACCTAAATCTCCCCTCTTTCAGTTTTATTCCATCCCCCCTCATCCCATCCCTCCCTGCCCTTGTCCCAAGCCCCTCCCCAGCTTTCCTGCAGCCCCTTCAGGCACTGGAAGGTGCTTTAAGGTCTCCCTGGAGCCTTCTCTTCTCCAGGCTGAACACCCCAACTCTCCCAGCCTGTTTCCAGAGCAGAGCTGCTCCAGCCCTCTGAGCAGCTTTGCGGCTCTTAAATGACTGATGGTGATTTGTTATAGAAATACTGATGACATTTTACTCTCCAAGGAGTCCTTGTTCCAAGGTAACACAGAACATCTCATTCCACAGCTCAGCTGGGCTTTTATACTTCCTCATGAGGAGGAGTATTTCCTCAGGCTGTGGTTCAGACAGGACAATTTTTGCATAATTGGGCTTTTACTTTGGCATTTGTCATTCCCAGACGTTTGTTTGCCTTGAAAGTCCCCTTCAGAGCATGGTGGTGGTGGTGGGACGCTGGGCTGGGGCAGCTTGGGCTGCCTCCATCTCCTCAGCTTGCCAGGCTTCCTGCTGGAGATCTTCATAGAGAGCCCAGAGGGTCATTGAAGGGACTAGAGGGACAGTTTTACAGGGAGAGGCTGAGGGAGCTGGGGTTGTTTAGCCTGGAGAAGAGGAGACTCAGGGGGGACCTTCTCACTCTCTACAACCACCTGAAGGGAGGTTGCAGTCAGGTGGGGACTGGGCTCTTCTCCCAGGCAGCCAGGGACAGGACGAGAGGCCTGAAGCTGCACCAGGGGAGGTTTAGGTGGGATATCAGGAAGCACTTCCTCATGGAAAGGGTGACCAGACATTGGGAGGGACTGCCCAGGGAAGTGCTGGAGGCACCATCCCTGGAGGTGTTCAGGGAAAGGCTGGAGATGTGCTTCCCGGGGCGCTGCCATCCTCTAGTGGCTGCATCCAGAAGCACAGCGGTGCTGCTGGGGCTGGGCTGTCTCCTGAGCCACCAGCACCATCCAGCTCTTCTCTGGGGAGGTGGGAGCCTGAAGGCAGGAGGACCTCCATGGGTGCTCACCTTCCTCCCCCCTTCCCCCACCCGCAGACCAAGGTCGGGGGCAGCTTTTCTTGCTTGAAGAGGGTTCGGAGTCCACGGCCAGAAACCGATACTTATTTTGGAAACTGGTGTTTCAAACTGGTGATGCTTTGCTCAGGGGCTGGTGCTTTGTCCTGGCCCATCTATGCTGGGACACACCGCTAAGTGTGAAGACAACAGGGCTGCCCTGCTGAGCGTTTTGAGTGTTTTTTAACCCCATCACAGCTTCGCCATGGGCAGGTCCATGGGGAAGTCCTCATGGCCAGACTACTGTCTGAAGCCAACACTAAACTCCTCCATGGATGGGCTCCCTGGCTTGGGCCTGGCTCTTTGGTCTCTGTCGCTCTTTTCTTAGCACTGCTTTATGGTTCATGTTCTAGCACTGGACTTGGTAGAGGTAGGTTAATGGTCGGACTTGATGATCTCAAAGGTCTTTTCCAAAAAGAATGATTCTGTGATTCTTCAGGTTGTGGAGTCCCCATCCCTGGAGGGGTTTCCAAGCCCTGTAGATGTGGTGCTGAGGGACATGGGTTAGTGGTGGCCTTGGCAGGGCTGGGGTTTTTTTGGCAAAGCCAGGGTTTTACCAGGTCTTCCAGATCCCTCACAACCTTGGCTCTCGCCCCCTTCCCAAGCCTTGTGCCAGCCTGGAAGGACTGCTTTGTTGTTGAGGGAACATGGGGTGGGAAGTATCTCTGAGGGGGTCACACCTTGGGGAGTGGAGCTGGTCACTGCTGGGGCTCAGCAGTCGAGCCACACTCTGCAGAGACCAGGCAACTCAGTGCAGAAATGGGAGGGAAAGTGGCGGGAACAAGGGGAGTGAAAAGAGATTTCCACAGAAGGGAGCTTTCAAGCAAATACATAGATTAAAAAAAATAATAAAATTGCCCAAAATGGGGCTAGGCCTTGGGCCAAATCTCATCAGACCCTGGTGGGGACAGGAGGGTCACAGGGCCCGGAGGTGGCTGGCACAGGATATTTGCTTTGAATCCCAGCAGCCCAGTGTCCCCTGCCTTCCTTCCTCTCCCAGACACTGTCCCTTCTCTCCACAGGATTTCCTGCAGCCATGGATGCAGCTGTCCCAGCTACAACAGACCTCCCCTCTGCGTAGGAACCAACAGAGAGGGATGTGGGAATCAGGGGAAGAAGGGGTGGGGGATCGAGCACACCTTCCTGCAGGTGATGCTGATCAGAGCCACAAAGATGCTGAAGGGAGTGGAACATCTCCCTGATGAGGAAAGGCTGAGGGAGCTGGGTCTCTTGAGCTTGGAGAAAAGGAGACTGAGGGGTGACCTCATCAATGTTTACAAATACGTAAAGGGTGAGTGTCAAGAAGATGGAGTTAAGCTTTTCTCAGTGATGACCAGTGATAGGACAAGAAGTAATGGATACAAATTGGAGCACAGGAGGTTTAAGGTGAATATCAGAAAAATTTTTTTTACTGTGAGAGTGACAGAGCCCTGGGACAGGCTGCCCAGAGAGGTTGTGGAGTCTCCTTCTCTGGAGACATTCAAAACCCGCCTGGACACGTTCCTGTGTGATGTGCTCTGGGTGATCCTGCTCTGGCAGGGGGGGTTGGACTGGGTGATCTTTCGAGGTCCCTTCCAACCCCTAGGATTCTATGATTCTATGATCCCTGGGCCTGTCACCACGTCTTCTGGCTCCGTGGTGGGAGATGCTTGTTGCTGGATCTGCTTCAGATGTGCCTTTTGGGATGCTGAGCCAACGTCTCGATCACTCCCCCGCCCAAGTGTAGAAAGGTTTGAAATCTCCCCCAAGTCTTTAATTTTGGTGAAAATGGTGGAAATCCAAATGTAGTGGAAATCCTGTCCCTTCACGCCAGAAACTGTGTTTGGTTTGGGTTTTGTTGTTGTTGTTGCATTTCATCTTGCACAGCCTGGTCTGTCAAAGGATGGCTTAGGAACCAAAGCAATAAAATCAATTAACAGAAATACTGTTGTAGCAATTAATTAAGAACAACACACCAGGGATACAGGCAGTGTTGGCTGTTGGCTGGATTCTCCAGTGCTGTTTTCTTACTGCCCTGACTTGTGTGAGTGTTCATGGGAATCCTGCATGAATAGATCATGCAAGAAAAATGTCTGGTCTGTTCAGCTGCACAGAGGGGGCTGAAAAGATAGGACCTAATGACTCAAAAGCAAGAAGACAGGCCAAAAAAAGAAAGGCCTAAACAAGATACAATCCATAAATTCCTGAACCGGTGTTTCTGAGGTCTGAATGTGCTGGTCTGTCTGTCCTGCTGATCCCAAATGAGATGTAAATGTTCTTGGCCAAAGAGGCTTGTTGGATTGTTCACAGCTTTTGCTGTGTCTGCAATTTCATCGTTTTGTGGTTTTGATGGAAATCTGCTACCCTCCAGCTGTCTGTCGCTGGATTACAGCCTCGAGCTGCACTTCTCACTGAGCACCAGCTCTGCAGTGAGCAAGCCCAGAGCTCTGCAGTGGTGTTTCCAGGGGTGCTCGATGCCTGAACTTGCTGGAAGTGGACAGGCTGGATCAGGAGGCTGAGGTCAATTGCAGGAGGTTCAACAAGGCCAAGTGTTGGGTCCTGCACTTGGGTCTCAACAATCCCAGGCAAAGCTCCAGGCTTGGGGCAGAGTGGCTGGAAAGTGCCCAGTGGAAAAGGACCTGGGGGGTGTTGGTCAACAGCAGCTGAACATGAGCCAGCGTGTGCCCAGGTGGCCAAGAGGCCACCAGCATCCTGGCATGTGTCAGCAGGAGTGTGGCCAGCAGGAGCAGGGCAGGGATTGTCCCCCTGTGCTGGGCACTGGGGAGGGGGCACCTCAAATCCTGGGGTCAGTTCTGGACCCCTCACAACAAGAGGGACATGGAGGGGCTGGAGCGTGTCCAGAGAAAGGCAAGGGAGCTGGGGAAGGGGCTGGAGCACCAGTGTGAGCAGGAGCAGCTGAGGGAGCTGGGGGTGTCCAGGCTGGAGCAAAGGAGGCTGAGGGGAGACCTGCTGGCTCTGCAGCTGCCTGAGAGGAGGTTGGAGCCAGGGGGGTCGGGCTCTGCTCCCCAGAAACAAGGGATGGGACAAGAGGAAACGGCCTCAAGTTGTGCCAGGGGAGGTTTAGATTGGATATTAGGAACCATTTATTCCCCAAAAGGGCTGTCAGGCCCTGACCCAGGCTGCCCAGGGCAGGGGTGGATTCTCCACCCCTGGAGACATTTCAAAGAGATGTGGTGCGGAGGGACATGGGTTAGTGGTGGCCTTGGCAAGGCTGGGTGAAGGGTTGGACCTGATGATCTGAAAGGTCTTTTCCAACCAAAACAATTCTATTTTTCTATGATTCTATCCACTCAAGGTTAGTCATTGCAATTTGGGATTATATCCTGATGAGGCTTCTGGTGGTCTCAACACATATTAGGGATCTGTGGGTCATAACCCTGCTTTTCCCATGGCCAAGAGGACTGCTTTGTGCCCTTGGAGCAAACTACCCATGCAGAGCTTTGTCTGTGAAGTGTTGAATTAATTTGGCAGTACTGTCCCCTTGCTAGATCCCAAAGCATTCCTCTTATTTCAGGAAGAGAGTTGTCTTCTGCTGAAGATGCCACCTTCCATGGTTCAAGTATTGAAAGGCCATGTATGATTTCCCAGTGATTCTTCCTGCAGCTCAGAGGAAGCATCATCTGTGGGAAGACTGGTGGTCCTAGGAGCTGCTTGCAGTCTGGAGAAGATCAAGGGCTTCTGCAGGTGTCCTTGGAAAACTCTTTAATGGATCAGTTTATGTCCCCACTCCTACTCCCAGTGAGATGACAACTGATGACACCAGTACCACAGGATATGGGGCAGGTGTGAAGGGAAACCTGATGTGAGGCTGGTGGCTGTGGAGTAGGGTCTGAGAGGACCTCCTCTGACTGTGGTTGTGCTCGTAGGACTTTATCTGGAGGATCTGAAGAGTTCCCTGCCCTTTGTCCTGAGCAGGAAACAGGCTTCTCTGTTTATTTACCATTTTGCTCCGTCCATCCATCCATCCATCCATCCATCCCTCCATCCATCCATCCATCCATCCATCCATCCATCCATCCATCCATCCCTTTCTGGTGTCCCAGGGCAGCTCTATTCTGATGGCCTGTCTAAAGGGAGCGCTGGTACCTCTCATGAACATGATCCTTGTTTCCTATTATGATCAAACTTGGCCTTTTATTACTGATAAATCTTCCAGACTCTTCTTTCCCTCCAGGCTGGCTGGCTGGCTGCCTCCAGGCTGAAGTGGTTTTGGGAAAGTTTCAGCTAAAATAGCTCAGCATTTTGCAAGACTGAGATTAGGAGGAAAAAAAAAAAACAACAAATAATAGAGCTGGTTTGCCTCTCTTGGGTGGGGAGGGAAGCTGGTCCAGCTGGTTTCTGCAGCCTTTTTCGTTCCTCGTGCATCGGGGGGGCCCTGAAAGTTGGAGAGGGGCAAGGTCCTTGCATTCAGTGGACCAGAAGTGCTTGCCAAAGATGGGGTTGTGTCCTTGAGCAGATCTTGTCCTTGGCTGGCAGCAAAGTTGCCTCCGTTGGCCACGTGCCCGTTGCAACGTCCTCCTGGCAGAGCAAGGCTGCTCCTTCCTGCAGTGCTCAGTCAGGGAGAAGGGAGGGAGAGCTGTAGGCAGCTGCCCTGACACTCTTTAAGTCTTCCTGAAATTCCTTTCCAGGCCCAGAGAAACTTGCAATATGTGCATTCCACAGACCAGGTACTCCTTCCATCCCTAAGGTTCTGTCCAGGAGAGGTAACACTGGGGCAATGCCCTGTGGCACCTGAGATGTCCCTGTGAGACTGGTAGGTTTTGCAGAGGACCTCTAAGAGATGAGAGCTCTTCTGGAACAGCAGCTGGAGGCAGGTGGGTCGTCACCAATCCTACACAAGTGGGCCTCTACACACTGCAGTCAAGCCCTGGTGTCCCAATCCATCTCATGTGGTTCTCTGATGACATTGCTTTGCCATAGCATGATGGCTCTTCCTTACCACGCTCTGTGCCACAGGGTGGGGCTGTGTTGGTATAGAGAATTGGAAGAGGGAAAGCTGAACTTGTGTCCAGCTTCTTTGCTCTCAGATGTGAGGTTTGTGGCTCTCCATGCTTATTCCCTACCAGTGTGCCTACACGGGGCTTGTGCCTTCCCAGACCTTGGCCAGAGGGAATCAGGATCCTGCTGCTACGTTCCTCACAAAACTCTCAGTTAAATTTGCTCAGTTTTTCATTTCTGCAGATGTGGACCTGCTCTTTTCCCTTAGCTGAACAGCTGTTTCTGGTGGCTTTCGTGACACGTAGGAGAGGGTGCAGTGAACATTAGAACAGGTCACCCAGAGAGAGGTGGAGATCCCATCCCTGGAAACATTCCAGGCCAAGTTGGACGGGGCTCTGAGCAACCTGGTCTAGTTGAAGATGTCCCTGCTCACTGCAGGGGGGTTGGACTGGATGAGCTTTAAAGGTCCCACCCAACCATGCCATGTTTCTATGAATCCACCAGGCTGCTGTCCTTGCATGGCACTACAGCTTGCATGGGGATGCTGGAGGACAAGGAGAGGCTGAGATGTGCTGTGTCCACCAGTCCTGGTTTGAGCCAGGATAGAGTCCATTTTCTTCTAGGAATTTTACTTTTTCAGTTACGTGTCTTTGAAGTGACTGCACCTGCTGAAATGAACAGCATGTTTGTCAGTCAGTGTCTGCTCCTAGGGCTGATAAAGCCCCATGTTTACAGTTATTGCTGGAGAATGTCGTGCAGCACCAAGGTCACTGCTTGGCCCTGCTGAACTTCTTATGTGCTGGAAACAAAAGGGAGAAAAGGGGTCACACCTGAGACCCTCCTGTGGGCAGGACCAGACCAGACAGGTGACCAAGACTGACCAAACTAAGTATTCCATCACGTACTTGTCATGCTAAGTATAAACATGAAGGATCTCAAGGGTCGAGCTCTCTTTATCTGTGGCTGGTGTCCTGGGAGGACTCTGTCCATTCTTCTGCCTTTGATCATGGAATCACAGAATTCCTGGAATCACAGAATGGTTTGGGTTGGAAGACACCTTCAAGACCATCCAGTTCCAACCCCCCTGCATGGGCAGGGACACCTCCCACCAGCCCAGGTTGCTCCCAGCCCCATCCAACCTGCCCTTCAACACTGCCAGGGATGGGGCAGCCACAGCTTCTCTGGGCAACCTGGGCCAGGGTCTCATCACCTTCACAGGAAAGAATTTCTTCCTGATGTCCAACCTAAATCTCCCTTCTTCCAGTTTGAAACCATTACCCCTTCATTCACTCCCTGCCCTTGTCCCAAGCCCCTCCCCAGCTTTCCTGGAGCCCCTTCAGGCATTGGAAGGTGCTCTAAGGTCTCCCTGGAGCCTTCTCTTCTCCAGGCTGAACACCCCAACTCTCCCAGCCTGTCTCCAGAGCAGAGCTGCTCCAGCCCTCTGAATATCTTTGTGGCCTCCTCTGGACTCTCTCCAACATCTCCATGTGCTTCTTGTGTTGGGAGTTCCAGAACTGGACCCAGCCCTGCAGGTGGGGTCCCACGAGAGCCAGGGCTGACCCTCAGGGCTGTCCCCTCTCCCTCCAACGAGGGGCTGGTGCTCCGTGGCGGGGGCACCTGTGCAAATACCTGAGGTTCCCCCTCAGCCTGCACTGCAAAATCAAAGAGAACTGTGAGGCTGAGCCAAACAGAGTAAATAAAGAGGAGCAGCCCCTCCACTGAAAACACAGACTGGAGAAAAAAAGCAAAAAAAAAAAAAAAAAGGAAACTTGGTCCAAAACAAAAGGGTTGTTTTGTTTCTGGTTTGTAGCCCTAACTCTGTTTTGATTTAGTACTGCTGGTGTGAATAAGCTGTGGCAGATGTTGACTTTTCTGAACACTCCCCCACTTTTGTGTACTTTCCCCCTCCCCCCCCCCCCAATCCATTTTTTCATCTGGTCAGAGCTCTTTGCCAACTTCATGAGCTCTTCTGGCCACTTCAGTGCATATTTTTCAGTGGAAAAGGCAGTCTGAGCCAGATGCTGTTACACCAGGGTGCAGTGGCTCACGTAGGACACTGCTGCAGGCACAGACTCAGAGAAGTATCTGAACCCTTGGTCTCCAGATGCTGCTCTGGAAGGGAGTGCGTGTTCCTTTGGTCCTCTGTTATATCAGCCAGGCCCTTGCAGATGGTGACCTGAGCTTCTCCACGGCCCAGGTGTCCCTGGTGGGTGCCTGCATCCCACCCCAGAGCCTGCTGGGACCACCAAGCTTTGCGATTCATGTTCTTGATTCATCCTATCTTGATACTCCATGAGGTGACACATGTCACAGGGCCCGAGGAGAGACCTGCCCCTTCCCTTCAGATAGCCTTGATGAAAGAGGACTTGAGAGAAGGCTGAAATGGTGGGCTGTGGTGTTTTGCAATGACACTTCTGAGCTGCAGGATAATAAATACACCTGGGTAGCCTTGCTAGTTTACAATAAAGTCTGGCAAAAAACCATGGTCATTCCAGTTTTGCAGCTGACCTGAAGGAAGGAAGGAAGAGGATTTGGCATCAAGAGTGGTCTCTTGAAATCTTGACAATGACATTTGTCCTGACAGTAATTAGGACTTGGTCTTCCTTTGACAAGAGGTATAAAATCCTCAAAACAGGCTTGACTTGACTCAGACTTGGCTGAGACATGGATCCTGGGTCTGGTTTTTTTGTTTTGAAAGGCATGATTGGGAGGGTCATACAATCATAGAATCATTTAGGTTGGGAAACACCTTTAAGATCAACAGGTCCATAGCTCTGACAGAGGGAAACTGAGGCAAGTGCCCTGACTTGCTGGGTGGTTTTTGCTGGCTGTTCTGCTTCTTCTGCAAAGTATGGCTTGGTCAGGGTGTTCCCAGGGAAAGCTCCCTCCCAGGAGCTGGGCTGGGGCTTGCTGCAGGGTCAGCAGGAACCCACAGGGATTTAAATAAAGCCCATGTTCTTCAAGAAGAACAAGTGAATTCCCAGCTCTGTGAGCTGTTCTCAGCAGGAACTGCTCAAGGGAGATGTGTGGCATGAGTTGCTTTCCAGGATCTCTGCTGGGGCAAAGCGAGGAAGGTTTGGGGCAGTGGGAGCAGGTAGCTCTTCTCCTGCAGAAGAAAATGACCCGGATGCATGGCTGAGATTTTTCTTCCATGCAACTGGGTCAGAGTGTGCCCTCACAGCCCAAGTGGATCTGGGCTCTGGTTCCACATTGCTGGGTAAACAGGATGTTGATATAATTAGCTTTCCTGTCATCAACCCTATAGTAGCTGTAGAGTGGAAAAAACCCTCTTGGCAGCTCTGGGCCCTGTCGTTATGGAAAGATCCAGTGTCTGGTTTCACCCACCTCATTCTTTCTCCTGCCAAGCTGCAGGTGGGAGGTCCCAGAGGTCTCCTGCTTCACCTCTTTAACACTTCTCCTTCCTCTCCATCTCCGTTTGAACCCAGGAGCTGGGGGAAAAGACACTTGGAGTTTGGCACAGGTTAAATAAAAGGCTTGGGATATAATTTCTGAGAAGGTGGGCTCCCTGTGGAGAGGATTTCTGCCCTGTCATGAGCTGCCTCAGGCCTCTGCTGTTGCTGGAGAGAAGGTGGATGCTTGTGGGGCAGAGGACGAGACCTGCTTCCCCATTGCCAAGGATTTCTATGAGGATACAAGGATGGTGGGAACAGGAAGCCCTGAAAATACCTCTGATCTGGGAAGGAAAAAGTTTGTGTGTCCTTAAGGAAAGGCTGAACTTTGAATCCTTCTTCCAGAGGGGTAGAACACCCCAAACTGTTGGTCCAGTGACTACTGCTAATGCAACAAGAACCACTGAAATCTGAAATAAAGCAGCAAAACTAAACCAAAAAACATACTTTCCCCCCAATCCCCCCCATGGTGTTGCATTTTAGGAGGATGCAACAGGGATGTTTGCAGAACATCAAACCCTTACCCAGGCCCCCTGAGCTGGGAAAGGCAATGCACCCTGCCCTGCTACCTATCTGTATGTTCTGTACTTTTCTTTGGGAAGGAAGACAGGTTTGTCCAAATATTCCTGACTGGCTGAAGCCTGGAGACAGTGGGTAGAGCCCCATGCTGGGAAGGGTTGTGGAGGTTTGGGTACCTGTGCATGGCTTCCCAGATACATCCTTGGCTTGTGGATAGGCTGGGGCAGGGAAGGGACAAAACCAAGCAGGACAAAAGCTCCTGGGTGACCAAAAGTCTCCCTCTGGGTCAGGGAGAAGCCTCCAGACCCTTGTCACAAGACTGAGTGGAGGCTGGTTGGATTTAAGCCCTGTAGGGCTTTACTTGCATGGCAAACATGGAATGGCAGGGAAGGGGCTGCTGAAAGCCAGGATCTCGCCTGGATGTGGGGTGAGGAGGCTGGGACCTTGGGGGGGCTCTGAGGTCTCCCAGTTTCTGTACAGAGGTTGGGTTTCAAAGGATTTACTGCTCTCAGGCTTGCTCCTCATGTGACTTCTTGTGGGAGCACCACGTTGCCATGAGCATGATGGTGAGTCTTTCCTGGGTAGGGATGTGTTGTACCCGTGTAAGCACATTTATTCCTGGGCAGGGACACCTTCATGAGGGGACCTTAGTGCTGAATTGATGGAGCTCTCAGCCCACCTGTGCTGGCAGTTACAAGGTTCTTGCCCGAGCCCCTGCTCTGCCATCTTCCCCATTATTGGCATGTAAATGTGCTGTTGGGCCCAACTTAGAATCATGGAGTTGTTTTGGTTGGAAAAGACCTTTTGAATCGTGATGTCCAACCCTTAACCCAGCACTGCCAAGGTCACCACTAAACCCTCCAGGGATGGGGACACCACCACTGCCCTTGGCAGCTTGGGCCAGGGCCTGACAACCCTTTCCAAGAAGAAATGGTTCCCAATATGCAATCTAGACCTCCTCTGGCACAACTTGAGGCCATTTCCTCTTGTCGTATCCCTTGTTCCTCCAGACCTCGGTGCATTAATGTCGTCCAAGGTCTTGCTCATCCAGGCTGGAGAGCAGAGGTTGAAGCCAGGGTGCACAACCAAGACAGCTTGTCCATAGGGGCTGTCCTGGCCTCAGTTCACCCACAGCATGATGGAAAAACCATGGATTGTGCTTTCAGCCCCTGGGAGGCTGCCTTGGGCTTGCCTTGGCAGCTGGGGCAGCGCCTGGTCTGTGGCTCAGCCCTGATGTAAGTCCTGCCCTTTCTCCAAACATGAGGAGCCGGTTGACCTTGACATCTCCGTGCTCTCTCTCTTTATTCTCCTTGCAGAGACACCCCTCAGGGTTTTCCCAAGCTAGATTGAAACCAGAGCACCCTTGGATTACAACACAGAGCCACAGTCACATCTTTTTCCTTCGCTATTTTCCTACTCCCTCCCCTACCAACTCTCCCCAGCACAGACAGACCAGCTGGAGCCAAAAAGCATCCAGGACCCACCAGCCACCCACCACCTCCCAGCTGGGCCAGCCAAGAAACTCAAGCTGGGCTCAGGAGCTGCAGGGGGGGAAACAGCAGCCAAATTCTTGGAGGTCCAGGCTGGGTTGTCCAGGAGGCCTCTGGAGGAGGGTGTGCAGAGAGGTTTTGAAGCACTGCAGAGGGTGACCCCGCTGCATGGGCAAACCAGATCTTCCCACTCCTGCATTGCCAGCAGAAGTTTGTATCCTGGTGGGTCTTCCATCCCTCTCCCAGGGGAAGATCTCCCAGGGGAACACCAGCTACAACCACATCCTGAGCTGCTTCAGGTAAAAGCTGGTTTCCCACCATCATCGATGTGTCCTTCTGAACACAAGAGAGGTGGTACTGGGTGCAGTCCACTTTGGATAGTTACATCCTGATGGCCAAATTCCTTATGTATTTGATGGCCAAGCAACTTTCACCCTTTCCCATACCTGCCATGGTCCACACCAATGGTGGCTGCAACCAGAGAGGAGGGTGAACGGTCTCAGCTCAAAATGATACCTGTGAAAAAAGGGAGGGAGGTGGAAGGAAGGTTGTTACCATAATAAAATGTGGGAGTCTGGGCCAAATAAGTAAGTCTTAGTGGGGTGGTGGGCAGAACCTGAGATGGTGTCTTTCACTCTGGATTAGCAACTCCAGCAAGAGCAGCAGGGGAGTCTTGGAGTCTCCTGTCGGCACCAGATCCTCAGGGAGAAGAGCAGGATCCCAGGGTAGATGTTTTCTCCCTGCCTTTAGGGTGTTGCTGATCTCCAGAGATCTGGGCTTCTGGAGGATGACAGCCAGCCAGGTCAGCCCCAGCCCCACACCACCAGTAAAGCCCTTCAAGGAGGAGCCCCGCGGGTCCACCAGCCCCTTCTTCTTCAGCAGGTCCCACACGAACCTGGGCTTAGCTGCAGCCTGATCTGCAGAGCCTGCCCTTGCCAAGGGCAGCCCCCACTGCTGGGGTCCCTGGTGCTGGTGTTTGTTGGCTTTGGCTGCTGGCAGATGCTCCACAGCCAGCAAGGAGCCAGTTTCACCCAGGGTTGGTGATGGCAGGGAGGAGATCTGAAAGGAGTAGGATTCCCCCTTGGGTGACTCTTGGCTACAGCTGGGGGAGGGGGTGGTTGCTTGTCTCATTGCCAGTCTGCTGCTGCAGGGTAGTGGGAGATGCCTACAGGCAGGCTCAGATGGGCTGTTTCTGTCCATGGGGGGTGGGCACTGCTCCCAGCCTTCTCAGGTGCTGGCAGGGAAGACCTGGAGCACCACCACATGGTTGGACTTGAGGATTTTCAAGGTCTTTTCCAACCAAAATGGTCCTATGACTCTGTGCTTCTATGAAGTGTTCCTGGTGGCTCTTTTGTAGTTTGTGTTGCCTTTATGGATGAATCAGCTTTGCTGAAGCATTCAGCTGCTGCTGCTGGAACAGTTGCAATTCCCCCAGGAATGAGGCTCCACTCAGCTGTCCATGTACAGGTGTCTTGTGCCATCAGAGAGATCCTTGGTGTGAGGGCCCTGAGGGCACTAATAGGCCTTAATTGCAATCATCAGCCTCACCTGTGGCCTCCAACCCCACCCATGGGCCTTGGAGCTCTATTTAAGCTCAACCTGGGGCATTTCACACTCCATTTGAGGTGTTTTGGAAGGGTGGTGGTTTGTCTCTCAGCTTCTTTTTAGCTGTGTTGAGACTTGGCTTTCATGTCTCTTGAATGCATGCAAGCCTTGACTGAATCCTAAGAACCTGTAGTATCTCCTGGTCCTTCTTTACTGGCTGCTAGCAGCTCTGAGCACGTGTGTACAGGAACCAGAAATCAAGTGTGGAATTTGGCTCATGGACTGAGATACCTAGAGGTGGAGGTATCAACAGGATGAATTTGGATGTCCCAAGGTAGGTGTGTTGCTGTCTGAGAAGCCTGAGGGTATCCCAAGCCAGGATGGTGGCTGGGATAGGGTAGATCTCCAATCTTTAAGGATTCCATGGGAGTTGGTGAATGTGAATACAGCACAACTGGGTGGGGAGAGCAAGTGATGTTCCTGATTCTTGGGGATTTAGACCCTTGGGGTGGGGAGAAGCTTGGGGAGGGAATTGATGGGAAGAAATGGAATAATGAGCAGTATTTCCAGCAGTGGCCAAAGGCAGTTGAGAGGCAGGGCTGAGCTCCTGCTCCAGGAGCTGTGTTTTTTCACCCCTTACAGCCCTGGATCATTGAGGAGAGACTTGGAGGTGGCCCCATGGGTATAACTGTCTCTAGTCACCACACTGGATGTTGTGGCCTCCACCAAGCAGCATCAGTTGGAGGAGGGATGAGAACAACCACGTTGAAGCCAAGGTCATGGCCAAGGTGTGCCTGAGATGTTGCACAGTGAGCTGGTCACTGTGGACAAGAAAGCCCTGATCCGTATGTGGCAGAGTCTGGGTGATGGGGGGTGTGTGTGATCTGGGGCAGCAGGAATGTCCACCCTGGTGCACCTTCTGCTCCAGAGACTTGCAGGCAGTAGCTGTGCTGGTGGTGTCTGGAGGTGGGGAATGAGAGATGGTGCTGGGGACGCTCCCTGCAAACACAAGGGGAGGTGGCTGTGCTAAAGCAGGGCAGCAAACAGGGCACCTGCAGCTCCTCTGGGAAGGCTCTGTGGCTGGGAGCTGTTTTCCTCTGCCCCAGGGATAAGTCCTGGTGGGTTGGGAACATGAGCTGTGAGGCTGGGCATCCCTCCCAGCTCTGTCCTGCTGTGGACATCCACCAGCATCTCCTTCCTCCTCCCTGGCCAAGGCAGCTGCAACCACAGAAAATAATCACAGGATGGTTTGTGTTGGGAAGGGGCTTTTAAGGGCCATCTAATTCACATCCCCTGCAGTGAGGAGGGACATCTTCAACTAGATCAGGCTGCTCAGAGCCCTGTCCAACCTGACCTGGAATGTTTCCAGGGATGGGGCATCTCCCACTTCTCTGTGCAACCTGGGCCAGGGCTTCACCACCCTCCTAGTGAAGAATTTCTTCCTACCATCTCATCTAAATCTCCTCTCTTCCAGTTTGAAACTGTTCCCCCTAGTCCTACCACTACAGGCCCTGCTAAAAGTCTGTTCCCATTTTTTTTTTAATTTCTGGCACTGGAAGATGCTTTAAGGTCTCATTGGAACCTTCTCTTCTTGGACAACCCCCACTCTCAGCCTGTTCCCAGAGCAGAGCTGCTCCAGCCCTTGGATCATTTGTGTGACCCTAAAACCAACGCAGCTCCTGCCCTCAGAGCAGCCCCCTGCATCCTCCTCCAACAGCCCCAAGGCAGAGGGGATGGTTCAGCTTGAACATTTACCCTTTGGCTCTGAAACAAGTGGTCTCCTGGGCTGAAGGTCTTGCAGGCTGAACCTCCAGAGAGCAAAACCCTTCACAGACACGGAGCTGGTGCAGTGAGGAGCAGGTCCAGGAGCTGCGAAGGACGGGATGTAAATCCCCCATGTGCTGCTTGCTGCAGGAGGAAATGTCTTCAAGATCTCAGCTGCTGATCAGCTTTCCCTGCCCTGAAGCAAGAGGGCTGTGAGGAGCTGCAGCTGCCTCTGAGCTGCAGTGGCAGCAAAGCTGCTTGTGGAGGCATCAAAACACGGAACCCTTTGTTGGGAATGATTATCGGCCGTGTCATCGCGAAGGTGGAGATCAAAAGAGCAGAATAAACACATCCAAATAAAAGCAGAGATGAAGGGAAGCTGCTGGCAGAGGATAATTGTCAAACAAAGGGCAGAGATCTTTTCATCTCTGGAAATTCCCTGTCCTGGAAAAAAAAAAAAGTCACCAGGTGGAAGCCAGAGGCCACTATTTCTCCTGGCAGCTCTGCTGCCTCAGGCAGAACTTTGCTTGTTGCCCTTGGGAGGGAAACTGGCTGTCCCACAGGCCATGAAAAGCCATGTCAGGTTTTAGACTGTGGCTTTCAAATTCTTCTGCTTGGATTTTTGCTTTTGAGCTCCTAAAATGGAACTGAATTTATTTTTCTCCTCCTCGATTCCCGTTGTCTCCGCTCTGCGTCTCCTCGCTAGGCTGGAGGAGTCAGCAGGGCACTCCTTGCTGGTAGCTTGCTTCCCTGCTTGCTTGATCATGCCTCAGCTGCACATGGGCCCACTTAATCCCCAGATATTTCCCTCTGGATGAGGTGTGCTGGCAGCACTCACACAGATGGTTTTGTCTATGGAGCAAGACTGAGCTGAAGGGTGCCACCGTGGGGCTGTAATTCCAGAATGGCCTTCTGGCCTGAGCAAACACAAAAATCACCTTTCTCAGGGATACGAACTTGGATTTAGCTGCTGCCCTCCTAGATGGGCTCCTCAACTGCACTGGAAGTGGGGTAGAAAGCCAGGGATCCTGTCCACCTTCCCTATCCCCTCTTTTTCCTATTTGGATTATTTTTTTGGTCCCTTTTCCAAGGGATGTGGCTGTTTTCTCAGGGACCCGTGGCAGTGGTGTAGCAGAGGACTGAAGTTGGCTGCTTTTCTAAGGGCACAGGAATTAAAAACCATCTGGTGGGATAAGCAGCCCCTCTTTGCCTCCACGGGCATGTTTGGGTTGGGAACTGCTCTTTGCAGAGGAACCATGGATCACTACGGAGTGAAGGTGGGAATGGCTTCCATGTGAAGGTCTCTTTGTTGACTGAGTCCTGGCATGATCTGAGAGGTCTGTGTACAGGATCTGAGACCTGTCACCTGCTGGAGGAACCACTACCCATCCCTGTCAGTCTGCACACTCAATTCCTCTACAAAGCCAGCACAGGGATGTGATGGGAGATGTTCCTGCACCTGGTGCTGGGCAGTGTTGATCTTGGATAAGTGGTTATCTGGACAGTAGGGGTTAACAGAAAATGTGGCTTCTACCTGGGGCTGGTGCAAGACCTGTGCTGGAGCAGCAGAGCAGGTGGAGAACTTGCTGGGTGTCACTGGAGTGGCTCCTCCAGAAGTTGCTTTGGTGGCCTGAAACCAGGCACCTGGTAGCATTTGAGGCACCTTGGTTGTCTCCCATTGATGATCAACATCAAGACGTGTTTAAGTGTCTTGATCTGCCAGCTGAATCCCACCTCTGGTAAGGAGATTGCAGGGCAGCAAATGGAGAGGGGTGGAGGAGGAGCTGTATGTAGGGAAGGAGGGTCCTGGATATGTCACAGGAAGTCCTACCATAAAGCCACAAGACACTCCATGTGTGGTGAGCTGGAGAAATGCACAGAGATGTCTCATTTTCATCTAGATTAGTGCATGTCCTCAATGAAGAGTGATGATTTTTGGGGATGGCATTCCTGGAGACACCTGGCTGAGGTGGTGGTTGTCCCAGGGCTTTGGGCACCTGAATGAGGAGCCTACTGGACCTGGGGTGGGCCTTTTAGACAAGGGATGGTTCAGACCATTTGGGAGCACCAGCAGAGAAGATGGGGAAGATGCACCATGGGGAGGGGGCTATTGTGGAAGGTGGTCCTGGGGGCAAAGCACATTGGGTGAATCTGGGAGCTGCAGCAGGAAAGCAAGGGATGAGCAGGGTGGGAGCAAGGCTTTCACAGCAAGGGAGCAGCATGTTTGGAGACACTGTGTCTGGGAGGAAACCTGGCCAGGGTTGAGATAAGGTTGGTCAAAAAACCACCAGGAACTTAAGATGGGTAAGCTGCTTTGAGGCTGGGGATTTTGTCCCTCCAGGGCTCTGTTTTTCATGGGTTTAGCTTTGATATTTAATCTTTCATTTTCTTTTCTTGCCAACTTTGTGCCTGTGTTTGAGGTGGGTTCCTACACAACACCCAGCCACGTGCTCAGACAGGTCCTGTTGGAAGGGGTGCTCAGGAGCTCGGGTTTCGGGGTAAAGTAGGATGTGGAGCTGGGTGATCAAGCACCTTCTGACCTGGGGATGTACCTGGTGGCTCTGGCTGTAGTGGTTGATATGGGGGCAGATCCAGCTTTTGTCAATGGGACCCCCATGGGGAGATCTTCTAGGGAACATCATGTCACAACATGAGAGCTCCTTGAGAAAACACAACCTATTGATTTGAAGGGAGGTGCCACCTCAAGGGTTTGCAAAAAGCCAGCTCCATCTGCCTCTTTCCCTTTCTCTGTGTAGATACTCATAGCACCTTGAATTCTGGGGTCAGTTTTGGGCCCTTCATGACAAGAAGGACATGGAGGAGCTGGAACATAGTCTTACAAGGAGTAGCTGAGGGAGCTGGGGGTGTCCAGCCTGGAGCAAAGGAGGCTGAGGGGAGACCTGCTGGCTCTGCAGCTGCCTGAGAGGAGCTTGGAGCCAGGGGGGTCGGGCTCTGCTCCCCAGGAACAAGGGATGGGACAAGAGGAAATGGCCTCAAGTTGTGCCAGGGGAGGTTGAGATTGGATCTTGGGAACCATTTCTTGCTGGCAAGGGCTGTCAGGCCCTGGCCCAGGCTGCCCAGGGCGGGGGGGGAGTCCCCATCCCTGGAGGGATTTCCAAGCCCTGTAGATGAGGTGCTGAGGGACGTGGGGCAGTGGTGGCCTTGGCAGGGCTGGGTTAACAGGTGGACTCAATGATCTGAAAGGCCTTTTCCAACCAAAATGATTCTGCTATTCTACAGGTCAGCAGTGAGGATTCATGGGGGCCCAGCAGACCTCCAAGAGGTGACCCAGCTGATCAGGCAGGTACGCAGTTCCCTGGCTGCTTTCAGAGTGGGTCACTCCACCCTGACCCCACTCTGGGAACATGGCATGAGGACAGGTTTGGGGCCCCTTGCAGCTGCCTGCTTGTGCACCTGGGTGCTTTCCCTGCTCTGCAGTGAGCATCCTGTCAGGTGCTTTGCCATGGAGCTGGGGCTCTGTTGCTGCCTGTCCAGATGGTGAGCCCTTTGGGATGGGTTCTTCAGCAGCTCTCCCCCTCTGGGGCTCACCCTGCACTGCTGGAAGTTCCCTGATGTGAGGCAGTGACCACTGGGTCAGTGGTTGTAGGTCCCCTTCAACCTCACTGAAGCCACCATGTACTCAGGAGGGTCCAGGAACTGGGTTAGAAATGAGAAGAGCTTTTTTTTCTGGAATAAGAAAAACAAAAGCTCCACAGAAAGGCAAAGCAGCCTTCAACAAGATGATGTCCAGCAGGATGAGACCTGGGGTCATGTCCACCTGGAAGAAGTGACAATCCTGGTGTTTGCTGGACATTGCATGAGGATGGGAGGGAGTCATGCTGGAGCCTGTGCCAATGTGACCAAACACTTCAGCATGTGAGCTGCCCTTGAAGGAACCTGAGAGGGAAGGGAAAGACTTTCTGTGGTAAGCCTTAATGTCACATGCCCTGCTGCAGTGTCACCCCACAGCCCTGAGACAGGGGATCCATAACAGCATGGATGAGAACTGGCTTGTCTGGGTGCTGGGCAGGGGTAGGACCACCCAGCAGGGGAGATGCAGGGAGGGAGGAATAACTGAGGCTCTTGCTTCTGCAGCTGCATCAACTCAGCTCCACGTGGGTCTTGCCCGTGGAGTTCATGTTGCTCATGAAGTTCTTTTTATGCCTTGGAAGGAGGCATCAGGCTGCAGTCAGGTGGATTTGGTGGCCCAGGGGTCTGTTCCTAGCACTCTGTTAGGGAGTGACAAAGAGGCAGGGCTGTTCATATGTATCCTCATGGGTTAACACTCCAGGGAATGTGAGTGCTTGGTCATGGCAAGGTCCGTTTCCCAACAGCCAGTGGAAGTGACTGTGCTCACCACAATATCCTTTTCATGACAATAAAGGTCTGACTTTGAGCAATGAAACCAAGAACATGCAGAGCTGAAGACTGTCCTTAAGTCACCCCTGGAGGGCCTTGCCAGATGCAGGTGTCAGGGAAATACAGGATGTTTTGTGTTCGCTCAGCACATTCTGTCTCATCCCGAGGAAAGGGGAGGGCTTGGCCTGGAGCAAAGTCAAGAGGTGTTTGGTCTTGAAAGCTGAAGTGATATGCAGGGGGTGACTGTGCCTCAAGTGACAAGGGAGTCTGGAAGGAGAGCTGCAACACCTTCCGTGAACAGGGGTGGGTCTAAGGGGGAGTTGTCCTTGGTCCTCAGCCTTGGTGGCGAAGGGGATCCTTGGTGGAGATGATAGAGTGGCAGGAGGACAAGCAGCAGGAGACATGCAGAAGCTTGTATTGCCCTTGGAGTAAATTAATGTCCCCTGTGAGAGGAACCTGAATATGCTTCTGGGCACTAGAAACCCTTCTCTTCTCATCCATTTCAGGTTGCATGGATTAAATTGGTCTAGACCTGGCCTTTTGCACCCTCCAAATCCCAGGGTGCATTCTTAGATTCCATTGGGACCCTCAGCTGTGCTGCACACACATCTTTCTGGGCTGTGACACCACAGGGACGTTACTCCAGGCACTGTGAGTGAGGCAGAACCATAAGTACTGACTGGAATACCTCCTGGCCCCAGGAAAGCTGCAGGAGGTGGAGAGGAGAACCAGCCCCAGGACATGCTGTGGGGATGTGCAGAAGTGTGGTCTAGCTGGGAAGATGTGAGCTGCTCTGCCCTGCTGGGACCTGAGGTCAGTTCTCACTCTCCAGAATGATTGTCTTCAGCAGAATAGATATGAGCACCAGGGAGGGGAGAAAGAGAAGAGGAAAGAAATGAGATGCTGTGGAGACTAGAGGAAAGCAGAGGAGGAATTATTCTCTCCACCCTTCCCTTTCTCCCACATAGGAGAAGATATGGGGAGAAAGTGGAGATCCTTGCAAGAAGATATGGGGAAGGGAAGAGTTAAAAGAGCAGAAATTGTGCCTTTGGACCCTGTGAGGGGAAGGAAACCCCTGGTGTTCATGAGCCTTGAGCCAGATGGAGGCCAGAACACAATCACCTTGATTTCCCATTGCCTATGGTGGGTCTAAGGTGGATCTAGATTCTTTGGCAACGAGTTGCACCATGAAATAGTGCTTCCTTTTGTTTGCTTTGAGCCCCCTGCCAGGCTATCTCAGGACCTTCCAGTTCCTGCAGAGCGGGAAGGCTGTCAGCTGTCCCCTGGCCTGATGTCCTGCTGTCCAGGAGAACAAAGACTTGATCTGAACTGGCCCTGTCCATGGGAAGTTGTTGCCTTGTGGCTGACCAAAGGATGGCCAGCCTGATGCCTGGAGCTGCTGCAGGTCTGGCTTCTCACACCCTGGTTGTAGGCATTTGCTTTGATCTCCTTCCATGGGAAAACTGCCCTGAAGTGCTGTTAGTGAGCTGGGTTCTTGGTTTTCTCTGCTGCACTGAGAAGGTGGCAGGGATGGAGTTAGTGTTCAAGGACAGGTTGGATGGGGCTGGGAGCAATCTGGTCTGGTGGGAGGTGTCCCTGCCTGTGGCAGGGTGGAACTAGATGATCTTGAAGGTTCCTTCCAGCCTATTCTATGGTGGTGAGGTAGATCCTGGCGGAAGCTCATGTGCATCTGTGATCCCTGCCAGGTGCTGGTGGAGCATGAGTTCAGCCTAACCTGAGCCCCTCCACCAACCCTGCCCCTGGGTAAGCCAGACCTTGTTGCTGGCTGTCCTCTCTTCTGATTATGGACATGAAGAGGCCACAAAGTTTGATACACGAAGTTCCTGCTGGAAGTGCAGCCTGGTGACAAAGGAAAGCCAACACAAACACCTGGCAAACTTCCCTGGCCAAGTTTCACACCTAGAATAAATCAAAACATCCTCCTTCCTGCTCAGGCAGCCCCTGAGAAGCCACTTGCTCCTGCCACACACACTTTCTGTTCTTTCCAGGAGAAAACTTGCTTCCTCTGGAAAGTTCACATGCTGAAACCTTCTATTTTAGACTGGCCCCCTTGACCGAGGTTCCTGCTGAGGGCTGGGAACAGGGAATGCTGGTCCCTCTCTGCTGACTTCAGGCATGGGTAGCCTGGGAGGTCTGTGCATCTGCCATTAATTAGGGCTCCACAGAGACTGGAACATGGAAAAAACTCAAACAGCTCAGGGTGAGGAGAAACATCCTCCCACCCCTCCCCATGATGGGGTTTCTTTGCCTTTCTTCGACCTGGTGTTTGGTCATTGTCCAAAGAGTTCTGGAGTCAGGTGGGGATGACAAAGTCCTCACAATCTGTCTTCCTTCCACTACCCTATTTACAAGTGTGTTGGTTTCAGAGAGGTCAAGTTGCCCTGATACATGAAGTTTGGTGGTCTTTTATTTTGCTTTGGAAGAATGATTATTTGCAGGGGAGGATGAGAGCTGTGGTGAGGAATTCACTCAGCTTTCAGAACAAATCCATAAGGAAGTAATCCAGTGCTCTGTGCTCCTGTGGAGGAAAATCACATCACCTGCAAGACAACCAAGGTGGCCCACCAATGCTTCTGCCATCTGCCCACTCTCTCTTTGCTCTTTAGGTTCTCCTGATGATTTCTCTCCCACCCAGCTCATTCCAGCTGCCCAAGTGCCAAGAGATGTTTGATGTGACCTCAGTTATTCTGTCTGCCCTCTGGTTGCTGGCCCAGGAGGACATGGGTCTGTTGTAGGTTCTCAGGCATCTTGGTTCCCTCTGAGTCCCTTGCAGGTGTCAGAGGTCTGGCAGGACTCCTTAACTTGGGAAAGAAGAGGGGAAGCACAGCAGGTCCAACATGACATGGAGAGGTGGGAGGGAATGACTCATTGCTCATCGAGGGGTCAGTGCTGGGCCCAGTGTTGTTTAATATCTTCCTTAATGATATTGAGAGCACCCTCAGCAAGTTTGCTGATGACACCAAGCTGGGTGGCTAGGTTGACATGCCAGAGGGATTGGATGCCATCCAGAGGGACCTGGACAAGCTGGAGAAGTGGGCTCAGGGGAACCTCATGAGGTTCAACAAGGCCAAGTGCAGGGTCCTGCACTGGGCCAAGGTAACCCAAGATATGAATACAGGCTGGGGGAGGTCACACTTGAGAGCAGCCCTGTGGAAAAGGACCTGGGGGTACCAGTGGGTCAAAAGCTGGACATGAGGCACCAATGTGCAGTTGCAGCCCAGAAGGCCAGTTCCATCCTGGGCTGTATCAAAAGAAGTGTGGCCAGCAGATGGAGAGAGGTGATTCTGCCCCTCTGCTCTGCCCTGGTGAGACCTCACCTAGAACACTGTGTCCAGCTCTGGTGCCCCCAGCACAAGAAAGATGTGGACCTGTTGGAACGTGTCCAGAGAAGGGCCACGAAAATGATTCAAGGGCTGGAGCATCTGTCTTATGAGGACAGGCTGAGGGAGTTGGGGCTGTTCAGTCTGGAGAAGAGAAGGCTCTGGGGGGACCTCATAGTGGCCTTCCAGTGCCTGAAGGTGCTACAGGAAAGCTGGGGAGGGACTTTATACAGGGGCTTGCAGTCAGAGGACAAGAGGTAATGGTTTTGTGCTGAAAGAAGAGAGATTTAGGTTGGAGATCAGGTGTAAATTCTTCACTGTGAGGGTGATGAGACCCTGGCCCAGGTTGCCCAGAGAAGCTGTGGCTGCCCCATCCCTGGCAGTGTTGAAGGGCAGGTTGGATGGGGCTTGGAGCAACCTGGGCTGGTGGGAGGTGTCCCTGCCCATGCAGGGGGTTGGGACTGGATGGTCTTGAAGGTCCCTTCCAACTCCAAACATTCTGTGATTCTGTGAGAAGTAATTTCTTGGAGGGATTTCTGGCCAGGATCTGGGGGGGCTGAGCCTCCACCAGAGCTGTGGCTGTGCTGCAAGAGCAAAGCAATCCTCTGGCTCAGCTTTCCATCATGAAAAATGGTGATTTCCACAAACCACCCTCAAACACATTTTCAGGCAGCAAACTCTGGGTCAACCCAGTCAAGCTTCAAAGCAGAAGCACGGCCAATTCCATGGGTATTTTTTTCCATACATGTAGACACCTGGAAAAGAAGCATCCTATTGTATTCCTTCAGAAAAGAGGCAACTCCATGGTCCTCCAGGAGAGAAGAGCTCAACGTCCTGCTGCACGAGCAACACTTTCACATCCTTGGGTGACAGTTGACACGAGGCTGCTGAGTGATGTCCTAAAGGAGGAGAACTGTGTTTAAATTTCATTTCATCTTGTTGTTCTTTTACAAAATCCTCCTCCTGAATGACCTGGTGACAGAAGATCTTCAATGTGGAATGACCTGAAAAGCTACTTTAGTCTTCCCTCTGCCTCTTCAAGAAGGAAATGATTTCATAGCCAGTTGTGGGGTTTTTTTTAGGATTTCTCTCCTGTCAACAGCAGAAAGCCATGAGGAATATGGGGTGGGTGGGTTTTTTTTTGTCACTGGCAATTTTTGCTTCATTTTAGAACCAAGTTTTCCTTGTCTTAGCTGTTGGCTGAAGGGATGAAGTTAGTGGTGATGATTTACGCCTCCCTCTTCAGCTATTGCCAGGGTTATTGGACTGACATCACCAAATTGCTCCACTGAAGAGTGGAGGCAGAGCTGCTAGATAAGCAATCCTGACTTGTTGCTGCTGTTCCAGGCAGGATTTTCTGGAATGTCAATGGTGTGACCTGCAGAGGCTGAGCTTTCCTCCCCATGCCTTCCTCTTCCTGCAGCGATGGTTGCAGTCGTGCTGCTCCAGCTGTGGTTTCCAGTGGAACCAAAAGGTGAAGACCAGAAGCCAGTAGGTACATGATGCCAGTAAGATCAGTTGCATCCAGCAGCTGACAGCCCTAGGAGTGGAAATTGGAGCATCCTAAAATTGGTTCCTTCTTTCATACCTGGAAAGGGACCTCTGTGGAGGTTGTGCAGAGCTGCCTGCTGGAGGCAGAGATCATCATAGAATCACAGAATGGTTTGGGTTGGAAGGAACCTTAAAGATCATTTAGATCTAACCCCTCTGCATGGGCAGGGACACCTCCCACCAGACCAGGTTGCTCCAAGCCCCATCCAACCTGCCCTTGAACACTTCCATGGATGGAGCAGCCACAGCTGCCCTGGGCAGCCTGGGCCAGGGTCTCACCAACCTCACAGCACAGAATTTCTTCCTAATGTCTTAACTTCAGTCTCCCCTCTTCCACTTTTAAACCATTACCCCTTGTCCTCTCACTGCATACCCTTCTGAAGCAAGTCTTTGTGCCACTCTCACTGGTCTGAGTGGCTCTCCAGCTAGGGACAATGAGGAGGAAGAGAAGGGGGCTGCAGAAGGTTCTTGGCAGGATCAGGGCTGGGCAACCTCTTTGAAATATCCATCAGGACATTAATTCTCTGCTCTCTTTCTCCACTCCTTTCTGCAGATTCCTTCCCTTCTGGTGTTGTGGTGGGAACAGGTCATGGCTGAGCTGGAAGCTCATCCATACAAGGCAAAATGTTTACACTGCCCTGTGGGCAGCTGGTGGAGTCACCTGTGCTTTGCTGCACGAATCCTCCTTCTGGTCCACGAGTGGATGGGGGCCAGGTCTGGCAGACATGGACAGGCAGGGTCCAAGGCTCTCCTTGCTCTGTGAGCAGCACAGCAAATGTTCAGCCAGATGTCTGGGGTAGCAGCAGAGGGGTAGGGCCTCCTGTCATCACAGTCTGTTTGCTGGGCTTGCCAAGAGAGAAAGCAAGCAGGAGGACCTTGCCCTGTGAAGGTCGTGCATCCTCCTTCCTTCCTGGGGCTGCCCCTCCTTGTTCATGGTGGTTGCACAGCTTCTGTTGTGTTGCCTCTTTGCCCATCTCTTCCTACTCTTCTCTCACCCAAAGAGAAGTGTTTTCAAATACAGCCCAAAATGTAACCTGTGACCCCAGGCTGGGAATACTTGGCCTGGAGGAAAAGGTTCTGAAGGTGGCTGTGGGCAGTGCCACCTCCTGAGGTCTCCATTGTTCAGCCTGGAGCAAAGGAGGCTGAGGGGAGACCTGCTGGCTCTGCAGCTGCCTGAGAGGAGGTTGGAGCCAGGGGGGTCGGGCTCTGCTCCCCAGGAACAAGGGATGGGACAAGAGGGAATGGCCTCAAGTTGTGCCAGGGGAGGTTTAGATTGGATCTGGGGAACAATTCCTTCCTGGCAAGGGTTGTCAGGCCCTGGCCCTGGCCCATTCAGCAGCAATAGGCTGTTGGAGGTGCCCTAGTATCTGCTGGCCTCCAGCTGTGGTGGGTTTCCCACAGGACCTGGGACACATGAAGATGTTTAAGAGATCACAGAGCCTTTTGGATGCCACCAGGCATCTTGCAGGGACCAAGCTGACCTCTCCCTCCCAAAGACTGTGCTCTGCTGGGCCAAATTCATAAGCTGCTTCTGGTGGCTTCTCATCTCTGAAAAGGAAGTTTGGGTCCAGTTGGAAGAAGCAGCAGCAGAGGGAGCTGGTTGTCTGGTAGATGGATGAAAATGATTGTGTAAAAGGTGTTCTTGCTTCACTGAGCAGCACATCAGGGACTGAGCAGAAGCTGGCCTGGGAATATTGCACCCTACTGCTGTCACGGGGCTGGATCCTGTGTGGTGACCAGGAGAGGGTTCCCAAAGCTCCCTGAGACTGGACTTTTTTTCCCCCTTCATTTGAAAAAGGGTTCAAGGCAAAGATGCCTCTCTCCTTTGCTAGGAAAATCTTTTTAAGGTTATTTCTCTCCTTTTCACGAAGCACGTGTTAGCAAGAACCTTCATTTCATGCCATCAAAACTTGCTTGGATTTGATTTCTGCTCTGTTTTTATTTAATTCACTCGTTTTAAATAATGGAGTGGAAGGATTGCTCCACTATTTAGGAAGATGTTTGTGGCTTAAGAAACCCAAAAATGCTTGGTCCTCTGATTGTGCTGTAAATCTGAGTGTTCTTGGTACATTTTTTATACATCAACCATCAATAGGTTGGTCTGATGATCTCTGGGCAACCTGATGATGGGTTCTCCAGAGAAGCTGTGGCTGCCCCATCCCTGGAGATGTTCAAGGCCAGGTTGGATGGGGCTTGGAGCAACCTGGGCTGCTGGGAGGTGTCCCTGCCCATGCAGGGGGTTGGGACTGGATGATCTTGAAGGTCCCTTCCAACCCAAACCAGTCTGTGAGTCTATGATGAACTATTAAGGTTTATGTCCTTTGAATGAATGCTCCTCTGGTCAAGGGACTTTAGATACTTTAGGATTTGGGTCTAAATCTGTCCTTGCCTTTGTAATAATTCCCTGTTGCTGTGAAATGAGGAGAACAACTCCATCTCCATGTGGGCTCTTGGATTTGTCCATGTCTGCTGGAGATGATGAGGGGTTGCTGGAGATGATGAGGGGTTGCTGGAGATGATGAGGGGTTGCTGGAGATGATGAGGGGTTGCTGGAGCTCCCACTTGGGCAGCAAGGCCACATGTGAAGGGCGTCCCCGTGGTCACATCCACCATGTTATACCTGGTCCCATGATGGAACCCAGCTTCCCCATCTCCCAGAAGAAGAGATGTGGTTGGGTAAAGAGGTTTCCAGGCTGGATTTTGCCAGGAGGAGTAGGGATATAATTCTTCCCCTGTACACAGCACTGGGGAGGCCTCACCTTGAGTCCTGTCTGCAGCTCTGGGCCCCTCACTGCAAGAAGGGTCTTGAGGTGCTGGAGCAGGTCCAGAGGAGAGCAACGAGGCTGGTGAAGGGACTAGAGGGAAAGTCCTACAGGGAGAGGCTGAGGGAGCTGGGGTTGTTTAGCCTGGAGAAGAGGAGACTCAGGGGGGACCTTCTCACTCTCTACAACCACCTGAAGGGAGGTTGCAGTCAGGTGGGGACTGGGCTCTTCTCCCAGGCAACCAGGGACACGACGAGAGGCCTGAAGCTGCTCCAGGGGAGGTTTAGGTTGGATATCAGGAAGCACTTCCTCATGGAAGGGGTGACCAGACATTGGGAGGGACTGCCCAGGGAAGTGGTGGAGGCACCATCCCTGGAGGTGTTCAGGGAAAGGCTGGATGTGGCACTTAGTGCCATGGTCTGGAGATGTGGTGGTGTTGGTCAGAGGCTGGACTTGATGATCTCAGAGGTCTTTTCCAGCCTTGGTGGTTCTGTGATTCTGCTTTGCTGCAAAGGCTGATGGAAATCTCCAGCCAGCTCCTGCCTGTGCTGTATTTCTCACACATCTTCCTCCCTGACTTCTGCACTTTCACAGGGGGCTTTTCATTTGCTTAAACTTGATTCCCTGTTGGGTCTTGAAGCAGTGAAAGCAGATCAATATCTCCTGAACCTCCTCGGTGAGGATGGTTCTGACTTGCTGCCATTCTGCAGCTTCCTCTCCTGGAAGCTTCACCACCTGCTTCCCCCTCTCCTCTCTTTATTCCCACCATGAGCACATTAAGTCATGGCACTGGCAGAGCTCCATCAAAGGTTATAACCACTGTGGGTGGTTCCTTAAGTGTCTTATTCAGAAGATGATGAGGCTTGAGTGCTCCTCCTAATGGAGCCACAACTCAAAGTTACTGGTGTGCTCTTAACTAATGAACTTGCAATTGCAGACCAGAATGGAAAGCTCTGTAATCATGTCAGATTGTTTTCTGATGGGTGAAAATGCATGAGCCTGGGGTTGAGATTTGCTTCCCTTCCCTCTTCTCCTTGTTCCTTAAGGCAGGGAGTAGGAAGCTGGGGGTTTTGCCTGACTGGAGGGGAGAGGGAGGCAGGAGCACCTTCCTCTTGCTGTCACCATGGCTCTTTTGGAAGCACTTGGTGTTCAAATGGGAGATTTGACACTGGTTATCCTTTCAAATTGACATTACTAGGCAGATGGGAAAGGGACCTCTCCGGGGCACTGGGAAAGCTGCTCCACTCTGGGCTTCATCCAGCAGGTCACTAAGGCTTCCACAGTGGTGCCACATTCCCTGGAAAGGAGGTTGTTCAGCATCTGGAGTGGTGCACTGTGAGTAGAAATGAGGCTTCCCACAATAAGCCTGGTGACCCCCACCCTCTCATCCATGTTGTCTGAAGCATTGATGCTTCACCAGGGGGGAGATGATCTCCAGAGAGAGCTGGGAGAGCCTGAGCCCAGACAGAGACATCCCTTGGGGGAACCCCAGACCTTGGCTTCAGAGTGGGCATCCATCTCCTGATGGGTGGGAAATACTCCAGTGCCTCCAGCTGGAGAAGTCCTGGGTGGTCTGCAAGAGAGAGCCAGGGAAGGGGCTTTTTATGCTGCAGAGAAAGGCCTCGGTGGGACACCCAGGCTGAAATGCCACATCAGATGGGGCTGAGTAGGTGACAAAGTGAAGTGCTACCTCATCCGTGTGCAGAAAAGGCCACCTCTTGCTCCAGGGCAGGAACATCTCCCTCCATGTCTTTCTGGAAGGTGCACAGCCCTGCAGGATGAGCTGACGTGAGGCATTGCAGGAGCACATCACCAGCTGAGAGACACCGACCCCTCTCTGAGGAGAATTCCAGGGCCAGGAGCACTGTGGGGTCATGTCCCTCCTTGTCACACATGTGCAGAGTGGGAGGCCCTCCCTGGACACCAATAAGGTTATCCTGATGTCAGCCCGGGTGACCATGGAGCCAGGACCAGGATGTTCCCTCAGCTGGAGCCTTGCCTGGCTGAGGTCAGGTCTCCAGGGGCAGGAAGAGCATCCCTAGGGACATCTGATGCACGAGGCAGTGAGGGAGGATGCCCAGAGTCACAGCATGTGACCAAAAAAAACCCAACCCACAGATCACTCAGAAAGGCATCCAGATGAATCTTGAAAGCCTCCAGAGAAGGAGACTCCACAACCTCTCTGGGCAGCCTGTCCCAGGGCTCTGTCACCCTCACAGGAAAGAAGTTCTTCCTCATGTTGAGGTAGAACTTCCTGGGCTCCAGTTTGAATCCATTGCCCCTCGTCCTGTCACAGGGCACAAGTGACAAGAGCTTGTCCCTGCCTGCTTGATACCCTCATGTATTTATAGACATTAATTAGATCCCCCCTCAGTCTTCTCCTCTCTAGACTAAACAGCCCCAGGTCTCTCAGCCTTTCCACATCAAACAGGTGTTCCAGTCCCATAATCATTCTCATAGCCTCTGTTGGACTCTCTTGAGTAAACCCCTGTCCCTCTTGAACTGGGGAGCCCAGAACTGGACACAACACTCCACGTGTGATCTCACCAGGGCCAAGTAGAGGGGGAGGAGAACCTCCCTTGATCTGCTGGAGACACTCCTCTTACTGCACCCCAAGATATAAGTAGTTCTAACTCTTATGCCTGCAACTCCAAAGTTGAATTTAAATGCCAAATCCAGGTTTTTTTTTTAAAATAAATCTTAGATCCACATTTCCCTCCGAGAGGTTTGGCCTTAACTGGGGCTTCTGTGTTCATGCTGAATTATTCATAATTGTTTTCTTTTTCAGACAGATTGGCTTGGGTTGTCCTGCTTTGCCTTGAGTCTCAGGCTGGCTCATCTAATTAATTGGTGCCAATGAGAAGATAAGACACAAAAAGAAGCTTCACGTCTACTTTCATGGACTGTCCAAGGCCTGAGGTTCTGGCTACTAAATATTAATACTCATTAGGTAATATTTATCCTTATTCTCTTCCATTCCACTCCTCTCTTTATGCTACTCCTCCTTCAGCAACTCAAGATGAGACCATCCCATCCCACCAGCATCACCCAAAACCTCCCTGGAGCTCCCTGCTTTGCAGCTTTCCTGGAATAAGTTGGTATCTACATTTCAAAGCACCTGATACACCTTAATAGCAGAAATCCAGGTGCTCTCTCTGTTGGTTTCTGGCTGAGAGGAAGAACTCCTGCTCTGGGGCTTGTGTGCCAAGAATGGGGGCAGAGGTGGCTCAGCCAAAATCATCTGCTCTGCATGGGAACCATGACTACTGCAGACTCCAGGCCAGGTTGGCCACCTTGCAGGCTCAGCTTATGGCTGATACCTTGAGGTTGTAGAAGACCATGCATAGCTGAAGGTACTCCTCTTTCAAGTGCTTCTCTTGCTGTTGGGTGGTTGCTGTAGAGGTTGCACTGAGGGACATCTGACAGAGCCAGCACCAGGCCACAGCAGCTTCCCATGGTGCTGGTCTGCCAAGGAGATGCCACTTTGATGGCATGAGAGTGTCTCCAGGCGATATGTTGTGTCTTCTTTTCAAGGTAGAGTGAGTTCCAACCATCAAGCTTTGGAGATCTCTGATCTGTGGGAAACTGCAGCCAGGTCCAGGGATGAGATGATGAGGTGCCAGGTGAAGGTCAAGGCTAGCTGAGAGGGAACATATCTTTCCCATCACAGCTGCTGGGATGCCTGGGGGAATTGAAGAGGACACAGAAGCTGTGGGATGATGAAGTGGTCTGAGGACAGAGGTCTTGGACAAGGGAAAGATCTCTAGCAGTTACAGCTCCATCCACACTCATATCTCTGCATTTCTTCTCGCTGTGTTTGGGCTGGAAAAAACCCTTGAATGCAAGAGGACCTTCAGCAGGCTGCCAAGAGGAGGGTCTGGGCCAGGACAGAGGCTGTGTCACGGGGCCATTCCCATAGCAATGATGTCCTGCGTGGGAAGGTGTCTGGGTCTCAGAGGGAGCTCCATGGCTCTCTGAGCCAAAAGACAAACCCCAACCTGGCCTGGCCAGGACCAGAGGGAGTCCTCTCTGTAAGAGCTCTGAGCTGCTGGAGCCCTTACAGCAGTTAAAGAGTAAATAACAACATCAAATAAGCACAAACAAGCACAGAGATTCAAGACTTCCTGGCGCTTCTGGCCTGATGGAGTTGCAACAAAACCTTTTCTCAGCTGGCTTTGAAAGGGAAACCCACACAAACTCCTTTTGCTATTCAGCCCAAACACGGGCTGCTACTCATTCCAGCCCTCTGAATATTTCCTTTGCTCCGGGGTTCATCAGGCTGTGCCAAGAGCACAAAGACCAAGGCCAGGGGTTGTAGGTGGGCAGAAAACGGCAGCGGTGGAGCACAGTGTTTTCCAGAGCAGGGGAATCAGGGCACATCCCAACTCTTCTCATCCCTTTGTTTGCTGTGGCAAACGGGGAGAAGTGGACAAGAGGACACCCTGGAGCCTGCTCAGCTTCCTCTTGTGATTTCTGTTAGGGCTTTGTCTCAGTTGCAAGTCGAAGCTGAGCTGTTCATCCTCGTTCAGTTCCAGCAAGAGCGGGGCCAGCGCAGGAACCTTTCCTCTGAGCCACTGAACATGGGCTGGGGGCTTGGGCAAAGGCCAAAGCTGATCCAGAGCCCAGCTGTTGGTTTGGAAACTACTCACCTCTATATCATAGAAACATGGAATCGTTTTGGTTGGAAAAGACCTTTAAGGTCATCAGCTTCCAACCCTTCCCCCAGCCCTGCCCAGGCCACCCCTGCCCCATGTCCCTCAGCACCACATCTACAGGGCTTGGAAACCCCTTCAGGGATGGGAACTCCCCCCCTGCCCTGGGCAGCCTGGGCCAGGGCCTGACAGCCCCTTGGGGAAGAAATTGTTCCTCATACCCAAGTTAAACCTCCCCTGGCACAACTTGAGGCCATTTCCCCTTGTCCTGTCCCTTGTTCCTCCAGACCCTGGGGCATTAATGATGTCCAAGATACTGCAGATACAGGACCAATGCTACAAAGCAAGCTCCCTGTAGCCCACACTCCCTGCTTCAGTATCTTTCCCTTTCCATTGCCCCTGCTCATCCCAAGTAAATTCCCTCAAAAAACCCCTCCTTCTGAATGCATTTCTGTTTGATCTGCTGCCTCTTCCCAGCATCACCACCTCCCAGCACTCACTATGATGACTAATTGGTGCCAGTCCTGCTTATACGTGATTTAAAATCCCATCTTAGCTCACAACACAGGGATTTGAATTTCCAGCTTGTGAGCATGGATCGTGCCAGCAGGACTGGCTATGCCAGGAAATTCCATGCATTTTCTTGGCCAGTTTGTTACTCTGTGCCTCCTTGCTGGGCTCTGACACAGCTTTTGTCTGTTGCAGCTGCTGGAGAACAGAGCTGTCATCATTCCTGTCCTCCGTGGGTGAAGCCTGCTGTTTGGGAATGGAAGCTGCTGAACTGGCACCCTGGATGCCAACCCTCTCCTGGCCCAGAGCTAGCACAGTCCAAGCTGCTCATTGTCCAGTTGTTTTGAGCTCTCTGTGGGATGAACTCACCTTTGGACTGGGAAGATACACTTGTGTAGTTTTTCAGTTGCCTAAATATAGGTTTCCAATGTTGTTTGAGATGCCCAGGATCTCCTGCCTGACACATCCCTTCATTACTGTTCAGTGGCCATATCTCCATCCTTGTAGATCCTGTGTCACACCCCCAAGAGAATGTCCCAGTCCAGCTCAGAGAGTTGGGGTGTTCAGCCTGGAGAAGAGAAGGCTCCAGGGAGACCTGAGAGCACCTTCCAGTGCCTGAAAGGGCTCCAGGAAAGCTGGGGAGGGGCTTGGGACAAGGGCAGGAAGGGATGGGATGAGGGGGAAAGGCTTTCAGCTGAAAGAGGGGAGGTTTAGATTCTGTGATCATCTTGGGCTCATGTGCCACCACCACTGTGGGTTTGGCTTGGGGAGACAGACAGACAGACAGGCAGTCTGCAAAAGCCAGGGGCACAGCTGCATCAGTGCAGAGCCAACTGACATCCAGAGGGGTTTTCCCCAGAAGGAATAACACAAGAACTGACCTCTCTTGCTTTTCCATTCCCCTCAGATAAGAAAGCCACCTCTCCTCGTTGCTGTAAGATCACAGATGATGCTCATCCCAGATTGTGTAGCAGGCAGAGCACTGAGGGAGTCACACGGGTGTCCCTGAGCTCTTCTGTGTGAGCCCAAGCACTGCCCTGCACTGCCAGTAACTCTCCAAGCTCCTGACTTTGGTCCTTCAGAGCTCCCTTTAGGCCTGTCACGTTGCAGGAGATGTAATCCTGCTCACTGACTCCTTCTCCTGCAGGTGACGGGGCAGGAGGGAGGATGGTTCAAGCTTGACCACCCCCATCCTCATCAGAGGCACATTCCCTGCTGCTGAGTCCCACTCTCTGTGCTTTCCTGCTCAGATACGTTCGGTCTTGGGTGAAGCTGCCTCCAGCACAGGTGAGATGCCCAGAACTCTTGTGTTGGAATTAAGAACTTGGAAATACCACAATAGTTCTGCCCTGCACCATGGATACAGAGTCCCCCATACCAGAGGAAAGGTCCAGAGAAGGCAGCAAGGAGGGTAGGACCATGGAATGATATTCCCACAAGGAATAGCCAAGTAGGTACTTCTCAGCTTTGAAGAGATGACCATGGGAGGACACAAGAGTGGTCTAGAGACTCCCAGGTTGTTTAGAGGGTGTGGATAAGGACTCACTGGTCTCTGTCTCATACAGCTCAGGATCTAGGGGTCATCAGATGAAGCTGGTAGGGGAAACACTTTCAGTCTCAGGAAATCCCAGAGATGTTTCCTTCACCTTGTTTGCTTTGGTTGTGTTTCAATTACTTGCCATCTATTAGAGAGCAAGGGAGATGGTTGACAGGCATCCTCTACAACATCCACCTGGTGTGGAGGTGCCCTTCCCAGGGGCAAAGGCAGCTTCAATTCTGCCCCCCAGGATGGCTGGAGAGGACTTGGTTGTGCATACACTGCCATAAGTGCCTCCTCCTCAGTCGTGTCCCCCAGTATGAGCTTGGAGTGGGACTTGGTGACTCCAGAGCCTCTTCTCACCCTCTGCAATGACTCACAGTTGATGAGACTGTGGGTGAGGGAGGAATCAAACCCCCCGGGGTTTCACAGCAGGACTGGATCCTGCATGATACAAGAAACCCAAGTCACTTGTCACTCCTTGGGTTGCTGACTTCCTTTTCACCTTCCAGTTTGGTTCCAGTTCTCCTTTGCCTGCTGGCACAGAGGCAGCAGGTGTTTGTTCTTCAGCATCTCCCCAGGGTATTTTGTTTAAAAATATTTGCACCTCTTTTCCTGGTCGATTTGGTCCGGCTTTAGTGTTGGTCCCAACCCAGCAGTTCTCAAATTGCAGCCCCACCCTTGGGCAACCTTCAGGGTGTCCTGGGAAACAACAAGCATCGTAGGGGGGAAGCTTGTAAGTGGGCACAGCACCCATCAGCATGGTTTCATGGGCTGCCCAAGATGCCCTCACAGCCCTTAGGGGGAGAAAAAGTTGTTCTCAGCAGTGTAATGTTTCACCTGGACATCATCTTGAGGAAGTGAAGGACCTGGGCTCTTCTCCCTGGGTAGCTGCATCGTGCCTTTCACCCCAGCAAACTCTTCCCTGGGTGTCCATGCCCACCTAGGTTCACCAGCCACCAGGCAGATATAGATGGGTTGATCTATGCAGAGAACACACACACAAAATGTTGCAGGATCAGAATATGAAATAATAATAATAAAATAAATCCAAACTAGCATAAAGAAAGTGCACGTCCCAAGAAGTTGGGGTTTTTTCCCCCTCTAATAATAGCATTTGGTCTCTACCTGGTCTCTTTTTGATGCTGGTGCTGGATGGGCCAACTCAAGTAAATATTCTGCAGTCAGGAGGAACTGATGTGATGGTTGTGGGCACCTTCCTATGGTTTCCTCTCCATTTTCGATGCACAGGAGGTGAACTCTGGCCCTGTGAGCCCACGCGGGGCTGCTGCAAAGGGCTGGTGGGGGAGCCAGGTTTCCCACCGTGGCTCCTTGGTGTGCCTGAGTTCACCTCTTCTCGAGGAGGAGGAAGACATGGATATTCATGTAGGAGGTGGAGGGCCTTTGTGAGAGGCGTGGTGGCCACTAGAGGGTGGCCATGCCATAGCTGGTGCTGGTCTCTTGGGGACAGGGCTTTCCTGGGACAGCTCTGCTAGTCGGGAACCTCATCAGGGTAAAACAGCTTCTGGCTTTGGGTAGGGCACCTGCCCGTGTCTGATCTGAAGGAGGTTTTGTAAGCTCTGATGGCTGATGGACAGGCAGCTCGTTTTCACATCAGGTGTCAGAGTTGGAGCAGAGGTGTTTGGACGTCTGGGAAGGAAAGGTGTGAGGGTTGGATAGTTGTCCAGGCAGGACTCTGAGTAATGTCATGATTACTTGCCATGGGTCTCCTGATCCTCTCTGGTTGGGGACACCACTGCAACGTTTCCATGGCTCAGAACTGCAATGCCAGTTTTCTAAGCTCCAGTTTTTATCTGCTTGCATCATGACCTGACTTCCTATCAAGGCCACACGAACACTGCTTTCTTGGTTATCCCTTGACAGCCACCATGCTGTCCTAGGAAACAAGGAGCCCTCTGCCCCTCACGTTGCTGCAGGTGGGAGCTGTGCTGCTACCTGAGAAGATATTGCACAGCCTGAAGGACAGAATTCCTTGCCTGGAAGTGTCCCTGGGCTAAGGCGTGGTATGGACTATCACTGAAAAGGGACAAATGAATTCTGTCCTCAGTGCCTGGCCCTCTGCAGCTCCCTGCAGGTTTTCCAGTCCATCCCACCAGCCTTGGCCACCTCCCAGCATCCACTTCCCCTCCTCTGCTCTCCTGCTGTGGGGTATCTCGTGATAAAGCTGATTTCCTTGTTCATCCTCCCCCCTGTTTTGGCTCTGAACAGGAGCTCTCTGTTTTCTTCCAAAGAGCCTTTGGCACAAGAGCACATTTCTTCCCTGCCCTTTTAGCAATCCCTTTCCTGCCCCAGACCCGTCCCTGCTGTCCCCCCCACTCTGTCACCTGATGCTCCCTTCTGCTTTGGCTCTCTTTTTGCTTACCCTTCCACTGGCTTCTGGTTCTCCTCCTTGCAGCCCAAACACATTTTAATCTTTCCCATCTGAAACAACTTTCCCTCGGCTCTGATTTCCTTTCCAGCTCCATCTGATTGCCACTTCTGTGCACACACTATGCCAAGAGCCAGCACATGTCTTCACTAAAACCTTGGCCCATGGCTGACAAGTCCTCATGGATTTTGGGCTGTGCCCAGCACAGCTAATTCCTTCCTCCTGCACTGTCTTGGTGTCTTTTCCTGAAGCCTGAGGACATCCCTGTGTCTGCTGACACAGTGAATTTATCCCCTCGTGCTTACACACATCCCAGCCCTGAAGATTGTGCTGTGCCAAAGCCTTGCTGATGCTGTGGCCTTCCTACCCCTCTGCACAGCTATGGATCTCATCCATGGGCTGTGGAGTCTTGTACCTTCACCAGTCCAGGGGTGCTCTCTGGCTGACCACTTGTCCTCCTGTACTGATCCTCCTGATCCTGGATCCTGTTCAGCCCCTGGTGTCCGCAGCCTTCCTTGTTCTGTTGTCAGACACAGAATCCCAGACTGGTTTGGGTTTAAGGGACCTTCAAGATCTTCTAGTTCCAACCCCCCTGCATGGGCAGGGACACCTCCCACCAGCCCAGGTTGCTCCAAGCCCCATCCAACCTGCCCTTCAACACTGCCAGGGATGGGGCAGCCACAGCTTCCCTGGGCAACCTGGGCCAGGGTCTCACCACCCTCACAGCAAAGAATTTCTTCCCAATATCTCATCTAAATCTCCCCTTTTTCTAGTTTGAAACTGTTCCTCCTCATCCTCTCATTCCCTGCACTTGCAAAAAGTCCCTCTCCAGCTTTCCTGGAGCCCCTTCAGGTACTGGAAGGCTGTTATAGGGTCTTCCTGGAGGCTTCTCCAAGCTGAACAACCCCAACTCTCAGTCTGTGTGCCCTTGTGCTTTCCCCTGCCCTGTCCTTTCAAGCACAGGTGAGAAGAATTTTTTTGAAACATCCTTGTTCTCCTTCAGGTGTCTCCTTAAAACACCACAGTGCTGTGATGGCTACACAATGGAAGGTTTGGGAAGACCCAGCATTGTCCCTTGTTGTTCTTTATACTCACTTTCATTTATGTTGGTGTCTTCTGATGGTCTCTGACCATATGTCCTTGAGTCCTGGGCTTATGGGGTTTTGAAGGAACCTGGAATTATGAAGTGTCTCTAATTTAAGCATCTCTTTTCCTGGGGTTCTGATATCAACAGAAATGAGTCTGGTTCCCTGGTGTGTCCCAGATAGGACATCCCTGTGGGGTGCTGCCTAGCAAGGACACGTTGGTGCTGGGGAGACAGAGGGATGTTTGCGTGGCAGGCAGGCTGTTACTGCCAGCCAACACCAGCTGGTCTCAGACAGGATCTGCTGCTGGTCCTGTAGTTCAGTTTGAGCCTCTTAAAGGCTGAGCTGTGTTCATGGGAAGGGCTGTTCATGTTTGTACAGCCCTGAGCACCCTGCAGCCCTGTGCTCTGACCCGCTCTTCAGGTGCTCTGGTCATGACAAGCAGGGTGAAATGGTCTCACATCAGCTCTGCAAGTTTGTCATTTCTGTGATCAGGGGAGGAAAATGCTCAACCAAGTCCTGTTACACGTCCCATCTTTCCAGGCTGAGGATTGAGATCAACATGCTCAGCAGCACTTCCCAGGAGCCTCCAGCGTTGGCTGTTAAAGAGGTTCCTCAGATGTCAGTGTTTGTAAGATGAGCCTGGCCCTCCAGGGCTGGATCTGATCTCTGCTGACTTTGCAAACATCAGGCAGACGTGAATGTTTGCCTGGCAAAGCACCTGTGAGTTCTGCTCTGCCCTGCTCTGAGCAGTGAGGACACTGCTTCCTCAGCAACATGGGTGCTGGAGGTGGTTCACCCACTGATAGGGAATAGAGAGAGATTCATGGAGGATACCACTGCTCAGAGATCTCTGCACTGCCACAGAGTCAAAGACTCACAGAATGGTTTGGGCTGGAAGGGACCTTCAAGACCATCTATTTCCAACCCCCCTGCATGGGCAGGGACACCTCCCACCAGCCCAGGTTGCTCCAAGCCCCATCCAACCTGCCCTTCAACACTGCCAGGGATGGGGCAGCCACAGCTTCTCTGGGCAACCTGGGCCAGGGTCTCACCACCCTCATACTAAAGAATTTCTTCCTAATGTCCAACCTAAATCTCCCCTCTTCAAATGGTTTGAAACCATTCCCCCTCATCCTATCAATACACTTGTAAAATCTCAGCCATGCTCCAGGTTTTCATTCAGGGAAGTCACCCTGGAGGAACTCAAACCTCCTCAGCTGTTTTTCTCCCCTCCAGTATCCTTGGAGTATAATACAAAAAATATTGGCATCTTTCTCCCCTTTCCAAAAATGCAGCCCTCCTAGACCACTTGCAGACACTGAGTGCTGACTCCTGTCTCCTCAGTGAAACAAGGAGGAATGTGTTGCTGGAGTGAGAGCTGTTTTGGCCTGCTGGACTTCCATGTTCCCATGTTTGGTAGCCCCTTTGTTTTGAGCCCATACAGGCTACCCACAGCCTCATAGGAAAGGGCCTCGACTGCTTGTGGTCTCTTTTAGGGAGCACCTGAAAGATGGTTCCCTGGCCTCAAAAAGGCATGTGAATGCAAAGTGAAGTTTGAAAAGACTCAGGACACTGAGATGCTCAAAGCTCTGTGGTGGCCACCATATCACTAGGTAGATGAAGACTCAGTGGGCTGGAAGGGGACATCTGAGATAGGTTATGACTGTAAATCAGTGGGTGATGTGGGAAGGGTGGACAGGGACAGTATGTTCAGCAGCTCTATCTGTACAAGAATTACAGGGCATCAGATGAAACCAGAAATTGCAAGTCCAAAACAAAGAAGAGGAGATGGCTCTTCTCCCAGTGTATAATTAAGCAGTGGAACTCCCTGCAACAGGATGTTGTGGATGTTGAAAATCAATGGGGGTTCATACAGCAACTCGATCAATTCATGGACAAAAAATTCCCTACAGGTCATTAACTATGAAAACACTCTCTGTGGCACAGGAAGCCACAAATTGTTGGAAGCTGGCTGGATATTTTGGGGAAGTATCTCAACCTATTTGCTGTGTCCTGACACTCTTCTCTAGACATCTCTCTTGGCCATTGCTAAAGACAAGCCAATGGGATCAATGGACCTTGAGGATCATTCTGATGGTCCCACGTTTTCCTGCTTGAGTATCTGATGGGAGGTCAGGGCCCTCATTACTTTGTAGGTCTCAGGATTTAAGAGGATGCTGAGGGAGTTTTGCTGTGGGAGTTTCTCCTGTCTTCTAGTGGATATGATGCTAAGATTCATTACTAGCCAGAGGCTTTGTTCAGGTGGAGGGAAAGTCACCTCCACAGAAGACCAGACAACAAAATGTCTTAGCACCTCTTTGTGCCATCCCTGTGTGCTTAATATTCCACACTCATCATGACCTCCTAACCTCCTAATTACCAAGTCAAAGTGCTTCCTTAACCTGCATCTACAGATCAGCTGTGGATCCTTCCAGTGGGACTCTCTGGATTCAACAGGAACTGGCTATTGGAGATGGGTCAAACTGCACCTATACTAGAGAGGAGACACTTGCAACCAGGCTGGTTGGGATGGACATCTCATTGCTTTCTTGATCCTAACACACAAGAGTAAAACCTCAGCAAGGCTCAGACCAAGCTTTGTTAGTTCTTTGCAGTTTTCAGCCAGTACTTGTTTGGCAGCTGAGGCACGTAAGGGAAGATGCTGTTGCCTTGTTCCCCAGCCTGGTGTGAGCCAGAAGCCTGGGGCAGATCATGCAACACCTTTGGGACCTGAAGGCACTTGTCTGCCCTTATGCCTGCTTAGCCTGAGTGCCACAGTGCTAGCAAAACATAAACATGAACACCCTCCCAGTGTCCATCTCCAGTTGTGTCCATGCCATCTCCTCTCTGCCAGTCAATGTACAGGCAGGCAGAGATGCAGTTACGGGAGCTGATCCACCTGAAAAACAGGTGGACAGCAACAGCAGCAGCAAATGTGGTCATTTTGGAAGCTGTGCTGGTTGCAACTGAGAGGACAAGGCATTTGCAGCATGTGGTGATGGGTGGAGAAAGACAAAGCAGGCATCAATACCTTCAGCAGGTTCTTCTGCAAAGACTCAGTGCCACGAAGCCACAGGCCTGATGCACGTTGCTGTTTGCACAATGTCATTAGCAAATGTGCTGGGTTTTGAGGCAGGTTGTTGTGATGTCTGGCTCAAAGTATCTTTGGTGGGGTTTGTGTTTTGGTCAGGAAGAATGGAGGCTTGAGGTGGGGCTGATTTATGGAGGTGACCAAAGCAAACTGGGCCATGAACTGGTTGTGTGCTGTCTGTGCTCCACACTAGCCCAGGTCAACTTGGTGACCTTTCAAGGCTCAGCACGTTCCCTTTGGCTACCAGTGGGTGACTATTATGGCAAAGAAAGAGGTGCCCGTGCCTGGGAAGCTCCTGGCTGTTGGGTCTCCCCACAAGGAGCCTGGCTCTCCTCCTGCTTCCCACAGATCACAAGGGAAGAGGGAAGTCACGATGCCAGCACTCACTGGTGTGAAGGCCACGAGTCTCTGCTGTGCTGCAACTGCAGATTAACCTCAGCTTCCTCATCTGGCTTCCCTCTGCAGGGCCAAGGAGGACATTTTGTGCCAGAGGTAGCCCACAACAAGCTGAGACGTGCATCTGGCTGAGAGCTGCCCTGTTGAGAGGCAACAGTGAGGGGTGACTTTGCCCACCAGATAAGACAGGAGGCTGGTCAGTTGTTCTCCTGACAGTTCTTGCAGATTTGCACCTGGAGGGTCTGAAGTCTGGAGGTGAGGGTACAAAAGGCAGGCTGAGGTTTGGAGAGGAAGGATTTTTCTCAGCCCTGGGTGTCCACGTTCTGGGTAACATCTGAGCAGTGAGTCTCTGTGGTGCCTCTGAGCATCATCAGGGAAGACAAAGCTAGGCAGCATTGAAGGTGCCAGTCCCAAGCACTCCACTGGGACACACCAGCTTCAGAGCAGTGGAGACCTCGTGCCCCTTGGACTGACAATGAAACACTGGTTCACCAGTTCATAGAATCATAGACTGGTTTGGGTTGGAAGGGACCTTAAAGATCTTCTAGTTCCAACCCCCTGCACGGGCAGGGACACCTCCCACCAGCCCAGGCTGCTCCAAGCCCCATCCAACCTGCCCTTCAACACTGCCAGGGATGGGGCAGCCACAGCTTCCCTGGGCAGCCTGGGCCAGGGTCTCATCTCCCTCACAGCTGAGAATTTCCTCCTCATGTCTCACCTCAATCTCCCCTCTTTCAGTTTTATTCCATCACCTCTCATCCCATCCCTCCCTGCCCTTGTCCCAAGCCCCTCCCCAGCTTTCCTGGAGCCCCTTCAGGCACTGGAAGGTGCTCTCAGGTCTCCCTGGAGCCTTCTCTTCTCCAGGCTGAACACCCCAACTCTCCCAGCCTGTCTCCAGAGCAGAGCTGCTCCAGCCCTGGGATCATCTTTGTGGCCTCCTCTGGACTTGCTCCAACAGCTCCATGTCCTTCTTTTGTTGGGGGCCCCAAAATTGATACAGTACTGCAGGGAGGGTCTCATGAGACTGGAGTAGAGGGGGACAATCCCTCCATCATGTTTACCTTCCCAAGAGCTAAAAGGGAACACTTCTACCCCAAACTCTGAGATCGCTGCTCAGATGGAGTTTCCAGCTCACTCACCTCTGATGCAGGGCTCATGTTGGAGCTTCTCCCTGCAAATACACCATCAATTAGCCCATGATGAACTAAAGGACATTACTGGAATCCCAAGGCATGAAGTTCAGGAGCCACACACTGGGCTGTCTAAAGACAGATGGAACTTGGGAATAGCTGCAGACTGCAACAGACAGGGCTGCGTGTCGTGTCCTTTAAAGCTGAGATATCAGGAGCCTTCTTAGGAAGAAGGCTGACCCAGGGTGCAGAGCTGGGGGTTCCTCTGTGCCCAAGCACAGGTTTCATAAGGTAGCATAAAATACTCTTAGATTGGAGGCTTTTCTGCTTTATCAGGAGATGAACAGGATGATGGGCATCTGGACTTGAAGGCCAGTATTCAGCATTCTGGTCAAAACTTTGCTTCTCTTCTCTAACATGTCTGGCCAAGTTGCACTAAGAAGGCATCTGAGGCTGGTTTAGTGTGTTCACTTATAATGTGTTAAACCATCCCTTGAGTTCCTTCTGGTTTAGAGGAGCTTCTTGGTCAATGCCCAGGTGGGAGATCTTAGGCAGAAATGCTCAAGTGTGGTAGGCACTATTTCATGCTGAAGTGCAAAGACTTTCCACTGGGATGAATTTCCCTTCCTTTTAGCCTCAGGAAGCTCAGGTGTTGGATCTAAATGTTGCCCAGGCTCAGAGGATGGGCTGAAGCTTCACCTCTGTGCTGGGCCAGCACTGCTTCAGCTATGGTCTGCATGGAGAAGGTCTTCCTTGCAGTGTCCAAGCTGTGTGCTTCACTCTCAGCTGGCTGGTTGCTTTGGGCTGAGTTTGTCCATAAAGACCCAGAGAGGGAGGAGAAGGGATTTTCTCTTTCACCCAGCTGAGCCCTGGGATTGCTGCCTGTGCTGCTGAACCCAAACAGCTGCCAGAGGTCACAAGTCTCTGTCCTCAAATGCCTCAGAAGAGGAAGTGCTGTCCATGCTGAAACTGTCCCTTTGACAAAACAAAAGCAAGACAAACACTGCAGCTGATGTTCAAACAGCCTGGCCTTGAGTAACATGAGCTTGCCAACTTGAAGAAGAAGACAGGCTAAGAGAACTGAGGCTGTTCAGCCTGGAGAAGAGAAGGCTCCAGGGAGACCTGAGAGCACCTTCCAGTGCCTGAAGGGGCTGCAGGAAAGCTGGGGAGGGGCTTTTCATCAAAGAAGATGGTGACAGGACAAGGGGTCATGGTTTTAAACTGACAGGGGGGAGATTTAGGTGAGATATTAGGAAGAAATTCTTCACTCTAAGGGTGGTGAGGAACTGGGATGGGTTGCCCAGGGTGGCTGTTGATGTCCCATTCCTGGAGTTTTTTTAAGGCCAGGTTGGATGAGGTTTTGTGCAGCTTGATCTAGTGGTTCCCTGCTCATGGCAGGGGGGTTGGAACTTGTTGATCTTTGAGGTCCCTTCCAACCTTAATGATTCTATGATTCTGTGATTCTATGAAATGCCATGTGTGGGGGTAGTAGGGCAATAGCAGGAGGGAATGGTTTGGCTTGCAGAAGAGGTGAGGGGTAGAGCTGCCTAGAAGACCAGATGTATCCCCCCTCCACATGGTGAGAGGACAAGTTGTGGTGTGTAGGTGCCGTGGAAGAGCATCTGTGTGTCCCATGGGTGCATTGCCAAGAACTGAGGCTGTCCTGGGCTTGGGAACTGGTCCCTGGGGTGAGACCAGCAGTCCATGGAGCATGGCAATGCCTGTGAGCTGCAGCTTGTAACTGGCAGAAAGACCCAGTCACAGGACAGTGCTGTCCTGACTCATGTTTGTCAGCACTGGGCTCCTGCTGGGGCAGAGGAACCTGTGGTTGGAGGCTGCATGAGCCTGTGGCTTCATTCCATCTGGCTTGCTGCTTGGTAGGGCATTGTGGCTAAAAAACCAGAATCATAGAATCACAGAATTTTTGGAGTCAGAAGGGACCTTCAAGATCATCTAGTTCCACCCCCCCCTGCATGGGCAGGGACACCTCCCACCAGCCCAGGTTGCTCCAAGCCCCATCCAACCTGCCCTTCAACACTGCCAGGGATGGAGCCCCCACAACATCTCTAGGCAGCCTGTTCCAGTGTCTCATCACCCTCTCACTGAAGAATTTATGCCTGATCTCCAACTTAAATCTCTCTTCTTTCAGCTCAAAACCATTACCCCTCATCCTCTCACTGCAAGCCCCTGCATAAAGACCCTCCCCAGCTTTCCTGTAGCCCCTTCAGGCACTGGAAGGCCACTATGAGGTCCCCCCAGAGCCTTCTCCTCTCCCTTGCAGTATTCCCTGATCTGAGGGACTCAGTAACCCATGGTAGTTACAGTTTCTGGGATGGCATCCCAAAGAGAACTTCTTGTCCCACTGCTCCCTTCACGCTCCTTTACAGATTTCCATGATTCTCTTGTTCTGATTAACCTAAAATTGGAAATGTTGTTGTGTCTCCTCTGGGCCCCTTTAATTGGGTCACCAGCCTATTCAAGCAGGAGTTCTTATCTGGCTCCATGTCTAGGGGATTTGGAGTGGGGGTGAGAGGGGAGGTGATGCCATCACTTGGCAATTCTGTCCTCTCAGGCAATGGCAGCAGGAGGAGCAAGCCTGGCTCTGCTGGACTCTTGTTCCACTCCTTTGTCACATTTCTATCCACTTCATCCTCTCCCCTGAGAGGAGGTGCCAGCACTTTATGGGAGAAGTTCTGAGCCTGCTCTGGCTGCAAGACAACATGCAGCACCTGCAGATGTATCCTCTGCATTTCACTCTGCAGACTCAAAGACCTCCTCCAGTTGGCATCAAATGCTCTTCCAAGCCCATGAAAATCCCCTGCCACACTCCAAATCAGGGCAGAAACTGCTGTTTCTTTGGTGCAGGGAGCTGGGCCCTTTCCTCCTTTGGGGATCTCTGGTTTCTGGGGTTATCAGACAGAACTGAGGTGTCTGACCATAATATTTTTGTCACTTTGCCTGGCTCAGCTTCCTCAGGGGGGCTGCACGTTCCCCAGTGCAAAGGAAATGACAACCACAAGGAAACTGGCAAACTGAGATTGCAGATTTCTTAGGAATCTCACTATTCACGTATCACCAAGAATGTCATGAAAGACTTCTGAGAGTAACCTGTCTTCTTCTGCTTTGGCCACTCTATCTGCCAATCCCTGCCACAACTGAGGCGAGGATCTAGAGTAAAAAGATCTCCACTCCACACAACAGGGCTACTAAGGCCAACAGGTCACAGAATCCCAGACTGGTTTGGGTTGGAAGGGACACCTTAAAGATCATCTAGTTCCAACCCTCTGCAGGGGCAGGGACACCTCCCTCTGGTGCTGGAGAGAAAGACTCTGTGCCTGGCCCACCTTGGTTGTGTTACTTCCCAAGTTCCACGCAGCTGGTGGTTGTGTGTCCCCTCACCTGTGCTTCACCTGTAAGCATGAGATGGTTGGCCAGAGTCACTGATCCTTGGCCCTGAGATCAGGAAAAAGTGGACTTCTCCTACCATGTTAGAAATGTAGCTTGGTGGGACCATAGATCTCAGAGAAAGGCTTGGCTAGAAGATGAGTTTGAAGGGTTTGGGACTGCCAGAGTGTGAGTGCAGTCAGCACCAGAAATTTCTTGGAAGGATGAATTTTATTTATGTCCTCACTGGCTACAGAAATATGTCTTTTCCCTTTCAAATGGAAATCTCCTAACAGTTTCATCTGAGGCCACATCTGAGTGCTTCCAAACTCCAACATGGACCCTGGGACCCAGCACTGAGGACTGGAGATGGTGTGATTCTTGCCAGTTTTAAAGCTGCTATTTCAAGCTGACAAGAACTGTGTTGGTTTCAGATGGTGGCTTCAGGGATTTCTAGGGGTAAAAGAAGGAGAAATGACCTCAGGCAGTCTAACCAGATGCAGGTCCATTTGGCTGGATGGCTCCTCAGGCTGCCTGGCTGATGAGACAGTGAAGCTTATCAAAGGACAGTCCACCAACCTGGAGATAATGTGAATTGGGATGACACCTGTAAGTCTGGCTCCCTGGAAGTATGGAGAAGTTGGTTTGTAGGGAGTTCCTCACATCATCAAATGAACACATAGTGATAGGATGAGGAGTAATGGTTTTAGGCTGAAAGAGGGGAGATTTAGGTTAGAGATTAGGAGGAAATTCTTTGCTGTGAGGGTGGTGAGACCCTGGCCCAGGTTGCCCAGGGAAGCTGTGGCTGCCCCATCCCTGGCAGTGTTGAAGGGCAGGTTGGATGGGGCTTGGAGCAACCTGGGCTGGTGGGAGGTGTCCCTGCCCATGCAGGGGGGTGGGACTAGATGATCTTGAAGGTCCCTTCTAAACCAAACCAGTCTGGGATTCTATGAACTTGCAGTCAGGTTCACAATGGAAATTTGTCCTGTCCAGTGGGAACATCTCCCTGCCTGTGCTCCATCAGAGGTTCACTGAATGCAACGTGTTTTCTGTGAAATGTTCAGTGATCCATGAAGCTGCACATTCTGACGGGAAAAAATTTCTTGTCTGGAAAATTCCCAAGAAGCTTGACTGGGTCGAGATAGTGTGCAGCAGGCCTGGGAGTGGGGTGGTGTTGAGAAACACGACTGTGTCATGCTGTCCATCCTGTCTCTTGGGTGTGACCTCATCCCAGACTTGAATAACCTGCCACTCTTGGCTAAAGGCTCTGGCTTTCTGTCCCTGCTCCCAGCTCCCCTGTCTCTGCTGAGCTTGTTTCCATGGATGTCTGCCATGGAGATAGCTTTTTCTTGGTCTTCTAAGGAGACATTAGTTGTGTGAGCAGACTTTGCACCTGTACAGAGAGAGGACTGGCTTAATCTGTGTCCTTTTCTACTTCAACTTCTCTTGAAACATTTGACCAACTTTCACCAGATTTCATGACAGAAGAGTCTTAGATAATAAAGCTTTTACAAGTTTGCAGTCAACTGGTCCCAGAGTCTGACCAGGAGACACAAATCCACATGGAGTCATTGGGCGTTACCAGATCTGTTGCACAACAACCTACTCATTCTTGGTCCCCTTCTCTTTCTGTCCCTGCAAGGTGAGTCTGAGGGGGCTAGGGAAGGTCCACAATCCATGGCTGGAAGAAGAAACCTGCAGGGTTGTCTCTCTTTTGCCTCCTGTGTGGGGTCTGTAGTAAGTAGCTTTCCTGAGCTGTGACTCAGGCTGGGTCCCCTCTGGATGTTCCTCAGAAAAGCAGAGAAAAGACTTGGTGATAAGTGTCCAGGAAGGTGCCCTCCAGATCCTGCATCAGCCTCCAAAACCCTCTGAGGTTCTGCAGCTTTATAAAAGGAGGAGATGTTAAAGTTTCATGTTATAGAAGCACTCCTGGCCTAGCTAGCCAGAGGCTTCTGCTGTGGAAACAACAAACATTCCTGCTTGAAAATCCATGTGCTCCTTGAGGGATTGCAGGGAGGCTCCAGGAGCAGCCAACTCTTACCTACCTTGTTCACATAAAGCACCAAACTGGAGGCTAAAAGATTCAAGGGTTTCTGGTGTGTATGTGACATCATAAAACCTGGGTTTCTCCTCTGGCTGAACAACTGCAAGGATGGACTTTAGTAAGGATGGCAAAGATCAGGACCCTCCTGATGACAAAGTGTGAGCTGGCAATGTCCCTTGTCCTAGAATATCTCAGGTGGACAGATGTTTTCTGGCATCTGATACAAACCTTTGGAATCTGATAACAGGCTCTGCCCTGGTTGTAAAATGACAAGTTCCCATGTGTTGTCTACACCTGCACGGGAGGTCTGAAACAAGCTCCAGGACTCACCTCCCTCAAGGATGCCAAAGTCATTTGAGGATGGAGTCCATAGGGTGGCTCCACTCTGCTGGTCTATGTGGGCTGAATGGTGGCTTTGTTCCCAGCTGCTTCCCTGGAGTCCTGCAGGAAAGAAGGATTTTGTGATGGAGTAGCAAGCCCCTGTGCAGACAACCAGGGATATCTTTGGAGACCATCCTGGTGCTGCCAAGCCAGCCCTGCACCTGCTCCTTTTTGCTGCTGGAGGCAGCAAACTCCAGCCTCGTGGGACCAGGGGCTTTTGTTTGCTTGCTGGTTTTGCCTTGCAGCTCCACGTTGGATGCTGAGCCACAGCTGCAACAGATCTGCTCCTTGTTCTCCTGCTTTGGAATAGCAGTCCCCTCCTCACCATCAAAATATGCAGCTGCAGTGCCAAAGTGGCTTTCACAACCTCTTGCATGACAGCAGTGGAGGTGTGGGAGGGTGGTGATGTGAAGCAGTGGTTGCTGCAGCAACCCAGCCAGTCACTGTGTGGGCCCCCTTTCCAAGAGTGTGCTTGGGTTGCAAACCTGTCACAGAGTCAGAGTTGGAGACCTTGGCTGAACTGAGTGAGATCTAGATGGTGCTGGAGCTGTTTGGAGACAGACATGAATGTCCTTGTCATCTGGGCTGGCTCCCTCCAGTGAGCTGCTCAGGACACAGGGAAGGGATTTCCAGAGCAGAGCTGAGCATGCTGAGTGGGGACTGGATTTCTGCGGTGGCCCAGCCTTGTCCTGGAGAACAAAACATGGGGATCAGCACAATTTGAAACCAAAGCAGGGGGAGGAGAACTGTAGGAAAGAGCCTGAAAGGAATTTGAGGGGAACAGTGGGAATCCATGAAGGACAGCATGATTAAAGGCTTAGTCCTGCTGATACAAGCCACCTCTGGGAGTGGCCACCAGCTAACCTAGGTGTTGGTGGCATTTGACCATCAAACATTCAATTTCTTGCTAAATTGGTTTGACCAGACAGGGAGACCCAATGGTGGAAGGAAGGCAAGAAGGTGCATTCCTGACCAGCTTCTGAAGCAGAATGGAGACCTCTACCTGATTAGAAAAGCTTTAATGAAAGAAAGCTGAAGGAGAAGCAGGGTTGCCCAGCATGGTGTCACTGAGCTGGTTCACGGGGCTGCAGCAGCTCACCACAGGATACACCTTAGGCTCTGCACAGGAGAGGGATGCTGGCTTGTCTCTGTCGAGGGGCTAATGGAGAGGATTCCAGCAGGGATGGCAGAAGGAGACCACGGAACAGCAGAGAGTGGTGCTCTCTTCTCCATGTAGGTTTGAGCTTCCAGGTGTAAAGCATGGTGGGCACAGGGAAGACAGCACACGGTGATCAATAGTGTGATTAGACCATTCTCTGCCATCTCCTTGCCAAATCCCTCAGTGACAGGTCAGCTGGAAGGTAGCACATTTCGTTGCCAGGACTGGCAGAGCCTGGCTGGCATGGGTTTGGCTTTTCTATCTGCTGCTACCTGGGAGCTGTGGGGAGCTGCAGGGCTCAGTCAGTCCTACAGGACAAAGGTGGCTCAGTCCTGGCTCTCTGTTGGCTCAGACTAGAGGTAAGAAGGTGATGACTGCACTTCCTCATCAGGGGAGAGGCTGGGAAGCTCAAGGGACTAACCTTTATGCTTCAGGACCTCACTCTCCTCGAGAAAGGAACCCTCATTGTCCTCCTGCTTTCTTCCCATATGCCAGAGACAGGAGGTTACCCTGACCACTAGTCCCAAAGTGGGAGGTAGGCTGTGGAATTGTGGGCCCATTATTAGCAGGGACCTATGCTCACAGGATCTCTTCTGGACAGCAGATCCCTTTTATGTCACATGGCTTGAAATGCTTGGGTCCCACCTCTCACCCACCTCATCATGTCACACACTGTGCAGCTCTCAGGTGTCCAGCCTATAAAAAAAGGCCATTGCTTAAGCTGCATTGACCTTCCATGGTGGTCATCTCAGCCTTGCTTCTCACCCTCACCCTTACCTATGGCCATGCAGGTCTCCTCCCTCTGCTGCTACAGACCCTTCTGAGAGCAGATCTAACTCCCTAATCTGGCAGAAAACTATCTCACTGTCCAGGAGCAAAGAGAACAGGGACGAGGGAGGAATAAATGCAGAGAGCCATTAATTTAACTCACCACATCTGCTAGACTTGCTTCTTAATCTGAAAAGGTCCCAAAATGCTCTCATGCATGTAAAGAAGATCCAGTTACACCCTCACATACTTCAGACACACCTCCAGGCTCCTTGTTGGGCAGCAGCCCAGAGGTACTTTTGTCTTGATTCAGTAACACTCTCCCATCTGTGGGATGTACTAAAAAATAAGCACGTATCAAATGACCTGTGTGCAGCCAGGAGAGGGTTCAGCACTTTATTGCTGCCTGAATTTGCAGGTTCTGTGAAATGAGGGTGGTGCACTGCACAAGGGGGATGTGTCAGAAGGTTGGCCAACAGGCTTGACAAGTGGTCTTGATTTCAAGTCCCTCATTCCACTCGGATTCCAGAGGAAAACCTTCAAAGATGATGTCCTCTGCCTTCCAGACACACAAAGGCAACAGACTGAAAGGGCTTTCTCAGAGTTCCTCCAGACCCATAACGATTAGCCAGCTATTAGTTTTATATATTTTTTTTTTAATGGGAAAAACACCTTATGCAGGGAATTGATCCAGTGTTTCTTGGTAAGCAAGGTTAATTAGATCATTGTCACTATAAGCTGCAAAGTGCTCTAGCTGCTATAAATAAAGGTCAAACACAAGACACTTCCTGCTACTTTTGCTGACACGTGGCTGCCATTTAGTGATTCATAATCTCTACACACTGCTTGGCAAACAGAGAGGATTCTTTCTTTCTTTTTTTTTTTTTTTTTTTTTCCCTAGGAGCTGTTTTCCACTTGTGTAAGCACAACGAAGCATTTAAAGGGACCTGCTTCCATCCACCTCCACGACCAGCAAGTTTCAGCAGAAGGTAACTGAGACAGGTAGGCCCATGGCCTGGAGGCTGAACTCTGCACAAGAGGGAGCTCATCCTCCAACTAGCTGTTAGGGGTCTCCAAGCTGGAACAAGTTGGTAGCTATACCCATTTTTGTGTTTATATAGGGTTTTTCTTCTGTATGTCACATTGCTTTGGGCAACTGCATAAATACTGATATGACTGAGTGGCAGAATGGGAAAACAGATGTTGGGAGATAAGAAAACCTGACTGTGTTTGGGTAGGATTGTAGTGGGCTGTGGTCTTCTGGTCCATATGTTGGGCTTTGGTTGTGAGATGGGCTCTAATGAGATTCATTTCATTGTCTGGAGAGGAACAGGAAAAATTTGTACATGAATTAAGCACCTTTATCTGTTGGGTCTGTTCTGTAGTTTCTGTCTCAGTAGCAGAAACATCTCAGTAGCCTTGAAGCACAGCAGCAACTGTAAGAGGAGAAAAAGGCCCTTCACAGTTAGGAAGACAACTGGGTTTAACGTGCCTGCTTCATCAAAGGCTTTCCTATTTTTGAAGATTTTTGTCACGTTGTGTAGGGTCACAGTTCTTTCATCTGAGACAACTTCTCTCCATTTGTGGGGAAATGATCTGCAGGATTCAGACAAGCCTGAAACATCAGGACATCAAGAGCTGCTGGGTATTCAGATGTTTGGCCTGAATACAGGAGAGGACTGGCTTTTTAAAGCAGTCCAACCATTTCTCAGACCACACTAGAACTCTGCCTCATCTCCTGGTCTGATTTGTTTTCATGACCTGATAAGAAGTTTCCAATTGAAGCTGGACTGGGATATATGACCTGGGAGGTGCACCTGTGAGCAAGTGATTCCATGAAGGATCCTCTTTTACTTTTGATGTCTGGCCTGTTCCATTTCCTTTGGGTAACCTTTTTTCCTCTTGTGTTCACGGAAAGTTCAGGGGAATGGTCTGGATTGTGTCTTTTGAGTGAACTCACTGCGCAGTCACTTTGGTGTTTGCATTACAGCCCAGCTTAGAGTTTCCACTCTGCTGGGCACCATCTAGATGGGCAGCAAGAGCCCATCCTTGCATGGGGAGCTACCAGCTGAAAGAAACAGGAGACAAAAAGCTGATCGGGGAAGGGAACTCTGGAGTGAGCACCTGAGTGGCAGACTTGCAGCCCATGGTCCTACTGACTGAATCATGCTGCTGATGTCATTTATTAAGGCTGTTTCCTGGTGAGGAAGAGGCTGAGAACCACACAGGTCACCAGCCACTGCAATGAATCACCCGTGCTGTTTGCTGAGCTGAGTCACTTGCATGGACAGAGACCTTTCCACAGAAAATGGTCCACAGTGCACAAAAATTAAAAAACCACCACCAGTAAAAAAAAATAAAAATCCAGGTCTCTTTTCAGTACCCTTTGTCAGATGAAAGGAGCATTTTGGTCAGAATGTCTCCTCCTTCTGAGGACCTGGCTCGTGGTGGTGTCTGGGTGCAGAATGGCCTGTGGTTTCCAGCTGGCAGAACAAAGGCAGGGGATGGTGTTTGCAGCTGTTTGTTCAGCGTCCCGGTAACAGGACACGGGGCACCTGGAAACTTTGGCACTCAAAGCTTGTGTTTCATTGTCTTCTTTCTTTTCTTCTGAATCCTAAAGCAACTGAGGAAAAAAGTAAAATAAAATACATTTTATTTTTCTTTTTAACAAAAAAAGCAAATCATGCAACAGGGGGAAACATTGAGCTGAGGCCAAATTATCACCTGCTCATTTCAAAACCATTGGAATATTGGGTCAGGTGAGATAAATGAAAGCAGAATGTGGCCCTAGATACTGAATAAATACATGAGAGAGTTCTGGAAAATCCTGGGTGCCAGGGCTGGGGTGGCAAGGGAATGGCCCTTGTCTTGGCCACTACAAGAACTAGTGGCCAGTAAATAAAGTTAGAGATTAGAGAGAGAGAGAGAGGGTGATCAGACTTTGGAATGGACTCCCCAGGGAAGTGGTGGAGGCACCATCCCTGGAGGTCTTCAGGGAAAGGCTGGATGTGGCACTTAGTGCCATGGTCTGGCTGATGTGGTGGTGTTGGGTCATAGGCTGGACTTGATGAGCTTAAAGGTCTTTTCCAGCCTCAATAATTCTGTGACTCTGTGGGTATGGGCTGCAAGTAAACCAGTGGAGGTGGGTCCTCATGCAATGGGAGGTTGAGCTGTGAGTTTCCTGCTGAAGGATATCGTGGATACAAGAAAGTTCAAGAGGTAAATGCCAAGTGGAAGAGAGTTCTGCTGGGATTTGCCAAGCAGACAAAACCCATCAGGCTCAAGACATCCCTTGAGTTGAATATAAAGGAGACAGGGACTGTTTTGGGGAGAAGTATCGTATGTGCTTGACCCATCCTTGAGTGCCTGCTCATGGCCACTGGTTTTATCTATTTTTTTTCATCCTGTTAACTTGAAACAGCAGGAAGCAAAAGGAGTTTAGCCACCAAGGTCACCACCAGAGCTGGGAATAGCATCCTTGGTCAAGTGCAGCAGGAATGTGCCCTCCACAGGTTGCTATGTAGGCAAGGTCAGATTTTGAGACCCCCTGAATGCTACCAGAGAACACCTTCTGAGGATGCTCAGTTTTGTCTTCCTTTTTCTTTCCCAAGGCCTTTCCCACCTTTACCTGTACCTGCCAGAGCAGCTTCCCAAGCTGGATAGACCATGGCCCAGAGCAGTGTGGCTGGTTTTGTGCTCTCAATGTGTCCCAACAACACCGGGCAGCCAGCCTAGCCATTTGCCTGGGATTGTGGTGGCTTGCTACTACCAGTTCCCTTCTTCTGTTCCTCTCCCAGCAACACTGGGTCATTTTACCAGCTTTTGTTAAAAGTCTTGTTTTGCCCTTCCTTTGGGGACTAGGGCAAGGGACCTGCTTCCACAAAAGTGCTTTGGGTGCCAGATCCCTGCTGGTGCTTGTCACTAGATGTAGTGAGCAGCTACCTTTCTCCTTCCCCACCTCAGAGCCAGGCAAGCACATTCTGTCCTTTTGGGATTATATCCTAGAGATCTGAATGTCACAGCAGGCTGCCCAGTTTAAAGCAGGAAACATTTGTGCCTGCTATTTAGGAGAAATAAGTTGCTCATGTTTCCCTGGGAACCAGCCTTGTCAGTCGAGCTTGCTTGACTCCCCTGTTATTAAAATAAAATGTGAAGCAGTAAATGGATATGTTGCAAGGTGTGGAAGGGAAAAATGCTATCTGGGTAGTTTTTGTATACAAAATATGTATCCATATATGAAGAGGCAGCAAAAGTGCAGTGCTTTTCCAGATAATTTAGGTGGATTGTTGTTCTTTTGGCTTACTTTTACTAGCAGGGCTGTGTCTTCATGCCCAGAACTTGGAAGCTGGCTGTAAAAAAACCACCCTGTGGCTCAGCAGTTGTTGTATTCTGTCTGTGTGCAGGTTATACATAATACTTGCTCCCCAGGGTCCCTTGGCACTGGTTTCCTCTGCTGCTTGTGTGTGTACCAAGCCTGTACTCACTATTTTGCTTCTTAGCCTGTTTCTCCAGAGCTTTGCTCTTCATCCCACGAATGCCTTTGCTTCTCATTTTATGCAGGTTACATGAGGGCTTATCTTCAAGACTTGAGACTTGTAGTGACTGCAGGTTATCCATGGGACAAGCTATTTTTAGGGAACACGGTACCAGGACGGCTCCTAGCACTTGGCAGGGTACACATGCAGAACACAAAGGCAGCCTCTGTACTGGATGGCTCCCCAGCTCAGCATCATCAGGAGCTGAGAGACAGGCACGGGCAGACAGCAGAACAACAGGGCTGTTCTGGTCAGTGAGAGGGGCTGCAGCCTGTGAGCAGGAATCTGTTGGCATTGCAGTGCCCAGAGGGATGGCAGGGAGGAGAGGCAGGGGCTGCTGAGACTGGGATGGAAATGGTGGTGGGGGCAGGAGGGTTCTCAGGGTTGTTGACTGGCCAATGCACCTATCAGCCCTTGGTCTTTAAGAGGGAACATCTGAAGCAGAGAGATATTGGCTGGAAGGGAGAGATATTGGCTGGAAGTACTGCTGTCACCCAGCCAGAGCTAGAGATCAAAAACAAGACTTGTAGGACTAGTTTGCATTTTTCCACTGTTCTCACTGCAATTGCCATCTCGTGCTTCCCTCTGCTCCCTGCTGCGAGATAAGGCAGGAGCTGCACTGCTGTCCTGGGCAGAGCCTCCTCCCAGATTTCCACATTCAATCCTGTCCCTTTGTACCTGCCAACTTCTCATTTCCTGCATTCTTTGTGTTCAGAGTAGTCGGAGTGATTTTGGTTTCGTGCATCCTACGCTGGATTGGTGGCAAAGTGGAGGAAAGGTCTGTAACTGCTTTCAGAAGGAAGCACACTTGGTGAGCCAGGTCTGCCTCTTCTTGGGATAACTTCTGAAGGATGAACCACAGGTGTACAAAGTAGTGAGAGATTTGCAGAGAAATCAGCTGTTTGCTGCCCCTTCCAATAGAACAACATCAAATGAAGATGATGAAGGTCCACACAAACCAAAGGGTGTGTCGTTGATACAGTTCCTTGGTGGAACTCCTTGCTGCAGGGTGTTGAGGTCGTCAGTATTTACCTGGGGAGAGCAGGCAAGCTCATATGAAAACTAAATCCAAAGAATGTTACTAAATACAGAGTAACTGTGTCTGTCTCAGAAAGTCCCTGAGCAGAAAATAACTGGGAGCTGAGGGGGGTGAGTCTTGTTCTACTTGTGGAAGCAGCATACTGGCCTAGCCAGATCTTTGATCTCACCTAGGACAGTTGTTCTGCTGTTATTTTCCAGCCCCATTTTCCCTTCTCTTTATTTTTGACACCTTTTTTCAAAGGCATCTGCTTTGTGGTGTGGCCTGGGTCCTGCTGTCCTTCCCGTTGCCTCCTGAAGATGACTTTCTCCAGGATTTCTGAGAGGTGTAGCAGGGTGATGGGGGGAAAATAAGTGTGTAACAAAGACATGAAATGCTAAAGCTGGGATCTCTGCATTAATAGCCTTGCTCACCTGGCAAGGGTGGGGACAGAAGGTCCAGGAGGGATTTGTCTCCTGTGCACCAGGGGAGACAGAAAATGGCCTTGGCAACTCAGGTTGTTGCCACCAGATATCCCAGAGTCCCAGCACTTAGACAGCTCACATATTTGGGATGTGAAGCTTGACAGCTACAAGCTAGAAATGACACCACGTTTCAAGCGTTCAGGTGCCTGCTCACTGCCACCGTGTACTGAGGATTGCAATGGATCTTCCACACAGAGATTTTTTTTGCTGTTGTTGAGATTGGATACTCTTCTCCACAGCTTTATCCTTCCAGTAATCCATGTAAGGAAGTGTTACAGCCTGTAGCTCTCAGGATATTAGAAGAAATCATTGTTTGAGCTGTATCATTCCTGAAATCACCTTCCTATAAGGTGATAACGAAGAAAGAAAAACCTGCAAGGGGGATTTCAGGAGTTCTCCTCCTCACCTGGGCTTGTTTTGTTTCTAACCATAAAGGTGAGCTAGATGGTTGCTCTCTGTCTAGATTGTTTATCATCACAGGGAAATATTTATGATAGATCTCCCCGTCACTTGGACAGCTTGTCAAAAGATGACTGAAGAGCAAACGTCACTTATTACTCATTCCTGTGAATTACTGCAGCTATTCTGGAGTGGCTGGAAGGTCACAAGGCTCTTCTAGCAAAGGGCAGACTCTCTGAAGTGACTTTTGAAACTGTCTGTAGCTTGAATATGTTTTCAAAAGGGAGGTTGCTGGGCTTTCAGGTTCCCTTTGTAGTCTTGGTAAAACCTTTTATTGACTTATTGTCAGGGGATTGTGAGGGAAAAGGGGAAAAAAATTCACAGGAAGTGATACTGTTTGATCTTTGCCCTTCCCTGTTGTGTTTATGATCAGTGGTCTTGCTTCAGATAAAATTTCTAGCAGGATTTTGTATTTATGTCAGACTATTTCACTCTCCTGCACAGGACGTGGTTTGGGTTTTTCTCCTGGGAACATCTGTTTTTGTTTGACTGTTTAAGTGTTCCTCAAGTGGGTGCATGAATCATGGAAATTCCATATTACGTAGGGATGGGCAGACAATAAAGCATTATATCTGAGCCCTGACTGCCAGTTTGCTTTGTCTGCTTTGCAGGTAAAACAGATTAGTCTCTCTCCCTAGTAAACAAACAGCGCAGGGGCTGGAAAAGTCAGCTGGGCTGTTTGGAGTTGTTGTAATGTAGTTATTTAACACCGGCATTTCCAAACTGTACTTAGTGTGCTGCTTGGGGGAACACAAGCAGCTCGGCTGTCACACGCTGCCCAGCCCACAGCAGGAGCCCAAACCAGTGTCCAAGTGCCTTTATGATAAAAGCCAACTGTGTCCTGGGCTGTGTCAAAAGAAGCGTGGCCAGCAGGTCAAGGGAGATGATTCTGTCCCTTTACTCAGCTCTCCTGAGACCCCACCTGGAGCACTGTGTTCAGTTCTGGAGCCCCCAACATAAGAAGGACATGGAGCTCCTGGAGCAAGTCCAGAGGAGGTCACAGAGATGATCCCAGAGCTGGAGCAGCTCTGCTCTGGAGACAGGCTGGGAGAGTTGGGGTGTTCAGCCTGGAGAAGAGGAGGCTCCAGGGAGACCTTAGAGCACCTTCCAGTGCCTGAAGGGGCTGCAGGAAAGCTGGGGAGGGGCTTTATACAAGGGAGTGATGGGATGAGGGGTAATGGATTAAAACTGGAAGAGATGAGATTTAGGTGAGATCTTAGGAAGGAATTCTTTGCTGTGAGGGTGGTGAGACCCTGGCCCAGGTTGCCCAGGGAAGCTGTGGCTGCCCCATCCCTGGCAGTGTTGAAGGGCAGGTTGGATGGGGCTTGGAGCAACCTGGGCTGGTGGGAGGTGTCCCTGGTCATGCAGGGGGGTTGGGACTGGATGATCTAGAAGGTCCCTTCCAACCATTCTGGGATTCTATAATAACAATTCCTGGGTTAGGAAATCAGAAAGCCCCTAGTCTGTGCTACATATTTTGTGTTTGCTTTTGAGTCATGTTTAATTCAGCAGGGTGCTGTTAGATGTCAGGGTGTGAGTAGATACCCCAAAGACTTTGAGGATGTGCCCAACTTCTGCCATGGAATGAGGCTTTCTGACTGCAGTTGTGCAAAGAATGCAGTGTTTGGAAGCATGGAGGGGTACTGAATGCTGCCTATTTTTCATCTCCTCTCTTGTTCTATTTTTCAGGCAGCTTGATCTTTATTTTCCTAAAAAAAATCCCCAACGAACCAATTCATGCCAGGCTTGATCCTCATCTTGCCTGACAGTTCTAGGAATGGGGCATTATGCTGGTCAATAGGAATCCAGAGGACATTGGTTTAATGGCTTTAAATCATTATTTTGCTTGGCAGAAAAAAAAAAAAAAAAAAGATCAATCCATCCAATAGGCTCTGTGACAAGACCTCAAACCACTTCAAACCCAGAAATCTAGCTTAATATAGTGCCCAGGTCCCCCTCCACGCCCCTCGTGCCCACCATGAGCTCTCCTGACCAGTTTGCTAGATGCTCTTTCCCATTTGAACGTGTGTGTAGAAGGATGTGAGACCCCAGCTATTTCTCTCCATCCCTGGGGCATCTTGCTGTAGTGCAAAAAACTCAACAGCCCTCCCAGAAAGAAACCTTCCAGACAATAAGACCCTTTTCTTTCTTTACATAAGCATCTTTATGATGCTTATGTCTCTGCAGATCTTGGCAGTCTCCTGAGGTGATCACACACAAGGAGATCTTTCTTCCTAGCCTGTGGGTTACACTCTCTGGACTTTTATCACTTTGCATTTCATTCATAAACCTGTGGTTCATGGGTTCTTCCCAGGAAAGATGCTCTATTTGCCTGGAAGGCCAGCTGTTCCCAGACCACAAGCTAAGAAAATAAATGTCAGAGGCACAAAAAGTGCTTAGTTTAGGATTTCATCAGATTTGTTTGGAACTACTGTCTGAGCAGGGCACCAACATCAGCCCTATCTGTCAATTCCTCTTTTCTTAATGCATCAGACACTGTATTAAACATGTGCTTCTAATGCATTTTAGCTTTATTTTCCCATAGGTAATTGCATTTCTGTGTACCCTCAAAATGCCTTGCAAGTGTGCCTAGGGCTTTGAGCTGCCTGGGCTCTGGTGCCAAATTTAAACTGGAGAAAGAGGGTAGAGCTCAGGGGACCCCAGCTACTCTGAGCTTTCTAGATTTAGTTCAAATCCTTCAAACTGCAGCCAACTGAGCTAGTGCAGTCCTGGAGCATGGCTGTTTATTTGCTATGGAGGAAATAGAAGTGCCATTCAGTAGAAATTGGCTCACTAGCTTTCCCAGCTGCTGGATGACTAGCATCTCTCATGGGTCAGCTTCTCTGTGGGAACAGGGAGCACCGATTTGTTCTTCACCGTGGCTCCTCTTTGGCTCCAAACAGACACAGCCTTGATGAGAGGCTGCCCCCGGGGGCAGGTATTGCTCTGTGAGATGCTGAGGTCTATGGGCAGGAAATCCTGGCTTCCTCTCCATCTCCTCCAGATAGGTAGCTCCAAGCTGGACCATCAAACTGACCTGATGTCCTCGTCATCTCAGACTCTGTCTGGTCTGGTGGGAAAGGCTGCCCTTTCCAGCCAACACATCCAACCCCGTTGCCAATTCATCTTTCCTGATATAGCTGGTTAAAACAAGGATATGGCTCATTTCCCTGAAGTCCTGTAATTTGCAAAGCTCTGCCTCCATCTATAGGCTCGAGAACCTATGCTGAGGCTGTGGGACATGTGTTTGAGGGCAGAGCTTCTGCCTGGCTCACTCCTGCAGCGTGCTGGATGGGGACAGCCACCCTTACAGCCTGCAGGCTCTGAAACCACGTTTCAAACACAGCGTGTGGCCAGCAGAAGCCTGTTGTCCTATACTGGTTGCCAAATGCTACCGTGGGTAACATCTGGGTGATTTGAGGTGCCCTGAAGGTATCAATTGTAGCGGTGACAGCAGCAACAGAAGACACTCGTGGTCTGGAAGAAAAAAAACCCAAACAAACCTGCAAACACTCTATGTATGAAATGTAAAAGTTTGCAGGGTTATCATTTCATATCTGGTTGACACCGGGAAACCTGAGCCCCATGTTGTTCTTTCTGTTTTCTCCAGATGTTTTGGCTGGCTCAGCAGCCTCACCCCAGTCGTGCAGGTGCAAACCTCCAGCAGGCAGCTGAGCAGGTTTTAAAAAAACCCTGAAACGCTTGAAGGCAGTTTGCAGACAGGACTGTTTTCATCCAAGGCGCTGTCTTTTCCTCCAGACATCCAAAAAGCTATTTCAGCAAGTCTCTGATGGGCAGGCTGGGGGACATCTGGGTGTTGCAGCTCCACTGGTGGATCCTCATCCCATGCCTTTACACATGGCTTGTGTAAAGCTTTTTTTCAGACTATAAGTTAATGAAGTGTGTTGTTTGCAGGGCTGCTGCTTGGAGACTTTTACCCTTCGGATGCATGAAAGGCACCACATTCAGCAGTCAGGAGAGGTCTGTCCCCTCTGCTTTAGGGCTCTGAACACCGCCTCCCACCTTGTTACACCATAATGTGTTTGTTTTTTTTGCTTTTCCCTCCCTTTGGGAAAGGTTTGCACAGTGGAGGCTTCATGCCCAGAGGTATTTAAGAACATAAACCCCACACCAGCCTGGGTGGTGTGTCTGAGGGGTGCAGAAGGCTGATGCTGGGGTCCTTGGCACCGTGTTATCCCAGAGCTCCTGAGGAGGAGAGTAAGGTCTGCTTTGCTGTTTCAGTGAGTTGGGTTTGAGGTTTTGCAGCATCCTAGAATGGTTTGAGTGGTAAGGGACCTTCAAGATCATCCAGTTCCAACCCCCCTACATGGGCAGGGACACCTCCCACCAGCCCAGGTTGCTCCAAGCCCCATCCAACCTGCCCTTCAACACTGCCAGGGATGGGGCAGCCACAGCTTCCCTGGGCACCCTGGGCCAGGCTCTCACCACCCTCATGGCGAAGAATTTCTTCCTCATGTCTCACCTAATTCTCCCCTCTTCCAGTTTTAATCCATTAGCCCGTGTCCCACCCCTCCCTGCCCTTGTCCCAAGCCCCTCCCCAGCTTTCCTGCAGCCCCTTCAGGCCCTGGAAGGTGCTCTCAGGTCTCCCCAGACTCTTCTCTCCCCCCTCAGCCGCCTCCGGGCAGCCCAGCCCTCCCGCCAGGCCGGTGCGAGCGGGGGGGGAAGGAGCGGGGAGGAGGCGGGAGGAGGAGGCGGGGTGGGGAGGGGGGATCCTTGAGGCGGAGCCGGGGCGGTGCGGAGGGGGGAGGCGGCTGGAAAACAGGCCGGCGCTGGTTGTCTCCCCGCAGTGCCAGCAGCCGCTGCAGCCGCGCCGGGAGCCGCCAGCCGCGGGCAGGGGAGCGAGGCGCTGAGGCGGCGAGACCCCCCCCCCCCCCCGTCCCCTCCGGCTACTGCAGAGAGAGAGGTACGGGGCAGGGGGATGGAGGAGGAGGAGGAGGAGGCGGCCCCGGGGGTCCCTTTCCCCGGGCAGGGCACGGTGGGCCCCGCGGCCCGCTCCCCTCGGCGGGCACCTGCTGCCCCTCGGCCCCCTGCGGGGCTGGCGGCGAGGCCCGGCCCGGCCCTGCCCGGCCCGGCCCTGCCCGGCCCGCCTGCCTCTCTTCCTCATCCACACGGCACAAGGGTTGTTGGTTTGTTGTGGTGGTTTTTCCCCCCCCCCCCCCCCCCAAGCCGGCGGTGGTTGCCCCCGGGCGTTGATTTTCCCCCTGAGGCTTCTCGCCCTCCTGCCTCGTCCCGCCCCCCCCTCAGCTGGACAGAAATCCCCTCAAAAATAAAAAAAACACCACGTCCCAGCCCCTCGCTCCTCGGCACCCGCGGTGACCAGCCCGGCGAGGCTGCGGGGGTGTGTGTGTGTGTGTGTGTGTGTGTGTGTTTATCCCTGCCCGTGTGTGTGTGTGTGTGTGTTTCGGGGGAAGGGCCCCCCGCCCGGGCCGGGCCGGGGGCAGGGAGCCGGTCGGGGGGGGGGAGCCCGTGGCGTTGGGGTTGCGGGGGGTTCTGCGGTGGTTTTGGTTTCCTCCCCCCCCCCTCGGTGTTTATATCCACGCGTGCTTCTCGGCGTTTCAGGCGGTGACACGAAGGGTAGAAGGTGAGGGAGGGAAGCCAGGACATGGGGAGCGGGGAGGAGGGCGGTGGGGGGGTCTGTGTGTCTCTGTGTGTGTCTCTGTGTGTGTCTCTGTGTGTGTCTGTGTGTCTGTCTCTGTGTGTGTGTCTGTGTGTGTCTGTGTGTCTGTGTGTCTGTGTGTGTGTGTCTGTGTGCTGCTCTCACGCTTCGCACCCGCCTGTTCCCAGCAGGTAACTCTGCAGGTTCCCGCCGCCCTGGCTCTTCTCCGCCAAACCCGTCGCCCTTGTGCAGAGTTGCCCCCGTCTTCTCAAGAGCTGCCGCGGGTGAGGGGTTGGTTAGTTAGTTAGTTAGTTAGTTAGTTAGTCCCGGGCGCAGGGGAGCGAAAGGCACGAAGCCCGCTGCCAGCGACTCGACCCGGTAGGTGAGATGTAAACACAAGCTGTACGTTAAAAAACATGAGACCCTATGGCTCGGCTGACGCGCGTCCGCTCTGCAGCCCTGCGCAAACCGGAGTCGAGTCCAGGGCTCTGTCCTTAGCTCACCCTGCTGATCCACTTTTCCCTTTGCCTCTACGACGCAGTCCTGTTCCCGGGGCGGCCAGACAGGTTTAGTGCAGGACAAGAAACCAGCCTAGGAGCGTTTACTGCACGTTTGGCAAGAGCGCTGGGTGTTTTCAGTCTTTTACAAATGTCGTCCTGTTGACTTAGTGATAACGTTTTGCTCTCCTAGGTCCTTTTCCCTTTCCAGATTGTTAGCCCAGCACTTACTAATCTTTCATGGCACTGCTGTGGAACAGATGTACGGTGTTTTTCAGCGAGTAGCAAGGTCTGTAGTTTCAGCTGGCTTTGCCTCTAGAAAAGACAGTACTGTCTTTCCCTCATCCCCCCCATTCTGGAGTGGGGAGCCAGACTGGGGAACAGATTCAGATGACTACTGAGCTGGCAAAAAAAATGCTGGTCTGACGGAGTGCCTGGATCCAAATCACTGTAATAACTGCTCGAGTGTTTACCTGGGCATCTCTGGGTTTAGAGGAGTGACAAGGTGGTATTTTGGCCGAGCTGTATGTGGAAATAGGTGCGGAGGTCTGGGTCTTTAAGTCCTGAAGGTGTCAGCTTGGACCCTGAGGTTGTTTATCCTTCTAGTCCTTTGGCTGGGTGGAGCAGCTGCTTTTGAGGTGTACCATTTCATGGTATGCTTTCTCAGCGTGGTGGAGCGTGTGGCTGGAATACTGTGAACATCCTGCGTGTGTCCTGAGAGCCCTTGTGCTCATCTCTGCTGTTGCTGAAGGCACTCCTGGAGAGCCCTCTCTGGTTTTCACTTGAAGGACTTTCTCTCTGCTCTGTCTTTTCCACCCAAATGTGTTGGAGTGCTGTCACAAGTGTGGTGTCTCTGAAACAGTCTTTTCCTGGGATGGGCGAATCTCAGTTGACCTGGAGTGGATGGAGAGGCTGAGGTAGAGTTTGGAAAGCTCTGTCTAATTGCTGATATTCCTCACAAGCAGGAGACTTAATGGCTTACAGGCTCCCTGCAAGACCTTTTGGTCTAGAAGGTGTGATGTTGCTCTTTGACTGGTCTCCACCTTAGCCAAATAGTATGATTTGGATTTTTTTGCAGTTCTCCATCCAGAAAAGACAGTGCACTTCTGCCAATCTCTGTCTCCAGAGCTTGGAGGGGTATTCCTGCCTGTAGTGTATTCCTGCTGCCTGCTACAATAGTGTAGCTGCCTGTCCTCTCAGCCCTAGCTCTTTCACTTCATGTTTTCTGTGACTGTCATCCCACAGGAGAGTAATCCCTAAGGAAATCCAAGATTCTCCAACTGATTTCCTGCAGTCCCAAATGAGGGTCCCAGGAGAATGGTGGTGCTGGCTTCTGTTGGATGTGGATCTGCTTACTTTGTATGATTGGGTTATGTAAAAAAAGAAATAGAAATTATTTTCTCTGTGCCTTTGATGAATATTAAAACACAGCCTGTTGCATTTCACAAATCTAACTGCTGTCTCCTTCTCTCAGTAACCATAATTAACAGACCAGAAAATGGAAAAAATGTAGAAATACCCTTTCCCAGTGGCCACAAACATTAGTCGTCTCCAGAAGTTAATGAAGTCAAGTCTATGGAAATTAAATAACTGATTTATTTTAGCTCCCTTGGTGAGCCAAAACATTGTGTCAAGAGTAGTAAATAATAAATTAAAGAGGTTGATAATAAATTAAAGATTACCTCTTGGAAATGAGGTGAGTGAAGAATGGGATTGAACTCTTCCTTCTCAAGAGAGCATCTAAACAACTTCAGGATCTGTCCTGCCTGCTTGGGTGCAAAAATTAATCTGTAGCACAGCAGTAATGTGGGAGAGAGGTAGTAGCCCACCATGGCTGGTGAGCAAGGTGCTCTCTCCTGCCTGGTGGGAGCTGGGGTTCAAATCCTTTTGCAAACCAGACCTGTGACCAGGGCATAAAGGCATAACCATAACAAACCAAATGCAAATGATTCCTTGGATTATGGACTCCTGCAAAGTGATCTGTTTAACCAATGGCATCACAAAGCGTTGTGGTGTTCCCTGAACCAGTTGTCATCTTTGTCATGTTGCTGGAATTTGCAAACTTTCAGCCGCCTTGATGATGGATCCAGTTTTCATCAGCTCTTTTTGGTGTCTTGGCTTGATGTGTCCAGGTATTCCATGCTCTGTGTAGAGGGCATGTGGGTCTATGCACAGTCATAGAATCATAGAACCACAGAGTGCCAGGTTGGCAGGGACCTCAAGGATCACCTGGTCCAACCTTTCTAGGTACTGCTCTACTTGATATGAGATGGCTCAGCACCCTGTCAAGCTGAGACTTAACACTGTCCAATGTGGGGGAGTCTACCACTTCCCTTGGGAGACTGTTCCAATGTTTGACTGTCCTCATGGTGAAAAATTTACCTCTTGTGTCCGGTTGGAATCTCCCCAGGAGCAACTTGTGTCCCTTGTCTTTTCCATGGGACTCCTTGAAAATAGGGAATCTTCTTGGCAGCCACCCTTTAAGTACTGGAACATGGTAATAAGGTCTCCCTGAAACCTTCTCTTCTTGAGGCTGAACAAACCCAGTTTTCTCAGCCTCTCTTCATGTGGCAGGTCCTCCAGTCCTCTGATCAGTCATATCACTTGAGTTTATAGTAGTTACCATGGAAATAGGTTACAAATCTTTGTGGTGTGGGTTTTTTTTTTTTTTTTTTAATCTACTGTTTCTGTGCTTTCTTTTTATTTTAAGAAGAGATTCCAGAAATACTGTGGGTGGGAATATAAACTACTTGGGGAAGCAAACTTTGTGGTGCCTCCAGCTAGCACCGTGTGCATCGTGGCACCTGGAGAGCACGTTGATGTGGTGCAGCTGTTTCATGTCACATGTGGCTCTCTGGAGAGTGGCTTTGTAAGAACCTGAGTTTGAAGTCCTGCATTTGTGTCTGTGTATAGTTGTGAAGGTATTTTGGGGAGCCTGTGAGGTTCTGCTTCTCCCTATGCCTTCTGAGAGTCCACTGCAACCTGTAATAAAGCCTCTTGAGGTTAAACTTGACACATGCAACTATCTTTTCTTGAGTGGAAATCACCAGTTGGTGTTGCAGTGGTGTTGCTCTTTGGCTGTGCAGTGCACGTGCTCTTTATGGAGTTCATGGCACTGTCCTTGACCTTCACCTGACCAGTGTGTGTCCATCACATCACCAAAATATACAGCATGTTCTTTTTACGTTGTATGAGAAAAAAAGGCTTTGAGAACCAGAGCCAGCACCCATGAAGAACCCTGGGGTAGGGACAGGGCTGCAGACTGAAGGAATGGTGCAGGTGGTGGGGATTCAACTAGCAGCTTCTACATTAATCATGTCCTTAGCTTTAAGTTCCGTTTTAGGATTTTGGGTTTGTTGTTTTTTAATTATTGTTGCCACTGGAATTTTTTTGTTTTGTGTCATCTTACGGCCAGGGACATGAAGTTGTGAGGATGGATGTAGCAGGGGATGGTTTGGCAGCTGAGTTGCTCTGAAGGTGGTGAGATAAGCTCATCAGCAGGAATGTCATGCAAGAGGGCTCACAGAGCCCTACTGTTCACACTGGAGTCTGATCCCTGAGCTATTTCAGGGTGGTTCTCTGCTACCAAGCCATCCTTTAAGGTTTTCTGCAAGTCTTGGTAAAACAAGACAGCTGTTGTTAGTGCTCCCAGATAACTCCAAGTGATGGTGGCTGGGAGCTTGCTGGGGCTGAGGGAAACGGATTTTGCAGCCCTGGAGAAGTGATTTACACAGAGTTTTGGTGGTTACATATTCCTGCTTCCAAGCCGTTTTCCACATCATCCTCTGAGACCATGTTTAGCTCCTGTCTGAGGAGGATGGAGGGAGAAAGCTGGAGGCTGTGGCTCAGATCAGTGGCAGAGTGGAGGTGACAGTAAGGCAGGTAGATCCTCATCTGTGGGGAGCCCAGAGAGATGAACATCTGATGCAAATAAAGATTATTTCAGCTTGTGGAGAATCTTGGATTTTGGTCACTTGCATCTCTTTTATCTACTAGGCCTTTAAAGGGCTGCAAAGTCTTTGTAATGGCTTGAAAATTTCATTGCAAACCATTTTTTCTTTCTTTCCTTCTTTTTTTTTTATTTTTATTTTTTTTAAGCTACTGAGTTCAAAGGCAGGAACTACCTTTTAAGAAATAAGAAAATATTTGTTTTCCTGGCTGACAAAGAGTAGATAGCTAAATGGAGGTGGGTAATTTCTGAAGAATAGACAGTAATGTATTCATTTCTGCATAATGCCAGCTCTTTTTTCCAGAGCGTGTCCTCTAGACCCAGCTGAGTGGCATTTAACAGTGTAGGTTGCTGGCATGCTTGGAATGGCTGAGATATTGGACAGGATATGATGATGTTTGCACACTTTGAAGGGAGAAAATAATAAAAGAAAAGGCACTTTGTTTTGGATCATCTGCACTGTGAAATAACCTACTCAAGCTACCTTGTAGCAAATGTATCCAGAAAATACCTTGTGTGTAGAATCATAGAATGGTTAGAATTGGAAGGGACCTTCAAGATCTTCTAGATCCAACCCCCCTGTATGGGCAGGGACACCTCCCACCAGCCCAGGTTGCTCCAAGCCCCATCCAACCTGCCCTTCAACACTGCCAGGGATGGGGCAGCTACAGCTTCTCTGGGCAACCTGGGCCAGGGTCTCACCACCCTCATAGTGAAGAATTTCCTCCTAAATCTCTTTCAGTTTAAAAGAAGTTTTCAGTCCTGACCTATCCCTAAGCTGGGAATTGCATATGAAAGAAGGAGTTTCTTTTTCTTCTAAGAGCTTTGTTCAGTTTGATTAATTTTCTGATGCAGATGTGGAATGGTTTTTCTCCCAAAGAGCTTGTACAGGTGTAACATTCAAGTGTGCTAACCTAATGACTCTGTTGGACAGACAGACATTTAGTCTGAGGCTGAATTTAAAATTCTTCTGTCCCATGGGTGTGCATGTTCCAGGATGTAGGTGTAACCTCCTGCTTTGATCTCCAGTCTTCTTCTAACAGGATTTTCTTTTTTGGAATCAGTCGCAGTTGTGATCCCAGAGGACTCTGCCAGGAAGACGTGCAGCATTAGTGTGTCTGGTAATCCTTGGGTTGAACTCCTAAAAAATCAGAGACCCTTTTGGAAAGTCTGGGTTGCTGGAAGGAGGGCTGTTTTGCAAGGCACTGGCTCCAGCAGTGGAACTGCATGAAGACATTTTCACTCTGCTGTGCTATCTTTGACTGCTTGTTTCCTCTCTTGCATAACTGTTCTTCACCCCCATCAGGGCATATGTCCTGTGGGTGACTTGTACAAAATTAAGGCACTAGTGAAAGGGTTGATCCTATTCTTGTATATGTTCTGGTGTGACTGTGGGCAGATCTTGATCAGAGAGCCCACACACCTGGCAGCAGTTTATTACTTATTTTTATAGGGTTATTTTTCAGCTGGATCCAATCTCTGGCCTGTCCCATGACTGCTGCTGTCAGCACTACACAGACACTCAGAACTGTCCTTCTTAAGGACACTGCAGAGTTAGGTGTAGGGTTCCTGGGGCTGCAGGACTGTGCCCTGGGATGTACTGGGGTGTACTCACACACAAGTGGGTCTTTCTGCCTCAGACCACTTCTGTCATCTTGTTCGCTGCGTGCTTCCATGGATGGGCACGACTGAGAGCTTGGAGATCTCCTTTGCCTTTCCAAGAATGAGCCAGGAAGAGTTGTGGGGGGCACTCAAGGAAGCAAAAACTCCTAAAACCCCTTTTGCTGCTGGAGCTGATAGCTCAGGCTCTAACCCTGAGATAAAGTTTAGTTCTTTGGGGCTTGCAGTTTACACTTTGCTGCTTGAGTGGTTGGATCTCACAGAACACTCTGTGCCATTAATTAATGCTTGCAGAAGCACAGTGCTTCCAGTAATGTAGTAGACAAAATTAAATGCCCCTTTTATAGTCATGGGGAGCTCACACCATTGCTCCAGTTATACAATAGCATCTGGTGCTTCTCTTTGGACTTTGAAGAGATCTTGCCAAGGGGTGAATGTGACGCGGGCTTTACAGTTAAGCACTGGGTTATTACCCTTTTTGTTCCCCAGTTCCCTGGGGGTGGGATCCAGGACTAGTGTGGTGGGATCCAGGACTGTGTGGTGGGCTCCCTGCGTGGCACAGCGAAGTGGTAGGGGGGGATCCAATTTTTTTATGTGAGAGCAACATCAAATCAGCTTCACTTTCCACAGCTGGCTGCCTTGGGCAGGCATTGAAGGCTGCAGGTCCTGGGGATGACCAAAAGGTCAGTACAAACTTGGTGTTTCTGTATGAGGAGTTGATCCAGGTGAGATTTCTCATGCCAGGTTCCCAGCTGAGCAGGGGGACAGGCAGTGCTGGAGGGGAGATGGTGGATCTGTGATGCTAAGCAGATGATCTGTGAACTTTGTTGTTAGAAGCACAGACGTTTTGCTCAGGGCTTCCCCGAAACATGAAAGGGATGCAGTCCTGGAGATCTTACACATGAAAATATTCCAGGGAAGAACAGAAGAATTGCCTAAGGAAAAAAGAAATAAGCTGCTCTGACTGTGAGGTGAGACGTGGAGGAGGGAAGATGTGAGGAAAAAATGCAGATGGGGCTCCTGTGAGCAGCTGTGCCTGTGTTGTGGGATGTGAGAGGGACTGTCTCCTTGGGGAGGCTGTGCTGGGGAGCTCCTCTCCATGTGCCTGTTCTGTGAGACCTGATTGTGTTACCCTGTATCGCTCCTCCAGGCACAGAGGGTGAAGTTACCATGTGGGAAAGGGCAACTGCTGCACACAGGAACTCACAGCAGTTCTCTGACATATGGCAATATTAGGGAAGGTCGAGTGCTCTGGGGCTGCTGCTGCTGCTGTGTTCTCTTGTCATATTTCTGTTATAAGCAAAGAACATCAGGGCCGGAAGGGACCTTAATAAGTTGTCTGACGTGACCTCCTGCCCCAAGACTGGGTCAGATCTATCTAAACTTTCCCAGCAGATGTTTGTTCAACCCAGTTGTTAAAAGCAACCAGTGATGGACTTTGCTTGTCCTCCCTGGGTGATCCTTTAAAGTCCTTCACTGTCCTTACCATCACTAAGATTTTCCTAGTTCCTGACTTGGATTTCTTGCTGCAGTTGAAAATTGCTGACCTCCTGCCCTTTTGTTGTTGTACAGAGCGAGCTGTTCAGTCCTCTCTTTGCTGCAGACTTTGGGAATGTCTGGGCCATGATCTCTTTTGAGCTGCAGGGCCCAAAACTTGCCTGCTGTCCTCCATCTGGTACCTCTACCTGTTCTGAGCCAACAGATGCCTTTTTATGACTGTCCTGTGTAGACTTTGGGTTATGTTGGACGCCTTTCTTTTTCCTTCTGGCAGTAGTACAGATAAAGTGTTTTGTCATGGCAGGTTTCATTATGGCTTTATGTCTCTCTACCTGCTATAAAAACAGGGCACATGCTCTTCTACCTCAACTACCATCTTTTCACCAGGGAATGCACTATTGATCTTCACCAACTGTTCCAGAATAGTGCCTCTCTGTTGTAAGGTGAAGGTCCTTGGCAGCTGCTCTCACCATGGTTTTCTCCATGACTAGCTGGATTGCAGCTTGGGCAACTGTGCTTTCCTGATCTAACCTCTCAGCTGTACTTCACAAGAGACCCTCCCTGCAGTGGTTATGCTCCCTGCATCTGATTTTATAGGTACTGTCTCTTTGTTTCTGGGAAGGATACAGCTATTCATGCATTTCCAAAGCTGATAAAATGGGGCTGTGAAGATTATTCTGAGAGGAGAGATAGTTCTCAAGCAGACAGCATGACAGAAAATGAGCAGATAAACACCAGAAACATTACTTACTGAAGTAAATTGGGTAGCATGCCATCCAGGATTAAAGGAACAATTAGCCAGTTGCTTGAAGGTAACTGTTGTTTGATTGTTGTAATTTTAGAAGAATTATTCCAAATGGCTGTTGTGTGACAGAGACCTGAGGGCTGCTTGTCCATCTGGGTGAAGTGAATCTGGGTCTTGTGTCTTCCAGGTGGCGGGATGTCCACATTACATAGTATCTGTAGTGTGTGTTCATTGACCTTCTTGTGCACTACAGGTGCCTTTATTTTATCAGCTTTTAGGGCTTTTATTTTCCAGGGTACTCAGAGGAATGTGGCAGTTTCATTTCAACTGCAAGTCCTTCACTTCATGGAGTGCTTCCCTTTATTTTTTTGGGGGAAAACTTGTCTGTGCATATTGTTGCAGATATTTTATCTAGATTTATTAACACCTCTTACACCTTTCAATGGGACAGAGTAGGAAGTTTATATGCATGGTATGTCTACATACAGAGACTCTTTGTCCTGAGACAACTGAAGAAGCTAACACCAAAATGAAGGCTGGTTTGGACAGGTCTGAAACAACTCTTGGCATTGACTCATGTTTATTGTGGTGGGAAGAGCAGGTAGGGAGGAGCAGTCCTGATTTTGTTTCTTTGAACTAGCAGTACATGTCTTTGAATTCTTCACAGTTTTCTTGCAGAGCTTTTATATGATAACTTCTCTAATGTGAGTTTCCAGTTTCTCTTGTTCTGTTTCAAATAGCGGTGAAAGCTCTGGTGTTTTCTTTCTTACTCTTTCTCTCCCTTAATTAGAGACAGAGAGATCTTTAGTCATCTGGAAGGTATTTAATTGACAGCTTTTGAATCTGAAATACTTGTTATCACTGAACAGGTGTAGAGTGCTGTAGGCTCCTGGGCAAAATCCCTTGTTCAGTCTTTCTTCATAATGTTTTATCAGAACTGAAGAGTAATTTAGGTTGCATAGGACGTCTGGAGCTCTTTCATCTGACCCCCAAGCAGGGCCAGAATCAGAGGTAGGTTTCTTGTAAACTTTTCTGATCAAGTTTCACACCTTCTCCCAGTCAAGCGTGACTGGATTGATGATTGATTGTTGAGAGCTTTGTGCTCCCATGGTGAAGAGTATTTTCCTCTTGCCTGATCAGAATGCCCCTTGATGCCAGTTATGTCTGGTTTCTTGTCCTTTTGTTCATACTCATTGACAAGAACCTGGCTCCATCTTCTCTGTAACCCCCCAGTTAGGCAGTTGAAGATAGAAGTTAGATCCTCCATTAATGGTCTTTTCTCCTCCAGGTTAAACGAGCCACATTCCCTCATTTTTCTCTCTTACATCATGTATTCCAGTCACCAGACCATCTTAGTGGTGTTCCACTGAAGTCTCTTGAGTTTGTCCTTGTCTTTTCTGGGCAATGTAGCTATAGTAGACACGGCTCCAGATGCAGCCTCCTTGGTGCCAAGAAGAGAAGAGCCATTTCCCCGAGCTCTCAGCCCTCAGTATATGGCTGGCTTTTGTCCCTGTAGGGGCACACTTCTGAGTCCTGTTCACCTGATTGCTTACCGAGGCCCTCAGGTGCTTTTCTGAAGAGCTTCTCCCTAGCCAGTCAGTCCCCTGTTTGTGCTGACAATGGATATGTTTTTTTGTCTCAGGTGCAGGACTCTTATTTGTATTTCTCAACTTCGTGAGGTTTCCATCAACCCATCTTCCAGCTTGCTGAGCAGTCCTGCCCTCCAGTTATCGACTGCTCACCCCAGTCTCTGAACTTGCTGAGGGAGCTCTCCAGCCTGTTAGCCAGGGCATTAATTAAAGTGTTGAACAGTGGCAACCTCAGTACTGGCTGTTTGTTGAGGAGCACAGGTCTACCAGTTAAGACTTCAGTCTGTTGTCCGCTTCCTTTTGAGCAAAATTTTCAGTTTTGATCATCTTGTGTTTCAGTCTGTGCCTCCCAATTTTTGTGGACAGATAGGTGTTGCTAGGATGGCCACTCTTTAAAAGATCTGCTCATGAAGGACTTCCTTCAAAAGAGTGAAAAAGTTGAGTTCAGACTGACTTACATGGAGCCTTTTTATGGGGAACGTGTGCTGGAAGAGGAGTGGAGTAAAAACATATGGGATTCTGAAGAGTAGTTTCTGATCTCTTTTTCTGTGTTGATGAGCCCATGGACTCTTTTTCTTTCTGAGCACAGTGATGACCATTAACTTGTTTTTAAACAGAGATTACAGCCAGAGTCTTAAACTCAGAAGAGAGAAACTGAATTTTCCTGCTGGGTGCAGAAAGAAAGAGACTTCCTTCAGGCTGTGACCTGCCTGCTTGCCTGAGCTAGTCTGTTCTTAGGAACATGTCTGCCTTAAATGGATCCAGTTTCATCTCATACCTGGTGGTTTTGAATTTTGTGGTTCTCCAGAAGATTCTCTCCAGTCTGCTTTTATAAAAAGTATATTAGCTGCCCAGCAGAGAGCAGCTAAGGGCAAAATTTGGCAAGGAGTAGCTAAGTGCTCTCAGTGGATCCTCACTGCAGGCTGAGGTTTGCCTTTATGCAGTTGTGGGACATTGTTGAACGTCACAATTGTACTGTGACCTTCTAAAATGTCAAGGGCCTTTTCTGGAGTCTTGCTCTGTAGGAAGTTATTCCCCATTTTTTGCGTTTGCTCCTGTGATTTCTCTTTCTGAAGTATTTCCTCTTGTTGATGTTGGACCAGTGTGGCAAGATAATTTGGAAATCTAAACCTGCACACCATGGTGCTTGCAAATCCTCCCAGCTGAATCATCCGTGGGGTTTATGGCCATACATTCCAGTCTGTCATCCAAATTGGTAATGAAAATATTGCACAGCTCTTGTGCCTGGCTGGACCCGCTTTCCAGTGCCTTCCCAATTAGATAGCAAAACCTTGGTAATTATGCTCTCAGAACTATGTTGTCAAGCACATTTTATGGTGATTACATCTAGTTGATGTTTTCTTAGCTGGATCTTACGGGAATGTCAAGTGGAACAGTGTCAGAGCCAATAAACATTGCATTTCTCAATATCCTTATCACATCTGCACAGGCATTTTTTTTTTAGTCTTGATGCATAGATCCCTTATTGTTCCATAGATTTGGGAATGCTTTAATAAGCATATGTACAACAGCTTTCTCAGGCTGCCCAGATAAACTGTCAGGTTGCCCAGAGAAACTGTCAGAGTGCCTAGAGAAGCTGTGCATGCCTCATTCCTGGAAGTGTTCAAGGCCAGGAGCAACCTGGTCTAGCAGGAGGTGTCCTGCCCCATGCAGGGGGTTGGAACTAGATGATCTTTAAGGTCCCTTCCAACCCAAACCAGTCTGGGATTCTATGATTCTGTGATTCGATTTCTGAAGCTAGAAGGGACCTTAAAGGTGATGAGATCTGCCTTTGTCCACACTGCAAGTTTTAATGTGCAACCCATACCAGATTTATCAGAACTTTGTTAATGGGACAGTTGCCATATGACAGCTCCAGGAGATCAAGAGGAAGCAAACGTGATGTGTTTATGGGTCCCAAACAGAATTAAACAATTACCTGAATCCAGTCTTCGGAGCAGCCTTTGAACAAATCCCAACCCTTTTTCTGCAAGGGCTGGAAAAATAAAGAACATGTCTAATCTGTGCCAGATATCAGCCAACAGTTATCTGTGCCTACGTGCTGTTACTCAGATCTTGTTAGCTGTCTAATTGGATAATAGGCAGTACACTTCACAACTACATAAGTGTATTAAGCTTAATCTGCTTTGGAGCAGGGAGGGGAAGATGCACTTGGTGACAAATGGACACGAGAAGCTGCACGGTGGAGGAGCAGTGTAATTATGTTCCTGTGTCCCCATCCCTTCGTTTCCAGGAACCTTGTGTGGTGGGGGCTCTGTGTGTCTGAAGCATTTACATGAATATTTGAGTCCCAGAGCAGAGAGCTGCAATACTTCAGACTTTGCCCATGCTAGCCAGGCACCTTCACTTTTAAAAGCACTGTTTTTCTAGTGGCTAAATCCCTTTCAGAGATGTCTTTTAATAAAACATGCAGGATTGGCAGTACCTGAAGGGGCTATGGGAAAGCTGGGGGAGGGACTTTTTACAAGGGCTTGTAGTGAGAAGAAAGGGGTAATGGATCAAAAACTGGAAAAGAGGAGATTCAGCTTAGACATTAGGAAGAAATTCTTTCCTGTGAGGGAGGTGAGACACTGGCCCAGGTTTCCCAGAGAAGCTGTGGCTGCCCCATCCTTGGCAGTGTTGAAGGGCAGGTTGGATGGGGCTTGTGCAGCCTGGTCTGGTGGGAGGTGTCCCTGCCCATGCATGGGGGTTGGAACTGGATGATCTTGAACGTCCCTTCCAACCCAAACCAATCTGTGGTTCTATGATTCTATGATAACTTCATCGCTGTTTCAATCGTGTTTTAAATCCCAACATGATACAACAGAGTTACTCATCCTGTGTGTATGTGACACCTGGATTTTGCATCACGTTCCTGCAGCTTGTTTCCAGCATGTGAAGAAGATGCAGAGTGGACAGGATCAGAGACCTTGCATGGGGTTGCCATGACCAGTTGCATATGTGGAAGAGAAGAGGCTATTTGGTTATGGAAATACTTATCCCTTTATTTTTGTCTAGAGAAGATGCATTTACTAATTTTAAAACTTCTGGAGTAGGTTGACTCTTTTCAAAGGCATGATGAAAACCAAGTCAGACTCTTGCAGAAGGTGCGTGTTTGTGTTTTCCCAGAAGTCAGCTCATTTATTGAAAAACTTGAATGTGCACACATTTCACTAGTTGTCACCTGTTCTATTATCAGGAGAAGTTATTTGTGAGGGACATTTCTGGGTACAAACGGCTCATCTGCCGAGGGAATCCTTAGCTCAAAATAGTGGGAAAGTGACTGTGTGAAACATGCCCTGGCCTAATGTTGAATCCCCTTGGGATCAGTGGAGGGTTTTGACATGAAACTCAAATTGAGCTCAACTTTTGGCCCTGTATCTTCAGTGAGTTGTGTAGGGCTTTTCATTTATAGGCTGCTTACCTCATCTAAAAAGTATCTTCAGCTTGCCATATTGTCCAGCATCTGTCTGTAGTATGGAGAAAAGACAGTAGTTGACCTCTTAATCTTTAAGTGTCCTAAGCAAATGTAAACTCTGCTAAGTGTTTACCACCAAGCAGCTCATTTACCAGCTGTGCAAAGTACCTTCTGTTTTCTTTATATGGGAAGTTTGGACAATTCTCTGGTATTTTCTATCTTGAGCTCAGTTTTCTGGCCAGCAAGGTTTAAGAGTTAGGCACTTGTCCATGTGAGGAAACTGTCCCACTGTAAAGTGGGGTGTGAATTTGAAGCATGCTGACTTTCCCGTGGGAAATCTCATTAACTAACAAGCTCCCTAAATCACTTCTATTTTGGATGAAGGGAAAAGATGGCAGGGTAACTGTTCAGGTCACATTTCAGTGCAGACAAACTCCTGAACCACCAATTTATTCTGGATGAACTAAAGACTAGCTGTTGAATACAGAAGAGTTTTTATAGTTATCCACACCTGATTTAGAGCCTGGACTACAGGCAGGGAAAAAAATGTATTTTCCAAAGGGTGATTCACATCTCAGCATCTAAATTACTGGGTCAGGCTCTGGAGAGAATCTGTGTCCTTGGTGTCCCTCCTAGCTGAGGCGCTGGTGGTAGGTACTACAGGTGACTGTTCCCTCCTGTTGCAGAGTATCTGGGTCAGGTTTCAATTTGAGGCATTCAGAATAAATGAATCAGAGTGGTCTGTGATAGATTATCTCCTCAAAGTGCTTCTGGAACAATATACACTAATAATACCTTTCTCTCCCATCCCAGTCAGCTGTGTGTTGAAGTAAACTCCCATATTCAATCCATCATCAACTTTGAGTTGGGCTAGACTTTGACCTAGGCTTATTAAAGGGTGAAGAATGCTCTGTGCATTGCATGCAGTTCATAAGGGAATTCAGAAATAAAAGTGGGTATTAAATTGTTAGTGACCTTTTTCTTTCCTTTAGCTTTAGCTGTAAAAAAAAATCATGACATAGGTTGTTTTCTTCCTTCTGCATGGGCCATATCTAGACATGCCCAGGACTTTCAGGGTGGTCCTGTCTGGCCACTGCCTGCTATGGGTCAAACCCACACCTGATAACTTGTGAATAAGAAGCAGGATACCTGCTTGGTTGGTCATTAGTGTCTTCTTTACAAAACATTTTGGAGCCCAAACCAGACACGCAATGCTGGATGTTTGCAAGAGCACAAGGTGGTTTGTGATGCTTACTAGTTCCTGGGGAGGATTCATCTTGTGGTTGTGGCTGAGCATGGATGAGCTGTCCTTGTAGAGGGATCCATGGCACTCACAGAGGGGAAGTGTCACTCTAGGTCTTCATTAGGCTCTTTAGGCACTATTTTAAGTTTCCTGAGCCTAAGTCGTAGAACTTCTTAAGACAGGAGTCAAGGCCTTGATTGTGGCAGGCAGTGCTTTGGAAAGCTGTGTGGAGAGCCTCGTGGCTCTTAAAAACAGTGGCCAGTGTATCAGAAAGGGACATTGTGACCGAGGAGAACAAGTTTCAAATCACATGTCCCCCAGCTAGTGCTGTTCTTTCGATAGGAAGACTTGTTGGAGAATGTTAATTGAGTCCCTTTTTAAATGAAGGAGGCTTTGCTTCCTTACCAAGTTTTCAAAACAAATTTTCCAAATACAGAGCCTATGTTTCATTCAAGTGTAAATCCTTTCTCTTTAACCTGGAAGTTATCCCAGAAATAAAGCCCATCCATTCACTACTGGACAGATCCTTGCCACTGCGGTGGAAAAAAAGAGGTGGATCGAGTTATCCAAACAGGAAGGGAATTAAGAAAGGACTTTGCTTAGTGAGCAGAGCTCTCATTTAAGTTTAAACGGTTGTCCTACAAACTCCACTTTATACCTCTGTTGCTTTTGAAGCATGGCACAATAACTGAAGTGTCTGCTAAATTTAGACATGACCAATTTTTCTTGCCAACATGCCAGTCTATCTGTAGACTGTGCAGATTTCAGCAGGTAGTTATGGGATGGATGCAAACAGTGGTTTGAAGTTTACTGACTTGTTGTCTCTTCTGACTTCCACATACCTTGGTTCTGGTTCCTTTTCATTTGAGGGCATTAATCCAAACACTTTTGGCACAGCTAGGTGCTAATGCTGAGCTTCCTGTGATGAAGCTGAAGCACTGAAAGGATGAAGTGTGACGTGCTGAGTACAATGAGCTCCCATCTAAACACACTGAAATTGTGCTATATTTTTAGCAACTTATGGATAGGATTGCCACTCTTTTACCCTCAGTCACATGGAAAGGCTGTGGAAGAACAGATAAATCACAAGTGTCCCAGTTCCTGCTTCTACTGTTTACAATGTGACAAGTCTTCCTGCTGTGTGAAAAATCCCTTAGATCTAAAATATATTTTTTTTTCCCTCCTCAGCCTATGATATTTAATTTTTTGCTCTCTGAGCAATGTTTTATCTTAATTCTTTGAAGCTGTTTGAGACAGTTTCCTGGAGAGGAGCAATGAAAAATAAACTTCCCTTTGTTTCACTGAAGGGTCTTGATTGTCACAGAGAAGAAGCATTTTGGAGCTCAGGTGTGTGAGGAGCTATGAAAGGCACGTTGCAGAAGTGATGATCCATCATTTCTGTGCATCCCATGGCACCCCAGGCTGCTGGTGCCTGTGGGGTCCTTAGTAACTTCAAAGCACAAGAAATCGACTGGAGTAGGTTTTCTGTTGGAGTCTCCAGACAAAATTTCAACCTAAGGCTTTGGTTTGAAGTTTGCAACAAGGTGGAAACAAAGCTGAGGGTGTCACTGAGTTTTCATGGCTTTCCTTTCCAACCTCTCTTGTCTTTGATGAGCTGTTTCTGCTCTCTACTCTGTGCCCAACACTCAGGTGGAAGATCACTGGCCAAGATAATTCCTTCTGCTGGATTACAGCAGAGGTGCTGTGTAAGAAGTGTTTTTTTTGTAGCAGTCACTGATTTCTTCTGGATATCTCTAGATGACCTGAATGCCGGCAGCGTTTAGTTAGGAGCACATCTGTGCTTTTGTACTGAAATGTTTCCTGTTGTCATGCAAAGCCCCACACCTCAGGCAGCATGGGGAAAACACCTCTCTTCTTCAAGGGAAGCTTCTAGTGGGTAAAAATCTCAGAAAGCCATTCTGCCAGCCATGATCCAGACTTCACAGAATCACTTGGGTTGGAAAGACCTTTAAGATCATAAGAGTCCAACCCGTAACCCTACTCTCCCTTGTCCAGCACTAAGCCATGTCCCCAAGTGCCACATCTAAACTCATCCAGGGATGTTTTTAAACACATCCAGGGATGGTGACTCAACCACCTCCCTGGGCAGCATATTGCAATGTCTGACAACCCTTTCAGTGAAAAAGTTCTTCCTAATGTCTAGACTAAACCTCCCCTGGTGCAGCTTGAGGCCATTTCCTCTTGTTCTATCACCGGTTACTAGTGAGAAGAGACCAGTGCCTGCCTCTTTACAGCATCCTATCAGGTAGTTGTAGAGGGGGCAGTTGTGATCCAAGTCCATGCTTCCCAACCTGAATTCTTCTCTCATCTGCCACCTGAGCATGTTAGTGCAGACAGCAGGCTGGGGAAAGCTGTGTGTATTGCAGCGTGCTAAAGTCAGCCCTGGTGAAGTGTCTGCTGTCTTAGAGCTGAAGTGTGTGGTTTACATTTAATGTTCCTGGAAAGCCCAGGAGAAGTTTTCTTCCACCTGGAAGAGATGTGCTTTTCCTGGACTCATGTCTAGTCTGTTCCAGGCTGAAGTCAATCCAGTTACTGTGGGAGTAAATCCATGCGGTGTTTAGTTTCTCTGCTTTTGCTTCTTATTACCCAGTGTTTCTGTTGCATTTAATGATTTTCCCTGTGGCTTGAATGGTAAAGATGTGGAAACTGCTTGGGGATGGCCTAAAATCAAAGCTTCACTCTGGGTGTTGCTTTCAAACAGAGAAGAAATGATGCTATTTAGGGAGTTGTGCTGCTATTTCAGGGCAGTTTGTTAGGTTTGGGTTCTGAGAAGTGGTAAGAAAAAATAATTGCTTTTGGGCTGGCGTGTCTCATATGGTGTGTCCTGAAATGATCCTCATGTACACATTGAGTTGGAACCAGTACTGAGCCTCTCTGCAGGCAGATCCATTCCCTGTCTCACCCTCCTATTACAGAGGATGGGAGAAGAAGAAAAGATTCCTGTTGCAACTTTGCTCCCAAGCTTGCTGCAATGGATTAAAAACCCCAAACCACAGAGAATTCCCAGACGTAATATGGGCACCAGTGTTTATTTGACTGAGACCCCATTGTGTTCTGAGTTGTGCAAACACAGGCAAGTTTCCTTTTTAATTAAAGCTGGTTTTATCAATTACGTTTCCCAAACAATTGGAGAGAGAAGGAGGGTGGTGAAGATAAGATCACGCTGTTATGCAAATGGGATAGAGTACAGCTCTTCTTGGCAGCTGGAATCCAAGTTCTGCAGAAAACTTACTTGCAGGATTATTCTGATCCATTATGTCAGAGCAGTTTAGTATCTCCTTCCTTTTAAAGTCCTGAAACATCAGGCTTTGCTGTCACAAGAAGCTTAGCAGTTTCAGATATCTCCCAATGCTGAATGTGATTGAGGAGCTGGAAATAATTTCCACCACGGTGTCAACCAAGGCTTGTACAGACATGGTAGTTTGAGGCTGGGTGTTGCTTGTCCTGGTTAGCTCAACAGTTCTGTTCCTGAGCTGTTAACCTTCTGTCTCGTCTGACATGTTAACAGAGCCAAACTGCATCTTGTTATACTGATTTTGGTTCTGGCCAGCTGACAGTGTTGATAGGTCCCTGATCATCAACAGAATCTGGAAACCAAAAGTGTTAGAATTTTTGGCTAGATGAACAGTGTCTATCACCAGGGCTGAGACAGGAATATGCCATTCACTACAGTAGGTTCAGTAGCACTCTGGTGTCCCTGTTCTCTCCAGCTTCTCCTGATGCAGTAGATGAGTGTCCTGGCAGTGTAAGCTGTCCTTGGTGATGGCCTAGGTAGAAGTTGTGGGATACCTTCTAGGTAGGTGGGCCCTTGTACCCATCTCTGCAGCCCTTCAAAATAAAGGGGATGCTGATGTGCCAGCTACAGCACATGCTTGTTCTGCCTTTGGGGGGTTTGTAGAACAGAGGATTTACTGGATTTGCTTCTCTGTTGTGCAAGGAACATGCTGAAGCTGGGCTTTTTGTCACTGCTGTGAAACTCCTTTTAACTGTGTGCTGTGTAACACTGTAGCCTCTGGCAGATGAACCGCAGCATTAGAGTGTTCTGATCTTACTGGCTCCGTGGGCAGGAGAAGCTCCATAGCCTAAACCATGTGGTGCAGGGAAGTCATTGTCCCAGCTGCAGACAAGCTAACCAGCTTTATGTGACCAGGGGAGCTGCAATAAAAAGGGGAGGGAAGAGACTTCTGCTGCCAAGACTGTCCCAAAAGTTCAGCCAGTCTAACCATAGCTGAGACCCATCTTACCATCCCAGGGTGCCCTTGCTGTGTGTTTGTGAAAGACCTATGACTTAATTTTCAGCCCATTTCTCTGAGATCACCTGGGGATGGTGACTGTCTCCTAGCCCTTCAGTAGGAGCTTGTGATGGTGAAGGAAATCGTCTGGTCCTTAATTTTCTCCTCGTGCTGTGAATCAAAATGCTGACCCACTGGGCAAGGTGTATTCCAGCAGGCTGTCAGAGGGGCTTTTGAAAAGCAGTAGAAGACAGCCCACTTCCATCTTGGAGATGGCTGAGCCTGCTGAATTCTCACAGTGCCCTTCAGCCAGGGGAACGTGCTTGAGAATCAGCCATAGGCCAGCCAATTATTTTGATTTATTTTCTTTTCCCTCAGATGAGGAGGATTTGAAAAACACGTAATGGTGCATTTTATCCGTGAGTTTTAAATGGTGTGATTCATCCCCCATGTTCTTGGCATGATGTTCTTTGGTTTATTTTTTGGATATCCTTGCAGTTCTGTTAGTGCCAAGCACTGCGTGGAAGTGCCCTGTGGCAAACAACCTGCTCTGCCCATATGTTAACTTGAAAAAAACCCCAACACAGCTCATAATAGGAAGTCTTTATACTGCATGCCAAGAGGCTTGGGGCTTGTTAAATATAATCTCCTTGTCAACAACTACCCAATTTTAAAAGTAGCCTTGGTGTGAATCAGCTTTGAACAAGTTCATTTGACTCGAGGGATATTTGCAGGCATTAAACCAAGTTGGATCACAGTGGTAAAAATGTACAGTGGTTTCCTGATCAAAAGCACCATCCAGTGACCCTTTTTGTTTGTTTGTTTTCATCTCCTCTAAGCATTCACAAGTAGGGGTTTTTCCAGCTAGCAAATTTTTGGTGACTTGGAGAGGCTTCCTGGGGCAAGTGTTTCTAGAAGCCCCTCGGTGTGTGACTGAAACACTCACTGCAGTTAATGCCAGATGAACTTTGGTGTGCAGGGGTATGGATGTAATGAGACAAAAATGCTTCTTTGCCTGAAGTCACTATTATTCACTGGGGTTCATGGGATGCTCAGTGGATTCCTCACTGGTGTGTAAATCACCTGTGACACTTGTATGCTCCTCAACAGGTTCATTTGTGAAGTCAGAACTGTGGCAGCCATTTACAGAGTGAGCTCTCCTCCCTGCCTGCCCCGTCTTTGTTGCCTTCTGCTCCAAAATTGTCTGCCCTGCCAGCTCTGCACATGTTCTCTCAGGGGGGAGGCTACTCCCCCTGTGATGGTGACAGAAGCTGATGGCTCATGGCAATGCTTCCTGGCTCTCCTTGTCTTGAAAACTAGATTATCAGAGATGCTGTTTTGTCCACGTATCCCACTCTCCCTGGGCTGCTGGTCTGATCCCTCAGCAATCTGGAAACTGGTTAGCTATGTCTTTTCATGCAGTGCAGCTTTGGATAAGCTGCTGAGAAAATCAGGCAGCAAAGGAGGTGTCCAGTGCCTCTAAGCTAGCAGGAGATGTTATCATGAGGCCTTTTTCACCATCTTTGCCGACTGAGACGTAATTATAAAATGTCAGATTTGACAGTTTATTCTCTCTATCTCCCCTGCATTTTTCCTGGATGATGGTGCTGTGGAAAGAGGCAAAGGGGACAGCTGGCTTGGATCATCCTCACAAAAAAATACTGTTTCTCAGAACATTTTGTTGTCATTGTTGAAGAACGTAAACATTTGTGCTTCCTTTTCTAGGCAAGCAGTGTAGGACCACAGAAGGGTGCTGTGGTTGGAGCCTCTAGCCTGCATAAGGTCTGATGGCAGCTTTGGGCTGTTTCTCTTTTGTAACTGACACAGTAGTTTTACGGAGGTGGCTCCAGGTGGTCATCTTTACAAGACACAGATGGGTGAAAAGGCTTGCCTGAGGCCCCCCAGACCATCAGTGGTCAAACTGGGAGCAGCAGTCCATTGTTTGTGGAGTGGTATATTGAAGCAGCACAGCTTCTTCTCAGGTTGGGAAGAGGAAACAATTTACTATGGCCCTGTCTCTGTCGGTCCTGAGCTGTAGGTAGGTGATATTTCTGGAAGTGAGGAGGAAGTGATGACAGGGCTTGCAGTGTTTTGTTACGAGAATAAAAGCTAGGCAGTCCAGCTGGGGTCATCTTCTCAGGCTGGAGGAGACCTGAGTTTGGACTGGAGAAGGTTAACGCCCTGATTTCCCTCTGTCTCTTTTGGGATGCATCCAGAGGAGGAAGAGCATGGAGTCAGCCTCAAGGTCTCTGCTGCCTTCAGAGAACTGATGCTGAGGGGGTTTTGGGCACCAGGTTTGGCATACGGGTAAATTGGGAAGCCTTTTGTTCCTGCTGCTCTCCAGGAGTGTGCAGGTGGTGTGTTATTAATGTGTTTCCTTCCTTGATGTCTGATCCAGCTCTGCGTTCACTGGGAGTCTGTCATCGGGGTGGGTCAGTAATTTGTAAATGGGGCTTGTAGATGTTATTGTCAGATCAGCTGCTGAACTGCTGCCTTTTCTGTGCCTCAAGCCATGTCTAATGCTTTGGGCTTTTACAAGGGCAAACTGGAGTGGATGGCAGCATTTATTCTTAGTTCCAACTTACTTTTCTCTTACGGTCACTGTTATAAATTCCAGCAGCTCCCTGGAAATCAAACCCCTTTGTTTCTGCTTCAGCCTGCAGGAACATCAGGCAGGACATGGGCTGCTCATCTGTGGCAGGAATGCTGCCTTGTTTTTGGAAAAGCTGTTTGTCTTTCTTGTACCACCATGGTGAGAAAATCATAGAATCGTGGAAATGCTTTGTGTTGAAAGGGACCTCAAAGATCATCCAGTTCCAACCCCCCTGTATGGGCAGGGACACCTCTCACTAGACCAGGTTGCTCCAAGCCCTTCGGATGGGCTCTGGTATGTACGTAGATGGCTGTGGACCATTGTCCTGCTCCTGCAGCTCTCCAGGTAGTTGAGTAAACGAGGTGTGTCTGCTTCCGAGGCAATAAACCTCCCCTTGTGCTGCAGACGCAACCTGGCTGGGTCGGTGTTTGCACAACTACTGTACAAAGGCAGTTTCTAACAGCAGCTTTGCTTCCCTCACGTATCTGACTGACGTGGAGTACTTAAGTTCCATTAATAATGCTCCTGCCTTCTGTTGAAAGGCTGTCCCTACTTAACCCGTTCTGGTATCAATGGTGTTCTGAAAAGGAGCGATTTTGACGTGCAACCTCCTGGATTAAACAGGAGGAGGTTTGTGGGGAGGGAGAAAAGAGACATATCTTCCAGTTTGACATGTTTACGGCCTGGAGAGCTTGGAAGGAATATCTTGGAAACAACAGGCAGTAAAGGATTAATGTGCTTGCTTCTGAGAAGGCTGATGAAAGGGAAAAAGAGGGAGAAGTTACAAAATGCTTGCTTGTTGTGCCAGGAGCCACAGAGAGAACCACAGCTAGCAGTGGTGGGAGGCACTGGTGACAGGCAGTGCTGGGGCCAGCACAGAAATCTCCTTCCACTTCATTTTTTCTGTCTACTCAAAGATATGATCTGCTCTATCCTGACCTCAGTAGACAGCCTGAGTCTGAAACCTGGAAAGGTGTTCAAGGAGATAAAATTCCACTAACTAGCCTAATCCTTCCAAGCACTTCTCCCTCAGTTTAGGAAAAAAAGTGTATGGGAGATGAGAATTGAAAATGTTGCTATTGCAGTTAATGAAATAAAGGTTAGTCATTACAGCCATGCAGTTGCTCAGTACAAGTTGTGCTAGACTGTGTAATGAGTGAATGACCTAAATGCTGGAGTGTCTTTACAGTTGCTAAATAAGCTGCCTTTCTGTTTCCTTTGTGGAGCTTTTGCTTAGGGGCTCTGCTAACAGTGCTAAGATAACCCCTCTGCTGTGTGCATTGCTGAAATAATAGCGATGATTGAAAAAAGGCTTTTGAAACTCTGTATCAAGAAGTTTGCTGATGTTTGTTTGTTTGATTTTTTTCATGGATTGCTGAAGCCCTGGGGATGCCCTGCACTGTGGGACTGGTTGCCCTTCCTTAGGCAGCACTGGAAACGTCCTGCATGTGTGCTCCACGTATAGAATCATAGAATGGTTAGAGTTGGAAGGGACCTTCAAGATCATCTAGTTCCAACCCCCCTTCACTAGCAGGGACACCTCCCATGAGACCAGGTTGCTCCAAGCCCCATCCAGCCTGGCCTTCAACACTTCCAGGGATGGGGCAGCCACAGTTTCTCTGGGCAACCTGGGCCAGTGTCTCACCACCCTCACAGTGAAGAATTTCCTCCTGATCTCTTACCTAAATCTCCCCTCTTTCAGCTGAAAACCATTACTCCTTGTCCTCTAACTACAAGCCCTTGTCAAAAGTCCCTCCCCGGCTTTCCTGGAGCCCCTTCAGGCACTGGAAGGTGCTCTAAGGTCTCCCTGGAGCCTTCTCTGAACAACCCCAACTCCCTCATCCTGTCTTCATAAGAGAGGTGCTCCAGCTCTTGGATCATTTTCATGGCCTCCTCCGGCCACATCCCTCCTCAGATACATACACCTCTGCACCTTCAGATTTCTGAGGTGCCAAGGCCAGAAAGTTCAGTCTCAAACATCTGTCCTGGCCATCCTCATCACAAAGGCAGGAGCATTCCCAGCACTACAAACCCATCTTCTGGTGGGACTGGCGTATAAATGTCTCTGAGAGCCTGGATCCTGATTTAAAAGCTTCAACCAATATCCCCTCTGTCTTTAATAAAAAGTGTTTCAACAGCTGATTAGTGTCGCTGTTAAAAATAGACATTTTATTTCTGTTCTGAATTTTTCCAGCTTCTGCTCTTGGTTGCTCAATCTTTTTTTTTTTGTCTCTGCTTAGATTGAATTAATCCTTTGGTGTCAAGTGTTCTGTGTTTGTAAACATTCTCAGGCTGTGATGACAAACCTGCATTATAAACACATGTGCACGTAGTGCCCCTTCATGTGTTGATAGTATCTTGAATAGTTGCAGTTAAAATAACAATGAAACTGTGGTGTGTTTATTTCTTGTGCTTCCATTTCGTCTTTCAACTGGATTGTTTTTATCTGAGTTCCTTTGAAACACACAATATTGTTGGGTAGGCTTCTGATTAAAGATGATGCTTAAATCCTATCAATTAAAAACCCAGAGGGAATAAAGTGATTCTGGTAAATTTTAGTTGGCTTATACTGGAGCTGCTTGGTCTGGGAGGTCAGCAGGGAATTTTTTTGTTGATGATGCATTTCTCACCCTCCACACTGGCTGTTACACTTGTTAATGACTGTCAGTTGTTAAAGACTGTCAGTTCCACATTGTTGAAGGACTGAAAAATCCAGACAAATGTTATGGTTAGAAAAGAAAAACCAGTTCCTTGTGCAGGAGTCTCAGAATAGCAAGTGCAAGTGTAGCCACTGGCTGCCTCTTCTGAAGGTGTAGTTCCTCTCAACCCATTTTAGCTGTCAGCAGCTGTTTCTAGAAAGAATTTCTTTACCAAAAGAGTGGTTGGGCACTGGAACAGGCTGCCCAGGGAGGTGGTGGAGTCACCATCCCTGGAAGTGTTTAAAAGAAATGTAGATGTAGTGCTTAGCAACATGATTTAAGTGCTGAACGGGTAAATCAGGTTATGGTAGGGGGATTTAGGTTAGGGTTGGACTTGATACATCTTCAAGGTCCCTTCCAACCAGGACGATTCTATGATTCTAGCGCAGTACATGGGTCAGGGTGATACAGGGTGGTATGTTCAGAGAGTCAGTGCTGAGGTCCTTGTGTCCCTGGAGGCTTCAGGCTGGACTTGCTGTGCTCTGGCCCCATGAATGCCCCTTAGGGGCTGGGATGGGTTTTGGCTCTCCTGGGATGCATCTTCTAGTTTAGTTTCATCCATGAGGAATGAAACTGGCTGCTCCACTATCACTGCACCGCGTGAATGGAAGCTTGGGAGGTGGAGGTGTTGAGGTCCCTCCAAAGCAAACTCCTGTTCCCTGGCTAAACTGCTGCTGTAAGAGGACTCAGAGAAAAGTCTGGTAGTTGTTTTAAATTGGTCTGCAAGCTTCCTTTCAGCTTGTCCATCCTAGGATAGGAGTGCTAAAGATCAGCAGGATGGATTACTCCTCCTCTCCATCACCTGAAAGGCTGCAGACAGCAAATACACCTGAGTAATGGAATGGGGTGAGACAAGTCCTACCTGGAATGAGCATGACTGTGGTCTTTGGTGTGCCAGGAGCTCACAGCTATGGCTCTTGGTTATATGACAACCTCCTTTGTGAGACCAGTCTGAAGGGAGAGCAAGGCTGCTTTTTTTAGACCATCCACTCCTGGTGGAAAAAAACAAACCAAAAAAACCCAACCAACCACCAGACAAGCCTTGAAGCACGCAAGCCTTGTTTTCAGTACCTTGCCCAAGTCTTTGTGTCATCACAGCTAGGACAGCACTACCAGGCGAGTATTTGGGTGAGCTAAGAATAGCAGATTTCCTTGAGAAATGGTTTTGTTTATTTTGGTTTTGTATTTTTAAATTGTCGGAGCCTTGGTGACCTTTTTCTTACAGGTCCTAGAAGAATAGCCTGATCAGAGAGTATTGTTGTAATAAAGAGGGCAGTTGTGAACTGCCTTAATTCTCTGGCTTCTTCCTTGTGATGTGCAAGCTTTTAGTAGCAAAATGAGGAAAAAAAAATCATGAAGTGGAGGTATCCCTGAGCTTTGCTGCTATTGCTGCTGGACTGAAGGTAGAGAAGGCTAAATGGGACATTTGCACTTGTAGTGTTCCTAGGTTGCCTTTGTCTGTGGGTCCATTGTAACTTCAGTAAGGAGAAGGCACTCTGCTAAAGGGAATATATGCAGAATGTATCTTTATTAAAAGGATGAAGCACAAGCTTCTGTTTAAAATTATTCCGAAGTTATTGCTCGGGTAGCTCTGGTGTGTTGGCCCGTGGAAAGCTGGGGAGGCTCCTCTGTGCAGATGAAAGGAGTCACTGGATGCCCCATCCCTGGCAGTGTTGAAGGGCAGGTTGGATGGGGCTTGGAGCAGCCTGGGCTGGTCGGTGGGTTCCTGCCCATGCAGGGAGGTTGGAACTGGGTGTTCTTGAAGGTCCCTTCAAACCCAAACTAGTCTGTGGCTCTGTGAGTTCTCTGGAAGCAGTCAGTGGGCTGGGTGCACAACTCAAGATCAGCAGAGATGATGCGATGGGGAGTTTGTAGGATTGAATGGTTGAAGAATACAAAAGGATTGAAGGGTACAAATACCAGGAGTGGAAACCCATGATTCTGGGTTGGTAGAATGATGCCTATCTTAGAAAATAATTTTTTGCAAAGATTTGCCTGCTGGGAAACAGCACTTGAGCTCAGGGTTTGTTTTTATTGGAGGGAGGGTATGTTTAGGGATTTTTTTTTAAGGTATTTTTTGAATGAAGGAAACTGACAGTAGTGGGCAGGAAAGAAGGGAGGGTAGTGGCACCTAGGGAGGCAAGGACAGTGGCTTTGAAGACTGAGAAAAGGGAGCAGGTCTGGAAGAAGAAGTGAATAAGATATCATGAGTGAGACATTTCAATGCACAAGAGGTAAGAGGATCAAAGCTATTTTTCTAAGACAGAAGGAAGATGTGAATTTATATTTTTGTTTTAAATGTTTTCCTGTGGATAGCTGGTGCCTGTCAGCCAACTCACAGGAAAGCTATAAGCAAGACAAAGCAGAGGGAATTTTGCTGTTTGTCAAGCTGTGATTTAGATGGACACAAAGTAAAATTACAGCCTTGGAGGGATTCACAGTGCCACAGCTCCCACACTTCTTAACCCTGTGATTTAAAAAAAAAAAAAAAAAAAAAAAGGAAAAAAGAAACAACCCTTTTTGACAATGAAGGAAAAGTCAAAAGCCAAACTGTCTTTGTGTCAGAAGACCTCGTAATACTCACTTGCTCAAGCCCTGGCTGGTGGCTTGGCAAGTACTGAAGGTAGAGCATTGCACATAATTGACTGTGTTTTCTGTGCTTGTCTTACTTATGAGCCTAACAGAGTGTATAATTGATACTGAAATAAAGTGTAGTGGGGGTTCATATATTTATATTGTCTGTGCACTTCACAATGGAGCGTGTATCCTCATTGGAAAGCCCGAGCTCTTGCTAAATTTTAATTGCCTTTGCCTGCCAATCACACAGTAAAGGTTGTGGGCTAATTAAGGGTGGTTTCTAAATCAGGATTCTGTACACACAGAATACCCTGTTATTTTCTCATCTGTCTAGACAGGTCACCTAATCCAGTATTAAAATGCTGAAAACAGGAGGGGAAAACATTTTCTTGAAACTTTCATGTGAAGGATTTCTATGAGTGTGCCAAAGCCAGGATTAGGGAAGCTGCATTTAAAGAACTGAGCTGAACTGGTTTGATTTCCATGGGATGTAGGTAGCAAGAAAGGTGTTTGTTTACCGTGGCAATTAAAATGCATGGATCCAAGTGTTATCTGGAGACTGGATGGGAAGTGGAGAGTGTTGTAGAATGTCTGTGGGTTGTAATAAATCCTGAAGACGTGTCTGGTTAGAGTTATTTCAGCTAGGGTTTTATAATAGCTCATGAATGAGTAAGGATGAGCCAGATTAAAATTTATTTCCTTAAAGAAGAGAAAACTAGGATCATCTGTGAAGGGCCTTAGCACAGAGGAGGACATGAACATGAAAGGATTGTTTGATGTTTCTTATAACATAGTTTTGTGGGATGTTCCCCAGTTTTCATTGGATAGTGGTTTTGAAACTACCAAAAGGACATTAATATTTGCATAAGGTTAATAGGCCATTGAGGAGTGGTCTTGTGTTTCATATCAGCTTCTGACTGGTGAGGGTTTAACCTACACATGATGGGGCAGTTCCCAGCTAAGTCCCAAGGAAGGCCCTCTCTGCCTGGAGTGTTATGTCCCTGTTTATTTTAAGCCATTCTGAAAATCCACCCCTGGAGTGGATTAAGATAAAAAAGAACAAAACACTCCTGCCCCAGATGAGGAAAGTCCACAGGAGGAACGAATTAGCATCAAAGCCAGGTAGAGACAAGTCCTGAGGTGTCTGCAACTGAAAACTTGACCCATCTCACCAGCAGCTGTAGGGAAGGAGCTCTGCATCCTCTACCCCCCTGCCTTCTCCAGATTTTTACTGTGTCCTGTGGAAGAAATTGTTCACTGTTGCTTCTTCAAGCTTTGGTACTGCTTTTGAATCCAACTTGCTCAAAAGGAAGTCCAGTGCCTGGTTTTGGCTGCTCAGAGCTTTTCCACTTGTCAAAGGACCATGAATCATGACTCTAGAAAGCATCAGATGCTTGACGTGCTTGACTTCAGCTTGGAAATAACTCTCTGAACACCAGTGTCTGGCTCCTTATGACAGATATCTGCTAGATGAGATCTGTTGGTCAGGAGATTGAAAACAGGGAGATGATTGATATAATTACAGGTAGAAGTTCTTAGCAGGGCTGGCTCAATGTCATCAGTTTGTTGCTCAGTGGCAGTTGCAACAAAGCTGTTCTGGCAGGAGCAGAGTTTGTGACAGGCACTGTGTGCATCTCACTTGCAGGTGAGCCCAAATAAGGTGGATTGAGCTGAATTCCACTGCTTAAATCACTACTGGCTGCAGGTTGGTGTCACCTCTGTTACAGAGTGCCAGTGTTGCTTTGTACCTTGTTAATATGTATGGTCATATACTGCAATAGTCTAGCAGTGTCTTCAGTGCAAAGGTTTGACTCTTCTGAGAGAAACAAGAGTCTTTGACACTGGCCAAGTGTTGGGAATGTTGGGGAAGAGCTCAGAAGGAGTATCCAGCAGCTTGGTAACAGGTAGGGGCATCAGTACCAGTTCCTTGGATTTCTACCAAAGCATCGGGTAGGACAATAGGCAGGGAATTGTGTGTGCTTTATCCAATTCACTGAGCACCAGCTGATCCAAGGGCTGATGAATCCTGGGTTGTGTGTTCATTCTTTGCAAGTCAGGACTCCTGTCTTCTTGGGCCTGATGGAGCATGGGTCTCTGTACCTTGTTCCTTTATGCTTTTGAGTGCAGGTGTGAACCTATCCAGAACTAGATGACTAGACACTGACGTGTGTGTATAGGGACGTGCTACTTTGGTGATCCCTCATTAAGGTTTAACCTTAACCTCAGGCTGTGGACTCAGGCTGTGCACTAAAATACAATGATAGGACCTGAGAACTAAGGGTAAACACAGTTAAAAAGATGGAGTTTGTAAATACTGCTCAGAGGAACAGTTGGGTGCCTTGGGTAGGTGGAGGTAGAACTGGACTAGTTAGGACTGGTCTGGGTTTGGATTTCTCTTCGTCAAAGACTGAGGCTGGTCCTGATGTGGCAGGACAGTGTTGGCTGCTTCATGTGGCTCTGAATTTTTCAGCTGGCCCTTCTTGGCTTTCATCAGTCGAAACATTTTTCTGTCTGTACCATTTCTGTAATGATTGGTTTGATATGTGATCTCCATGCTTGGAGCTAAATCCTCTTTATCTACCCCTGTAGTTGTATGATCTGAACCTTGTGCTTTGTGGTTGCCACAGAGGCAAAGTGAAGCTTCATCGCTGTGTTGTGGAGTTTGTTGGCACTGGGCATGTGGTTTTCTTCTTGTTTTTTTTTGGTAAAGTCTTTACCACAAAATTGCCCCTTTTGGAGGTTATATAAAGAGATGGGAGTTTGTAAATCATTGGACTCCTCTGGAAATAGTCTACATGGTACAAGAGGGTGGAGATTTTTTGATTCGTTTCCAGTACTGGTGCTCCAGGCCGGAAAGCTGTTGCATCCCAATTTGACCTCAGTTATCCTTCCCATGCATCTCATTTTGAAAGGCTGGGTCTCTGTACACATTTTCCTTCTTTTTCTGATGAACCTTTCTGGGTTGTTTTTTTTTTTAGCCTCCCTTAGGATTTTTAACTCCAGAGGATAAGCCGAGTCCCCTGAAGGCGCTTTGTTTTCTTCTTCCTTAGGTTCCTTAGAAAGAGAGCTTGGACGGCATGCAAAGTTGTGAAATATCTGCAGACAGCACGGATGATCCTCTCAGTAGTGGCCTACGGAGAAAGCGACAGCCTCGAATAGTCATCGTTGGTGCTGGGCTCGCGGGCCTGTCGGCAGCCAAAGCGCTCTTGGAAAGCGGTTTCACGGATGTAACCATCCTCGAGGCGACCGACCGAATCGGAGGCCGCGTGCAAAGTGTGAAGCTTGGTAAGGGCAGCATCTGGGGAGGAGTATCAAGGCTTTCCTTTTGTCCTGCTTAACGAGGCTTTGGGTTGTCGTTAGGTGCGTTTGGCCTTTGGAAACGGGCTCTTTCGGTCAAGGTGTAGGTGGAAAAAGTTACTTGAGGTGTGGTGTTGTCGGGAATATCGAGCCTTGGGCTCTTTTTGGGGTGGGTGGAGTGAATCTGAACTATCTTGTGCATGGGGTAGTGGATTAAAACTTGAAGAGGGGAGATTTAGATTAGACATTAGGAGGAAATTCTTTGCTGTGAGGGTGGTGAGATCCTGGTCCAGGCTGCCCAGAGAAGCTGTGGCTGCCCCATCCCTGGCAGTGTTGAAGGGCAGGTGGGATGGGGCTTGGAGCAGCCTGGGCTGGTGGGAGGTGTCCCTGCCCATGCAGGGGGGTTGGAACTGGATGATCTTGAAGGTCCCTTGCAACCCAAACCAGTCTGTGATTCTATGATTTTCCAAGGGAGGGCTGCTCCAAAACTGTGTTTCTGTAAAGTAAAGACCTTGGTGATTGTTTTCATTCACACGGGAAAAGCTTTGCGTAAAAGGTGTGTGGGAAGTGTTCTGTGGTTAAATAGCTGTATTGAGGCAGTTTCCACCAACGTTCTCAAGCTTGACTCTGGTCTAGGAACAGTCAGTAAAACCCCTGGTTAGTAAAGGGCTGTTTCTCAGTGACTTACATGGCTTGCAAAGGGGCAAGCTCCAAGCTATTCTGTTTCACAAATAGCCCCATTCATTTCCCTAGAGCTAATTTACTGTGTAGAGCACTACGTACTGTGAATCAAGCTGCTGGAAAAACCTCTTCAGTATATCCTTTCATCCTGATCTGCAGCTTTCCCACCTCTGTGGCTTCCTTTCTCAGTGTGTAATAAAGATGCAGATGCTGGATGTTTTAATCCTGTGTCCATTGGCAGGACTTGTAGAATCTCTTAATGCAAAACTACTGGAACAAACGTTGCCCTTTGCAGCACAGTAATCAGCAAAATTTTCCCTGGTGTCTAGAAGGGCATTGTCTGTTCCTTCTCTGCAGGAGGCAAAAATCTCTTCACGTTTAATTAATTGCCTTCCTGATTTCAATGAACTAGCTCTGTTTCTGATTCCACTCTCTATTTATTAACTTTGGCCTCTTGCTGCCCTCCTTTTTATTTATCAGGTGCTTACATCACTTACTGTATTTTACTCGATAAGCTCACTGCAGTAAATAAACAGCAGTGTCCTATGAACTTCCAGAAGGGAAATGAATGAAAAGGCAGTTGGACAAATTGAAACTCCAGGGTTTGAGTTAGGGCACTTTACATTCTGCTGAGACTTGGCGTGGAGGTTAGAATGGGAAACGTGTCCTTTACACACAATACACTGTATTAAAAATACCCTGGGTCGTGTCTGTGAGAGGAGGGAAGTGTTGAAGACATGAAATCTTCAGGAAGCAATGTATCATTTTGTCAGTGCACCTGTGGAAGAGTTTTGTTGTACTAGTATAGAGACCAATTCTCTCACCTTTGGACCCCTTTACTGGTTACTCATCTCTTTGCTGGGAAGGTACCTCCTGTTTCTTGCCATTTCTTAACTAACGAGACAAGAGCAGGCTTCTTGCTCTGCTGGAGATCTTGCAGTGGAGTTGCCACTTATTTGTAGAGTAGAAGACTGGAATCCAAAGTCTTGATCTTTTGGTGCCTTTCTTAAAAAAAAACATGTCTGTCCTTTCTTGTCATCTTCTAACTATCAAAGTTACACAGCACGGGGAGGGACTGCAGTTCTCTCCCAAGGTGGGTCCACATTCTGGCCCCTTTTTGCACTTTGCAGATTCACATGCCCTTTTGCCAATCAGTTTTGGAGCCCTGTTGGGCTGTGAAATGTTCAGAAGCAGCATGTGCTTAGAACCTCCTTATTCGCTGGTATGAGGGCAGAAGGCCAGCATGGTCCTGGGCTGTATTTCCTTCTAGTACTGCCTGGAGCAGCAAGGTTACACCTGGGGCATGGAAGACCTGCTCATTTCTCAGAACTGGCTAAAGCTCACAAACAAAACTGTTACAGAAGTGGCTCTTCTGAGTCTTCAACACACGACTGCTTTGATCTGCTTGTCTAAGTGGCATTTAAATGTTAAACTTCTCTGACCTCTCCCTCATCTGCACACTTGACTACAAGTTCAATCTTCAGCACATCTATGGTGGCACCCTCACAGGACATATCCTGATACTTCTTCCACTCTCACTGAGCCATGCAGTGCCTTGCAGGGGACACTATTTTCCCTCAGATGCACAGAAAATATATTGCTGTTCAGCACAGGGAAATAATTTGGATTTTCAGAGGTTTGCTTGATCATCTGTAGCCCAGGGGAGGCAGAGGCTTTGTGTTGTTTGTGCATTTTAAGTGTGTTTCTTGTGTGTGATCTAGAACATCTGTAGCCACTGCAGATCCATCACGACAGGATGCCCAAGAAGTAGGCAGGGCTGCAAGGGGAAATGGGAAAGTTCCTGTGCGTATTCAGAGGGCTTGATATGGAATCTCTGCATTCCTTTGGAAGATTGCTGGTATGGAATTGTTGTCTGTGGGCCTGTTTTGTCTGCTGCTTGTGTCTCAGTAATTAGAGCCACAGAATAGGAAACTTTTTTTTTTTTTTTTTTCTATTTTTGATGTATTGAATGATTCACTTCAAGGCGATTAGTGTTGAAATTAAAATCTTTAAGCCCCTGAAGGTGAATTAGCTACTTCTGTTTAAATAGATGTTATTTAATGTTACAGTTTAAAATAATGTATTGTATCACTTACACTAGGTGACAACTAACTTATTTGCTTGGGAGTGATGAGAATGAGTTTGTAAGTATTACAGGCAAGAAAGGCTATTTTGAATTTATTGGTATTTACAGGATCACAGAATCACAGAGTGGTGGGGGTTGGAAGGCACCTCTGGAGATCATCTAGTCCGACCCCTGCTAGAGCAGGATCCCTTAGAGCAGATCCCACAGGAACACGTCCAGGCAGGTTTGAAATGTCTCCAGGGATGGAGACTCCACAACCTCCCTGGGCAGCTTGTTCCAGGGCTCTGTTACCCTCACAGTAAAGAAGGATTTTCTTATTTTCAGGTTCAACCTCCTGTGCTCCAGTTTGTGCCCATTGCCCCTTTGATTATATTCCACACAGCTACCGAAACAGGAGAACTTGGAGCGTATCTGAATTGTTACTGAGCACCAATACAGCAGGACCTGCTGGCATGTATTTTTTTTTCTTTCAAAGATGAGGTGCTCCATAAATAAGGGCTATACAGAGGAGGATTGTTAGTGAAGCAGAGAGCGAGCTCCTGACAGGAAGCAGCAGGCACTATTCCTGCTGCTTATCTGGCATGTGATGACTCGCAGGAGGATTGCATTAACAAGGTGACTGCCACATGCAGTATTGATGAGCTTGGTACCTCTGGCTGCCAACTTCAGCAGTCATTTCCTCTAGGCTGGCTGCTCTGGGAGAGCAGAGGAGCTTGTGGCACCTTGAATATTCACACGGTTGGAACTCTGCTGTGCACTTGGAAGCACGTGCTTTGTTTTTAGACAGACGTGGGAATTGTGCTCTCAAGCGCTGTAAGGTGTGTTTTGAAGGGTAATCAGCAGACTCCCTAATGATGAGGTGGTTGAAAAACAAGATATGTGGAGCCTCCCTTGGAGGCAGCATCTCTTGGAGCTTCTCCCCATTAAACCTGACTGCATCAGAGAATAGTGCTGCAGTGTCTTGCTGTCTGAGCATATATTTACATGTTAAGCAGTATATGATGACTGGTAACTGCACAATCCTTTTCTCATCAGGCAGGATCCTATTAACTGACCCACTTAATCAGACATCACACACCTCTGCAGAGCAAGCTGCACAGTGTGGTGTTGGCAGGGATGCTGGGAGAGCACTGCTTTGTCAGGCTTTAAAACAGTTAGCTTTGGACTTCTGAGAATCTGCAAAAATGTGGGTGGAGGACCTGACCCAAGCTTATTTTTAGCACCTCGTTTTCAGCTGCTGAACATCTCCCTGTGCTGTCAGCCGAGTTGTGTCTGTGTGGGCTTTTGGGGGGGTCAGAGTCCTGGTGCAAACCCTCTTAGCTATAAGGAAGGGAGAAATTGGGGCTGGCCAAACTCTTTGTGTTTTGCAGGCAGAGTATAGGTGATGAAGACTAAATGTGTTTGGTGTTTAACCTGACAGTGCATCTTTTTAAAGAACCTGTTTTAAATGTTCAAAGGCATAAATAATAAAATATAATGTATATGCTCATTTGGGGAGTGGAAATGCATTTTTATGTTGCATTTAATTTGTTATATTTGTAAATAACATGCATTTTTAATCACAGGACAAGGCTAAGTATGCAGGCCAATGTTGCTATCTCAGGGTAATCCAAGTTTTTCTGCATCTCCCCCATGTAGGTGCTTTTCTTCCTGTGTCTGGGTATCCATCCTCTCTCCTTGAATACAGTGGATGTTTCATAGAATCACAGAATAGTTTGGGTTGGAAGGGACCTTCAAGATCACCTAGATCCACCCCCCTGCATGGGCAGGAACACCTCCCACCAGCCCAGGCTGCTCCAAGCCCCATCCAACCTGCCCTTCAACACTGCCAGGGATGGGGCAGCCACAGCTTCCCTGGGCAGCCTGGGCCAGGGTCTCACCACCCTCACAGGAGAGGATTTCTTCCTAATGTCTAACGTAAATCTCCCCTCTTTTATAGTCTTTAGGTATTCTATTCTTTTCCTAAATCTGTATTATTTATCTGAGTGTCCCTATAGTTCTTTGTTCAGTAGTGCAGTGTGGCTTCTTACAGCTCTTTTCCTTCCCACGCCCCTTTTACTAGTACAGGATTTGTGCTGCAACAGGAGCAGTACATCCTCTGCTGTCTGGTCATGTTCCTACATGCAGGTTTAGAGCAGATGATTTAGAAAGGCCAGGTAGAAAGGACAGAGCAGGTAGCAACAATTATGGTAAGAACTGGGAACCTAGAATGTTCTGAACTTCGTCTGAAGTATCAGAGGTGTGTCACTGTGATGTATCTTTATTGGAAACATCCCATCCTTCCAGAACTGTCTAAACTTGTATCCTGAAGGACTGTTTTGAAGAACACTGGCATTGCCCTCGTCTAACAGAGAAAGCTCCATTGAGTGATGTTCAAACATGTGTTGTCCTTGGGCAGTTGTTCTGCTTTTGCTCATGTACATTTTATTTAGGGCTAAGTGTGACAAGCTTTCAGGAAAATGGGCTTCAATAACTACTTGGCTTGGTTGACTCTCCTGCAGGGCACGCCACTTTTGAACTGGGAGCTACGTGGATTCATGGTTCACATGGAAACCCAGTCTATCATCTAGCAGAAGACAATGGTTTACTTGAAGAGACTACCGACGGCGAGAGAAGTGTCGGACGGATCAGTCTTTACTCCAAGAATGGGGTGGCTTATCATCTTACCAACAACGGGCAAAGGATCCCGAAAGATGTGGTTGAAGAATTCAGTGATTTATACAACGAGGTTGGTATTCAGCTGCTTTGTCAGGTTGCAGATTTGCCTGAAACAGTGAGACCCCTTGACAGTTACCATGTCCCGGGTAGAAAACCAGTTATGTTTTTAGTTTCCTTGCAAGAAACCAACACCGAGTTTGCTCTCATGATGTGGGATTAACTCACTGTTGTTAGGAAGAACAATCTTTCCACATTTGTTATCAATTTAATCACTTCCAGCAACTCTTGCTGGGGAGATCCAGTCATTTGCTCTATAAATTTGCTACTTAATTGGAAGAGTAGAGGAGGGATCAAATTGCTGAACAAAGCAGAACACAAAACCTTAGCAACCACTGGCTAAGTATTGTAGCCCTGTGACATTTTATTGATGTTATAAATGCCATAGTGTGCTGTGTCGTATGCCAAAGTGCCAGTGTTGTAGGAATGGCAAGTGTTCTTGCATCAGCAGGTAAGGACCATCTTTGCTGGCAGATTCAGACCGGTGTGGATTTCAGTTTCAGGTTATTTTAACTTCTTTTGGTCGATGTTCGGTGGTGTCCTCTTCAGGTCAGTGTAGGTGGGGCCCTGGGTATGTGAAAGAAGAGCCGAATAGGAAAGATACCCCAATCAACCAACTGCAGAGAAAGAGCTTAAAAATACTAAGAAGCCTGCAAGATGTTTAGTGGAAAGCTGTGATTCCATGTTTAGTGGAAAGATGAGCCTTTGCTGAAAAAGCAACGAAGCAACGTCAGACAAAAAAAGGCCAAATTTACTTGGATGTAACTTGGCACTGCTGCTGTCATCCTAGTAGTTCTTTCAGAGGGAAAAGGGGGTTTCTTACTGATTTGTGTGTTGAAATGATATTAGTTTTGTCTGCTTTCAGTAGGAAGGTCTGGCCACAGGTGGAGTGGAGTGAAGGCAGCTTGCCAGAGTTAATGATGATTATTCCCTGCAGTATTTTAGTGTCACTTCTAAAGTGCATTTAGAGGGGATCAATGGAGAATGTCCAGTCCTCCAGGTAGTGTGACCTCTCAGTGGATTGTATAAAACTGTATTGTTTTCATGAGGCTGTAGCAATAACTAAAACCTTCAGATTTTCATTTGGCAGTGACCTTCACCAGTATTTGATGCTTGGCTAAACACACACTAAGTTCAGGTTAGTCTTGCATGCTTCATGCTTAAAAAAATATGTCCATGAGCGTTTAGAAAGCCACCAAGAGAAAGGTCACTGAAGAGTTATCAATAATTGACTGGGGAGCAGAAATGGGGGTTATTTTTTTTTGTTTGAAAAGATTTTTGATACTGACCTGGGTCTCTGATCTCGCATGTGTGGTGGGATAGCACAGATTGCTCCTGGGGAGATTCCAGTTGGACACAAGAGGTAAATTTTACACCATGAGGACAATCAAACGTTGGAACAGTCTCCCAAGTGGCAGATGCCCCCACATTGGACAGTTTGAAGTCTCAGCTTGACAAGGTGCTGAGCCATCTCATATCAACTAGAGTAGTACCTAGAAAGGTTGGACCAGATAATCCTTGAGGTCCCTTCCAACCTGGCATTCCAGCTTTAGAGAGGGGTAGTTAGAATTTCAAAGAAACCCTGCTATGGAAGAAACTTAGCAACCCGTGGCAAGGAGGAAATTCTTCTTGGACAAACGCAGGTGGAGAGAATTCAATCTGAACAAATTTTTCATATTACTGGATTGAAAACAGAGCCAGAGACAGCCAGGAAAAAAAACCCACAAAAGACAGGTGAGATGTGGGTGGGGCAAGATGAACAGCAAATAAGACTAGAAAAGAGAGAGGGAGCAAGTGAAAATGCTGCTGTGAGCAGCATTATTGATGTGAATGGCACAGTGCCAGCCTGCATGCAGGGCTTGGTGATCAGCCTGTCTCAAAGATGACAGGAAAATCTCCAGCAAAGGGAGGGTGTCAGAGGCAGGGGGACTCTGAAATAAGAATACAAAGATGAGAGCTGCTTAACTTTGAGATACAGCCAATAAGACAAAGGCTGTAACAAGGTGTGAGTGTTTCAGAAAGGATTAATTTGGTAAATACACCCATTTACATTTTTTTTTTTTAAGCCAGGGAAAAGGGGGCAGCCAGTGACATGAGAGAACAACACATTAAAAGTTAATCTTCTTTATGCAACACATAATTAGCTTATTGTTGCCACAGGATATCTTTATCACTAGGAGACAGAAAAGGCTTTCACATTTATGGGTTGTAAAAATGTCTACAGCTACTTTCTGAGATAAAAAAAATATGTAAGGGGCAGCTTAAGCCAAGAAGGGGACAGCAGCCAAGCTCCTGATTGCTGTTGCTGGGGAGGTGCTTTCTCTGTCTCCCTTCAGAGTGTGGTGGAATTTCTTGCAGAGGCAGCTCATGGTTTTGTTGAGCTTCTTGCCTCAGCCTCTTTGGGGTGTCAGAGGGGGTGATCTTTAGGGATTGAAAACAGCTGACTGTGGTTTCTTCCTGCTCTGTGTAGGAAAAGTGAGAATTAAGGCAAGCTACATGATCTCCTGAAAATCCCCTGTTTAAATAAGACTGTATGAAATAGAAGTGCTCCGGTGGGGGAGCAGTTTCCGAGCATGGGCAGCAGATGTGTGGCTTTGGGAACCTTCTCCTGTGCAATCCAGTGCAGAGAATGTTTCTGTTTGCACATGCTGAGTCTGTCTGGTGCATTTCTGAGTCCCTGACTCACCCAGCAGTTTTTTTGCATTTTCAGTGTAATCCATTCTGTCCATTTATTTTCATCCTAGCTGGCCAATACTCTCTTGCTTTGACTGGTGATGAAGTGGATACTAGGGAGGACCAGCAGAAGTTTGGTCTTCAGTTCTGCATCTCTGCTTTTTTGAAGTCAGGTTTTTTGAGAGGTTTTGTTAAAATGCCTTGAAATTGTTCAGGATAAAAAGCCATCTTACAGCTCACCCTGAGGTCAGGCTCCTCCCTTGCCTCATAGGAGCTCCAAGACCCTTCTCAGAGTCTAGGAATCATAGGATAGTTTGTGTTGGAAGGGACCTTCAAGATCAACCCCCCTGCATGGGCAGGGACACCTTCCACTAGACCAGGTTGCTCCAAGCCCCATCCAACCTGCCCTTCAACACTGCCAGGGATGGAGCAGCCACAGCTTCTCTGGGCAACCTGTTCCAATGTCCCACCACCCTCACACTAAAGAATATCTTTCTAATGTCTCACCTAAATCTCCCCTCTTCCAGTTTTAATCCGTTACCCCTTGTCTTCTCACTCCCTGCCCTTGTTCAAAGCCCCTCCCCACCTTTCCTGTAGCCCCTCCAGGCACTGGAAGGTGCTCTAAGGTCTCCCTAGAAACCTCACAGGAGCAGCACCTTGGCTGCATCTTGCACTTTAGCAGAGGCTGAGCTAGCAAAGGTTGTAACACACGCTGTCCTGACTGGAGAAAAAACAACCATCAACCACATGATGAATGCAAAGCCTAATCAGGAGCACTGGCATCAAGAGTGGAAAATGTACTCCTGAATGAACGGGGCTAAATTTGTCTCAGTTTCAAGTGCCTGCCCCCCTGCACAGCCGGCTCCCTTCCCATGCACTCACACACTGCCCTTCTTTTGCTGCAGCTGCTGCCACGTGCTTAGGCTGGAGCATTTGACTTCAGCTCTTCTTCTCCATCTGTGTCTCTCCAGCCCAAATTACCCTGGCATCTGGAAACCCAATCCTAGTGAATTCCAAGTGCAGAGGGTCTCCCTCGAGTGTTTTACGTGGGTGTGTGGAGCCACTGAAGCTGGAGCCTGGCAAGGCAAGGTCTCTCCTCTGTGTGCTGGAATTTTACTGGTGTGAAGGCAAGGCACCCCAGTACATCCAGAGCTTTGCCTGACTCGTTCATTTGGAAAGTCCTTACCCTTTTTCCAGGCACTTATCCAATCTTTTTTGGCTGGCTTCTTCTACTTCAGTACAAGTTTTGCTTCTTTTTGTTTGCAGTAGCCTGAATTTTTAATAGCTGTAGGGATGCCTCACAGAAGCCTTTATTTGGTTATGAGGAAGCTGAGCAGCAAGACTGCTCAGCTCTTCATTTCTGTAGGAGAAAGTTCCCTGTGAGAGGCTCTCCTAAGTGAGAGAACTGCATTGGAGTCAGGCACGATCTGTCACGAGCTGGTGACCGAGGTGACCCAAGCCCTCCTTGCAAACTAAACACTGCTAGCAAGGAGTGTCTCCAGTCCTGCTGAGCAGCTGCCTTCATTTCCAACCACACTTTGCCAAGCAATGCTCCATGAGAAAGGGCATCGAGCCTGCTGTGGGCAGGACAGCTCTCCAGCCACTGTTGTTTTAAAACTATCCTTCTTATAACATGTACTGTGTGGGGCTGGCACTGCTCAGGGTCATCATCAGTCCATTAGGTCAGTCTCTCAGAGGAAGGGGACACCAGCTCTGGAAGGTTCCCCAGGGTGTCATGTCCATGCCACATGTTCATAATCTTCTCGCCATCCTCTCCACTCCTTCTAGGATAACTGGGGGGGATTTGTCCTCTGCCTGCTTATACCACGTCGGCATGACCCTCCAAGAAAAGGGACAGGAGTGTCACCTTTGAGGATATTGTGTGCAGCTTGAGTGTCTTTGTGAGCGTGTAACTGCTGGGAAAATGTGAGTAGGGACAATCCATCTCAGAGTTGCTCTTAAATCCTCATTTCTCTCACCACAGAGGTATTTAAGGCCAACTCTCAGGTATTTGTGAAGGATAGGAGGGAGGTGGTGAGCGTGACAAGTTAAATGCAGGTGAAAAATCCCACTGCTTTGACTGCCCAAGAATTTCACAGTACCTTGCCAGCCTGATTTAGAAAACGTGCCTATTTTTAGTTAGGCTTTTCAGGGAGGCTGTGGTCCCTAAAGACCTCCTTCACAGGAACCCTCTCTTTAACAATCAGCTAATTAATGGCCCTGTTATCTGTCAGCTTTCTCCTGTGTGCTGTGCAGCTTCTGGGGAAGGGATGCAGCCAAAGAATGGCAGAGTTTTCCACCCTTCTCACCCCCACCCTCTGCTGGGCTCCCTGCCATCCCCAATTAAGCTCCAGTACCTTGTGTTACCGTAGAAAGCAGGAGCAAAGGGCCACCAAGAGTCACCATTCCCTCCCTGCCCCTCTATTGCACTGACAGATGTCTGGCCTGGTGACAGCATGCACCTTTCTCCATCAGGGAGTTTTGACTGACCGGGGATTAAGTCACTGTAGTTTTTAAGCCAAGTAAGGAAAAGACAATGCTAGGGATCGTCACTGGTGCTGGCAGGAAGGAGCGTGGATTGGGATGTGCTTTCCTGACCTCCTTCAGTGCTGAAAAACTTCTTTATTTAGATTTGTTGTTCCTAAGAGACTGCCTCTTCCTGTGGTGGAGGAGCATGGATGTAGTAAACATGTGTAGGTGGAAGCCTCAAGGTAGCAGGGAGGACATCCCTGATGGAGCCCACGTCGTCTGCAGACACCCTGGTTGTGGGATGCCACAAAACTGGTCAGAAGGAAGACAGATCTAAGCTGAAGTAAAGATGTGTCAATATTATGACCATTCAGTTAACTCTTAATTTCTGACCTTCAGTCCCATTTCCCCACAGAGCTGTAAGTAAACCCTCAGAGTTAGGGATGGGAATCTGCACAGGATGACTAGCTGCTTGAGATCTTCTGGTCATTTGCTTCTGCTGGTGGTTCTTGCAGAGAGGCTTCTAGGACCAGTTATTCTGCCCAAACCCAGAGGAGTCATAGAATCACAGACTGGTTTGGATTGGAAGGGACCTTCAAGATCATCTAGTTCCAACCCCCTGCATTGGCAGGGATACCTCCCACTAGACCAGGTTGCTCAGAGCCCCATCCAACCTGCCCTTCAACACTTCCAGGGATGGAGCATCCAGTGGTTCCTTTCATCTGCACAGAGGAGCCTCCCCAGCTTTCCACAGGCCTTCACACCAGAGCTATCCTAGCAATAACTTAGGAACAATTTTAAACAGAAGCTTGTGCTTCATCCTTTTAATAAAGATACATTCTGCATATATAACTTCCCTGGGCAACCTGTGAACTTTACAGTGAGAAGTACTGAGATCACTGTCCTGGGATGTGAGTTTGCCAGTGGAAGGAGCTGGGAGTTGATGCAGCCTGTGCATATTTTTTCTTCCTGCTTGTATCAGTTTTGTGACATTAGAAAAGGGAGATCAGTCTGGACTGTAGATGTTGTGGCTCTCCTTGCTGGTGGACACAGTGCTGTCAGTTTAGATGCATGAATATTTTGTAGAAGATAATCAGAATCTTTCAGGTGGTTCTTGACGCTACCTTTCACCAGGCTCTTTGAGTTAAATCCCACCTGAACCCTTCCTGGAACCCTTGTGTCATCACATCATGAAGAAGTGATTGAAGAAGAATGTGTTTTCAAATCTCACACATCCCTGTTCCCAGTGATTTCAGAGGTAGTTCCATAGGCATGATGATACTTTCTGACACTGTAATCAGTTTCCCACCTGGAGAAACAAAGGCCAGGTTACTTCAACTCCAGACAACACAATTCTGCTCGTTCTTCATTAGAAAACTGCTGTAAATGGGCTTTGTAGTGAACCTCTTCTATAACTTTTTAAATGTGTTTTGTTTGCTGCGTGTGTACATTAAAGAACTGGTGACAGAACAAGAGGAAATGGCCTCAAGCTGCACCAGGGGAGGTTTAGACCAGACATTAGGAGGAACTGTTTCACTAAAGGGTTGTCAGACATTGCAATATGCTGCCCAGGGAGGTGGTTGAGTCGCCATCCCTGGATGTGTTTAAAAGATGTGGTGCTTGGGGACATGGCTCAGTGCTGGACTTGGGAGAGTAGGTTTAATGGTTGGACTGGATGATCTTAACCTAAGTGGTTCTGTGATTCTGTGAAAGAACACATTTCCTGCATCTTTTTGATTTTGTTATTATGACAATGTATCTCTTAAGGTAGGACTTGCTGTTGTTTCTCCCCTTGCCTACAACAGCTTTGCCTTCTGTTCTTCATCAAATGGTTCAGCACCTCCAGGAAGAGAAAAGCAAAGAAGTAACAGGGATCCTGAGAAAAAAATAAATCCTGGTGGTGATAATACTTCCCTGCTGTCTGACTGATGGAATGACATATATAGGAAAGACTTCATTTGATATTTACAGCACAGAGAACTGTGCATTTCTCTCTTTTCTCTTGGGCAATAAAGAATACAATGGTTAATAAAAACATACCCATGGCTGCCTTATCCTTTTTGGCCAAATGGTAGCTGGGTTTTAGCACAGCTTTGCTTGTCTTGTGCATGTGTTATCTGCTTATGGTGTGCAATCAGCTTAGGGAAGCTGAGCTGCATTATGCTGACGCAAGGTCTCTGCAGCTTGGACTTGCTGGAAGTGGTTTGGGCCTCAGAAATCTGTGGGTCTGAGAACTGTGGGATGTTGAAGCTGCTGAAGAGCTTTTGCTGCTGCAGAACAGAGAAGACATTCTTTCTTTTCCTTTGCTGGAAGCCTTCATGCTCTAGAGGACATTGGTCTCCACCTTTCTTGTCTGGAAATCCCCTTGGAAAGGCTGTGTCCCAGTCAGTGTCACAGTTCTCTTCTGTATTCAGCAGTTTCACTTATTTTTCCTGTGATTACTTCTCTGGCTTTGTAGTATATTTTCCCCTTTTTTCATTCTTTCAGTCATTTTTTTTCTTCAGTTTGCTTCTCATTCCTTACTTGTCCTTATCTACTCCTCTTCCTCCCTACACTCACAGACCTGCTTTCCCTTGCTCCTACCACTGTCATGCATCTTCCCTTGCTCCTTCCCCTTCCTCATCATCCTTCTTTTTTGCCTCCTCCCAATTCACTTTACTCCTAAAGCCCAAGAGAAAATCAAGCTTCTGGGGAGCACTGGGATAGGAAAGAACCAAACCATGGTGAATTAGCCATGTCAGCAGAGAATGGGAAGCTCTAGGAGCCTTTGAAGGAGCAGCTGCCACAATTCTGCCAGCTTCCTACCAGACACTGACCTCTGAGTGGAACTCCTTGGTATGTCTGAATGATGTGTCTCCAAAGAAGCATCATAAGTTGTAATCAAACCACCTTTGAGAAGAAAAACTTAGCAAGCAGGGATCTTGCCTCCATGCTTTTAAGAGTGCTCTGCACCCCTGTGGCATGATGTAAATGAGAAGGTGACTCTCTCTGGGCAAACAAGTCATGAATGGGATGAATTGCACTTCAGGGAGGCATCTTATAAAAGCTTTCCTGTGTTAAAAGATTCCTCACAGTTTTTCCAGGGATATGAAGGGCCATGATTTAACTGCTGGCTCTTCTGGCAATCCTACAAACAGAAGTTCTGGTTACTCCAGACAGCCACAAGCAGATGGCCAAGGTGGATGTTTTTTTTTCTTACTTTTAAGTAGTTTGTATGGTAGAACACTGGGGTTAAAAAAAAGAGATCTCTTCCAAAGAAGAACGATTTGTGAGAAGGGAATTTTTCTTGTGTGTCCTTCTCAGCCTGGCTGCTGGTGGGGGGCTAATGAGGAGATCTTTGTTTTCCATGGATCTGCACTGTCTTGTGCTCAACAAATGAAGTGTGTGTGTGTCCAAAATTCCTCTACTAAGCCTGTGTTGGATGCTTCCTATTTTTCAGGAGAAAAAAGAGAACTAAATATGAATCTGTTCCACTTCTATGTTACCCTCACAGTAAAGAAGCTTTTCTTTGTGTTTAACTTGAACCTCCTGAACTCCACGTTGTGCCCCTTGTCCTGTCATTGGACATTGCAAAAGAGAGAGTGGAGTGAGGGTGGTTACCTTTGTCTGGAGGGAAGGGTTGCTTCCTGCCTTCTAACCAGCACAACTGTGGGCACAGCTTGATGTGGCCTTGAAGCAGAGCCCACAATGACCTGCCAGAGCTGGACTCTGAAGTTGGCAAGAGGTGACCTGAGCCTGCTGGGTTTGGAGGGAGGAAAAAACATCCTGCTTGGGGCTTGGGTTCTGCTGTGACTCACGTTGTCCGTCTTTGGCAGGTCTATAACCTGACTCAGGAGTTCTTCCAACGAGGTAAACCAGTCAATGCTGAGAGCCAGAACAGTGTGGGCGTCTTCACACGGGACGTCGTGCGCAAGCGGGTCAAGGCCGATCCGGATGACACAGAGGCCGTCAAGAGGCTGAAACTAGCCATGATCCAGCAGTACCTGAAGGTGGGTGTGCAAGTCCTTGGGTTTGTTTTGTGGGTTTTTTAGCTTTTAGCAAAGAGCAGACAAATCTGGAACCTCAGCCAGCTGGTTAAGCCTTGCCCATCGCTGGGGAGTTGCTCCCTGGGGTCTCTTGTAGCTGGGACAGTTTGTGTTTATATTGATAGCTCTTTCTCATGAGGCCTGCAAGAAATAATGCTTTTTTTCCCCCCCTTCTTACCTTAATCTTACAGGTTTCTAATTAGAAGGGGCTTTCTAAGGCCCTGTGAAATTTTCTGGTTGGTTTAATCCTTTCTTACCACCTGAAGCTCCTCTGTTATTAGCTTCTTTTAGTAATGTCTTGTCTTCTGCCTTCTATCTGAAACCCCATGAACCTGCCCGAGTGTCTTTTACCCCCTTCTGCCTCTGCCCGTATCTTAGAGACCAGAAGAAATATAACTTTGATTCTAGTAATTTGCTGAAGAAATCCCTGGAAAGTTCTTTGAAGGAAAAGAAATAAAATCAAAGGTAGGTTGCATAAACCCATGTCCTAATCATCTCTCCCCATGGCTTCCCTAGTTGTTTTTATCTCCTTGATGCCTTGGCCTAAATGAGATCTCTGTGGGGTGAGGACTTAATGCTGCATCAAGCACTCCACAAGTAAAGTGTAACAGTCATTCCTGTTTCAATTATTATGACTTAAAGGCTTATGAAATGAGGCAGGGGAGGCAGCAGCACTCTGTGATGTGGGGAGGGGTGTGGTATTCACTAGTTACAGCTGGGAAGCTGAAAGAGAGAGAAATAAAGACCTAAAGGGCCTCACAGAGTGTGTGTGATGAAGCTGAGATTTGAACCCCAGTGTTCTGAGCACTGTTCTGGTATCTCAGTGCCCTGACCCAAGAGCTTGTATCACAGGGCATCTCCACTGCTGCTACAGGTTGCCACAGCCAGGGACTTTTCTGCAAGTCTTGCAAATCCCTTCTCATTTTTAAATACCTGAGAAAAACAAAGCTTCTGATACTTAAGGCTATCAGATCAGAGTGGTTGCTGAGAGAGTGGGGATTAACTGGTGTCTCAGGCAGAGCCAAGTCTTGGTAGTTGCCTGCTTTCCTCCCTGGCATTTTTCCTTCATGGTTGAAAGAATCAAATAGACTGCTTGTTATTTTCATGGTGTGGAGTGTCCTGTCTGAGCACCTTGTTCACTGGATACCTTCGCCCAGCACAGACATTCCTGCCCTGCACCAGGATGCTCCACAGGGAGAGGGTCTAGGCTTGCCAGGCTTCCAGACATGGTCATTAAAGCGTGGAAAGGTCTGGAAAACTGGCCGAAGGGTGAGGCAAGGAATTGTACTGTTCCCTTTGTCTAAAATGCTTAAAAGAATTGCAGTGTGTGAATCATTGTGACTCCAGTGATTTGAAGATTTTAAGATCACTGTGTCATGCATCAGTATTATCATTAGAAACTTATCACAGGACAGGCCAAACATCCTGCCTTTGTTCCAGGGATTGTTGGAAGCTAAGCCTAATACTCCTGCAAACATTAACCAACAGGTCCCGAATCTGAAGCTCTGAGAACCACATCAAGTGAATAAAACACAAGTGTCTCACATCTTGGCATTGCCCTTTTCTGTCTCCTTCAGTTCCTTCTGTGTTGGATCCTCTCAGATGGTTGGCTTGCTGATTGCTGACTGTTTGACAGCATGTTGAAAGCTGCAGACTGCAGAAATAGCTGCCAAAAGTTTGCCAGGGCTCCTTATGGGGACATTTACTAACATTGGAATGAGCATCTGATTAACATATCTCCAGCTTCTCTTGTAGGAGCACCAAGCAGCCAGTCCCTGGCCAGTGGAGTGGGTTTTAAATGATAGAAAACAGTCAGAACCCAGAATCTTGCAGGTACAAAGATGTCATCTCTGAACCTTTGCTGGTGCCACTGTGGCCCATGCAACCAGAGCTGGTGCAGCTTGTTAACGTGACAGAATGGTTTCTCTGGTTGGAAGGAAGGCTAAGGATTGATTTTGTCAGATCCTATGGTCAGACTCTTCTTTAATAGCAAAAATGATGTGGTTTAAGAGTGGGATTCAGGACTCCCAGCCTGTTCCTCTGTGCCCTTGGAATATTGTGCTGTGGCAAAGTGAGTTGCTCTGAGGCAATGTTGCTTTTGTGTTGCTTTTCCTCAGGTGGAGAGTTGTGAGAGCAGCTCCCACAGCATGGATGAAGTCTCACTCAGTGAATTTGGGGAATGGACCGAAATCCCTGGGGCTCATCACATCATTCCTTGTGGTTTCATTAAAATCGTGGAGATCTTGGCCCGCTCCATTCCCGAGTCTGTCATTCAGCTCCGCAAGCCGGTCAAGTGCATCCACTGGAACCAGTCGGTCAGCAAGGAGATTGAGAGGGTGGCTGACCACAACAGTGACCTCCCCGAGGAGGACAAGAGCTCTGACGTCTTCGTAGAGTGCGAGGACTGTGAGTTCATCCCAGCTGACCATGTCATTGTGACCGTGTCCCTGGGAGTCTTGAAGAAACGCCACGAGAGCCTGTTTCATCCCCGCTTGCCTGAGGAGAAGGTGATGGCCATCGAGAAACTGGGAATCAACACCACTGACAAGATTTTCCTGGAGTTTGAAGAGCCTTTCTGGAGCTCTGAATGCAACAGCATCCAGTTTGTCTGGGAAGACGAGGCAGAGAGTGAGAGCTTGACTTATCCCGAGGAGCTGTGGTACAAGAAGATCTGCGGCTTCGACGTACTCTACCCACCAGAGAGGTATGGCCATGTCCTGAGTGGCTGGATATGTGGAGAAGAGGCTTTGATCATGGAGAAGTGCGATGATGAAACTGTGGCAGAAACCTGCACTGAAATGCTACGTAAATTTACAGGTCAGCCATGCTCTGGTTCCTTTGGAGAGTGGAGAACAGAGGGAGGCTGGGGCTGGGGTGTTGAATAACCACCAGGAAGGAAATGCACTGCAGTAATTTTTAGTTCTTTGGCATTTTAGATCCCTTTGAATGGGCTATGCCTGGGCTTCCAGCATACCTCCTGCTTGGGTGTGCCTGAAAGCTATTTATACAGAGGGGCTGATAACCAGCTCAGGAAGTGGTGGGTAGAAGTGCTTGAGAATTTCACATCCTCTGCTTTATTTAATCACAAATAACTCTTCAGCAGCTGGAGCTGTCAGACCCGGGGCTTCTGAGGGCTGATTTCAGCTGTGGAAAGCAGCAATGCTCTTTTAGAAGGGAGTTGAACCTGTTCAGAGCTGAGATGTGGTGCTTGAATCACATCCCTGCCCTCCATTCAATGTGAGGCTATGTGGAAATCCCACTGGCTTGAATTTTCAAGTATCCATGATCTTGAGAGGTTCCATTTCACCAAAACCTTCCTGAACTTCAGAGGTTTCACGCATACTGAGAACACATCACGATAAAGGCAGCAGCTGAAGCAAGACAGACCTTAGGTCTATTAGACAGAGAAAATCCAGGATGAAATATCTAATAATAATACTTGAACACACTGGGCCTTAGTTTGTCTGCAGTTGCTTCCCAGGGGGTTGCAGACCTTCCCAAGGAAAGGCCTTCCTGTGCCTACAGTGTTAATTGAGGTCCTCTGATGGAGGATACTGTGTAAGTGCAAGTATCAGGTAGAAACACTGAAAGAAATACTGGTTGACTCGTTGCACTCTTGAAATGAAGATTTTGGATTTATGCATAGTTATGAGCACTTGCAGAATCACAAAATTGTCCTGGTTGGACGGGACCTTGAAGGTCATCAAGTCCAACCATAACCACATCCCCCTACCATAACCTAATCTACCCATTCAGTGCTTAAATCATGTCACTAAGCACTATATCTGCATTTCTTGTAAATACTTCCAGGGATGGTGACTCCACCACCTCCCTTATAAGAGCAGCATCCTCCAAGTTTAGATGTATTTTATGCTATTCTAGAGAGGGTTCCCATGATTAAGCTATTTATCTCTCTCTGCTAGCTCACATTATCCAAACCTCAGCACCCAGTGGGTTTCCAGCCTTATCTCTTGTCCATGGACCTCTAATTAACTGAAGAAATTTGCCTTCACAAGTGTAGCTTTCCCCTGTGCTCACAGAGCATTTGCTACCAACACCACAGACATGTAGAAAAAGGGTCCTGAAAGCTGAGGACTACCTGAGTAACTGGTTACTTCCAAAAAAAAAGGTTTTATGTTTTCCTGCTCTTTTCAGAAATCGTAGGGTAGTCAGTGGGTTCAGAAACCCTAATGCAGCAACCAAAACTGGATCCTGTTTCAGTGTGTTTGGTGTTGCATTTATGCTGGATGATGAGCCTGTGGCTCCCTTGCAGCCTGCAGGGAAGTAGGGTGGATGAGGGAACGTTTCTGCCTCCTGAGCTGTTTATTCTCAGTGGTGTTGGGTTTCCCTACCTTACATTTCAATGTTGGTGCCTACATGCCTTCTTTCCTCCTGACCTCAGCAGGCCAGCTGCTGCCCTAGGCAGGTGGAACAGGAGGCTCTTCTCTTTAAGTGCTGACATCTCCCAGAGTGGATAAACATCTTTCTTTGTTGCAGCTCTTCTTGCTTCAGACTTCTTTTATTTTTTCCCTAAAACACCTCGATTCATCAGTGGAAAATTGGCTCTTGGGGTCCTTCTTAGTTTGGCAGATGGGAGTATACTCTCCCTCTTCCTTCTCGGGCTCCTGCCCTGTTGTTATTGTTTGCCTGTGTTGGATGTTCCTCTCTTCCTCCCAGGATGGAAAAATGTTGGCACTGGTCATTGCTATGTGCTGCAGTTGCTGTTCCAGCTGGTTCTGCACCTGTTCCCTGTCCATCAGACTCTGTCTCAGCCTTCTGCTAATCCTGGGCTTTCTAACCCTGCAGAGTTTCAGACTGAATCTACCAGGGCCTAGCCCTGCAATCAACATTTTGTGCATCAGCTGAGAGGTGACCTCTCAGCTGCTGGAAACTACTAGTAGAAAACGTGTCCTTGGAGCACCCATTACACAACAAGACCTGATCCACCTTCTGCCCCAAAACCCCTGCTATTTTGTAAGAAACCTTTTCACAGGTCTCCCAGGATGGCCTTGCTGAGTTAGCTGGGTTTATCCTGTTACCCTTGTTCCCGTTTTCCCTAGCAAGTTCACAGAAGCAGCAGTTCCTCAAGGCTCATCTGGGCCAGGTGCCAGGCAGGCTGGAGTAGCAGGAGCATGCTCAGCTCTCCATGCACCTCCCATCTTCTTCACTAATCTATTTCATCAGGAGTGGGACAATGGGTTAGACCAGCTAAGGAGGTGGTTGAGGGGGGTGTTACGAAGCAACCTTCTGTCTGTGATCCAGCTGTAGTCATTTCTGAAAATGACTGCTCTCCTCTGGTCCAATTAGACCACCAAACCCAGCCTCTAAAGTGTTTCCCACCGCCCAACTTCATGTAAGTCAGCTAACTGAGCTGGGAAACTAGTCCTCCTAGGATCCTAAGCTCAGTGGGAAGAAAGACTCTTTGATAAGGCAGTTCACATCTTCCACACCTTGCTTGGTGCTCTGTGACATCTTCTTCAGAAGCTTTTCTCTGCTGAGTACAGAGAGAGCCTTACATTCAGCAATGAAAGCAGGTAGTAGGAGCCTTTAATGTTCACTTTGTCTTTCATGTTCAGGCTATAAAATCCCCCATGTTCTTATTTCTTACTCTTCTATTAAAGAACTAATGTATTAACCAGTTGGGTTCCCATCTTCAGCTGTGTTTTCCCAGTCCATTCCTCAGGGAGGCCTTTGCTTTGGCTTCAGAGGATTTTAGACCAGTCCTGTATTAAATGCATTCTTCTAGACTCATACTGAGAATTTCTCTCTGAGAGGTGACCTTACATTTCACATGCAGGTTAGTCTGGTGGATTATCTGGCTTTGCTGTGAAAAGCTCAGAGGATTGTTCTAACCTGAGAACCTCTGACAATTGCTGCTTTTCACAGCTGGATGGCTGAAAAGCAGGATCCTCTAAATCTGATTAAGTGAGATGCCTTCAAACAATTAGAAGTCTTGCTCTGTTTTCTTTGTTGGCTAAGCTCCCAGCATTAGAAACCAGAAGGTGGTAATTGCAGCCCTGGTCCCTTCTGAAGGACTCACTGATTTGTCAGGCTGCTGCTGGAGGTGCCCTGAGTTGTCCTCCCTGTCCTCCAGCTTTTTCTCTAGGGGGAAGGGCTCTCTTTTAGGTTCTGCATCATATCTGCTAGCCCTGTGCAGATGCTTGGGAGACCTTAATGTCACTTTTGTGTCTGGAGCATCTGCCTGTGAGGAAAGGCTGGGAGAGCTGGGGCTGTTCAGCTGAGTGAGAAGGAGGCTGAGGGGGGATCTCATCAGTGCTGATCAATATCTCCAGGGGGTGTCAGGAGGATGGGGCCAGACTCTTCCCAGGGGTGTCCTGGGACAGGACAAGGGCAATGGGCACAAACTGGAGCACAGGAGGTTGAACCTGAAGATGAGAAAATCCTTCTTTACTCTGAGGGTAACAGAGCCCTGGAACAAGCTGCCCAGGGAGGTTGTGGAGTCTCCATCCCTGGAGACATTCCAAACCCACCTGGACATGTTCCTGTGGGATCTGCCCTAGGGGATCCTGCTCTAGCATGGAGGTTGGACTAGATGATCTCCAGAGGTGCCTTCCCATCTCCCCTCCCCCATTCTATGATCCTGTAATTCAGTGTCTGTAGACCTGTGTGGGTAGTACCACTGATCTCTGTTGGCCTTGATGACATCTTAAACACCCTGCTGTCAGGTAGACAAATAAATGTGGGCATCTTAATTGAGATCTGTGAGTTGATTTTGTGGTAATCCTGTGTCTCATAATCAGCCCCATAACCAGTAACTCTGTAGCCACACCTTCCAGTAGCTGGATATAGACAAGATTGTCTGAAGCACATGGAGTTATCTTCTGTAACTTCACAAGTGGGAACCTGTGGCATAAAGGTATGTGCCTTCCTGTTTTAGTGAAGGCTAAAGTCCTTTTTTAGCCATTTTGTCTGTCTGTGGACAGTGGAAGCTTAGAAGTTTCCACATCTGCAGTAATTGTTGCCTTTATCTGTAGGTAAAGGCACATGTTTAACCATCTGTTTAAAGGCAGATGGAGAAAGTCCAATTAAATATGTTCCTTGGACACGTGTGGGCCTCCCAGTCTTTGTATTTTCTGTCTTGCAAACAAAAATTCAGGGTCAGAGCTTGTGTTATGTGTTCCCATCTGACCTTCAACCAAGCTGCTCCTGATTTTTCTCTTAGAAAGTGCATAAATGCAGAAGTGCAGGGGCACAGTAGTTGTGCAGTGGACACTTGGATCACGTGGTCTGATGTGCTGGAGAATCTTCAAGGAGCTCGTAAGAGCTGGCACATCTGCTCCTGGGGAAGGACACTGGCTTTGGTCCTGGGAGCTGTGCAGCTGCCATGTAATGTACCCAGGCTCCTCAGCCCTGCTCTGTGCTGGCAGCCTTCTGGGGCATCTCTGCAGGAGATCTGCCATCTGCCCAGGGCCACGTGCTTCATGTTGCTGTGCTGCAGCTTCCCTTGGGATGAAGTTGCTACCTGAAGATTAGTTGCCTGGTGGGAAGGCTGCTGCTTACCTGCTTCTGTACACAGGACAAGGTCATCCGTGGGAAGCACTAGAGAGAATCCCAGACTGGTTTGGAAGGGACCTCCAAGATCATCTAGTTCCAACCCCCCTGCATGGGCGCCTCCTGCTAGACCAGGTTGTTCAGAGAGAGAGTGAAGCTGTTGCTTTTACCAGTCTGAATGTTGCTTTATTAAATCTTGCTGGATTTATACGATTGTTGATGGAGCTGATGTCTCCACAGACTGTTTTGGTAATAAATTTCAGTCTTTTAGCAGATCTGTGGCCTCACCTGCAGACTGACAAGCCCTCACCTCCTTGCTTGTAACAGTGTGCCTCATGTTAACCCTCTTAGCAACATCCTGCTGGTGGACTCCTGTGTTGAAAATCATCTGAGTACCTTGACAGGGGAACAGGAGAACATGCACCAGCTACAGAAGACCCACCCCCAGCCCACTGCAGAGACTCCTTTTACTTGAAAATACATTGTGAGGTTGTTTTTGTGTAGTGCGGTGTGATGGATGGCTGCTTTGGCCCTGTTGGGTGTTGTGTTGTCTAACAGCTTCCATGGTGTGTTCTCCTGGGTTTTTCCACAGCCCTTCAAAATAAAACGTGATCATTTATTTCCTTGACGCATCTGAGAGCTCCCTTGGGCTTTTCACTTCCATCCCAGGCATTCCTGCTTTGAAGATTCTTGGAGGAGAGTGTTTTAGAGGCTTTGTTATGCTACGTTCTTATTCCTGAAACAACATTCAGCTGTAGGATGTGTTTTGTTTGCTGGGTATATTTATTTGCTAGTCCGTGCCATGTTTTTGTCTGAGGGTTAGTGGTTAGAAAGTGTTCAGTGTCCTCTGGCAAACCATCCAGGTGCCTTTGCTTGGTTCCAGCCTTGCATTTCATAGCTCTGATTGACATATGGTGTTCCTAAACTGTTGCTGAATGAGGGAAGTAACCTGCTCCTGATTTGAAGGAATTAAAGGCTGCCCCCTCCCTGGAAGTGTTCCAGGCCAGGTTGGATGGGACTTGGAGCAACCTGGTTTGTTGGGAGGTGTCCCTGCCCATGCAGGGGGTTGGATCTAGATGATCTTGAAGGTCCATTCCAACCCAACCCATTCTATGACTAAGTAATTCCTTAGTAGGACTAAATAATGCAGTGCCTCAGTAGTCTTTACAGTTTGATGTCTCCCTTTCTTAAATCCTGATGAAGAAAGAGAGGGAATTTGGATCATCTTCATAGCAGGCTAAGCATGCTGATGTGTGACAGTCAGGGTCTGGAGCAGGCACAGGAACTGTGCAAGGTGCAAACATGTCTCAGTAACTCTTGCTGCTTGTGCTGACAGTCTCCCAGAGTCTACTAGCTGAATCTTGCCTGGATGTGTGAGGTTGCCTCAAGGGTGGCCTCAAGAGTGGGTCTTAGGTCTCCTGCAGAGAGAATTTATCTTCACTGCTGTTCTCCGTGTCCTGTCTCCCCCTTCCTCTCCTGCCAAGCCAGATGCGGTCACGGGGCACCAACAGCTTCTTGGTCAATGACACTGAAATGTTCTCAAACCAGTCTAGAAAGAGGCTCTCCAATGTATGACCCTCCCTATTTCAGTTCTACTTGAGGCTCTTGTGGTACCAGCAGGTGGGCTGCCTTGGCCACAGTCCTGAATCCCATGTGGGATCCCCATCTTTGGGATGGGGACAGTGGCTGATAATGGCCCGAGCATTGGTTCACTCCAGTGTCCCTCACCTCTAGGTCTTACATCCCTTGAGGAGTGGAAATCCTACAGCAATCTGGAAATCCTACTTCCAGCCTCACAAGCCTTCTTTCCATGCCACGTACATCCCACAAAAATGGATCTGTTGGATTTTGGATTAATGCTGGGGAGTGACTGAGTAGCAGTTGGGGCAACAGAGGTGTTGAAAACTTTCAGACACCTTTTCCTGTGCACCCACACAAGGAGGATTTGCCTCCTAACACCCTTCTCTCCATTCCTCTTTGGAGGCACTCCTCTCTGACAAGACTGCCTAAGTGAGCACCACCATGGCAAATGAGACCAGGAAATGCTCTGCATTTTCAAACAAACTATCTCCAGGATTCCCTGAAGCTTTTCAGTCTCTTAGGAACAAAAGCATGTTAATGATCTTTCCCAAAATGGAAGGCAACTTGAGATTAAAAGGGAGGCTATTTCTGTTATGTAGATGATAAGAAGTCAGTAATAGAAAAGAGATCTGGTTTGAGTCTTCTTCCCTGTGGCCTGCAAGCTCTGCTAGGATGTATTTCCAATAAATCAGACTAAATACATGCCAGGCATTGCCAGGTTTTCTCTTGGACACAGTCTTAGTCTTTGTCTCCTCCTGTTTGTCACCCAGGGAATCCAAACATTCCGAAACCTCGCCGGATCCTGCGGTCCTCCTGGGGCAGCAATCCCAACTTTCGTGGATCCTACTCTTACACCCAAGTTGGATCTAGTGGGGCTGATGTAGAGAAGCTTGCTAAGCCACTGCCTTATGCTGAAAGCTCCAAAACTGCTGTAAGTATGACCCAGATTGGTTCTGTGTCAAAAAGGCTAACATGATGCTGGGCAGTGGGTTTTCTGGAGGGAGGCTGAAGGAAACAGTCTCTGGTTGGGCCTCTAATAGTGTATTTTCCAGTTTTTTTATTCCTTCCTTGTCTGGACAAATGATGTGTGTAGGATTTGACCTCTTCAGTGTGTCAGAGGTGCATGATAAAAGATCTTTCTGTGTTGGCAGTAGGGGATGAGGGAGGCCCCCTCCTTGGCTGAGGGACTCAAGCATTGGCAGAGGACAACAGATGTGCTCCTCAGACACTGGCTTTGCTTTCTAAATATAGCAAGGAGAGCAAGAGCACACGTGGAGATAATTACCCCAGCTCAGCAACATATTAAGCCAAACTCACTCCATCATTCTGGGTTGTGTGTCCAAATCCAAAGACAATGGTTGATGAATATGCAGCCTTCAAGTATCTGCTCAGTCCATCTCCTCTATCCAGAGCCTGAACCCATCATGTAATTTTGTGCAGCACAGAAATCTGTTTAAAAATAATCTTTCTCAGTAGTTCCCAGAGAAGAGAGGTAGGTGAAATTCCTGCTTCAGACCTGGGTTGGCAGGAGTTTAGCAAGCACCTAATTACTGATGTAAGAGGTAAGACACTGTGTCACTGTGGGTTTTGAAACACGACTATTTTTCCTTCTGAAATTGTGTCCAGAAGAAGAAATATTTAATGTACAAAAGGCTGAAGTATAATTCAGGGGATTAAGGAGAGAAGTTAAAAGAGAAAGAGGTGCTGAGTGACTCGTGCAGATTTGTTTGAGGTCGCTGGAGGTCATATCTGGCTCTGTGATGGTGCATCTGCCCTGCAAACAGCTCCTTGTGGGCATGACAGTGAGAATGAGCTTGGCCTTGGTAGACATGGAATCACAGAGTAGTTAAGGCTCCTCTAGACCAGCCCCCCTGCAGTGAGCAGGGACATCTTCAGCTAGATCAGGTAGCTCAGAGCCCCATCCAACATGACCTGGAGTGTTTCCTGGGATGGGGCTTGGAGCAACCTGGTCTAGTGGGAGGTGTTCTTGCCTATGCAGGGGGGTTGGAACTAGATGGTCTTGAAGGTCTTTTCCAACCCCAACCAGTCTGGGATTCTGTGGGGCATCTACCACCTCTCTGGGCAGCAGAGTTTCACCACCCTCCTTGTAAAATGTTTCTATCTAATGTCTAGTCTCAATCACTGAATGTGTGGGGTTGGAAGGGACCTTTAAAAGTCATCTAGTCCAGTCCCCCCTGCAGTGAGCAGGGACCTTTTTGACTAGATCAGGTTGCTCAGAGCCTCATCAAGCCTGACCTTGAATGTCTCCAGGGATGGGGCCTCCACCACCTCTCTGGGCAGCCTGTTCCAGTGCTTCACCACCCTCAGTGGAAAGAACTTCTTCCTAATATCCAGTCTCAATCTACCCTGCTCTAGTTTAAAGCCATCTACCCCTGTTTAAACATCACCCCTTGTCCTATCACAACAGGCCTCCTGGAACATGTGTTGTGCACCACATCAGGTTTTTCAAGAACCAGGACCCTCAAAACACTGCTGCCATCACTGGGGATGTGGGAGGGCACAGAGAGTTTTGTCTCCTTTTATCCTCACTCCTGCTCTCCTGTGAGCACAGCTGAGCTTCTTCTCTTCTCTTCTTCTCCTCTCCAGCCAATGCAGGTGATGTTTTCAGGGGAGGCCACTCACAGGAAGTATTATTCCACGACCCATGGTGCTGTGCTTTCTGGGCAGAGAGAAGCTGCTCACCTCATTGAGATGTACCAGGACCTTCTGCAGTGCCAGACCTGAAAAGCCCCGTGTTTGCAACCACCACCCACTCCCAAATCCTTGTACAGGTGTGTGGAGGGGTTCTTTTTTAATTTCAGTTCACAGTAGAACAGCCTTTATCTTTTCTATTTAAAAAAAAAAAAAAGCCCTAACTGTTTAAAAAAGTTAGTCATCACTAGCTTTGTTTCTGTGTGCTGGATTGTTAACAAGGAAGGGTGCTCCTTTTGTCTGGTAAACTGTCTCTTAGTCATTTTAATTTTAACTTCACTTTTGGTGCCTATCATTTAATATCTTTTTTTCCCCTTTCTGTATTGTAAGTGCCTTCTATACTAAAATAAATGTTGTAATAAAAAGAGTGGGTGCTTTGGTACTTCCTGGACACTTCACTCAATAACTTGCATCTCTGTTATTCAGTTTTTATTCAGGGTTTTTTCTGCCTTCCTACAAGGTTTGGAGTAGGAGGATCTTGAGATAGATTTGGATGCTCAATGGACTGGTTGGTATTAGCTGGTTTGTTCAAAGAGTTGCACCTCAGAGACACAGTCATGGTACAGATCAGCACAGAAATCACTCTGCATCACTGCATATATGACTCCCTTTGTCACCTGTCTGTGCAGAACTTTGTGCTTCAGGAAACCTGCCTACAGTTTGGTGGGGGAATTTGTCTTCCCTCTGGGTTCACTCAACTAGTCTGTGAGAAGTTATCAAAGGAATTCACAGAATCACAGAATTGTTTGGGTTGGGAAAGACCCTTAAGATCCTTGAGTCCAGCCATAACCCAACTCTACCAACCATTAACTCAACTCTGCTGAGTCTAGGGCTTAAACCGTGTTGCTCATCTATACATCTCTTAAACACCTCCAGGGATGGAGACTCAAACACCTCCCTGGGCAGCCTGTTCCAGTGCTTAAGTACCCTTTCTGTGAAGGCTTAACTACCCTCTCCAGTGCTGCAAAGCAGAAAGACAGCCAGTCTTGACAAAAGCAGCATTGGAGACTGTGTCCACATTTGGCCTGGAGTAATATCTTTGTTTGGAAGGGAGTGCCCCAACAATTCCCACTTTTCAAAAACTGATTTGGTTAACAAAATGGTTTTGATGTGTGCAAATTTGGCTTCTCTCTAGGAAAACTAAACCAGGAGAAATCTCCAGGAGATTTCCAGGTGTGGTGCAGCCTTGAAAGGCAACATCAGAGTCTAAACTATCACTTGTCCTTCAAAAATTCTTGAACCACATTGTGGAAGGAGGTGTTTTGTGCCTGTGCACCAGGCTAAAGTGCAAAGTAAAGTAAAGCCCCTAGACTCCCTTGGTGGTGTAGATGCAGCTGGAGTGTCCTCTACAGCTGTAACTGGGGCAACTAGTCCAAGTGGAAGAAACATGCAGACTTCTGTGGGAGTGTGGCCAAGGAGAATGGTGAGAAGAAACATTCCTGAGCTACCTCTGGAGGTGAAACTCCCATCTTCTGTTGGACAGCAGTACCCAAAACAGGTGAGGTTTTCACCCCCCAGAAAAGAAGGTCCAGAAGTCTGAATGACAACATTGCTGTAGAAGTTTTCACGGGGAGGTCAAGGTCATTCCCACTAGTAAGGAATTTTGCAGGAATCTAAAGGCTTGGCTCAGTCCTATTACATCTGGATTAAAAAGATCTTTTCCATGGAGCCTACTTGTAGCACCTGACACAGGCTTCAATTAAAACTTCTTAAATGCAGTTATCCCAGATTTAGGCAAGCTGGGCAGCCCTGGGTTATCTCTGAAGAGCTGAGACCTTAGGATACAGAGGGAAATCTGAATTTTCCCTATGGGAATGCTGCATCTCACATGAAAATGATTTTTACTTTGAGAGGAGCTGGCACCCCAGAGCCTCTGATCCACACCCAGTGTCCCTTCCTTTATGTTCAGATTGTGCCCAGTTGTCTATAAAAGTACTTAGTTTATCAACAAGATGAATTCTCACATTTAACTATTTCTGCAATAAAGGAAAAAAGCTGGGAAACACTGTTTTATGGGGCCACCAGACCATCCAGGCTTTGAAGGCTGATCCTTCCTTCCTTCCTTCCTTCCTTCCTTCCTTCCTTCCTTCCTTCCTTCCTTCCTTCCTTCCTTCCTTCCTTCCTTCCTTCCTTCCTTCCTTCCTTCCTTCCTTCCTTCCTTCCTTCCTTCCTTCCTTCCTTCCTTCCTTCCTTCCTTCCTTCCTTCCTTCCTTCCTTCCTTCCTTCCTTCCTTCCTTCCTTCCTTCCTTCCTTCCTTCCTTCCTTCCTTCCTTCCTTCCTTCCTTCCTTCCCCCTCTTCCCCCTCTTCCCCCTCTTCCCCCTCTTCCCCCTCTTCCCCCTCTTCCCCCTCTTCCCCCTCTTCCCCCTCTTCCCCCTCTTCCCCCTCTTCCCCCTCTTCCCCCTCTTCCCCCTCTTCCCCCTCTTCCCCCTCTTCCCCCGAAACATTTTCCTTTCCACGTTTTGGACAGAGAGGCCAACTCTGCTGAACCATGAGAAGACTGAAGAGCAGTGCCAAGGGGAAGGAATGCCTGGCAAGGTTTGTTGAGGAGCCTGCCAGCTCTTCCTCCTGTGATCTGGAGAGCACCTCTTCATCTGAAGAGCACCTCTGGCAGTGCCACCACGTGCAGTGCCTGAGTAGAACCACTTGAAAATTCATTATAATCTGTTTGGAGAAGTGGCTACAAATGACATTGATGAAAACCAGGAAATTAGCAAGAAAAAAATCTTTGAAAAGGAGGTGAATGAGCAAAGTTAATGCAACAAACCTGGCCTCACGTTTACCACTTAAACCTTTGGGAAGGCATCCAAGATCAAACTTACCTTCTGGGTGGAGGGATAAACTGGTTCCCAGTGGAGCCTTAAGGTGATAATCTAGAGTGGTCTGCATGGAAATAAACAGTTCTGGTTACAAGGTCAGAATTAGGTCACAGAAATGGTGTTTGTATGGAAGAATCTCTCAGAACTGGGGGTTTCCCAGTCTGCTGAGGTTTTCCCAGTGTAATCTGGGCTAAAAAGGTCTGGTTCCTGCTGTTTTCCAGCTGCCCCTCAGCTCAGTGAGAGGATTCTCCACTGACCCAAATAGGCTTCCTGAAAAGAAACTTGTTTATTTTTAGAATGGGTTCTAGTTTTAGTCGCTGACATGTGTGTGTGTTTGTATTCATGGTTTGTTTTCCTCAGAGAGCTCTCTGGTTGTGTGGGCAAGTTTTTGCTGGGACATCTGTTTCTTGGAGAAACCATAAGCCTGATGGCAGCCACGTCAGCTTCCAGCCTGGCCTGAAGAGGAGTTGGGTGCAGAGGCAGGAAACATGGAGGTTTCACACATCATCAGGGCTTGGAATCCCCTGAACTGTGTGGGTGGAAAGAAAAGGCTTTGGGGAACTCCTGCTGGCTTGGAGCTCCTCTACCCAGTTGAGCAGCTCCCAGTTCCCCTGCAGCAAATGCAGACTGTGGATGGATGTGTGTCTTCTGCACCCTCAGGCAGGGCCATTGGGAGCCATGGGGCATCCAGGCCAACAGCTCCCTTCTGAGAGGGCCACAAAGTCCTTTGGTGTCACCAAGGCTGACACTTGGACCCTCAGAGGACACTTCCTTTCTAGGAGGCTTTGTAGCTCAGCTTTTTGCTTTTGGGCTCTACCTGCAGGCAAATTGTTGTCCTCACTGCAGGGGTAGGTGTTTAACCCCAGGAATGTTTGCCTCTGCTCTTCCCCTGGATGAACAGCTTCCATGAGGACTTGTGTACAATCTGCTCCCTTCTTAACGAGTCCATTTGCTGACATAATTCCATGTCCTCCAGCTTAGCAGGAGCACTCTTCCCCCAGTCCAAGCAGCCCCTGAGCTGTGCAGATGTGTGTCAGTAGGCACAGATGTCAGGAACCAGCCAGGTTTTGGCTTGACCTTGGGAAAGGTGCCTTCTGGAACCAGAAAAAAAACACATATATTTTTTTTTCTTTTGAGGTAAAAATCCTGTTCTATTTTAAGGTCAGAGGAACAAAATGTAGACATCAGCCTAGTTTAAAAATGTCTAAACGGGGTTTATCCAAAAAGAAAGACCTTTTCAGGATGAAGAAGACACGTGTTTAGCTGTTGCCTGATCTGTCTCCATTGGGTTGACCCATCTGGCTGCTGGCCAAGGGCTCATGCAAGGAGTGAAGAACGTGTCTGCGTTGGCATCTGCTGCCCCAGGTGGAGTCTGGGTCCTCCTTTTGTACTTTTCTACCAAGCATCTGTGGTGGGAGTCACCTTGCTCCACTACAGCTGTTTAGAAGTGGGGTGTCCTGTTGACAAATGGTCCTGCTAGAGACAATAAAGAGAGGGAGAGGGACAGAGAGAGAGGAAACCTTCTCTGGAAGGTGAGTCAGTGCATCCCAAGCTTGAAGTCTGGAGAGGAGGCACCATCTCTGACTGACTCTCTCCAGCCTCAGCTGAGATGTGCTGAATCTCTGCTGTGCTGGAAAGTTGGGAAGGACTGCAATATGTTGGCTTTGTGATGGTTTCCTCCCATTTTCTCTCAGAAGCAAATCCATCTTCATGATGTTGCTGAGTTGAGAGGGTTGTGCTGTGGGAAGTGAGGGTGTGAGGGAGGTGACACCCTGGCCCAGGTTGCCCAGAGAAGCTGTGGCTGCCCCATCCCTGGCAGTGTTGAAGGGCAGGTTGGATGGGGCTTGGAGCAGCCTGGGCTGGTGGGAGGTGTCCCTGCCCATGCAGGGGGGTGGGAACTAGAGGATCTTGAAGGTCCCTTTCAACCCAAACCATTCAGCGTGCTTGAGTTGGAGAGAACAAAAGACAAATAATCTGTCCAGCTTCAATCTCTCAGCTTTTGCCAGAGCTTAACCTCAGGATCCAGAGCTGATGATTAAGGATCAAGGATGATTAACCAGAGTTGATTTCCCAGCAGCCAGATCTATTGCAAAGTGGAAACAGAAGAGAAGCTCCTTTGGGCACAGGAGGCTATGACCCAGAAAGAGCCAAGGAGGTGCTTTCTTCTGCCTGATCTTTGGACTCGGTAGCAAGAAAGGCTTTGAAGAGGAGGTTGTTTCAAAAGTTGGAGAGCTTGGATCTTCTTTTACACCAGGAGGGTGGTGGTATTGTGGGCCAGGTCCTGGCTTTTTGGTTTGACATCCCTCCTTGCAAAAATCACTACTGATCTGCAGTGAGCAGGAAACCCTTTGTCACCATGTGGGTAAAGCCCGAGCTGGTGGCACTAAGTGGACACTGTAGTTGTCCGTGCTGCCATGCACAGAGGGGACCATCTGGACTGCATCTCACCAACATGTTTAAAGCTGCCAACTTTGATTTTCTGGCACAGGGCTGTGGATGTTCACAGTGTGTTGCCTTTTCCTTAGGGAAAGGACCCGTGCTGGTCTCCCAGCTGGGCAAGTGGGTACAAGCCAGGCTGTACCAGGAGATGCTGATGGTACAAGTATGCAAAGGGTGGGGTTTGGTGCCCAGGATTTTTCCCTGGTGCTGATTTATTTGCTGCAACAAACACAGATGCAAAGTGGAAAAAGAGACTGGGACCCTCAGGAGACACCAAAACACAGCAGGAATTAAGGAAGGGGACAGGAAGGAATAGCACCAGGTTGGGATGTACCTCTGGGTCTGACCATCCCTTGGTTTCTGCATATTCCTCCAATTTTGCTGCTGCTGAGGACTCACTGCAGCCTTCATCTCCTCTTTCTCAGCCCCAACATTCCCTCTTCCAGAGTCTTTTTCCTACACAGAGAGGCAAAGTTGGAAAAAAAAATAGAGTGATCCCTCAGGACTGGTCAGCCCAAAGTTCAGCCCATTAATGTTGTGGACTTTGGCTCATCTGCAGTGACTAACACTCCTGAGCACATCAAACCAGCTTCCCCATTGCCTTGGTGCTGTGGGGTGAAGTGAAGAAGCTCCAGGTGTCCAAACCAGGCTTAGCAGCCACCTTGGAGTCAGGAATGAATGGCAGGAAGATGGATTCACAGCAGAACAAGAGGGCTCACAGGGAGTGGATGCTGAAATTGCAGATAATGAAGAGATGAAGAAAGTGGGTCCCAGCTCTGCACTCGGTGAGGTTGGGTATTTTCTCCTCCTTGGATGTCCCTGGGGTGAGACCACTGGCTTATCCTTGGCATGGGGTCCTTCTGCAAACCAAACACAAAGCAGGAAAGATGATCCTAACAGGGAACATAGTGGTAGGACAAGGGGTGATGGTGTTAAACCCAAAGAGGGGGGAGATTTAGGCTAGAAATAAAGAAGACTTGTTTACACTGAGGGTGGTGAGACCCTGGCCCAGGTTGCCCAGAGAGGTGGGAGATGCCCCATCCCTGGAAACATCCCAGGTCAGGTTGTACGGGGCTCTGAGCAACCTGGTCTAGTGGAAGATGTCCCTGCTCACTGCAGGGGGGTTGGACTGGATGAGCTTTACAGGTCCCTTCCCACCCAAACCAACCTGTGATTCTGTGATTCTATGATTTTATGCTGCCACCTTGTGGCATCAAATTCTTGTCTAGGAATAGGAGCAGTCCGTGCGCTGAGGACTGGGCTGTGTGTGCACACCCAGAGACATCTGAGGGAAGGAGAAGAGGTGGGAGCCTGGAGGGGTGAGCACAGACACGGCCCAGGGAGCAGGTCCTTAGTCCTTAGTTGGTGAGTTTTTGTTTCCCGTCGATGGAGGTTGAAGAGCTTCAGAACCCGAGATGCCCCGGGTTGTCTGAGACGTTCCTGAAGGCCTGGCAGGAGCTGTGGGAGGTAGATGGAAGAAGCTGGATGATCTTCCCAGCTTTTAAAACCCCTGTGTGTGTGCATGTGTGAGGTTTTGGCCACACTGCAGGCTCCCTGGGAGCCCTAGTCCCAATTACTCAGTGTCTTGTAGAAATAACAGGAATTAAGCAGGTCCTACATGAGGGTCTAGCAGTGTTGTGCTGGACATGGAGGATTTCCAGGTGTTGCAGGGACATGTGAGAGCTCAGCACCTTCCAGGATCTCCATCTCTCTTCCCACTTTCTTTCCCCACTATAGTCTTTTCCTGGCCTACTGGGTTGGTCACACATGGTCATGGGTCGATGACCATGTGGACTGGCCTCACTTCTCGTGGTGACATCTCATTGGAGGGACACACCACGAGGGATGAGCATGATGGCACGAAACTGGTCCAAGCAAAGGACTTGGATCCCAGCAATCTCAATGTTGTCCATTCCAAAAAAAGAGAGAAGAAATAAAAAGTCCTTCATGAACATCTGGGAGAGGTTTCCTAACCCTGGTTCACCTGGTGGCAGGGTGGTCTCCTTGGGGGATCTGTCAGATGAGTGAGGCAGGTGTGAGAGCAGCAGCAAAATGAGCAGAGATGTTCAGAGGAGAAGGAACAGTGTGGCTTTTCCCACAGGCAGTGTGGCCCCAGCCAGGGTGGCTGCCAGAGGACAATTTGCAAAGGATTTGGCAAATGAGCATTTCCTAATGGAAAGGCAACAGCTCAGGCCGTGATCTGGGGGCTGGGGGAGCTGAGTTCTAAGGGGAGAGATGGAAAATAATATCAATCAATTAAATACGTTGTGTTTGGCTGGGCAGGAGGTGAGGGCTGAGCTGGTGGGATGCCAGGAATGTGAGAGGGTTTGGAGGAGGCTCAAGGGAGGGTCTGTGGTCATCATGGGTGCAGGGGATGACAGCAAAGCAAGGAGAGAGGACACGAGAAGGTGTCTTGTGCCGACGTCTGCAGTTGTGCTGTGCCAAGACTCACCAGCTGAGGGCCTTCCATCTCCAGGAGACACAAGGACATCCGCGCAAACCTCCTTCCTGGCCCTGCTCGCTGCCTGTAGAACAGGGCTGGGACCCCCAAATCCACCTGCTCACAGGTAAGCACGCTTCAGAGTCCAAACTGTTGCTTTGTCCCTGCCCCAGGGGTGTTCAGACCATCTTGATAACACCTGGACGTGCTTGTGCTCATAATTTCCCCCAGAAATCATTTCTTATTCCTCTCTCTGTTCACCAGCTGAAGGGGTTGATTTTTTTTTTTCTAACCTCCTTTTGTGCTGACAAGCATGATGCTCCTGAGTGGTAGGAATGGAAGAGTCTTCCACCTGCCAGGAGCTGTGCTCCTGTCCCATCTGGAGCATACCTGCCTGCTTCTTTCTCACCTGAGGGTAGGTGAACCTCCAGCAGCCACACAGGGACATCTGCCAGTGGAGTTAGTGACCTTGTGCTACCTTGCTGGTGTTTCTGGACACTGCAGTGCTGAGGGGGAGGACAGCAGCTGACCCTGACAACTGCCAGGTAGGACCATGCAAGGGGCATTTTGGTCTCATGGCAGAGACATGGCTCTGCTGGTTCTTGGTTCAATTTGCTGCCACAAAAAAAAGGGCCTTGAGCAAGGACTTTGTTTTGGTCCTTCTTTATGGCTGGTTTGCACCCGTGTGTTGGGTGCTGCCTCTCAGGGCTGAGCAGGAGAATCCATCTCCTCATGGGATCTCTGCTCCTGGATCACATCCTGCTCTCAGTGCAGGGCTGTGGCCCAGGAGGGAGTTCCTTAGCATGGCAGGGAATTTCTAGTGCTGTGCCTCTGAGATGGTCTGTGGACCCTTCAAGAAACCCTTGGTTTGAACTGGACCTGTTGTCAAAGGAGTAGACCCAGAACCCTGCTTAGGATGTCTGTTTTGGGGTGGTCAAACTGGGCCTGTCAGAGAAGTTCCCCACTGCATACTTTGCTCCCTGGTGCCATTTCTCCTGAGGACCCTCCAGCCTAGGGAGGGGAGGAGTTGCAGCCTATGGGAGATGTAGATGAGGTTGTGTCTTTTAGAAACGTCCCTGTCTGCCCCTGGCACGTGACTGCCACTGTCACAAGCTGGGCACATGCTGGTCCCTGTGCATGGGGCTGGTTGCACCCCATCCTGCTCTTTCATCACACATCGTGTCTCTGTCAGACCCTGATGCCTTCCTTCTCTGCCCAGGCTTGAGGACAAGGACCTGGAAAGGTTCAGCTCTGTTTCATTTTGAAAAGAAACCTACCACTGCCCCCTTTTTGTCTCATTTCACCTGAAAAACTCCACAGCTCCTCTGCTGAAGGGGGGTTTGTCCATCATCTTCATTCCTGGGAGGGCTGTGGGACTCATCTGTCCACAAACAGGAACATCTGGAGCTCTGTTTCACCCTCCCAAGCAGAACACCCCTCAGGGAACTTAAAAATGCTTCCCCCCCCCCCAACACACAAACCCAGGTTTGGTGTCTTAATAATTTTCATTGCACTTTCAAATCAAGCACCAATTTAATTGCCATGTAGCAGCTCCCTGATGGGAAGGGCTGGGTGATTTTCCACGGTCACTTCATGATGCTGAGCCCAGGGAAACGTTTCTGCTCTGACTTCTAATCAGCAAAAGAACTTTCCCATTCCAAAGAAAGGGAATATCTGAGCTGCCTGCTGGCACAATCAGCTGTAAATGGGCCAGGCTTTCAGCACAATCAGGGTGGAGGAACCACAGCTTTTTACCTTTTCAGAGAAGGATTAATTTTAGACCAACCACCTCTGCTGCCTCTGAATCATGTCTGGAGAGGATGCAGTGGGTGTGCTGTGTGTGTGTGCCCCTCTTAGAAAGCGGGGGCTGTTCTGGTAAAGCCATCTCCTGTCCTGCATCCCATAAGACCATGTTTTCAGATGGAAAAGCTGCATTTGAAATGCTGCACAAAGCCTCACTTCATGGGAAGATGTGCTGGGGTGTCCCCAGTGCCAGATAACTTGTCCTCTCAGGTGACCTGCACACAAATGAGAAGCAGGGAGGGAAGGGAGGGAGATGGAATAGATACCATCAACCCCCCTGCAGTGAACAGGGACATCTTCAGCTAGATCAAGTTGCTCAGAGCTCTGTCCAACCTGACCTGGGATGTTTCCAGGGATGGGGCATCTCCCACCTCTCTGGGCAACGTGGGCCAGTGTCTCACCACCCTCAGTGTAAACTGTTTCTTCCTTATATCTAATCAGAATCTCTCCTTCAGTGGTTTGAAACCATCAGCCCTTGTCCTGTAGCAACAGACTCTGCTGAAAAGTCTGCCTGGTCCATCTGGAGAGAGGAGAAACTCTGACCAGGGTCACAGGAGAAAAGAGAGGTGAAGTCAAATGCCCAGCATTAGGTGGAAAACCTCTGGGAGAAGATCTTCCAAAAAGTGCATTTTTGGAGAGTGAGTGGGTTTTGGGAGGTGTTCAGCAGCTCCCTCCTCCGAAGGCTGCTCTCTGCTCAGTGCTGAACTGCTCCTGTGTTGTGGACACTGCCAGGGATGTTCTCCTAGGGCAACAGGAGGTGGCTGGCAATGGGGAAGTTCTCAGGTCCTGATAGCTTTAAATAATAATAATAATAATAATAATAATAATAATAATAATAATAATAATAATAATAATAATAATAATAATAATAATCTGGAGCCTCATTCCAAGCCTATGATAAGGAAATAGGGGATGACTCCAGAAATACTGGGGGCAGCTGGTTGTCAATGACACTTGGAAGCTAATCCAGTCATTATTTGCCTTCTGCACCACAGCACTATTTCCATCTCTGTGCAGCCCATTCTGATTTCCATACATGTTTCCCTAATATTTCAGGTCCTTTCTGGCTTAGCCAGCCCTTTGTATTTGCTGGGCAGAAACCCCATGGACCCAAGGAAGCAGAACAGGAATTGTTTATGGGAGGTTTTAAAACCAAGCCCCAGATGCAGGAAGGGTTTCGTGACAGAAGCTCACAGCAAAGCACCTGATCCTGTTCCCATATGGAAGGTGGAACTCATGGACTGTAAATAAACTGAGAGGTTCCTCTAATGCTGGCAGTCCCTCTGGGGGAACTGAGAAGAGTAACTGGAGAACTTGTATGTCCTGAATCCAAATGAATGTGGGAATGGGGTGCATGCTAGAGGTGGAGGGCATCTCAAACTGTGCCTCCTCTGACCCTCCCTGGCCGTCAGTAGGCAAGGAGAAGTCAAAATGGTCCTTGCAGTCTCTTTTTGATCCCCCCCTCAGGCACTATGAGCTGCAGCATCACTCCAGGCTAATAGTTCAGCATGGTTTCTAGAGATGAGCTGACTCATGCTGGGGTCTCTTAGCTTGATAGACATTCTGATCTCAGTTGTGGGGTTAAATGTAGATGCAGTGGGCTTGTCAGGTGTCTGCCCTGCAGAATGTGAGAGAGAAACCCAGCCATGAGCTGCAAACGTTCGTAGCTTGTCTCAGGAAGCCTCTCCCAGGGGTCCAGATTGTCTGGGCAGGCGTTTAAAAGCAATTTAAATAGGACTTGAGTGACTCACTAAGGGGAAGAAGCAAGGACTGGGATACAGGGAAGGTCACGTTGAAATTCAAAAAGGCCTTGAAGGGAGATTGGGAGATCTGCAGGTCACTCCTCCTTCCATGTGTCCAGGGGAAATTAGGTGGAAATGCCATTTCAAAGGAGGATAATGAAGGTTCAGGGGGATAGTTCATGACAGGAGAGCATGGACCCAGCAGCTTGTGGAGAAGAATGGTCTCACAGAGGGATGGAGACTCAATGACTGTGTCAGGAAAATGCTGGTTGAAGGAGACTTGGTGGACATGGTACATTTGGATTCCCAGAAGGTCTTTAACAAGGTCAGACTAAAGAGCCTTCTGAGGGAGCTCAGGGGCCACGGGATGAGTAAGAAATAAGGAGGAAGCAAAGAGGAGGATCAAATGGTCAATTATGGCAGAAGGTCACAGCTCAGTGCTTAGTCCCAGGCGTGCTGTGCTGGTTAATGTGCTGATACATGGCTTGGAAACAGAGGAGATACGAACCCTCTGAAGATGCAGAACTAATTTAGGGAGTCAAAAGCAAGGAGGAACTTCAAACCCACCTAAACAAGCCAAGGGAGTCAGCATCACCATAGCAGAGGAAATGAAGCCCTGACAAAATGCAAGCTAACACAGAAGAGAGGAGAAATGAAGCAAATCCTGAGCAGGACAGGGTTCTCAGGTAACCTGTGGCTGGTTGAGAGCGACACCTCTGTACAGGGACAGACGGTTCAATACAAACCTCTTTTCACTCTGTAATTGCAGTCAAGAAAGCAGAGCAAACTGTTTTATAAAAACTCAGGTGCCAGCCGACGCTGATGGCGTCTTCGCGTAGGAATCAATGTGCAGTCCTCAGAAAAGTAAGGGCAAAGTCACCCAGATGGTGGCAGCTGGGACCCAGGACCTCGAGACACCTGAGCCACTGGGAGAGACTAAATCCCCTTTGTGTTATTTACAACACAAGTGAAGGGCTTCTTCTGTGAAAGTGGATGAGGTAATAGAGCCTGTTTGATGTGACAGGGTGTAGAAGACCACAGGTGTTCTGGGACTCGCTCTCCTGCAGACTCCAAATGAAAGCAGCTCCTGGGATGAGGTGCCCTGGCCAGCTCTCCTTCCAGAGGAGACCAAGAAGCATGGTGGTGGGGCTGCTGTGCCTTCCTGCAACACCTCACTGGGCCATGGCAGGGCAGGTCCTGCTCCCACTGCCAGAGAGAGGTGAGTATTTTTATCTCACATCCCTTCTCCTCAGTGCCTGTCCTCTGCAGGTGCCAGATGAGCACTGAACAGGCCTTGTGAGGAGAGGCTGAGGGAGCTGGGGCTGTTCAGCCTGGAGAAGAGGAGGCTGAGGAGAGACCTTATCACCCTCTACAACTACCTGAGAGGAGGTTGTGGTGAGGTGGGTGTTGGGCTCTTCTCCCCAGTGACCAGCGATAGGACTAGAGGAGATGGGTCAAGTTGCACCAGGGGAGGTTCAGACTGGATATTAGGAACAATTTCTTCACGGGAGTGGTGAGGTCTTGGAACAGGCTGCTCACAGAGGTGGTGGTGGAGGAACCATCCCTGGAAGTGTTAAAAAAACAGGTGGATGTGGTGTTTCAGGAGATGGTTTAGTGGTCACGGGGTTGTAGGGCGGATGGTTGGACTTTATGGTCTTGAAGGTCTTTTCAAACCTTGATGATTTCATGGTTCTATGATGGTGGCAACCCCTGTGGAACCCAGTGTGTCCCTGGTACAGGCTGTTAGCTTCTGAGAGCTGCACAGTGCTGCTGCTCTGACCAAATCCAGTTTTTAGGTGCTTGACCATAAGCTCTGGCCCTCTTCCAGACAGTCGAAACCTCTGGTAGGAACAGCCATCTGACAAATTTGACAGCTTCTCTGCATATTTTGAGCCAGCCATGGAGGGACAAAGATGAGCTTTTCTGGCTCTGGTTTTCTGATGTAGGCACTTAGTGGTGGATCTGGTCTCAATTTTGTCCCTTTAACTTTCTTCACTGGTGGGTTTGGGCAGGGAGTTGAGTGTGATGATCCTTATGGGTCCTTTCCAACTTGAGATACTCTATGATTCTATGTGGGTGCAAGCAAATGTTGAAATCCCTGTCATGTACTTGTCAGGGAACTCAGCCCATGTGGGTGTCTCTTAGCTTGTTGGACTTTTGTGATGTTTGATTAGGTCTTCAGCAGCTGCCCTTCACTCTGCTCTGGTGAGGACCCCCCTGCAGTACTGTGACCACTTCTGGAGCCCCCATTACAGGAAGGACATGGAGCTGTTGGAAAAGGTCCAGAGGAGGCCACAAAAATGGTCCGAAGGGAATTCTGAGAGTTGGGCTCCAAGGAGACCTTAGAGCACCTTCCAGTACCTGAAGGGTCTTCAGGAAAGCTGGGGAGGGACTTGGGACAAGGGCAGGGAGTGATGGGATGAGGTGAGGACGAGGAGTTTTCAGCTGGAAGAGCAGAGTTTTATATCAGTTATTAGGCAGAAGTTCTTTACAGTTAAGTGCTGCATGTTGGACCTTTATTGAACTACAGCTATTTTAGGTCAGAGCAACAGCCTTTCAGTAATTGCAACAATTTTCCTCTTCTTAGGTTTAGAGTCATTAAGGAGAATCATAGAATCATGGAACAGTTTGGGTTGGAAGGGACTTTAAAGACCATCTAGTTCCAACCCCCCTGCATGGGCAGGGACACCTCCCACCAGCCCCGGTTGCTCCAAGCCCCATCCAACCTGCCCTTCAACACTGCCAGGGATGGGGCAGCCACAGCTTCCCTGGGCAGCCTGGGCCAGGCTCTCACCACCCTCACAGGGAAGAACTTTTTCCTAATGTCCAACCTGAATCTCCTCTCTTTAAGCTTCAAACCATTGCCCCTTGTCCTCTCACTACACACCCATGTAAGAAGCCCTACTCCAGGATAAAGAGAAGGAGAAGGCCAGGAGAAATGAAGTTGTGCACCTCAGCAATGAGAGGCAATTGGTGTCACTCCAGCCACAGGTGACCAGGGACAAAGAATCACAGGATTATTTTGGTTGGAAAAGACCTTTCAGACCAAGTCCAGCCATTAACCCAGCTCTACCAAGTCCTCCACTAAACCATGTCCCCAAGCACCACATCTACACAGATTTTAGAGAAAATGGAGGTGTGTACCTATGTGAAACAAGATTTATATAGCTGAGCAGGTATCTCTGCTTGCTTTGCTAGAAAACAACACTTCCCAAAGAGAAAGGAATGGAGAGAAGTTATGGAAAACAAAAATGAGAGAGAAAAATAAGTTTTTCTGAATAGCTGTCTACATATGTAGGGAATTTGAAAGTGCTTTTATCATAAAGTTCAATTACAATAAATAGACCATTTTACGTATTCACTGGGGAGGTCTGATGAAGATGTATTAGCATAAAAGTGTCTCAGTCTCTCTAGGTCTAGATGCTTATGAGTGCACCCCATTTATTTTCCACTTTTAATGACAAATTTCATGTTCAGTCCTCAGTCGTTTTTTTCTAGCTGATGACATTTACATGCCTCTTCTTTTGGAGTTGAGAAAAATCCAAACAAGGCTGCTGGTTGTGGCTGAATTTCTCCATTCTCTGTGCCCCCAAATGGTGGTGGGTCCTGGTTCCCAGGCCATGCTGAGCTCAGGGACATGGGCTCTGGGAGGTGTTGACTGACACCCATGTGGGGTGTCCTGGAGAAACGAGTCAGAGCCAGCTCCTGCCATGCACCTCTGGTTCCTCTCCTACCTCCTGGTACCCCCCTTGTAAACACTGGGATACCAGGGTGGGAAGGTCTTTCCCTTGGACGTTCATCACTTGACCTTGGTGTCCTTTTTGTCACCATTTCCTTCTGATGACAGGACGGATGCAAGGAAGAGCTGCAACCACTCAGAACAAAGTTGGGTGATGAAAACTTAGGTCATGAATGATTTACAAGCAATGTTGGGGGGCAGGGTGTGCTGAGCTCAGGAGCACATCTGAAATGAAACAGCAGGGCCTGTGTTTTCCCCTTGATACAAACAAATCAAAACCAGCAGGGAGGAAGAGTAATTTCTCTATAACTTTTTTTTAAATTTTGTTTTTAATATTCTGGACAGTGGCCAGTGTATCTCAGTAGAGGGAATTTAAAAAATGTGCCCAGCCATCCCAGAGGCTGTTGAGGGTTGCACATGTGGCTGCTCTGCAGCTTGGTAAGAGCAGTTTCTTCTAAGGCTGTTCAGAGCCTCCTACCCTGCCCTCCTGGTGCTTTTCTCCAGAACATCCGCTAATGGCCTTTGAGAATTCCTCTCTGGAGATATCATCTATCCCTCTTCATCTTCTCTTTCACTTCTAACCAATATTGCCTTCTTTTATGAAGGATCCGTAGTATTTACAGTCTTCTATGTTGAGAGTGTTGGGTGATGAGAAGCTCAACATGAGCTGGCATTGTGCTATGGCAGCCCAGAAACCGTGTCCTGGGCTGCATCACCAGCAGCGTGACCAGCAGGGCTGGAGAGGGGATTGTCCCCCTTTGCTCTGGTGGGACCCCCCTGCAGTGCTGGGTTCAGCTCTGGAGCCCCCAGGGGAAGAAGGACATGGAGCTCCTGGAGGGAGTCCAGAGGAAGCCATAAAGATGCTCAGAGGGCTGGAGCAGCTCTGCTCTGCAGACAGGCTGGGAGAGTTGGGCTGTTCAGCCTGGAGAAGAGAAGGCTCCAGGGAGACCTTAGAGCACCTTCCAGTGCCTGAAGGGGCTCCAGGAAAGCTGGGGAGGGGCTTGGGACAAGGGCAGGGAGGGATGGGAAAGCACAAACAGTTTCAAACTGGAAGAGGAGAGATTTAGATGAGATCTTAGGAAGAAATTCTTTGCTGTGAGGGTGGTGAGACCCTGGCCCAGGTTGCCCAGAGAAGCTGTGGCTGCCCCATCCCTGGAAGTGTTGAAGGGCAGGTTGGATGGGGCTTGGAGCAACCTGGGCTGGTGGGAGGTGTCCCTGCCCATGCAGGGGGGTTGGAACTAGGTGATCTTGAAGGTCCCTTCCAACCCTGTCCTGGTGTGAGCCAAACCAGTCTGTGATTCTATGATTCTATGAATATTCAGTGGTCCATGCTGAAAAACTTCCTGTCTCTCTAACCAGTCATAGGAAAAGGTAAAAGGTTTTTTGGTCTAACAACAGGTGGAATAAACAGAGAAGAAGGGAAAAAAATGTTACTATAAAGAGTAATTTCTCACAGGGGAGGAAGTTCATTAGATATTACCTTAAGGTAATGCTGGATCCCATAATAGTCACTGTATTCCAACAAAATCTGGGAAAAGGTGTTCATGGGCCAGTGACAGTTTGCTGACAGTTAATCAGGGCAGTCAAAATTCGTGTTAAATATGAATATTTGTGGAAGAGATGCCATGATGTTGGATTAGCAGGTGGTGAATTTGATACTGATGAATGCAAAATGATGTAGATGGGGGAGAAAAGTCTGCAGGGGGTTTCTGAGCTCGAAAGGGGTCCTTAGCATTCAGGAAAGAGATAATGGATTGTTGTGAACAGCTGAAAGAGGAACCTCAGATTCGTGGTGGAGAAATAGGCCAATAAAATGTTAGGAGTTACTAGGAAAAGAATTGGGAATGAGGAAAAATATCCTTATGCCATGTGTAGGAGGATGTTGTGCCCTTGGTATTCCTGGTGGAACTGCCATGGAAATAGTCAGGTTAACTTTGGCCACAGAGTCTCAGAAAGGATTTAATAGAACTGGAAAAGGTCAAGGGAAGGAGAGAATTAAGAGGTCTGGGAAAGCTCAGTATTTAGGTAGGATAGGGCTCCTCCAGGAGCAAAAAGATGGTGAGGGTGGACATGATGGTCTGTAAACTGTGAATTAGTTACACCCAGAGACAAGTAGCAGGTAGGGAATAGTCATTCATCTCATGTCAGAGCTCAAAATGGGGAAGCACTGGGCAGCCCATCCACAAGGGCCAGAAGTTGTTGCCACGGGGCCACTCGAAGGCTGAAAGTAAAGGTCAGATAAAAACAGATTAGAAAAATCCACCAATATGGGACCCCTTGGTGACCACTTCTTTACATGCCCTGAGTGTCACAATCCAAATCACAGAATCACAGAATCAGTCGTCATGGCAATGGATTCAAACTCGAGCGCAGGAAGTTCCACCTCAACATGAGGAAGAACTTCTTTCCTGTGAGGGTGACAGAGCCCTGGGACAGGCTGCCCAGAGAGGTTGTGGAGTTTCCTTTGCTGGAGATTTTCAAGACCTGTCTGGATGCCTCTCTGAGTGATCTGCCCCAGATTTAGTCCTGCTTTGGCAGGGGGGTTGGACTCGATGACCTCCGGAGGTCCCTTCCAACCCTGACATCCTGTGATTCTGTGATTCTGTCAAGGTTGGAAGGGACCTCTGAGATCACTGGGTGCAACCATCAACACAAAAAACCCCAAACGAACATCGACAACCACACACATTCCACCAAAACCCCCCACAACCTCAGCCACTAGAGCATGCTCTGAAGTGCCGCATCTACACATTTCTTGAATACTTCCAAGGATGGTGCCTCCACCACCTCCCTGGGCAGCTGTTCCAGTGCCTGACCAGTCTTTAGTGGAAGAAATTCTTCCTAAGATCCGATCTAAACCTCCCCTGCTGCAACTTCAGGCCATTTCCTCTGGTCCTGCCATTATTCACTTGGGAGAAGAGCCCAACTCCCACCTCCCTACAACCTCCTTTCAGGCAGTTGCAGAGAGCAACGAGGTCTCCCCTCAGCCTCCTTTTCTTCAGACTGAACAACCCCAGTTCCTCAGTTGCTTCTCCTCTAGCCCCTTTCCCAGCTTGGTGGCTCTTTTCTGGCCCTTCTCCAGCAACTCAACATCCTTCTTGCAGTGAGGGGCCCAGAACTGCACCCAGTGCTCAAGGTGAGGTCTCACCAGTGCTGTGTACAGGGGCACAATCACTTCCCTACTGCTGCTGGTCACACTATTCCTGATGCAGGCCAGGATGCCACTGGCCTTCTTGGCCACCTGGGCACACTGCTGGCTCATGTTCATCCAGCTGTCCACCAGCACCTCCAGGTCCTTCTCTGCTGGGCAGCTCTCCAGTCACTCTTCCCCAAGCATTGCCTGGGGTTGTTGTGACCAGATTGCAGGACCCTTGGCCTTATTGAACCTCATTCAATTGGCCTTGACCTATCAATCCAGCCTGCCCAGGTCCTTCCTTGGCTTAAAGAGAGGACAGTGTGAGAGAAAGATCTCTCAGGCTGCCTGTCAGGCTCCTTTCTCTGCTAATAAATCCCTCCAAAATAAATACCTAGATGAAAAGAGTAAAAAAATAACTTTTCTGGCCAATTTCCATTTGCTAGAAATAGCTGCAGGGGCCTGTGATAGAAAAATGTAATGCAAAGAAAATGGATGCTAAAAATAAAGTAAGAAACAAACAAATGAGTCAGAAGAGAGAGGAGAGGAGAGGAGAGGAGAGGAGAGGAGAGGAGAGGAGAGGAGAGGAGAGGAGAGGAGAGGAGAGGAGAGGAGAGGAGAGGAGAGGAGAGGAGAGGATCTTTCCATCCAGGTTCCTTTGGGTGAGTGGCAGATGCCTCAGTGTGGTGTCTTTCCTCCTTTCAGCAAAACAGGTGTTGTCTTTGGGCAGCATTTTAAACTCAGCAAGACTTGCCAAGCCAGGCAGAAAAGCATTTCATTTTAAGGGCAGACAGCATATTTTGATAATTTAGCTTGACCTCCTGTATAAACAGGCCAGGAAAGCAAATTTTTATATTAAGCTCATTACTCCTTCCTGAGCCAGAGTGTGCATGATAACATAATTTCTCCTTCTCTTCTCTCCCAAGTTTTGCCTTTCAGGAACCCCTCACATCTTTTAGAAAAAATTGTTAATCAGTCTCCATGTTCAGTTTGCTTTTAATTTTAATTTCCCTAACCTCAGCTTCCTGCCAGTGGATTTACTAGCCCTTTGGCTGCCCAATGAAATCATCCTGCTTGCCCAAGTCCCAAGATGCTGTAGATGTGGTGTTCAGAGAGAGGAACCTTGTTGAAGCCTGGATGACTCTCAGGAAAGCACTTGGACCAGAGGAAAGGTGATAATTCAGAGGCTAACAGGAGAAAGCAGTGACTGGAAAGAAAAGCTAAACCATGTCTACTAGTAAATTAATTAACAGGGAAATATTTATTCCTTTTTTAGAGGCAATTTCTTAGCACAGATGTTCACAGAGTGGTTGGACACTGGAACAGGCTGCCCAGGGAGGTGGTGGAGTCACCATCCCTGGAGGTATTTAAAAGAAATGTGCATATAGTGCTTAGTGACATGATTTAAGCACTGAATGGGTAAATCAGGTTAAAGGCAGGGGTTTAGGTGATGGTTGGACTTGAAGGTCTTTAAGGTCCCTTGCAATCAGGATGATTCTATGATTCTGTGATTCTATGATCCTTGTTCAGTTTGGAAAGCTGGAGGTGGGGTGAATACCTAGAGTGCAGCCTGGAATAGATGACAGATTCACAACACTTGAAAAAGCCTCCATTTTTAATTCCTCAGGGGTAGGTTAAGGAGAAGAACATATAGAACAACACAGAATGAAGAATGAAATGACTCATAGGAACCTCAGAAGGCTTAAATTGCCCCACCATCTGCAGCAGGGTCTGTCCTGTCTAAAATGCCACCAAAGATTTGCCTGAACTCCAGTGATGGAGAATCCAAATCCTTCCTGGGGAACTGATTTCAGCAATGGGATATCAGGAAACTCATGAAGGATTTCTGCATCACCCACACGGTGATTCAGCAGCTGCACTGCCCATCCTGACTTGTTGGGTAGTAGCTTCTGGCTTGGGAGGACACTGGAGACAGTCTGGGTATGAAGTTAGGCAGAGATAGAAAAGTTCTTTTGGCAAGAGAGCACAAAGAAGTCTTTGAAAGCTAAATCTGTGCATCTTAATACGTGTATCTCTTTATATCTATGTAGACATCTCTGTTTTTTCACATATATGAATAAATACCTCTATAAAATCACACTTCTACACTGTCAAAACCCTCATTCCCAAAAGCTTTGAGAAGCAACATTTAAACTCAATGTGGTTAGAAATGAAAACACTGCAGCAATCAGAGTTAAATTGGATTTGGGGCTGTGAATCATCTGTTGAAGACTGTGGTAATAAACATGCAGAAAACAATGGCAATTTCCTTCCAGATTAACATTGGAGCTGTCAAGGTAGAAAACCTTTTCAAGCCATAAAACTATCTGGCTGTGATAAAAACAAGGTTACCTAAGGGCATTCCTGTTTTGTTTTGTTTCCCCAATAATTTGTTGAGAAATTCCAATCTCTGTCAAGGTAGCTTAGAAATGACAAAGAGCTTTTGGGATAGCTCCATGTAGCTGTAGGTTTGCCTTGCATGTTCAGATCAGACTGTGCTGGGCTTTGGGCTGGTTTGGGTCTCTTTTATTTTTGTGACTTGCCAGGTTTTTGTATTTGAAACAGCTTCTGTGAAACTCTGGAAATGGAAACTCTCCATTTTTCAAGGAGAAAAGGCCTGGGAATGGTATTCATCTTCTGGCTGTGCCACCTGAAGCCTGCTGGCCATGGGCTTTGGGGGTCTTCTCTTTCCAAAAACACCTTCCTGCCATAACAGAACTCAAACTTCTGACCCAGGTGTTACTGTGTCAGGCTTTAGATCAACTACAGATCTGCAGGAGACAGCAGTGGGGTTTGGACAGACAGTGCTGTGTCTCTGAGCAGTGGTGCTGCTACTTCATTATGGTCAAATTTCAAGGATATTTCAGAACCAGCTACAGCCCTTGGGTAGTATTTTATTTTTCAATCCAGAAGAAAGCAGCTGTGGATGAAAAAATAGTGAAAAATTCATCATGGGAGCTGGAAGAGACTTGATTTATTTTTTAAATATTTTTTAATTTTGTGAAATAGCCAAATGCTTTCTTGAAGATCTAGGTAGGACTTTTGGCATTGGTCAGATGGACCTATTAAGGGCAGAGACTCTGTCTTGCTTCAGTCTTTCTGAAGGTAAAGGAGGGAACTGCAGCAAGTCCAGCAATTTCCAAACCATGTGAAATGTCCTGCTTGAGGCTGTGTTGTGAAAATGAAATTGGAGAGCTGGGGATAATAAATGGTAGATCATGTTTCCAGAAAATGCATAAAAATTATTTTTGATGCCTCCAAGTCCCAAGGCATCTATTATCCACCAGCACTGCTCACAGGAAACCTTTAAACTTAGATCAGTTTTGTTTATTGAACTTGACAGAACGGAACATTTTGCTCTAAACCCTTTTTTTTCTGGCCTCATGGGATTTCAAGGCAGGTTACCAACTCTGACTTGTCCTTCCCACCCTCTTGGCAGGGCTCAGTCTTCAGGATGCCATAGGGACAGGGTGGTGTTGCCCATCCACAGGGAAAAAAATCTTTGCTGTGAGGGTGGTGAGACCCTGGCCCAGGTTGCCCAGAGAAGCTGTGGCTGCCCCATCCCTGGCAGTGTTGAAGGGCAGGTTGGATGGGGCTTGGAGCAGCCTGGGCTGGTGGGAGGTGTTCCTGCCCATGCAGGGGGGTTGGAACTGGATGATCTTTAAGGTCCCTTTCAACCCAAACCATTCTGTGAAATATCCCTTAAATATTTCTCCCAGCTGACAATAACTGCTGCCTCAGGGACTTCTCAGTTCTAAGATTACAGAAGTATTTCCATCAGCCCTTGATGGGCTTCTCCATCATGAGGGCCCATAATTGCTGTTCTAACCCCTGTAGACTTTTGGCAGATGCAACATCTTGTGGTGATGAGTTCCACCATTTAAATATGCACCATGTGAAGAATTACCTTGTTTTGTTCATTTTGCTAATGGGTTTGATGTCATGTAGTTCTTGCATTATGAGAAAACCACAGACCGTCCCCTATTCATCTTCTCCCTGACACTCCTCATTTTATAGACCTCCACTGTGTTCTTCTCAGTCATTTCTGTTTTCCAGGAAAGTGCCCTTTGATTTAATTATTCTTTGGATGGAAACTATTCCATATCTTTGAACATCTTTGTCAGCCTTTTCTGAACCCTTTCTGTGACCATTCTATCCTTTCTGAGCTGGGCTGCTCAGAAGAGCACAGTCAAATTACAGGGACATCCCAGATTTATTCAGAAGTGCAAAGATATTTTTAAGGTTATCCTCCATCTCTTCCATTCTCCATCTCTTCCATCCTCCATCTCTTCCATCCTCCATCTCTTCCATTCTCCATCTCTTCCATCCTCCATCTCTTCCATCCTCCATCTCTTCCATTCTCCATCTCTTCCATCCTCCATCTCTTCCATTCTCCATCTCTTCTCCAGAATTCCCAAACAAGCAGTTTTCACCTGTGACTTCCATCGAATATTGATCCATATTGTTTTCATATTATATTCCCTTTTGATTTTCCCTTTGCCTTCGTGGCATTCAGGATGTATAGTGCTTGTCTCAAGCAATCCAAGAGATAAGTGATGGACTAAAGAGATGTCTCAGCAACCCACCCAACCTTTTGTTTCCCCCCCTGCGATGTGTACCTGAGAACTGGGGAGTTTAGTGTGGGACATGCTGAGACAGGAGACAAAGGAGCTCTACAGCTGGTGCTGGGAGCAGAATATCCAGGGATAACCAGGCCTTGATATCTCATGAAAACCATCGACTTAGCAAGAAAAGATAAAGAGTGCCAGTCTCAAGCTGCCTCCTAGGACTGAACCTCCTCTCCAATAAACTAATCCTGTGGTGCCAGTTGTCTCAACCTCCTCTTTGCAATGGCTGATCTCATCAATTAGCCAAACAAAGACTATCTGCAGGACATAGCCCTGGAGCCATACCTACCCCCTCCTATCTCGGAGGAGCACGGAGAAGATAGAAGGATTTTTTTCCAGTTATTCAGGGAGAAAAGTGGGGGTGCAGTGGGCAAGAACTGTGTAAAAATCTGGGACACTATGGGTGCAGGGAAGAGCTTCCCCGCCAGGAACCACTTTCCCACCGACGACATCGCTGGACCGTGGTGGTAGCTGTTCTCTCGCTTGCTGTCCTCTGTGTCTCTGCTTCTCCTTGCTTCTCTGTCTCTGTTTTCCTCCCTGTCCTATCTGCTCTAGGGACTTTGTTGTGTTACTCTATTAAAAGTTTGTTGTGTGTGTGACATCTGAGCTCGTTTGTGTCTTCATTTCACCCTTTGGGATCACCTTTAAACTTCTTCTCAGGCCCTGCCGGGCAACAAAGGGAGCAGCTGCTGTGTGGCTCATCCCAGGGGAGGGAAGGCAGAGTCCAGCCTCACCAGCCTCCCCGTGAGGTGAGGAGGGTTAGCAAGCAAGGAGGTTCTGCCCCACCTCTCGTAAGACCGCACGCCAGCCCCGGTGCCTCTTTGTGCACCCGAGGTTGTGTTCTCTTTGTTTTGTCCTGGCGAGATGGTAAAAAATTGCCGCGTATCCAAAGACCAGATGGTGACAGCCTTTTCATATCTCAGATATATCTCATATACATTTGTATGTGTGCATGTCTCCTGTATCCCAACAGGTGATCCTCCACAAAGCCTCTGCAGCGTTTTTGTTAAGCTCTTGCAAGTTCTCTGCTGTCCCTGGCAGGATTTCCTGCTGAGGTTCCCACCTTGTGATGTACAGGAAATGCACATCATCGATTGGAGAAGGACCCTGTGGGCTCGGGCAACCCTGAGGTAAAGCTTCCTAGATGGGGTCAGAGGAACAAAGCTGTGGGACTTAAGTAGGCAAAAATAGTCCCTGGAGATGAACTTTTACAAGGGCATGTAGTGGTAGGATGAGGGGGAACAGTTTAAACCTGAAGGAGGGGAGATTTAGATTAGAGATCAGGAAGAAATCCTTCCCTGTGAGGGTGGTGAGACCCTGGCCCAGGTTGCCCAGGGAAGCTGTGGCTGCCCCATCCCTGGCAGTGTTGAAGGGCAGGTTGGATGGGGCTTGGAGCAACCTGGGCTGGTGGGAGGTGTCCCTGCCCATGCAGGGGGGTTGGAACTGGATGAGCTTTGAAGTCCTTCCAACCTAAACCAGTCTGGGATTCTATGTTTCTACGAAAACAGGAGGCAGAAGAAACAGAGCAAGACTTTGTAGAGAGATGACCTGTTGAGTGTGAGACCAGCCAGGTCCAAAGAAATCTACTGGAGGAAACAAAGAGAGACCAAGAGGAGATGAGAAAGCTTCCTAGGGGTGTCCAGACAACCCCCCAGATGGGAATGCAGAATGGATCCAGGTGCTACCAATGTCCTTTGCTTTCTGAAGAAGTGACTGGCTTTTTGCAGTGTGTCTGGGCTGTCTTCTTGGATGTGTCACTGGTAGGGCAATCTACAGGCTGCTCATTAGACTGGAGGGGGGTCTGGAACAGAGCAGACTTAACTTCTTGGGCAGCCAGGTGGCCAGTTGGACTTAATGATCTGAAAGGTCTTTTCCAACCAAAAATCTTTCCATGATTCTATTAAATATTTCTGGGATACTTGTCACTGGATTTTTTTCTGAGCTCTGTTTCTCCCCTCCCTACATTTCAGACTCTGCTGTATGACATTGCTCTAGTGTCCTTGAGATGAGGCAGGTGTTTTGTCTTCTTTTGGCATTCTCCCCTGAGCACTTTCCAGCCCTGAGTCCCTCCTGTGATACCCAGACCTGAGACATCACTGTCCAGCGTGTAGTGGTGCCACCAGGCTGCATTTTGTGAGGTAGAGCACCTGGAGTGAGATGGGAGCACAAGAAATTCTGTTGCCATTTCACCTGGGGTCATGGTTTTGTGAGTGATGCTGGAACTTTAACTTCAGAAAAAAAAAAAAAAGAAAACTTCCCAGAGAAATCTTCCATGAGCTGAAATTTCAGTTCACACCAACCTTCCCTCCTCCTGCCCTCCTGCCCTGTCGTGGGTCGTGGCTGCATCCAGATTCCTCTTGCTCCAGGGACCATCTTGGAGAAGAAATGGCTGCTATGACTCCTTCACCCCTGCAGGGCACAAATCTGAGAGTCTTCTCTTCTGGCTTGTTCTTATCATCAATTCTTGCCTGTGGAAGAAGCTGGAGGTTGGACTAGATGACCTTTCATGGTCCCTCCCAACCCAAACCACTCTGTGATTCTATGAGATATCCTTGTGAAATTACAAATCCTTGAGAAAAAAAACAAAACAGGGGCAGATAATTTGCAAGTTTTTCTTCCTCCCTGTAGCCCCCGTTTTAAAAATCAGACACAGCAACATTTTAGACAGGTTTGTGCATGTATTTGGTACAAACAGACAAAAATAGGTGCATTCTGTTTCATAGAGCTTACAGCAACCTGACAGAACTCGAGTCACAAAACAGAAATACTCTGGCTAATAAATACATCTGGGGATGAAAAATAAAAATCTAGACATAAAAATTTCCAATGTCTGCTAAAGAAAATGTACACTTATATACACACTGTAAACAATAATAATGCAACCCAACTGCAGGCCAGCTCAGGCTGACAGGGACCTTCTTTCCCCCTTAAATGTGACTCCTGAGAGTCTACAGGCATAAAAGCTGCTCTTCACCATCCCGCACGCTTGGTTTGTAGAAGCAGCAAGGTCTGATGATGCAAAGGTGACACAAAGGCAGAGCCATGAGGTGAGAGGTGCTGGATAACCAAGGTACGGGTGCTTTGGGAAATGGGCTCCTTGGTACATGTGGAGAACTGGGGCCACACCCTCAGGTGGTCGCACCCGTGCGGATCCTGAGCAGTCAGGGGGATCAGACCAAATTGACCTCCTGAGGTCTGAGCCCATTTCCCCAAACTTGGCAGAGCTTGGAGATTAAGGGAATCAGAGGGAAATGCACCATTTTAGACACTCAGGTCATGTTTCCCACAATATTGTCCTTCCTCCCCTGCCAGCAAGGGCAGCACCACCTGCTCTAAATGAAGCTCTAACAAACAGCCTCAGAATCCAGTCCTGGAGCTGCTTCCTCTGGTGCAAGGTGGGAAATGCAAGGGGGATCCAGGCTAAGGTGAGAAACAAGTATTTTGCCTGAATGCAGCTCGGAAGAGCTTGAGACTTCCCCACAGCACCTTCTAGGCTACCTCTCAGGGCCTGATCAAAAGCAGTAAGTAAATGAGCCAGAGCTTGGGCATTTCTGTGTGTGTGCAGGTGTGTGCTTAAATAGACTTTATCCTCCTTTTCTTCCCCACAGGTCTGCAAAGAATTGGGATGGTGAGGCATTAAACCTGCAGACTGACTTTTCTTTCCCTTCTGGATGCTTTCCAGGGGCTGAAGGCTGTAGATGCAAGTATTTCAAATATGGAAAAAAAAAAGGAAAGAATTCTATTTAAAAGGGAGAACTGTAAGTAAACATTTCAAGTCATTCTTGGGAATGAGCTTCTTGCCAGCAACTCCTAAAAGCGCCTGCAAAGTCTCCATTTCTAGGAGGATGTCTGCCATTTTGGAGAAGACTTTTATGGATATAACTGCAGCAAAGTGTGTGTACATCTGTATGGTCATGGATGCTCAAGTTACTATGTGCTGTGAGTGTCTGGCTGTGGAGAGGCACCTGATAAATCTGCTCCTGAGCACCAGAGAACATTTAATGGCAAATATCCACCTTTCTCCTTGATTAGACTTTGACTTCTTGATGAAATATATCTCAGCTCACCCTAAGCTGTGCCCCCAGATTGTCTACATTATGCAAAGCAGTGTCACCAGAACAGGGGCCAAAATTCAGATCTGGGTGGATTTACTCCCTCTGAGAATGGCAAGTGTGCACATGCATCCTGGAAGGGAAGGAGTCATGATTTCACCTTGACCTCCCAGGCATTTTTGCTCTTCAGTGACTGCCTTCTCCCTGATGCCATCTCTGTTACATCCCAGTGCCAGCAACGTGCTCTCCCACCAGAATCCCCAAAACACCCAGGAAACCAGTGGCAGCTGCAAAATGACTTTCTGTGTCACCCCATCATCACTGTAGGGTCTCACTTCCCTTGAAGGCCCAAGAAATGGGGGAAAAAACAGATGCATTTCCCCACAGAGGTTCCCATGAGCTAGCAGGCTCTTGCTTTGGTAGGGTTGAACCTCTCCAGCTGGTAGCCTCTTGCTGATTTTGCAGACACTTGTCACCTGCTAAAATACAGGCAGTAACGAGTCTGGGTTCAGTGTGAGTGCAATGGTGCCCACGTGCTTTGGTGGGATTTGCTGCTGGGAGGAAAACAGGTGGACAAAATCTGCAAGACTTTGTGCAGTAATTCATCCAGTTGGGAGTCTTGCATTGAGAAAAAAAGGGTGTTGAGATAGGCCCAACTGCAGATATCATGTCTCAGGGTGCACTGAGTAAAAAAATACAAGCAAGTCCAACTTTTCCTCTGTATTTCTTTTAAAGCAAATGGTCAGCAGAAAGAAAGGTGAAAATGTCTTTGCTGCATCTAAGAGCCTTTAATCTCCTTTGATAGTCACTCTTAAGAGGATGTGCTAGATGTGCTGGAGGCACATTCATGAAAGACTCTTGCTGGGTTTGGGGAACAGTGCTGATGTGGATGAGTTTCCACCCAGGACGTGTTCAGTGTCATGTCTCCATCCCTTGACTTCATGTTCCTGTCCTTTACTCACCTGGCTTGAGACACTGCACCTCATATCCAGACCTCACCTCCATTGCCTACATGTCTCCTAGCTCTGGCCACAGCTTAATCTAATGTCTCTCCATGGCTCGCTGCCTGTCTGAAAGTGAATAAAACCAGTGCCTGCAACACATGGTCAGGTGGAGTTTGGGCAACCACTTTTCTGAGTCACAAAGCACAGTTTGTGTGAGCCTGAGATAGCTCCAGCCTCCCTGTGGTCCTCAGAAGAAGCCCCTCCTGAGGGGAGCTCACACTCTGGGACTGTGAGTGAGAAGGACAAAACCCCCCTTATTCACATAGGTTTTCACCATGGTAGCAGGCATAGCCAAGGACAATTGTTGGTAGCCACCAAAGGCTGGCTGGTATGTGAGAAGCCACTTGGTAGAAGAGTCATGGGCATGATCCTGACTGGGGAGAAGATCCATTTACGTGAAGGAGCTCCAAGTGCCTGTCAGCATTACTTCAGCTTTGCCTCTATGGGTCCCAAACTCAGCCATCCCACCTTTCCTGAGCCATGGCACAGGTTGACTATGGACCTGAGCAAAGCCTTGGGATGCATCTTTATTCCATGTTGTTTGAGAGAGACAACAAGAAGAGCAAGAAGGGGACAGAAAAGCCTGGGGATGACCAAGACCAAAAGGAGGTCCTTTCTCTCTCTGTATCACAGAGAGATGTACTCTACAGGAAGGTGGGTTTCAAGTGTTCCACTGAAAAGTGAATTGAGAGATGGATGACAGGTTGGAACTAGAGAAGAGACACCTGCACACCCATTGACATCAGCATATCCATCTAGACTGCTCCTCTGGCCTAAAACCAGGTTATGTGGAAAGGGCAGAGCTGTGGTCACTGCAGACATGGTGCCTGAGAGCCAAAATCCCCCCACCCAGCTTGGAACACCACAGTCTGCTCAGTCTCCAAAGCCAAGGCCTTGGCTGGAGGTCCTGCCCAGCCCTGTAGACCTACAAGCTACTAACCCATTACCTAAAGGATCATCTGCCAGCTACTGCTTGTCAGTGTCCATTCTGGATGCTGCCTCTGGATGGACACATGATCACATCTACTAAGGCAGGGTTGGCATCTTTTGGGGTTTGAGCTTTCTGCTAGATTTTGTGATGGTGTTTTTAAGGCAAAGGAGACATCCTGGTTTCCCTTCACTGCACAGCTGCTTCCAACATCAGTGAGAACCATCTACTGGAGGGAACAGCTCTTGCCCTAAGGCCATATCCACCCCACATCTTCCCCTCCTGCTGAGGCTCATTAAAATGGAATATGCCACTGGCTCTTACTTGAGGAACCCATAATCCCAGAGAAGGGCTTGGCCTCTGCATGGGGGATACTTGGATAACCTTTGGGCAACTGCATTTTATACCTGATTGCTGCTTCCAGCCTGCCTGACAGACCCACAGATGGTGTCCCTTCACCTTTCTGCTAGATATTTCTAAAGAAACCACCCACAGCTGTCCCAGTGGCTTCAAATATCTGTCTCTCTCAGCCTGCAGCAGTCTGTTAAGTCATAGGTTTGGTAGTCAATGGTTTCCACGAAGTCATGAGGGATCCCAATGGAGACAGACTCCACCTCTGTTTTGTAGGTGGCTGTCACCCCTCCTTTGCTGGAACCACCCCGGATTTTGTTGGAAAGGCTGTTCATCTTCTCCTTCAGCTGGGTGGATGCTGGTTTCTGGAAAGGACTGAGCATTTTCCAGCCCTTGAAGCTGAGCGTTCGCCTCTTGTTGGCTCTCTCCTGGGAGGAGGGGTGAAATATGAAGGAGCTGTTCAGGGTGTTAATCCTGGGCCTCAGGTCTGCCTCGGAGTCTTGCACTGAGCTGTTCATGGAGGCCCCTCGCCAGTGGTGGTCGTAGACGCGCCAGATGGGCCTTCTTCTCCGGTGGCATTGGCATTTGAGCAGCCTGATGAAAGCTCTCTTGAACTCTTTGCTGGAGCAGGGGTAGATGATGGGGTTCACGCAGCTGTTGAAGTATCCCAGCCAGAAGATGATCTTGAAGACCATTTCGGAGGGCTTCAGAGATGGGAAGAAAGAACCTTGGGAGAGATTAAGAGAAATACGATTAGAGGAAGTGGGAGGGTTAGGGGGAGGGTGGCAAGGGGGGTGGTCAACCCAGTCTAGAAGACACGAGACCTGCAGAAAGGGCTGGAGGTGTGAATCTGCTATTGTCCTTGTCTAGCAATGCCATTGCCACCAGAGTGAAGATCTGGCCACTGCAGGACAGCAAGGCACTGACCCTCAAGTGATAATGATGGATAATACCATGACTTTGCACTTACTGCAAAAGGGCTCCTGGCAATGGACCCAGCACCTTCAAATGCAGCTGTGAACCACCATGGCAAGCCCACACAGCTTGAAGAGAGGCTGTTAATTGTTGCAGCAGGCACATGAGCTTGAGGGTTATATGTGGAGTGGTGGATTTTTCTCACCATTCTTTCCTGACCACCACTGAGCTAACCCCCTAGTCCAGCATGCACTATGACTTGAACAGGATTCGCTCCAGAGGATGGGCTGAAAGTCCTCCTGCAGGACTCAACAGGCCTATGGCCAAACTGGTTTCCCTCACTGTGGGTTGAGCCACCCTGCTCTGAACTGATGCAGGATGTTTGCACTCAAGAAGTATCTTCCACATCTGGGGGCTGGGGCCAAATAACAGGAGCTGAAGGCATAATTTTGGGGAACAGGTTCAGTGATCCCCAAGTTTCCTTGCTCCAAGTTTCTACCTGCTACTTGAAAACTCTTTTGTCCACCCTAACCTCTATTTATGATTTTGTGCTGGAAGTTCTTGGTGTTTTCCTCAGTGAAAAAGCCAGAGTATTTATTTTTCTTGCAGCCAGAAGATGTCAGTGTTGCTCTCACATGGTCCCATCGCAGCGTTCCCCGCCCAGATCTGAAATATCCTTCTGACTCAGCCTTAATTTCTTTTAATTTTAGCTCTGGATGACAAATCGTGCCATCATGTGACCCAGTGTTAATTTGTATTTTAGTAAATAACATTAGCTCTGGATATTATAATTATTTTCCCTGTGCTCAAAATCCTGATGTCAAAACAGGTGCCAGAAGCCAGAAAATTGGGACTGACACTGCATGAAAACTCCCCAAGCTGTTGGCTGGAGGAAAACCACCCTCCAGAAAACCCAGCACACTGGTTCCAGCAAAGATTTCTTCCTCCTGTCCCTGAAAAAGTGCAGGAATTACAGCCAGACTCAGCAACAGGTTCGTGGGCTGCTTGACGTGGGTGACTAAAGCCAGAGCTCAGCATTTTCTGGTGGTTTCTGGTGGCAGGGAAAGCACAGACACAGCTCAAACTGAAGGGCAGCCCAGGTGGCAGTCAGAGTACAGGAGGTGGCTTTGAACATGCCCAGGAAGCAGGACTGGTCCCTCAGTTCTGGAAAGACCTGGGACCTTCATGGAGGTAACAGCATTTGCAGGTGGATGAGCAGCCAGTGGTGGTGCAGGCTCAGGGGTTCACAGAGGCAATGACCCCACCTTGGCTGTTTTGATGGACTTGATGATCTTCAAGGTATTTTCCCAGCAAAACCATTCTATGATTGAAGGGTGAGCTGTATAGGTTGGTACTAGGCTTCTTGAAACACCCAGTTTGAAACACCACCCCTAAGTGTTTACAGAATCACAGAATATTAGGGGTTGGAAGGGACCTCCGAAGATCATCAAGTCCAACCCCCCCTGCCAGAGCAGGAATAAAAAAACACTAGGTCAGATCACTCAGAAAGGCATCCAGACAGGTCTTGAAAGTCTCCAGAGAAGGAGACTCCACAACCTCTCTGGGCAGCCTGTCCCAGGGCTCTGTCACCCTCACAGGAAAGTTGTTCTTCCTCATGTTGAGGTGGAACTTCCCGTGCTCCAGTTTGACTCCATTGCCCCTTGTCCTATCACAGGGCACAAGTGACAAGAGCTTGTCCCTGCCTTCTTGATGCCCTCATGTATTTATAGACATGAATTAGATCCCCCCTCAGTCTTCCCCTCTCTAGACTGAAAAGCCCCAGGTCTCTCAGCCTTACCTCGTAGTTTAGCCCGGTACTTCTTAACATCTCAGTGGTGCTGAGGTCAATCCCTCTTTGCATTGCATGTAGCATCTCCTGCCTTCTCTGCTTGACCGCAGCTTTGAGCCTTCCCCTTTTCTCCCACTGCACCCCACCCACCACCCTGGACCTGCAGGCACCATCCGATGCTTTGGGCAAGGTGGATCAGTGGTGGGTTTCCAAGCCCAGCATTAATTCCCCTCCTCTCAGGTTTAACAATATTGGATGTGTCTGTTTTCCAACCCAGGTTCTGAGCCCTAAGAGTTGCCTCAACTTGACCTTGCCATATCTCAACGTGAGCATTTGGGTCTAACGCAGCTCATTAAGCATCTAATCCTGCTCATACTACTGCTGGGGAGAGGTTCCATGCCTCAGTTTCCCCACTGGAGAGTGGGGCTAATTACCCTGTTGGCATCACCCCTGTGTTCTCAGAGCTGCAGATTCAGGCAGCATTTTTTGAATGTTAAGAGAGAGGAAAAGAAAACAAAAAGCGGGGGTAACAAAGCAAACAAAAGAAGGGTCTCTTTAGAAATGAGACCAGCAATTACTGCTCGAGCCAGGCTACTTCAGAGACTGGTGCTTGCTCTAGTAGCCTGATGGTTCCTGAAATAATCATTTCTGTGTAGTGTTCAGTGGTTCATTGCACTGTGCAGTTTCTGTACCGCGTGTTTTGTCATTGGCATCCAGATTAAAAAAAAGACAAATTGAAAAGGAACAAAAAGAAAAAAAAAATGTCAAAGGAAAGAATTCCCAGAGTTTCAACTTTGGCCGATTTTCACCCTCTAGAACCTTGTGTACATCTGAAGACAAGGGCCTCACTACCATCCTCATTACCATGCTACTAACTGTGCCCCTTGGAAGAGACGTGTCCTGAGTGCATCCACGGTTTCTTCATTTGATCACCCTGGGATGAAGAGAACAAGACAAGGAATCTCCAGAACAGGTCCTTGGCTTGTAACTTCAGATGCTGGAGCATCAGGTTCTCTTGATAAGCACTGGGAGGCTGCATGTAAAGAAGAGCTGTGGGGGTTTTTTAGGGATTGATTTAATAAAACAGAAGAAATAAGCTCTTGTTTTCATGCACACGATATGCAACAATATTTTGGAAGAGGAAAGGCTTTGGGACTGGGCTTTGCAACAGTTACTAAATAGGACCATTGATGTTAAGATGTGTGGAAGATAGTACATGAGTAATGGAGATCTGAGGAAACACAGCTGGATTCTTCCAGGGTCCAGAAATAGAAAATGAGAGTGAAACATCAGGCACAGCATCAGAGAGTGATGTGCCAGCACTTTAGCCTGATGTGTCAGTCTAAGAGCACTTTTGGATGAGCTGGCCCCAAAGCATCAAAACCAGAACAAGGGCAATAGCAAAGAACAAGAAACCCAAACATTGTAGGACTTGTGTCACAGTGCAAGTTTGTGAAACCTGGTCTCGTTTCAAAGAAGAGCTGTTGCTACTCACTCCAAATCAGCCCTCTGGACATCTCTCTTGGGCAGCCAGCTCAACACTTCGTGGCAAAGCTTGGTGCAGTTTCCATCCACAGGGTGGTCTTGGTGTGGTGAGCAGTGCAGTGTGTGTGCTGGGGTCCAACAACCTCTGCCATGCTGGAGCATCTGAGACTCCAGGGTCCTCACAGGGAGAGGACATTAGAGACGTGACTTGCCCTGCTTGAACAGGACTTCTGCATTTGGGGGTAGGAAGCTCAGCAGGGAAGTCTCCACCCAACCTAACCAAATCCACTTGTGAAACACAGAGACAGTCTGTGCAATAGTGACAGACCCCTGAGGTGTCCATCTTCCACCCTGACAGCCTACTCAGTGATGCTCTCTCTCCTGGGGGGGTGGAGGATCCTGGTTGTATCTCAGTGTAGGATGATCCCATGCAGGGTGGGATGCAGCTGCCTTGTGGAGAAGACCCTCTGTTCACCTATGGAGATCCTGCTGAAGACTTTGTCTTCTCTTAATAGATCTAAATTTTATAGTAATATTGCTGGGGGGCTTGAAAGTCTGTTTGGAGCCTTAGTGCCTTTTGTCATTTTATAGAATGTCCTTCCACATCTCGCAGAGTCTAAATCCTAATGATAGAGCTGAGTCTGAGCAAGGACTGCAGGTCCTGTTGTAACCCTAGATAATTATCTTCAGGATCATTCAGAAATTAAGAAAGCTGCAAATGAGCTCAGGCAACACCTGCCCCCACCATGCTAAGTGACCAAAGTTGCAGACTGAACATGGTCTGAAGATTGAATTTCATTTTTGTGGTGGTGCCAAAGCCAATCAGATGTGTGTTCTGAAGTGAAAGCAAATGAGCAATTCATCTGGTGTCCTTACAGTGCAGAGAACCACAGAATCCCAGACTGGTTTGGATTGAAAGGGACATTTTAAGATCATCTAATTCCAATCCCCCTGCATGGGAAGGGACACCTCCCACCAGCCCAGGTTGCTCCAAGCCCCATCCAACCTGCCCTTCAACACTGCCAGGGATGGGGCAGCCACAGCTTCTCTGGGCAACCTGGGCCAGTTACACATTTTTCCTCTCCTCATGTCACCCTGCTCATATGTGGGAAAAAATCCCAGCAAGCTGCAAATCTCTGAAGCCATGGGTATGGTCCCCAAAGCTGTGGTACCCTGGGTTGGCTGGCTAGTGGGTGCAATCTCCCCTCCTCACATCCAAACACATACCCTGTTTTTTTTTTTTAGGCTGGTTGTGTGAGCAGAATCTGCTGATCTGTCCTTGCCTGCACTTCTCCACCCTGCCCTCCCCATGACTCACTTGAAGGTGATATCACTGGGTTGTTTGGAGAGTTGCTGGTCCCAGTCTGCAGCACTTCAAAAAATGAAGCAAAACAAGAAAAGAAAAGAAAAAAAAAAAGACAAATGCACAAAGGAAAATGGACCCAGTCCAATCTAAATTCTGGCTCTGGCTCCCAGGACGGAGCCAGAATCTGGGAGCAGGCTTGTTTTCTGCTGCAGTTGGCAGGGACATCTTTGTTTTAAAAGGTTCCTGCTTTACAGCATGACCTGAATAGTCCATGGCACTAAAGTGCTGCAGATGTGACAGCAGGTGAGAAAAACACAGTGACAAAGTCATGCCCCAGTGCTGTCACACCATGAATGGGAGATGCAGGGACCAGCAGGATGGTTCACACCCACCAGGAGCCTGGCTGCTGCTTGGTGTGGGCTTGGCATGGAGAATGGTCCTAGACAAAAACAGCTCATGGAGAGCTGGACCTTGCAGGTGTTGGTGGAATGGCATGGAGAAGGTCAATAGGGAGCTCTTATTGACTGTCTTTTCCACTACGAGCAGGTGATGGAGACTGATTGGTGGCAGGTTAAAAGCAGAGGAGAGGAGACAGATCTTCTCACAGCATGTTGCTCAGCTGTGGGTGTCCCTGCAGCAGGAGGCTGTGGATGCTAACAAATGATTGGCCAAACTAGTGGAAGAGAAAAGCTCTCCCAAGGTGCAAACCACTCTGCAATTGAGTTAGGAAGCTCCAGAAATTCATATATAGGATCAGGCCCGTGGTGGGGACACGTGTCATGTCACCCAAACTTCTCCTGAATGTGACCTCAGAAGTTATGAGGGGTCTGAGGACTCACTCAGGATGTGTCAGAGCAGCAAGAGAATTGCAGCTGATATAGGAAAACCCCTGATGCTGGAGGCACCATAGCTGCTGAAGCTCACTGTGGGCTTTCCTGGCCACTGAAAGAGTCAGTCTCTTCCTTCTTTCTGGCTCTCACAAACTAGATTAACTAAATCTGGTCCAAAGCAACCATGAGTTGCCACTTTCTGTCATGTCTCAGCTTGCATTCCTCCTTGCCATCTTCTTCCTGGGTCCCCATGACGGGCAACCTCCCTGATGCAGCTGCCAAGCTATGGAAGAAAGGGCTGGATACCAACAAGGCTTTCTGCCTATGTGTGGGACTGGGAGTCTCAGCTTCTGACCAGTCTTTCCCACCCTTCACCTCTACCTGCTGCTGCTGACCACCTCTACTGGGCACCTCGAGGTGTTTCAGGATCCCCAGAGGGTTAACACCTTGCAGCTGGTGGCGTGTCTTGGAGTGATGGGGAGTTCACTGCCCTCCTAGGACAGCTCCAAGGGATGCTTGACGCAGGGAGGAGGACAGCATGTCCACAGTGCCTCTGGTGTTTTCCCTGGAGGACGATGGCGCTGGGATATCAAATGGAATTCCTCAGGCCTGTGAGCCTTCCAGCTGACTCCACAAACAGTGTCACAGATAAGCGACGGGTTCCGTCACGCCAACAAAACCCCCACCAAGCTCCCTGTGGGCCTCCCTGCACACAGGCATGGCTGCTGGCTCCAGCTCCTGCACCCTGATCCAACCAGGAAGAAGCATCATGGAATGATGGGATTGTCAGAGTTGGAAGGGACCTCTAGGCATCATCTGGTCCAACTCCCCTGCTGAAGCAGGGAGAAGGCAGTGCTTTCCCTGCCTGCTACAGAATCACACAGTCATGGTTGGAAAAGACCTTTAAGATGATCAAGTCCAACCATCAGCCTGTTTCTACTGAGTCCACCACTAAACCATGTCCCTCAGCACCACAGCTACACGGCTTTTAAACACCTCCAGGGATGGTGATTCAACCACCTCCTGGACAGCCTGTTGCAGTGTTTAATAACCCTTTCAGTGAAGAATTTTCTTCCAATATTTGGTCTAAACCTCCCCTGACACAACTTGAGGCCATTCCCTCTTGTTCTGTTGCTTGTTCCTTGGGAGAAGAGACCAACACCTCCTTTCAGGCAGCCGTAGAGAGTGAGAAGGTCTCCCCTCAGCCTCCTTTCCTCCAGGCTAAACAACCCTCATCTTAAGACTTGTTCTCCAGACCCTGACCTTCTCAGCAGTGTTCCGTTGTCCCAAGATGTTGGTTGGAGAGGCCATTCTGGAGAACCCCTGGCAATGCCAAAGCCCATGGTGAAGTGTGTGGGATCCTCATGGGGAGGGAGGGCAGCCTGTGGGTGGTTTAGTCTGGGCATGTTGGGGAGGTTGGAAAGGCAGGAGAGGCCAGCCTGGGAGGGGATTAAGGCTTGGGAAACCACCAACACTCTAAAGAAAGATCTAAAATTTGGGGACTGAGTGTGGTTTGCCTGTCAGCAGGAGAAGGATAATGTAGCAGAGTCTTCTGATAATTTACTGGTCTAACTCACAGTGCCCAGATCTTCACCCTAATCTCTAGGCAATATGGTCCTAGTGATATCTCTAAAGCTTTCCTCTAAATTGCAGCATATCAGTAGGACTTTGGCTGAAATTGTCCTTCATCCCCCTCAGAGCTCACCCTGGAGCTTTTCTCGAAGCAATTCCACCAATTTGAACCACTAATGACCAAAGTCATTGCCATGAGGATGCTTCCAAGGCACCAAATATCCTGAAAATTGTGGGTACCTTCTGTGAGTCACCTGATTTAATTTAGGTATCTGGGCAAGTCCTCCTCCTCCTCCTCCTCTTACAGTCAGTGGTTTAGTCAGTAGACTCTGTGGGGAGCAGGCAATGTTATGTCTCATCCTAAAGCATGAACCCCTACTGGGTATGTGGATAATAAAAGGTCACTGACTCCTGGCTCATGGGCATCCACACCATGGGCATCAAATGTTACTTCTGATGGATTTCACCCTTAATGTCATTGGCATCTGGTGGTCTTCTCTCTTGAGAGGGTCTCAAAAACCTGCCATGGATCAGTACCTCTCCTGTGCACTGTAGGACTTTCTTCACTGAAAGAATTTCACCAGGGAACCCTCCCATGGTGGTGAAGGGTGGCAAGACCCAGACAGGTACCTCTGCAGTTACCTAATAGCTAATGAGTAATCTCAAGTCCTGGATAGTGCACAGTGCTAAATTGCTTAGCATGGTCCAGCTAGAATTTTCCACATTTGCTCTGGGAAACAGTTCACTCCAGAAGCAATTCCCAAAAGGCCATATAGATTTGACTATACAGTCCCCTAACATTGTCCCAGCAGGCTCTGTACCCTTAATTACCACCATATGCCCTCATGCCACATCACAGGGCATGCAATGCAACTCATCTGCTTCAGGCTGAAGTTCCACTCTGGTGGGCTGCCATCCAACACCCCCTGCTCTTCCAGACATCCACTACCCCCCAAGAGAGTAACTACACCATAGGACCACTGGGGCACTGCATGGGGCCCATGAAAGCCTTTGGTCCAGGTGCTACAAAGTACTTAGCCTGCTCTAGCCTGCTCTACAGCCCTTGTCTTTGGGGTTTGTGACCATAATCTGGCACTTTTTTTCCCCCCCCTTCTATGTATTTATTTTTTATCAGCATAGAAGACCTTTAGTTGTTAGCTTAGTTCCTGAGAAAGCTGCAGCTAAACTTGTGACTTGCTAGATACCACTGGGAACATGCTTCTGTGATACTATGGACAGGCAAGGGGGGGCCAAAGAAGGTTCAATATGCCAAGTTTCTTGGGAGGACACTGACCCTTCATCTGGGGACACGCAGCAGCAAATCTCCAGAAAGTCATCACATTAATTGCCTTCTCCTTCCAAGGACCCAGATGTCCCATGCTAGCACCATGCACAAAGTTTCATTGCCCTGAACTAAAGAGGTGGCTTTCCATCTTTCATCAGGGGTCTAGGAAGAAGAAAGTCATGCTCAAGATGATAAAGGAATAATTAATTTATCCCTAGGGATTGTGACCTGCCACGGCACAGAGGCTGATCTAAAGATGTTTAGAGCCCTGGGTCTATAGAAAGACCAAGAAGGGATTCCCTTGTTTTCCAACTCTGCAGCCCTGTGGCATGATGATAAAATGATCCTTTTAAAATATATATGTCAGCAGGATGAGGGTTGAGAGTTTTTCCCTGTTTCTTGATTTTTACCAGGAGCTTTGTGGCCCCTACTGGGGCAGGACCAGACAGAATAAAGGGAGAGAAATTTTGAAACCCCACCTGGGCTTGGATACTGCAAAACAAGTTTAATCTATCAAAAAAGCTTTTAAAATTATTAAGGCAATGCTTGCATGAGGGAATGAAGAGCAGGACCAAGTAACTCCTTTGCACATTGTGGAAGGCACTGTAGGTCCATCAGCTTTCTCATGCCTTTGATGAAGCCAGGACTTGGGCTCTGTCTGAGAACTGCTGCTGACCAATAATCCTGGGCCACCTGATGAGCTCATCATCATGAATTCTCTCCTTGCTCAAAGGGCATGGCTGGTTCAGTGTTGAAAGGGGACTGCACAGAGGGCCTGGTAGCCCCAAGCTTGGTATTAGACATTGTCTTCTCCATGCCCTCAAGCCAAACTGTCCATGAACTCACCTCAACATTGCCCTGCCCAGGATCAACCTTGCTGCTTGGTTCATCCTCAAAGGAGAAGGGCTGGGGCAGCAGACTCAGGGCCACAAACAGTGCTGAACACAGCATGATCAGCAGGCTTTGAAAATGAGTTACAAAATTAAAAAGAAGACCAAGGTGTGGGCTTTTTTTCACCTGGCTTCTAGGACAGGCTCCCTTAAAGGTAATATCTTTGCAGTGTTTCTCATGCTTGGGAAAAATATCCGTGTATCCAACTGCCTGTTCCTTAACAGGTCACAGCTAACAGCCTGACTCCAGCCCTGAAGGGGACTTTAAAACAAATCTTAAAATCATGAGACTCAGCAAAGGGACATAAATAAAATCAGGAAAAAAAAAAAAAATCTGGAAGTTTGGCCAATCTGGTAAATCCGAAGGGAGATATGAGGAAGGTTCTTATTTGCCAGATGTAAATGAAGGCATAAAAATAATATGTCTCATGAGAGAAGGAAAAAGTCAGGGCAACTGAGCTGCTTGTCAAGAGCTCTTGTCTTGCTGTCTAAGCAGGAAGAAGGCTGGAATCCACGTGATGGTGTTGGAGTGAGCAGGGCAGAGACCACACTGAGAATTTTGCCTGGATGGTTGAAAGGAGGAAACGCACTTGGGGAGGCCTTTGAAAAGAAAATTTCCATCTGGCTCAGGATCTGAATGAACACAATGGCCTTGTGGGGTTGCTAGGCTCTCTCCAGGGCAGTGCAAAACTCGGCATGTCATTCAAGAGAGGAGCACTCCTGTGGGGCACTGTTCTGCAAAGGCAGGAGTATCCTGAGCATGGAGGTCTTGCTCCATCTGAACCTCAGAGCCTCCTCTCTGTATGGTGGCACCTCGGGCACACGTCTGGGTAACATAGCCAGTACAACCAGACATCAGGGAAGGGAAGTAGTTATAGACAGGGAAGGGAAGCATTTTACATGCGACTTCTGAGATCCCACCTGGAGTACTGTGTCCAGTTGTGGAGCCCTCAACAGAAGAAGGACATGGAGCTCATGGAGAAAGTCGAGAGGAGGGACGCAAAGATGCTCAGAGGGCTGGAGCAGCTCTGCTCTGGAGACAGGCTGAGAGAGTTGGGGTGTTCAGCCTGGAGAAGAGAAGGCTCCAGGAAGACCTTAAAGCACCTTCCAGGAAAGCTGGGGAGGGGCTTGGGACAAGGGCAGGGAGTGAATGAAGGGGTAATGGTTTCAAACTGGGAGAGGGGAGATTTAGATTAGACATTAGGAGGAAATTATTTGCAGTCAGGGTGGTGAGATCCTGGCCCAGGTTGCCCAGAGAAGCTGTGGCTGCCCCATCCCTGGAAGTGTTGAAGGGCAGGTTGGATGGGGCTTGGAGCAACTTGGTCTGGTGGGAGGTGTCTCTGCCCATGCAGGGGGGTTGGATCTAGATGATCTTGAAAGTCTCTTCCAACTCAAACCATCCTATGATTCTATGACAAGCTGACCAGCTGCCATCTGCAGCAGAAATAAATCATAACTAGAAGGTCTTATGGGCAAAAATCCAACCACAGGCATAGGTTACAAATGATAAGGGTTGGTGCTGTTTATTCAAGTCCTGTGTGAACTTACCAGTAGCTTGAACTGTGTAAGTTCTTGGCATCAACTAACTTTGTCCTTAACTGCTGGGTTGCATAATGCTCTCTTTTGGTGGACCATAGCTCTTTGCAGTAGGAGGCTACTTCCTCAGCTTCCTGATGCTTGCATTGCTGTCTCCCTGGTTGCTTAAACATAGGAGGCTAGAGCCATTTTAGAAACCCCTAGTGTATCTTGGTCTACTGCTGATGTTTCAAAAGGGTCTCTAAATTGTCTCATATCAGCCAGGTCTGTGCAGGAGCCTGAGAGATGCTGGGGTGGTTCAGATGACACTAGAGACTGGAGTTTAGGCTTTTAATCTAGCACAAATCTAGCTCAACAAAGTGAAGCTCATGTGAATGGTGACAAAAAGGACTCTGGGCTTTGACCCACCCATCTCCCACGTAAACCTGTGCTGTGCCAAGTCCGTGTCAGCACCACAAAGGCCTTCAATCCAGCACTTTCATGCACAAAGCATCAAGGGAGATTGGCTCCTATTCACTCTTTGCTTTGGAGTCGTGTGGCAGCTGGTTTGGGGGTGCAGCAGGTCACCTCCACCACAAGCAAAATTCTTTCTCTCCTCACTCCATGACATGAAGAATTGCCTCAACTCATCCCTTTTTAGGAGACAGAAGCAGAAGGCACCCAGCAACAGAGAACATGACTGCCATTGGTGTCTTCTGCTGGTTTCTATTCCCTTCATGATAGGCTGCAGGATTAGTCAGGAAAGTAAATTCTCACATGGGATTTCTCAGGAGTGGAGGCAAAATTCATCATGGGATTGGTTAGGAATATGGCCTTCACATTGCTGTCTGTCCAAAGCTCCAAACCCCCTGTAAAAGGAGGTGGGTGGGTTATGGGAGAATTGCTACTTCTTTGAGGTCCCAACCAGCAGAGAACTTATTTAAATGTACATTGAACTAAGAATAATCCCCAATAACCAAGGAGGAGAGGTGTCAGAAAGGACTCTGGAAGGTTAGTGGAAGATTCACCACAGTGATTTACTTGAGGGCATGGTGGTTTTTTTCTGGGTTGATGTTTGGACGCAGTGATCTAAGAGGTCTTTTCCAACCATGATTCTACATGATTCTGTGATTCTGTATAGTGATGAGAGAAGCAATGATGAACTTCCCAGCAGGGTGGGGTAGTTGGTGGAGGCACTGCTGTCACTTAGCCCTATGGTAACTCCTTTGACACATGTATTTGATGGAATGTCCTCTAAGCTTTTGGGTTTTTTTTGCAAGAAGATAGCAAAAATGTTTCTTCAGCCCTCGCCATGAAGAGCTCTCTGGTTCTGTATCTATAAACAGTGAATGGACATAGCACAAAGCTTTAGACCAGTGGTTCTCCAACTTTTCCCTACCAAAACCTGTTAATCCTCGTAATTTTTTGCAAAGTTCTCTTATGCTCTGGTTTTCCATGAACTGTTTGCAAACCTTCATGACCACCAAGATCTGGAGACCACAGGTTGGGAATTGCTGTTCTAAACTACTGGTTCTTGCACGTTTTGGCAGGCACACTTAATGGTGAGCACTCCAACTGGCTTCTTCTGTGCAATTCCTTTTAATAGCTTCCTTAAAAGTCCCTTTGCAAGTCGCTGCTGCACCTCTGTGGCTCCTGCAGACAGAATCTAAAAGGCTTCCAAGATAAAACGTCCCTCCCTATCAAGCTGTCTCCTCCACTCTGGTCAGAAACATTGAGGACGTGTATTTTTTTCCAACTAAAGAGCAAACTTGGGAAAACCTTTAGAAAAGGAGTGGAGGGGAATGATTCTCAAGCAAGTCATCTGAGTCTTGGAAAAACCACTGCATTTGCTGGGTCGAACCCAAGACTACTCCTTGTTTTTCCAACTCAGAGGTTCTTTTCTCTGCACTTGGTTTTCTAAGAATGTGAACTCACCCGCCCTGTCCTGTTTACGAGCTCGTAAATATGTAGATCAGATTTGGCTGCGGGGTAGGTCTTGGAAGGGCTGAATCCTGCTGGGAACACATGGCATTTCTGTACAGAGAGGCCAGATCCGAGCGGCACAAAGGAAAAAGGCAATTTCTCATTGGGCCCAACCCGGGAAAAAATCCCCCCCTCTGATCGAAAGGCGAGAGTCCTGACTTCTCATTTACGACACTGGGTGAGCAGGACTCACCTTGGATAGGTGAGCATTACTAGCACCCAAACACAGAGAAGACTTGATGATCTTAAAGGTCGTTCCCAACCAAAATGATGATTCTGTGATCTTCCAGTGGAAGATTTCCTGAAGCTGATTGGTGGCCATGCTGGTCGCTCCAGGCCTGGAGAACTTGCCAGTGGCGGGACGCCAACGTTTGGCAAAGGCGCTATCAAGGGGAGGTGTGGGAGCTTCCTCAGGGTGTTTCCACCCCACCAGTCCTAAGGACATTCTGTTTGTATCAGAACTGGGCAGACAGCACGTCACCAGCCTTGGAGCTTGGCACAGCAGCACGCCCAGCCTGTGTCCCCCTCCTGGCGTCACCGGCTGTGAGGGATGCGGAGCAGCATCCTCTAGAGAGCCCCGGCCGCTGTGACGTTGTGGAGGAAAGGGTGGAGAAGAAAGGCTGGGGGAGGTTGATATTTTCAGCTCTGATGAAAAACTGGGACCGGCTTTGCAGGCTCCAGAGGGGTTATACAAGACCAGCCAGCCAACTTCTTGTTTCTTTTCAGGCTTGGAGGGGAAAATCCAATGCCTGCCTTGTTTCCGCACCCAGCTCCAAGGCACAGCCCTTCTGGTGGTAACTTGTATGGAAAAACCTGCAGTTTCTCATTTCTTTCTTTCTTTCTTTCTGTATTGGGTTTTTTTTTCGGCTGTTTGTTTGCTTTTTTGTTTTGGTTTTGGAATTTTTTGTTTGGTTTTGTTTGGGGTTTTTTGTTGGTTTTTGTTTTGGGTTTGTTTGTTTGTTTGTTTTTCAATCAGAAGGGAACCTTAAAAAGAATTAATTATATTTCCTTCTTCTCCCCCAACCTGGAACTACTCAGGGGACACAGGAAGGCATTGCTGTGTCTCTCCCCAGCCCTGAAAGCCAGCTCTCAGCTGATACCAAGCTTTAAAAACCTTGCACTTCAAAAAGAGACATTTCCCCCCCCTCTCAGAAAACAATGGGTCAGTGTAACAGGGCTCCAAAAATACAACAGGAATGGTGAGATAACCACATCCTCATCACTCCTGACAGTTCCTGAAGCCATTAACTGGAAGAGATAAGGTCTCCTGTTTAATATCACATCAGTTGTCTGCAAAGGATTGCTCTTACTTGATCCTTTCCCCTTCTCCATGGGGAAGGTCATGTCATCCGTCTGGTGTGACCGGCTGCACGTTTCTAATCTGGTTACTCCACAGTGATGCTCTTCAGCCATATCTCTGCTGATACAGTGAACAGGGACAGGATAAGGAGCCAGATTTTGACTGCAGGGCACCCAGGCTGTGAGCAGGGCTCTTGGCATGGCTGTAGGCAGGACACGGTGCAGTGGGCAGCAGAACCTGCAGATCCCTTCTTGGGAGGGTTTAGCTGAGGCAGTGCCAGGCACATGGCTGACAACTTGACCCTGATCCCTCTTATTTGCTGTCATTTATGTAATGGGGAGACCACACGTTGTTCTTGGTGCTGCACAAACACAGAGTGATGGGAAAAAACAGCCCTGAAGGGGCTGATTGCTCCCTAATGCTGAGCAGGGCTGTCCTGCACGCCCACAGCACACACAGGGTTGGTACTCCAGGATTTGTGACCCACAGCAACAATTCAGGCAGTGTGGATGGGAGGGACTGAATGGTCTGTGCCATATTAGGACAGGGAACTGCTTGAAAGAGCCCAGCACAGAGCCACAAAGATGATGAAGGGAGTGAAACATCTCCCTGATGAGGAAAGGCTGAGGGAGCTGGGTCTCTTAAGCTTGGAGAAGAGGAGAATGAGGGGTGACCTCATCAGTGTTTACAAATATGTAAAGGGTGAGTGTCAGGAGAACAGAGCCAGGCTTTGTTCAGTGATGTCCAGTGACAGGACAAGGAGCAATAGGTGCAAACTGGAACATAGGAGATTCCACGTAAACATCAGGAAGAACTTCTTTCCTGTGAGAGTGACAGAGCCCTGGGACAGGCTGCCCAGAGAGGCTGCGGAGTCTCCTTCACTGGAGACATTCCAAACCCGCCTGGACACGTTCCTGTGTGATGTGCTCTGGGTGACCCTGCTCTGGCAGGGGGGTTGGACTAGATGGTCTTTCCAGGTCCCTTCCAACCCCTAAGATTCTGTGATTCTGTGATATTAGGAGAGGACAGAGCTTGGGAGGTCTGGACTAGAGCAGTGCCCAGCAGATCATGATGTAACCATGCACAGGTGTGTCAGTAGAAAAGGGTGAAAGACCCAGAAAACCCAGACTACTAATATTTTTTGTTACCTGAGCAATCCACCTGGAATACCAGGGCTGAGTAGAAAGTAAAATGACACAAGAGACTTCCTGGTTGTCTTAGCCACAGAACTGAGCCCACGACAAGCATGAAGACAATGCTGGGAAGGACCAAGAAAGGCAGCAGCAAACCAACCATCGTGTTATGGACATTTTGCTTAAGCTTCATAGCTCCATTAGTCAAATAGAGTTTTAAGGAGACATTTCAGGAGAGAGAATGAAAGAAAGTTGCTGTGTTGCCCAGTTTAAATGTCTGCACAGGGCAGTGGGGTCTCTGCTGTGAAGAGATGAGTGTCTCAAAGTGCCTCATTATGGTGATGAAGCTCATTCACACTGACGTGCCTCCTGCTCCATTGCTGCCCTCTCTCTATTTCTTTTTAAATCTTTGGTTCTGAAGGGAAAGGATGGAAATTTGTATTCAGCTTTCATGGCAATTTGAGTACCTCCCATGAGATACCTGTCTGCCTCTCTCTCGCTTTATTGTTAGATAAACAAACCTTTTTGCCTTCACTCACTGCTTAGAAGTAATAGATGTGGGATCTAAGCTGCATTTCCTGTCTTAATGTGGCTTTGACTCCGAATTAACTTTTGGATATGCTGATCTTACATATTCACTTCTTGTTCCAGGGAAGAGACCCTACGTGGACTTTCCAGTCCTCAGGAAAGTTGCTGCTTTTGTGGACAGCCCCAGTCAAGACTGGTGTCATCACAGGTAATTATTATTTCCTCTTCTTCCACCATCACCATCTAGTTTCTGACTTGCTACTTTCCTCTTAAGAAGCTTCGGTGGGTCTTCATGTCAAGGCAAGAAAAAAAAAACATGCCATGTAAAACTTTCTTGGCTTGTGCAATTCCAGCAGCAGGGTTGTCTAAACGTGGGGAGTCTTGGGGGTCCAACAAAGGAGTCTCTTCCCTACAATGCAGGTCACCTACAAATTACCTCCAGATATTCAAAATGCTAAAAAGAGCAATTTCTCTGGCAACTGAAGCCATCTGTCTCAGACAACACCAGAAACATGTTTCTATCCTCTTGTTTGTACCTAGACAAAAATATCTTGTAACACTTGATGAAGCTGAGCCATGTGAGCGTCCCTGATATAAATGTCATTGTGCTGATTTTAAAGGCAGCTACACGGGGAACTCTCCTTAATCTCATGGATATTAAGCATGACAATATCTCCTGAACATGAGGCTTCCCAGTATCAACCCTGGTATTGCATACATCAGCAATGCTGCCAGTTCTGGATCAGTATTCGTGGGAACATTTTGGTGAAATGGTTCTTCAGGGGAATCAGAGAATCATAGAATCATTTAGGCTGCAAAAGACCCTTGAGATTATCAAGTCCAGCCTTTAACCCAACATTGCCAAGGCCACCACTAAACCAAGTTTCTCAGCACCACAACTACAAGGCTTTTAAATACCTCCAGGGACATCTTTCCTCCCAGGAAGAGCTGATGACTTGCTCTTAGAGCTACCTCCCTCACAGAAAGGCTGTCAAGGCTGTTGGCAAAAAAGACATGTGTGATCCACATAGAATTAACATTTCACAGAGCGTTAGTAATAATAACACGAGCTCAGATCATAAAAAAGCCAACAACAGGAACAGATGAACCAGATCGTGAAAGACTGAAAAATGGAGATTGCTCATATGGAAAATCATGTCCCATTTTGGTGCTCACAGTGCAGAAAAGAAGCCAAGGAGACAGAAAATGCTCTGAGGAGCTCTACAAAATAATGCAAAGTCTGGAAAACTTGACTTAGAGCATGAGATTAAAGGATCTGTATCTCTTGGCATTATCTAAGAGAAATTGAAGTGACTTGCTCATGCAATGCAGTGGAATATAGGGGAAGCTGTTTCTGATAGCAAATCTATCTTTAATTTAGTCAAGAATGGTAGAAAAATTTAATGGCTTGACATTATAGCTAGAGAAATTTACCCTGGAAAGAAAGCAGTCATTTTTAACAGCAAGGATATAAAACAACCAGAAAAATCATAACTAGAGATAGGGGTTCTCCATTATTTGCAGTCCTGAGTTAATGCTGTGTATCTTTCTAAAGAGAAAACTCTTTTTGAGTAATGAAGGAGTTGAAGAAATTATTAAATGAGGTGCTTAGGGTTGCAGTCATCTGTAAATCACAGCAGGCAGGCAGAGTGGCCCCTTCTTGCCTTGCAAACGAGGATCAGGAAACTATTCCAAAATGTGGTAGGTCCTGAATAGAGAAGAGTTGTAAAAAATCATGTCACAGAGGGTCTGCAGACACGATGAGTGCAAACACTGTTTGGGAAGCAGTTGATCTGTTCCAGAAACTGTTTTAATTGGGAATAGCAGTGGACTTTTATTCCTCACTGCAAGATCTTTCCCTGGCTTTGACACACATATGCTGTGATGTCTACATCTCCATGCATTTGCTCTCAATTAGAGGGACTGACAATGAGTCAAGCATTTGTGTCAAGGGGTTTAATTGAGTATAATGGAGGTTTTGATGGTTGAGGATCATGTCAACATTTAATTAATTACAATGAGCTACAATGTTGGTAATTGAGACCAGTTAGTCTCTCCGCACGCTCACATCCAGAGCTAATATCCTTTGGTGTGTTAGTATTTACCCAGAGCAAACAAAGCTGGGGAGAAATAAGCACCACAGAGTGTTTCTTGTGTCCTTCCTCTCCAAGCAAGCTGCTGCCTCTTGCTGACACCGATGGCAAGGTCTGCATGGACCTGTGGTTGCCATGAGCAGGGACCTGAGCCAGCTTTGGACAGTTGTTCAGGTCTCAGCAGCATTAAAGTTCATTTTTTTTGTGCTACTGAAGAGATCCTTGTGTGGTGTGTCAGTATGGCTTTGTAGCACTGGGGACGGATGGTGGAAGCAGCCTGGAGGGTCCTTGTGCTGTTTGGTGCCTGACCACCTGCCCTGCCTTGTTTTTGGGGGGCTGACAGCCCACCTAGGAGTGGTGCTAAGGACCCCAGGGGAGCTGGAAGAGCAGATGTATTGATGTAAAGCTCCATGGAAGAGAGCTTTGCTAACAACACCCCTTTCTCCTGTGAGCTTTCCTCTCTCAGTCCAGCAGAAAACATATAATCCAGATCAAGAGAAGGAAAAATCCTCAACCGACCAGAATGGCTCATTAAAACAAGATATCTCCCTTCTCCTTCCTACACCTTTCTCTGTGGAGATTGTCCTAAGGCCCCCATCAAAATATTCCCTGTTCCCTGTCAGGACAAGCAAATGGTCTCTACCCATGACTCTCTCCTGTGCCTTCCTCTCTGTGCTTGTGTCTCACAGGGACAGGTGCCAGACGACACAGGCTCATTCCTGGCCATGCCCAAAACCAAAGGCAAATCAAACCCAAGGTGGCCCTGCCTACAAGCACGTGGCCAGCTCTGCTGGTGGCACAGTGGTGCTGGAGTCCTGCACAGCACCAGTCCTGGGACTCAGGAGGCTTTGAGCTCCAACACTCCCATCACCCTGCATTGCTTCTCCTCTTGGTGGTGAGTAGGTGACTGCCTTGTTTCTCCACTCCCTCTAGCTGATTCTTCCCCATAAGGTGTTTCCAGCTTATTTCCTTGGCTTTCTGCCAAGGTTTCCACCTTATTTCCTTGGTTCTCCTGCTCAGTGCTGGCTACCTGTAGCTTTTTCTTTTGTCACATCCCTGACACCCATTAGAAGTGAGGGAGACATCTGCTAAGAACCTCAGAAATTGAGAAATTGAGCCAGAATCCAGCCTGACTCCTCAAGGTAAGCCACAGGGACAAAAGCAAGTGATGGGATGGCATCCCAACTGCTGTCCTGTTTTCCCAGGAATATATTTGTTTCCCTCAAAGAGGATGTCTCAGACCCATGAAGGTAGGTCAGGGAGGAAGCAAACAAGCTGTCCTCCAATGTCTCTCAGGGTGAGTGCATTTGTCCCTTGCATTTGTGACTACATAGATCCACACAAAAGGAGGTTGTTACTGTGACATTTTTCATCTTAGCTGAGTCCACTGACTCCAAGTGTCAAACACCTTGTAAGAGATACAGACTTTCCCATAAAAGATCTCAAATCCCATGACAGTAGAACAGAGCATCTGGAATTTTATTTTCTCCTCTGCAGCTGTCTTTACTAATCACCACCTTGGTTCTGTACTTGAGAGGTTCCTTTACCTCCTGCTGGCCCAGAGAAGATGGGGCTGCTCTCCTCACTTGGGTTGAATGTCACCTGAACCTCTCGTTGAAAATGTACAGGGAAATCCTTGACAGATGGTACTTTCAAAACCTAACTGCTCTTCTGGGCCACATGGGGCAGCCAGAGCTTTGCAAAATGAAATTAATATTAAGAAAAGAATAAAACAGTTTCTCTGATGAGTTGGACAGGATGCTTCTTAAGTTATAGAAGAGACAGCTGAACACCTGGATGTGAATGCGGAAGCGCAGTGGCTGGGACCTGGGGTTGTTATGTCCCTGGGAAGCATGTCAGCATGAGAGAAGAGGATGGATCTTTGTCAGTAAATATCTTGAAAGGCACTGCAGGCCAACACAGAACCACTGCAGGCCATGAAGATGCTCAGAGGGCTGGAGCACCTCATCTGTGAAGACAAGCTGAGAGCGCTGGGGATGTTCAGCCTGGAGAAGAGAAGACTCCAGGGAGACCTTAGAGCACCTTCCAGTGCCTGAAGGGGCTCCAGGAAAGCTGGGGAGGGGCTTGGGACAAGGGCAGGAGGGAGAGTGGTTTTAACTGGAAGAGGGGAGATTTATGTTAGATATTCGGAATAAATTCTTTGCTGTGAGGGTGGTGAGACCCTAGCCCAGGTTGCCCAGAGAAGCTGGGCCTGGCAGTGTTGAAGGGCAGGTTGGATGGGGCTTGGAGCAACCTGGTCTGATGGGAGGTGTCCCTGCCCATGCAGCGGGGTTGGGACTAAATGATCTTGAAGGTCCCTTCCAACTCAAACCAGTCTGGGATTCTATGATTCTATGAAGCACATTTTCCTGGGTGCTAGATCTCCAGCTGGAACTGCTGCAATGCTGGACTTGTCCCAGATGCCTGGAAAGGGGGGAGCATGAGGCTTTGAAAAATCACACCTGTGCCTCAACATTCTTCCTCTCTAGCAGTCAGCTCTCTAAGTCTGCCCAGCACTTCCCTCTCACTGCTGTGCTCCATTTTTGGGAGGAGCAAACTGTTACGCTGAGGATCCAGTGGCAGGTTTAAGAAGCTTTGCACAGTTACCCCAGAGCCTGGCCTGGCCTTGTGCCTCCAGTGCCTGCCAAGAAGTCACTGTTGATGAGAGCCTCAACAAATATCCTTTATTCCAAGTGTACCTTGGATGCTGAGCTCTGTGTTGGGCTGAGCCCGATGACACACGGAGTGACCTCCTGGCACTTGCCTCAAGAGGAGAAGAGGTAAATCCCCTGATCCCAGCTCTTCCAACACTGTATATACCAATGGATGTACCTCCCAGTGAGGCATCAGGCCATGTAGTATCATTGGAATACTCTGGTCTTTTCAGGATATGCCCCTGACTTCCAGAGTATGTGACCCAAGGGAGCAGGGAGTGGGGCAGGAATTGCTGTTTGCAGCCAGAAAACTCCTTTGCTATTAAAAAAAAAATTGCTTTTCTAACTGAACCAAGCTCTGACTTAAAATCTCGATGTGTGTGTGTGTTTGTGTGTGTGTTGGGGTGTGTGCATGAAGAAAAAGGTGTCTGGGCTGCAAGTCCTGTGTATGGGGCCTGAAATACAGAGAGTATATGAAGCTTAGCCCTTCTGCTTTCAACCTTGGGTATCTGGAGGCAAGATCTTCCTTAGCACCCCTGAGCATGTTTATGTTCTCCCATTGCACTTGGAAGGCCCGAATCACTTCACAGATGAATTTTTATGTGAAATTAGGGCTTATTTGGTTCCAAAACTGCATACAACCACATGCTTGCTTAATGTCTAATGTCTTTTCAGGTGTTGTTTTTTTTTTACTGTCCTCCAAGCTTGAAAGTTCAGATGAGCTCATCTGTGCTTGTCCTGGTCTGGTAACCTCTTTAATACCTCTTAGAAGTAACTACAAAACATCAATACACTGCCATTACTAATAGCATTAAGCCCATGTCTGAGCAGAAGAGAAGGAGCTCCTTGCCAGGCTTGGAGCTGAGCCTGGACTGATCCTGGATCCAAGCAAACCCCCTTTAGATGTGCTGACAGGTCTCTGAGCACAACATCTTGTTTCAGATGCTACATTGATGCAGGAATAGATAAACAGGACTGACCTGAAGTGCATCAGTAGTAGAACTAGAAGTAGTAGAACAGCAAAGAACATTAGGTTGCAGAAAGTGAGTTAGAGGCTCCCATGGACCTCCATAAATCCCTTGGAAGAGAAAAGATCAGCTTGTAAGAGGCATTTCAAGCTGTTATGTTGCTCAGGTTGCTTCTGAAAAAGTACAGCCCACAAAGCTTTGTTGTTCCTCCAAACTCCTTCTCCTATGAAGCTCTCTCACAAACCTGAACAGCAGCTCAGAGCAACCACAAGTTCCATTGCAGGCTCCCTGAGCAGTAGGAAGGTTGTCCCACTAGGGCAGTCAGATTGTCCCCCCAGCTCTTGTTTGCAGGGGAGTCCTAGGATAAAGAAAGCCAGTTACAAGAGACTGGGGCAATGGAGCTACTGGAAAAGAGGGAGCAAGCTTTGCAGAGGCTGAAGTTGTTAATCAGGAGTTGGATTTAGGGTCAGTTTATGTCCCACAGTTTTCACTTGAGCTGCTGTTGGGTGGTGGAGCTTTTCCTTAGTGATAACCCACACAAAATAGACTCGTGGAGATACAGATGTATCTGTGTATGTGTGTGTACATATATATATGTATAATTATATACAGATATTGCTGCCTGGACTACATGGAGCAGCAAAGGCAGACCTGCAGACTGGAACCAGTTTCACAGCCCCAGGGCAACCAGAAACTCCCATGTCATGGGAATACTCTCCTACATAATCATTATATAGGTCAGATCCTTTTTCTCTGACCTGAGGTCCAGGGAGGGACCAGATAATCTCTGAAGACAATTTCCAGCCCAAATCATTTATATTTCTACAAAGCCAGTGGAACAAATCCTCATTATTTTAATGGGACAAGATGGAATTGTTAAGGCTCAGTTTTTGCAGAGTGTGTGAATCCATGCCCAGGAGCAGAGCTATCTGAAAATCCAGATGATTGGTTTGTGGGAAAGTTCAGTATTTGATATTGGTTCTCTTTCAATAAACAGAAAGCAATAAAAAAAAAATAATGAAAATTTCCAATGAACTATAAACTAAAAAAAAAAAAAAGGTTACTAAGAACTTCCAGCACACACTGTTATCTAAAAGGGATGCATTTGTGGGAACCTGACAACTACCAGCTGACATGGAAACACGTGTTAATCCATGGAGACACCCATGCCAATGGTCAACCACCACTAGATGGGTCTCCACTGTGGGCAGTCTCTCCCTCTCCTTCTTCTCAAGCCTTCCCTGTCACAGGGTACAGAAGGTGCAAGATCCTGGGCCAGTTACATTCCTTGGGCTTTCCCTGGGCTGAGCAACGTGGGAGATCAGGAAATGGAAGTCCTGCAGTCCGTGGAATTCATGAATGTGGGAATCTGGAGTGTCTTAAAGTCTCCCAAATTAACAAACTTGTAGAGGGAAGCCTTGAAAAATGAGAAAACTCCTTCTGGAGCCAGAGTGCTCAGGGCTTCCAGGTTGCTTGTGCCGGATCCAGGAGTGAACCCGGGTTAGTGCAGAGCTGCCAAGGATTTCACTCTGCTGGTTGTGTGGTAAGAAAGCTGTGGAAACTTGGCCTGAACAGCCTGTCCTGGAGCTACGTGAGGTGGTTGAAGTAGAAGTTATTAAACCTGGGACATTTCTGCTCGGTTTTCCAACTGGCATTTGCCAACTAAATCCTCCTTTGCTGGCCAGCACCCAGACTTGCTACTTGGGAATCTTGTGAGTTCAGTATCTGCTTAAAGAGTTGACTTGCTCTGGGCCACTGCACCCAGGAGAGGGGCAAGTGCTTTGCAGGATGGGCAGGAGGCTGAATCCATGCCCCAAATGTTACAATGAGAAGGTGAAACACCACCAGTTTGCATTTGCTGCTGACTCTGGATTGACCCTGGAGAGCACAGGACCTTCTGGCATGACCGTGTGAATGAAGGAGAAGGGGGGGGGAGGTTGCACAGATGGATCTTTTATCCATCCCCACTTTAACCTCTGCCTAATTATTTTCTTGTTTCTCACTCCTCCTTTGTCACTTATTTCACACCATTTCCCAGCAATTTCATGCAAAATAAGCAACCAATCCTCTGCAGGCTGTTAAACTGCCTTTTTTGTGTCTGGAATAGACACGTTCAGGTTTGCAAAGGCAAATGCATGCAGGTCTGCATGGCAATGTTTGCCCATTGCAGCAGCATGGACACCATCAGCTCTGGAGCCCCCAGTACAAGAAGGACATGGAGTTCTTGGAGTGAGTCCAGAGGAGGCCACGAAGATGCTCAGAGCAGAGCTGCAGCTCTGCTCTGGAGACAGGCTGGGAGAGTTGGGGTGTTCAGCCTGGAGAAGAGAAGGCTCCAGGGAGACCTGAGAGCACCTTCCAGTGCCTGAAGGGGCTCCAGGAAAGCTGGGGAGGGGCTTGGGACAAGGGCAGGGATGATAGGATGAGGGAGAGTGGTTTTAGCTGGATGAGGGGAGATTTAGGTAAGACATTAAGATTAAATTCTTAATTCTTCAACTCCATGTCTTACATGTGCTGAGGATCCCAGAAACAGATCCAGCACTGCAGGGGGGTCTCACCAGAGCGGAGAAGAAGGGGACAATCCCCTCCCTTGACCTGCTGGTCATGCAGCCCAGGACATGGGTGGTTTCTGGGCTGTGAGTGCATGTCACTGGTTCATGCTGAGCTTCTCGTCCATCAACACCCCCAAGTCTTTCTCCACAGGGCTGCTCTCCATCCTTTCATCCTACAGTCTGCACTGTGATCCTATCTTGCCCTAGCACTGGTGTGCTCGTTTGGGCTGGGGCAGATTTAATTCTCTTCACAGCAGCTAGGATGTGGCTACGTTTTGGAGTTGTACTGAAAACAGTGTTGGTAACACAGGGATGTTTGAGCTGTTGCTGAGCAGTGCTGACACATAGCCAAGGCCTTTTCTGCTCCTCACCCACCTGGCATGTAGGCTGGGGGTGCACAAGGAGCTGGGAGGGGACACAGCTGGGGCAGGTGACTCCAGCTGACCAAAGGGATATTCCATACCATATGACATCATGCTGAGCAAGAGAACCAGGGGGGAGGTTCATTTTGGGGTGGGAGGGCAGAGCTTGGGGACTGGCTGGGCATCAGCCAGCTGCTGGTGGGCAGTTATTTTCATTTAGCATCAGCTGTCTTTCTGGGGTTTTATTTCTCTCCCTTTGTTATTTTCCTTTTCATTTCAACTTTACGGTTATTATTATTGTTGTTATTTTCTTCTAATTATTAAACTGTTCTTCTGCCAATCCTTGAGGTTTCTCACCTCTACCCTTGCAGTTCTCTTCCCTCCCTCCTGCTGGGGGTTGGAGTGAGGGAGCAACTGTGTGGTGCTTGGTTGTTGGCTGGGATCAAACCATGCAAACTAGTCTATTCAGTTCAGAAGAGGAAGAAGTTGGGTGACAGGAGATATTTCCCTGGGTGCCGGGGGATAAATCAGTCCAGATTCCACTGATGGACTCTGTCCTCAGAGAGGGAGATGGGTATTGGACCAGCTGGGATATTGCTCTCCAGGGGAGACCCCAGGGTGAAGGTGGTCTCTGCCCTCCTCACACTCCAGGACATGCATGATCCTTTGTTCATTCTACTTGACCTCCTTGGCTTGGTTCCCTCAGAGACCTCCCTGAGGAACAGAGTCCTGGTATCAATTAGCTGCATGAGACAGCTGGCTGCAGTCTCCTCTTTGATGTTCTGGTATGGAGAAATCCCTGGATACTCCTTTTGAGAGAGAGGAAACAGTCCAATTTATGGGCTGGCTCTGCAGACTGTCAGGACTCTCTTGGTTCTTAGCCTGGGAACCTCCATGGTCACAAATCTGCCCTTGTTCCTCATCTCCTGCTCCACAGGTGTCCCAGCTACGGCCCATATGAGGAGGTGTGGGTGATACCATCTATGCCCAGAGCTCCAAAGTGGGATTTTGGACTTACACTGGGAAGAAATTGGTTCCATGGCTGAGCCTGACCTGGTGCCTGCCCCTCAATGCTGCTCCCACAGCCAAGTGCACTGACAACTTGCAGGCCAACAATGTCAAACTGACCCACCCTGCCTGGATTTTGGGATAGCTCAAGGGCAATTATTTTTTTAAGGGATGGATGACATCCTTCCTCATTCTCTGCCACTGCTAACAGTCCATGACTTTCCTTTGAAAGAGGCCACTGGCTCCCCTAAAATGACTTTTGGGATACACGGAGCAAGAAGGGTTCAGTCTGGGGCTCGTTCTGCAAAGGGAAACCAAAAAAATGGGTACAGCCAAGAAATGTCATGGTTGTTCATAGCAATAACATTTGTCTGCTGTACTATCAGACCTTCTTAATCATCTTATAGACAGAGATTCCCAAGAGCTTTCCAGGCTGCACCAGGATATGTCCCCTGACACCATTCTCATGCAGCCTGCCAGAAAAAAAAAAGGACATCTGATTATATCAGGGCCAAAATACACTGGGTGCCTCTTTCATTCACTGAAAAGGAAGAGCCCAAAGCAAAATTTTCATGTAGGGCAAACTCATCAAATTATTTTGGCCAAAGGAGATGAGAGGGAAAGAGGGTATATGAAAAACGATATGAAAATATACAGGGTATATGAGAAACAAATGCAAAGGTTCAATATTAAAACTTCTCTCAGCAAAAATTTTTCTTTTGAGGGAGGGAGGAACAGGCATGACAAAGTACTGGGCATGAACATTTGCTAACATTTGAGTTTAAAAACCAAACCTAATCAAAACACAAAAGGAAATACGACACTAGGGCTCAAATTGAAAAACAGAGCTCAGTTTTCTTTTGTTGACCCAACAATTATCTCTCTTCCTTCACTAGCTCCTAAACTTGATGATAAAGAATCATTACCATCCTCCTGGATCTCCCTTGGGTAGAATCATAGCATCATAGAATCATCCAGGTTGGAAAAGACCTTCAAGATCATCAAGTCCAACTGTCCACCCTACAACCCCCAACCACTGAACCATCTCCCAAAGCACCAGGTCCACCTGTTTTTTTAACACCTCCAGGGATTGTGCCTCCACCACCTCCCTGGGCAGCCTGTTCCAATGCCTCACCACTCTTTCTGTGACAAAATTGTTCCTAATATCCAATCTGAACCTGCCCTGGCACAACTTGACTCCATCTCCTCTTGTCCTATTGCTGGTCACTATGGAGAAGTGCCCATCACCCACCTCACCACAACCTCCTTTCAGGCGTTGTAGAGACCTGAAACAAGGTCTCCCCTCAGCTTCCTCTTCTCCAGGCTGAACAGCCCCAGCTCCCTCAGCCTCTCCTCATCAGACCTGTTCTCCAGATCCCTCATCAGCCTGGTTGCCCTTCTCTGCACCCTCTCCAGCACCTCCATGTCCTTCCTATCCTACAGTGCCCAGAACTGCACCCAGTGCTCGAGGGGCAGCCTCACCAAGGCTGAGTAGAGGGGCAGGATCACCTCCCTGGTCCTGCTGGTCACACTGCTCCTGATGCAGGCCAGGATGGTGTTGGTGTTCTTGGCCTCCTGGGCACACTGCTGGCTCATGTTCAGCTGCTGTCACTCAGCACCCCCAGGTCCCTCTCTGCTGGGCAGCTCTCCAGCCACTCCTCCCCCAGCCTGTAGAGCTGCCAGGGGCTGTTGTGGCCCAAGTGCAGGAACCTACACTGGGCCTTACTGAAACTCAAGCCATTGGCCTCGACCCATTGATCCAGCCTGTCCAGATCCCTCTGCAGAGCCTCCCTGCCCTCAAGGAGATCCACACTCCCACCCAGCTGAGTGTCATCTGCAAGCTTGCTGAGGGTGATTCAACAATCTCATGACCCAGCTTTGTGCTGAAAACATCCCCATTTTAATGCCTGATATTCTTCTGTGCACCTGCTGTGGACCACTTGTGCTAGCCCCCCAACCTAGTGGTGGTCAGAGGTCAACAACTTGCACAGTTAAGCTCCCCAAACCAAGGCAATAAAGTCTTTGGAGTGAGGAATTCCCTTTTTGCTATGGGTATTCCAGCTCCTATGTGAATGCTCCTGGGTGTAACTGCAGCACAAATAGATTTTAGCAGCAGGAAATGAAACAATGAATCGTTCCCAAATGATCACATTCTTGTGTCCTCTGCTGCCTGTGTTTGTTTTTTTGTTTTGTGGTTTTGGTGTTGGGTTTTGTTGTTTTTTTTTTTCCATTCTTTCTGTTTGCTAAGGGCACTAAACTGCTCAGTTTCCTTCTGACCTGCATGGTTTTGGAGGCATTCCTGAATTTCATGGAAATCCCTGTCTGCTGGGATGCTTTTTGCTCCTTACCAGGGGGAACAGAGGCACAGCTACTGCTCAGCACTGAAGTCAGCCTCGGTGGTTTCTGCCAAAGTCTGCAGGAATCAAGCTCCAGTTCACCTGTTAAAACCTGCAATGACATTTGTGTTTTGTCTAGGGAATGAAAGGGAGGAACATGAAATATTGAAAACCTGCGAGAGGATGAAATCAAGGGAAAACTTTCCAGTGCTGAAACTCCCCTGAGCGAGCAGCCCAGCACCAGCAGGGTTGGTTAAAAGGTGCATTCAGAGTGGGGTGGAGACCCACAGCCACTAAATGAAGAAGGATTCAGCCTTGTGAAGGAAGGAAACAAGCTCTTGCTACAAGGATCTGTGCAGGTATCAGAGTGATAACAGCAGTGACAAAAGTGGTGACCACAACGCAGACACCTGAATTTATGGTAGCCCAGGCTAGCTTCCAGTAACTGTCCACCTGAGAACCTTAGTGATGGGAGTACTTGATGGAAAAAGAGTGGGGAAACCAGGTCATGATACCATCTCTGGCTGGCCCAGCCCCTGTGGCTCTCTCTTCACAAGCAAAGTGAACTCTCATGGACTGTGACACCCTTTTCAAACGCAAGTGGTGGAATCGCCTCCTTGATGGCTGCAGTTTGGATTGAAATAAACACTCCTTGGTCCCCTGGAAACTGTTTAATCCTCAAAGCGCAGGTCACTCCTGAGATGGAGAAGGAGAAGGTTGACAAGCAGCCATTTGGAAGTGACAAGAAATAAACAGGGAGAAAGAAAAATGGACTTTCCCAGATAATTCTTCTGAGGTGCTTGACCCAGTCACCATGGTGACCATAAGCAAGTGTTCAAGAGGCAGGATGACTCATACCTGGCACTGGAGCAGCATTTTCTAAGCCACGTTTCAGCACTGGCTGCTGGGGACCTTGTGGCTTGGAGGTGTGCCCCCTCCAGTGACCCGAGGAGCTGTTACCAGCTGAGTTTGGAAGGAGAGTCCTTTGGAGAGTCCCTTGCAGAGTGAAATGGCAGAGGACAAGACCAGCTGATGAAATAAACCCTTTGGTACAACCCTGAGCACACACTTGGGCTTGTTAGGTGGCATCCATTTTCAGTTTTAGACACTCTTCTTTGGACATCTTTGTGGCATGACCCAGAAGAGCCCAAACTCAATGTTGACTGAACAATCAGAGCACCAAGCTGCGTAGGTTGCACAGTGGCAATCACAGAGGACATCTACCAATGCAGTGCAGGTGATTGGATGCAAACTGGAGCAGTGGGTGCAAACTGGAACATAGGAGGTTCCATGTAAATATCAGAAAAAACCTACTTTCCTGTGGGAGTGACAGAGCCCTGGGACAGGCTGCCCAGAGAGGCTGTGGAGTCTCCTTCTCTGGAGACATTCCAAACCCACCTGGACACGTTCCTGTGTGATGTGCTCTGGGTGACCCTGCTCTGGCAGGGGGGTTGGACTGGATGATCTTTCCAGGTCCCTTCCAACCCCTAGGATTCTGTGATTCTGTGATTCTGTGATTGTCTTCTCCAACTCCTTTCCAGGTGGGAGATGTGATCTACCACTACCGTTGCTAACAGGGGTATCAGGATTACCATGAAGGGCTGCTTGTCCAGGCACCAACTTGTCCCCTGCACCTTCAAGAGTTTGAGAGTAAAGCACAACATTGGTCTCTCAAAGCATCCAAACCATCAGTGGTCATCTCCTAAAGGGGGGTAAGTCCAGATGGACCAGTGGAGGAATATGGATGGTAAAGGCAAAAGGGAATTCATTAAGTGGGATGAAATTTCACGTGCTCAATGCAGCAAAAAGAGGCTATGGAAGAAGAAGACCTCTGACCACCTGTCTGCCAGGAGGGTGAAAGCCAAGGAAAGAATGTAACTACTTAAGGAAGAAGATGATCTGGCCACAAAAGTAAATGATTGCAAATGGGGCATGGATATGTTCCCACTGCAAACAAGCAAGTTTCTGAGAGCTGGATGCAGTAATATCCAGAATGGCCTCTCCAAAAGCACAGACAGCAGAAGGTCAGGGATAGACACACATGAAGCCTGAGTGATTGAACAGGATCATGCAACATGGTGACCTGTGGTGGCAGCTGTTCCCTTCTCATGATGGTGAGGATGCCCGTGGTGTTTGCACAGCAGAGCCACAGAGGGGGATAGGTAGGAGGAGGGACAGGGAGAGGAAGATGAGGAGCTACAGAAGAAGATGGTGCTTGCAGGGCTGCCAGTGCACTTGGTGGGATAGCAGACGTGATCACATTTCTGGCTGTGTTGCTCCCCACTGGCTTGGCTGAATTCTGCTGTGAGTCACCCAGCTCCGTTTTGAGGGAAAAATGCCTGTTTTGGGAACAAATTATTTTTGTTCCATACATTAGGCTGCTAATTTAATCACCCATGGTTTCTCCAAGTGCATACTGATTGGTGTGCAGCTAGAGTACACAGAGAGAAGGAGCAGACCTTTTCCAGCTGAATGTGTGGAACAAATCCCCATGGACTGAAGGCCACATTCAATGTAAACAACCTCCACTGAGCCCACTACCCTCGCTGCCTTTGACTCAAACAGCCTCAGACACTGGGAAAGTTTTGTTTTGAATGTAAATACTTTCCCTTGCCTGGTCATAGGAGCAGGAAAATGAAACCGCCCACATCCTGATTCCCCTGACCTCTGGGGGAAGTTCATGGATCCATTCTGTAGGACAGGAGTAGCCATGCTGCCCACTGGGATTATCAAGGGATGCTAATGAAGCCCAGGAAAGACCTGCACATCATGTGTGTCTTTCTGTGGGTTCTCATGTCTCAGCATTAGCAGGTGGGCTAAGACCTAAAGCTGTGATGGGAGAAGTTTTGTGGGCACCACCACCCTGTCCAACAGCTTTGCTGTTGCTACGTGTCCTAAAGAGAGAGGCCAATCACATCACTGGCACGTCACTCCATGTCTTCCATCTATATGGCCAGATCCTACCTGCCCAGATACACACACCAAGTGATGGAACCTTCAGTAGGAACAGTCACATGAGATCAGTGAAGTCATTTAGATGGTATTTCTTCTCTGTCTCTGCCCAGCAGCAAAGATTAAGCCCTTTCTTCAAATACTTTTCTACATATTTTCTAGTACTCCTGCCCTGAAGAATTAGGTGTGTTTTTAAATGCTTGACAGGGATGTAAAGGAAGCCAGACTGACTCCTCACAGGCCACCTCAGAGAGCATCAGTGACCCTTGTATTTTTATTTTCAGGACACAGCTTCAGAATTAGCCTGGGGATGGATGCATCTGAGGGGAAGATGTGGACAGACCAAGACACCAAACTTCAGGGCACAACCTGCACTCCAGTTTCTGGGATAGAGAAAGAAATATTTGTGTAGGCAGGTCACCAGGAGCATTTTCCATGAAAAAGCCTATGTTTTGTTTTTTCTTTTAAATTTCTCAGGAAAGAAAGCCAGGGTGCAATCCAGGTCATCCCAAAGTAGACACTGAGGCTGCCTACTTATCTTGTACCAGTGGAGATAAATGTCCTGGGATGTCCCTTCTGGTTTCTGGATGTCCCTCTAGAAGAGTGCAGGGCTTCCTTAGGCCCTTTCTTGCAACCAAAACCCCAATGTTGTCTCATCGACAGCTACTCCTGATGTTGTCTCATTAGGGGGTCTTGGCAAGCATTGGGCATCTCTTGGGGAAGTAAATTTCACTCCAAATCAGAATAGCAATCCAGCTTTCTAGTCATGGACAATAATGGGAGCTGAGACATCCAGCTCACATGCAGCTCACACCTACCCACAGACAAAATACACAGAAATCTTCATCTGTGACTCTGGTCCTACTCCCCATCTCTTTGCAAACCAGAAATAATGACATGTTGTCCTCTTCCCTGAACACCAGTGCTTCCCTTCCATGCCTGGGGACTCGGAGAGGGAGGATGGTGGCCAAGGAGGTGACGAGAAGCAATGGGAACCAGGCCTTTCTCCCTTGTTGCCTTCTGAGCACAGCAGAACCTGCCTGCCAGTACTTGTACCCCTATTTCCCACCCCTTGGTCTGGTTGCCATCAAAACTGCAGTCTGCCTGCACACAGATACCACGGGGTGCCCTCCTGCCCTGCATCCATCTGGATCCACTACATGGAGCTCCTCTGGGCTAGAAACAGCATTTCTGTTTGTACTGCACCTGACACCAGAGGGGCTGAAGCCCAGTGCTAAGGGGCTTGTGTATTGTCAAGGATCTCAGCTGGACCAGCCTGCAGAGAGCTGAGTGAAGCCACTCTGTTCTGTTTCCCCAAATCCCCAGCTTCAGAGCCACGTTGAGGGAGGCAGACAAGCCCATGGCTGGCTGCCAGCTCGACTTCACAACACATCCTCACAGCTTTCCAGATAATTCCTATGGAAGGAACCATGGGAACAGAAATAGCCTACAGCTGAAAAACTGTGCTGGTGCAGTTTGACAAGTTTCTCCAAGAGAACTTGGCTTTAGAGGCAGAGGTTCAAGAGCTGGCAGCTGCTCTGAACCCAAGCCTTCTGTTCCCTCTGCTCAGTGACCAGGTTGCAGAGCAGCTGATGGTGTCTTCTGTGGTGTGTTGTGCAGCTACAGGTGAGTGATGCCCCTCTAAATTGTGATTTTGAAATCACATGTGGGGTGGGAATACACATGTCAGGGACTCAGATGAGAAGGTCCTCACCTAGGACAAGAAATAGCACCATTGCCAGCCTCACCTGGTCACCTCAGGGCTCAAAAGCCTCTCCATTTCAGGCTCAGTGCCCTCCACGTTTGCTATCATTACCCATGGGCTGATTCTCAGTGACCTGTGAGGCTGGTTCAAGGAAATCTGCAGCTGGAAAACAGCCAGGGATGAGATGTGGCACCAGCCCCCTGTGCTGGTTACCTCCTCCCCTTGGCCTGTCCTGGGGTAGCAATGGCTTGCTCCAGACCAAACCCCTGCAGCAGGGAGGGTTCCTGTCCCTTTTTGGTTCACATTGCCCTCATCCCCTCTTGGCTCATCACCACAAGACAAGAGCACCATGCCATGAAGACATCCCATTCCTCACTCTCTCTGTACTAGAAATAAGCTGCTTCTGGTTAAGATATAATTTTCCACCTAAACAAGTTTCTTTGTTAGCTTTCCCCCATCCAAATGCTTTCACAAAGGTCTTGTCAGTGGCAGACGACTTGGACCCAGCTCCAGTACAGCCCCAGCAAAGATTGGGACAGCTTTCATGGCCAGGGCTGCCCCTGTTCAGTGTTTGCACAAGTGATCCTGGCACAGGAGATCTCTTGCAGGGCTTCCTTATGTATTTCCCCCCCCCTCTTTGACATCCTTTGGAGGATTTGCAGCCTGGCTCTTGCTGCTGCTTTCTCAGCACATGCAGTCTTGCAGGGGAATGCAGCCAGAAATTTTGGGGTCTGGTTCAAGGCTCTGAATCCAAGTGGCACCAACCATCACTTCTTGGGCAGATTTGTGTTGGAGAGAGCAGGGAAGGGAGATCTTGGGGTATTGGACTGGGGCCAGTCCAGTACTGGCTGTCTCCCACTGCTCCCATTTCACTGTGGGCCATCAATGTACCCACTGTGAGCAATGGGAAAGGGGGCTTGGACTTGTCTGGGGCAGGGATTCTTCCCAGCAGAATCCCTTTCAAATGGGTAAAGGAGTAAAAAGAAGGAGTAAAAAAGAAAAGTTGCATTTCAAGGGCTTTAATGACTGAGTTGTGAATTGCCTCTGGTTGGACACTTCCCGGGAGGTGGAAAAGCCCTCTCTTTAGTGAGTTGGCACTTGGGTTTCTGCCACTGGACCTGGTGGTTTTCTGGCTTGGCTCCAAATGCATTAGCTAAGGAGCCCTCACAGAGAAAGGCTATTCATTAGGAGTAGCTAAAAAGCCATAGCCTGTTCCAGCCACTCCAATAAATACAGCCTTGGGTTAATGGCACCTATAAATTATGGTGCAAGGAGAAGGACAGTTTTCTGTTTGCATGTGACAGTTTTACACTGAAACAGAGAAAGCTACAAAACGACCACAGGTGTGCAGGTGTTGCCTCAGTTTCCCTAGCCACAAATCACAGAATTATAGAATGGTTCTAGAGAGGGATCTTTAAAGCTTTGAAAGCTTTAAAGCTCATCTAGTCCACCCCCCTGCAGTGAGCAGGGACATCTTCAACTAGATCAGGTTGCTCAGATCCCCATCCAACCTGGCCTTGAGTGTTTCCAGGGATGGGACATCTACCACCTCTCTGGGAAAACTGTGCCACTGGTTCACCACCTCCATTGTAAAAAATTTCTTCCTTATATCTAATCTGAATCTCCCCTCTTTCTGTTTAAAACCATCACCCCTTGTCCTGTAGCTGCAGGCCCTGCATAATTGTGAGGTGACTGCTCTCCTGTACTCCACAGAGAAGACCTTTCCCAAAGGGAGTTACCACCCAACATGGTAACCTGATGGGAGAGAGGGTTGGGTGGGTCCCATATGTAAGGTCCTCCTGATAGATAGGGCTCTTGGATTACCTAAATCCTTCTTTGATGGGTTGCCAACAACCAGGATGTTATTGTAGACCCTTTTTGCTTTAAAAATGCCTCAAGATAGTAATCAAGTCTTAGAGCCACTGAGATACTTAGTGAAATTCAGAGGTGTACAAGCCTCCTCCACAGAGAAGCAGCCCTGAGTTAGGTGGGTGTGGGTCACTCTGCACTGTTTTGCTGGGGAAAGTGCAGGGTTTGCTTCCTGGAAAAGGTGCATTTATCTAATGGATATAGCCATAGTGATAGTTCTGATGTAGCACCTGCTGTGAAGAACCAAAAACCAACGCCCTGGACTTCACAGTATCCATCCTCCCCAGGGCCTGGACCATCAGTAACAGTCACTCATGCCTGCACCACCTTTTATCAGCCAATGCACAGAAGAATAACTCACTGGCTATCCTGAGAAGAGCTCTTTTGGGTTGATGCATGCAACAGATCTGCCTTGATGGCAACCCAGGAGAAAGCAAATGACAGCCTCAGGGTTATGAGACCACACTGAGTCTTGCCTCATTATCACATGTCAAGGAAAGGAGGTAATTACTTCACACTGTAGAGTGGAAAACCACATTTACAAAGTGTAGTTAGTACCAGGCTTTCCTGGGAAAAGGTCTGCACAGAGAACAAAGATGATTCATAACCTTCAGAGAACCTACTCAACACAAGAAAGGTCAAGTTAAACTGTAAGTAATGATGGACAAAAAACCCCACATTGAACTCTCAAAGCTAGACACCCTGGGAGGACTTTGAAATTTTGTGTGCAAAAAGACGAAAGAGGTGGAAAAACTTTGGCTGGTCAAAAAAAGTCTAAATATCTGCCAGCTGGCAAACTGAATTTCCACTATTTGCATTTCATGCCAGAAGTTTTTCCAGCCTTGTTTTGCCCAAACACCAAGCAAACCAACCCAGAAATGTCTTCTATTTTCAGTGACAATGTCATTCTTCTGAGACTTGCAGTTCAGATCCTTTCCAGTTAGTAGTTGTTTGAAGGATGGTGTAACCCATGATGCAACACAGGCTTGCACTTGTACCTTGGCTAAGTGGGAGACAGTGGGGAATGCAGGAAATTCCTACTAGGAAATGTAGACTGATTAGGATGATCATCATGTAATGGACAGTAAGGATAAGAGGGCAAAGATAGATCAGATAGATCCAACGGTGCCATGCACCACACAGAAATATCCAGGGCTAGAACTGTCTTCTCCTGGATTGAATTTATGTGGAAAGAGAAATTGTGAAGAAAAATCTGGGTTTTCACTGGAATTGAGGAGTTTATATGACAAAGAAGATGTTGCTGAAGGCATCACTCCAAACCCCACCAGCCTCCATGGAAAGGTGACTGCTGAAAATGTGGTGTCTAAACCACAGCCTTTGCAGCTGCTGATTCTGGGCTTCAGCTGGTGTAAGGGTATATACAGAGAACAAGTATTTTAAGAGGTTTTGACATTATTTGCTTTGCAATTGGGTTGTGCTCCAAATTGCAGTGTTTAACTCCACCACTGTGGTGAATGCTGGTTTCCACTGAGCACACAAACAGCAGCTTCCAGGGAAGATATGCTGTATCCTAGATAATAACACTTCTAAATTAATACTAAGGAGGTTGCAAAGTTAAGGACTCAAGAGTTGGACAAGGTTAAATACAAATTATCTTTGCAAAGCTTTGATTTCTTACCCTTAAAGAGTTTAATTTCAGGTTCAGGCTCTTCTGTCTCTGCAGTCTCCCTGTTGTACCAGTTGCAAGGACAGGTAGGGGCTCAATTAAGTAATTACTCTGATGAGCTACTCCATTATTTCCTCACTGGTCAGTATGTGGCTCCACACTTGACAAACTCACCCTGCTCAGCTCCAGTCTGATGACAGAACTGTGTTTCCTCATGGATATCTTACAGTTTGAAACCATTACCCCTTCATCTTCTCACTCCCTGCCCTTGTCCCAAGTACCTCCCCAACTTTCCTGTAGCCCCTTCAGGCACTGGAAGGTGCTCTAAGGTCTCCCTGGAGCCTTCTCTTCTCCAGGCTGAACACCCCAACTCTCCCAGCCTGTCTCCAGAGCAGAGCTGCTCCAGCCCTCTGAGCATCTCCTCTGTACTTGCTCCAACAGCTCCATGTCCTTCTTGTGTCAGGGGCCCCAGAACTGGACCCAGCCCTGCAGGGGGGCCTGCTTTGTCTAATTCTTGCCCTGTCCTGACAGAAAACACCCCCCAACCCTGAGGAAGTAAAATGCCCTGTTGCTGCTTTGACATGTGGTACTGCCAGAGCTTTTTAGACCCCAGGCTGTCCTCATGATACTTCTTTACAGGAACTTAACTCTTTGGTGGTTTTTTTTTCCATCATCTTTTTCAGATATGACTCAAATTTTGCCTCACATGTGGCAGAACAAATTCAGCCTGTTGCAAAGACATGGAATGGAAAACTTCACCTGGTAGGTACCAGAAACTGGGACTTTATTCCGGAAGAGTCCCATGGTGCTTATAGGTACTATCAGCCCTGGCATACAGCACAGTAATCACATCAAGAGAAAGCCCTGATTGATCAGTCAGAAGGTATTTCAGGTTGCTTTCCCAAACAAATACACTCATTTTCTGAAGAGCCTTGAGCAAAAGTGCAGCACATTCTCACTGAAGTGAACACACTTCTAATTAAACCCCCTCGAGGTAGCACAAAGCTTTTACATTGCTGCTTGCTGAGATGACACCACTTCTAGTACCTAGTTCATGATGTTTGTTGTGGTAAAACCAATTAAAAACAAGCTGGTACCCAGAGATTAAACAACCACTTTGCATGATCATACTATTGAGCATCCCCACCCTTCCACTCCATCTCCATTACATCTCATTAACCAGATCATCAGAATTAATGAGCAAATATTTATCCAAATATAAATTAATGAAGATAGATCAGGCTAATTAAAAGCTCTTTCCTAGAATACCCAGGACAAAATTTTGTGTGTGCAAACACGATAAAACAAGCAGACCCAGATTATTATAGATACATTTAACATTATGTGGTGTATTTTGGTACTGGTTCCAAAACACTCATTGAGAGATTTTATAACATTTTGCCCACTGAATCAGAGTAGTTTTAAATTTTTCAAGACCTATTTCTTCCCCTGTTTGTGGTACATCCATTACAGCAACTGCCCCCAGATGCATCAAGATCCTGTAACATAAAAACAGACTTCTGGCTTTAAATAGTTTTATTTGGTGGTGTGGTGGGTGGATTGGAAGCAGAGTAATCCCACATGTAGGTCATGGGAGATCTGGGTCTTATTGCCAGTCATTACACTGAATCACTGCAAGGTTTGGCCAGGCAGAGGCAAAGCCTGTGTTCTTGGGTGCCCAAACCATGATTTGAGGTCCAGAATGCTACATTTCTTCTAACAAGGCAGACAGCAGAAACTGTCCTAAACCCTCCATCTGGCCTTTGGCACAGGGGAATGGGTAAGAAGGAAACCACACAGACACATTGTAGTGATGGGACAAGGTTTTAAGCTCAAAGAGGGGAGATTCAGATGAGATCTTAGGAAGAAATTCTTTGCTGTGAGGGTGGTGAGACCCTGGCCCAGGTTGCCCAGAGAAGCTGTGGCTGCCCCATCCCTGGCAGTGTTGAAGGGCAGGTTGGATGGGGCTTGGAGCAACCTAGGCTGGTGGGAGGTGTCCCTGCCCATGACATGGGACTTTGAACTAGATGAAGGTCCCTTCCAACCCAAACCATTTTAGGATTTTACTACTGGGGCTCCAAGTAATGACTTTTTGCTGGGTATTTCTAAAGAGATGTGGACCGTTTGTCTGCATCTCTGCACTCTGATGGCTTCTGCACCAAGATACAAAGAGGGAATCAGCACAATTTACACTCACAATTGCTACACAATTTACTTGCAGTCTCATTATCCATGTTCCTACTTGTCATTCTCTCCTGTGCCCTTTTGCAGGATGGCAACATGTTTTCCCTGGAGACAAACCCAGCTCACGGGTTGCTTTTCCACCCTGTTAGCTTAGACAGGCACAATCAATGCAGATGACTCCCTGTGCCTGGACTTTTCCTCCAGTGTTATCCCAGTAGGATGTCCACCCCCATGAGTCCCTGTGCCATGCCCACCACATACATCCCTGCTATCATCCCTAGGAATGTTGTTCTGCTAGGCTGCAGCACAGCCCAGAGAGGTGGTGGAGTCATCATCCCTGGATGTGTTTAAAAGTTATCTAGATGTGGTGCTTGGGGATAAGACTTAGGGATTAACATGGTAGAGAAGGGTTAAAGGCTGGACTTCATGATCTTGAGGGTCTTTTCCAACTTAAATTATTCTAGTTTTCTATGATTCTAATGCTACTGCAGGCACTCTGAACTGGAAAAAGAGCAGCAGAAGTCCCACACTTGAGGGCTGCTTAAGCAACAGCATCATTTGCCTGAGACAGCAATGGATTTGCCTTCACTGCAATGCTTTAAGCATAGCCTTGAAAAACAGATCAGGAGTTGTCTGGGAGCATGGGATCCTTCCCTGAGAAAGTTGGGCTGGAAGGCAAAAGGGAGATGAGAAGGATCTTGCCTCTTGCCTGGATGATGTCTGATAAGTCAAACTGGTGCCTGGTATCTAGCAGCTTTTGAGATTCTGTGTCCGTGTTGTCACTGGCATTTTTAATGATTGATCTTGATCCAGTGGACCAAGATCAATGAGGGACGTGTGGCAGATGGAGTAGTTCATTGGATTGCTCTTTTTCCAGTTTGCTTTGGTGCTCTGGGCTGTAGCTGATTATTCCAAAGCAGTTGCCCATTCCTTTTTCCATGCCAATTCCACAAGTTCCACCACGACTCAGAAAATGTCAGGAGATAAAAGAGACTGCCCTGACAATGAAAGCAGTTGAATGGTTTGCCTTTCACCCTCCTCCTTTCAAATCACACTTCCCATCAGGTCCTCCTGTGCACAACGAAACTAAAGAAGTTTGATTTTCCGTTGAACTGTGTCTCGTGGTGGATTTTTAGTGAATATTTTCTGATGTCTGAGCTCACTCTGCAGTCCTCAGTCCCTGAGGGAGGGTACGAAAGCCCCCAGCCCTTTACCCATCTACCCATTTTTATAGGAACTTGATATATTGAGGACTTTTAGCCCTTTGGGATTGAAACTGATGAAAGAGTTCATCAGGTGGTGGGGAAAGGCTTCCACGAGCACAGGCAGAGAGTGATGACCTAAGTCCTTTTTTCTTAGGACTTCATGTTAAATGCTCTTATACCAGGATAGAATTAGATTCTCCTCTTCTACCAGAACAGACTTGGCCTCATCTGAAATGTGCTTTTACCTGCATTTGTTTTACAAGTGACCAAACCCTGAGAACTACTATGCCCTTGTGAGCTCATCTTCTACAAAATGTTTTGCATCAGGACCTCTGCCCTGTGAAAAACAACACCTACACAAATATATTTATTTTGGCTTCAAGGAGATCTTTCTGAGCCTGGTTTGTGCAACAGCTGCTTTTCCTTCAGGATGCAGGTTAAAAAGCCAATACACTGTGGTTTTTGAATCATACCTGGAAATGAGTACCAGCTTCCACTGCACAGACAGGCAAGTCACCATCCCAAGGCAAACATGAGACCCTGAATATGAGGGTTTTGGTCATGCTGAGGGATCTCTCAAGTCATTCCTTGTCTGGATAACCTGCTGTTGTGGGGGGAACAGAGTAAAAGGAGCCTTGGGTTCTGGTCTTTGCTCTTGTGTGGCACTAGCTATGGGTGCTGCTGTGCCTTTCTCACACTGAACTTGATTTCATAGAATCACAGAAGCATTCAGGTTGGAAAAGACCTTTGAGATCATCAAGTCCACCTGTTAACCCAGCACTGCCTAGGCCACCACTAACCCATGTCCCTCAGCACCACATCTACAGGGCTTTGAAATCCCTCCAGGGATGGGGACTCCCCCCCTGCCCTGGGCAGCCTGGGCCAGGGCCTGACAGCCCTTGCCAGCAAGAAATTGTTCCCAAAATCCAATCTAAACTGCCCCTGGCATAACTTGAGGCCATTTCCTTTCACCCCATCACTTGTTACTTGGGAGAAGAGACCAACCTCCCCTGGCTCTAACCTCCTCTCAGGCAGTTGCAGAGCCAGAAGGTCTCCTCTCAGGCTGGACACCCCCAGCTCCCTCAGCTGCTCCTCATCAGACTTGTGCTCCAGCCCCTTCCCCAGCTTTCTAGACCAGCCTTGATTTCTAACAAATCCCAAAGAATAACTAACATGGGAGCCCACCACCTGGACTAAACTAAACTAAGCCATTGAGGGGTGTAAATCACCATCCTGGGTACTGGGTAGTGCATCCTTGATCCCAAGGGATGGTTGTTTCCTCTTGGATACTTTGGGGTAGTGGTGAAGAAGGTCTTTGCCTCCACTGCTGAGATGGTCCCATTTGGGCTCCCACTTTGTCTTTGCATGCTCCCCAGCCACTGAAGAGTGGATGGGGAGCAGGGCTCCATCTTTCCACCTGTTCTTACAGGATCAGGTTTGAGAAAGCAGGTGACTATCTATCTATAGGTGTTACATCACAGAATCTTAGGGAGTTCTGGTTCCTTGACCCACTGCACAGATGTCCTGGTGCGAGGACAAATCCAGCACCTAACTTTCAGCAGGGTTTTCCATCAGCAGAAGAGCCAATGAAGCCTCTGTGGATGTGTTACTAGAGTTTCTCTGTCTGTTCTCTTCCTCTAGTAAAGGTTGGTCTGACACAGGACTGAGCTTTCTCTCACCTAGGCATCTTGCTCCCATTAGACTTAAAAAAAATTAAGACTAAGTTACATCCCACCTCTGCTAATACCTGCAGTGCAGACACCATCAACTGGTTAAATTCCTCTGGCTGCAGTTGTAGCCAAGGGAGAGGAAGAGGCAACTTGACACCACAATTTGTCTCATCCTAAGCAGGGTGTCCAGAATAGGTCAAATGAGTCACACCTTTACGAACTGTCCTTGGAATGATGAAGGGAGGTTGGGGTGAATGTGACTGACTGATCAGCTATGTGTGTGAAGTTGCTCAGAGAGACAGCTGGAACTTCAGAGGTCCCTTCCAACAGGCTTCTCCATGATGCTATGACTAGCTAAGATGAAGGCACAGACATCTGAGACAACCAAAGGGACATTAATCCTTGTCCCCCATCTCTGAGGAGCCTCCAGCAATGTTCTCTGGGCAGGTCTTTGCTAAGGGAAGGGTCACCCTTCCATAAAACACACAGTGACCCCCCAGGATCCCCAGGTAAAGTAGCTCAGTTGAGCTCTACTGCACACCCAGCAGAAGACACAACCCACACAAGAAATGTGTGGGTGGTTAGGGTTTCATCTCTTGTTGAACAACCAGCTGCTTAAAGAGACTCATTAGCCATTGAAACTGTTAATTGTGTTAAAACCCCAGGTGATGGCATCCTGTGCTTGTAGATGTGTACCACAAACCCAAGAGTGAGCTAAATTATTTAGCTGATAAATAGACTGTGAAAGTATTGGGGAGTTTAACTGATTTAAAGAACAATCTTTGCAGATTATTCAAGCATGGAGAAACAGCTGACACCATTTGGCACAGACATAGGTCCTGTTATTTAACAGTGTTGGTTATTTCAGCTTCAGGACACTGATGGGATAAATGTTACTCATTGTTAACTAACATGGAAACTACCCTGCAGAAAGATGCAAAGGTGTGTGGACTCACACAGAAACCAGCAACAGCTGATACAAAAGTTTCTGATTGCTAAGCCCATACTAAGCAAAGCTGGGAGTCTTTTTTTCAGTCTTTTTTTCAGTCGAGAAATTCACTTATCCCTTAAAAGTACAATCAGCCAACAGTGTAAGCAGCTCAACTGCAACACCTTGCAAATCCATGTCAAATAGGAAAGAAAAAAAAAGAGTCAAAACATTTCAGTATTTTCAGAAGAAAATAGATCACTTATTTCATTTTATCATGCCAGTTAGTTTTGAAATATATTTAAGTGCTCATTTTAAAAAATAAAACTCCATTCACTCTCTTCTTAAATTGAAACATGTTTCACTTCAATTGAAAGTGCTTTCAGTTCCCCACCAGTGTTTAGTTTCCACTTAAAATGTGCATCAATTACACTTCCAGTTGCCCCCAAATTCTGATTTGTCTAATGAGTGAATCAAAAAGCCTTTCTGTTCAACCATTTCCAATCTTCTTTTCGAGGAGAATTTGCCCCAGAATGCTTCAGTCTGTGGATTTACAGTGAAGTTTGCTGGTTTCTCTGGGTTTCAGACCTCTCTCCTGAGCTGCAAAATCAGAGATTAGACCTTGCAGAAGTTTCTCTTCCCCTTCTAGTTAGCATTGAATGATTCTCAGATTTGAATAGGGCAATTAATAAAAGGAGGGGGAAATCAGAGGCAGCATATTTTGTAATCATAAAATAAATGAACTTTCACTGTGTTTATATTATGTGTATAATACAGCAGGAAGTAAAGATCAAAGCCATGTTTGTAAAGAACTTGGCAAGTTCTGTGCTTGGAGGAAGCAAATGGGTTCACTGGAGGTAGCTAAAGAAAAAAATTTGGATTTTTAGCTGTTGTAAATCAGTGTCTCTCTTGACTTGAGTGCAAGGGTGATGATTTACATCAGTGAGAAGTTGGGTCAAGAGTTTCAGAGGAGGATAAATATGGCAAAACAAGATAAAATATTTTTTTCTGCTGAGAAGTATCTGCCTGATGTTTATTCCTAAGTGCTGGGAATAACTCAGACGAACAGGATCCCAATTCCCAGCTTCATTGGCTGCAGGGTGTAAAGACAGGAATGAGGTTTGAAGCTGGTTCCTGCCCTTCTGATTAGCCAAGGAGGCAAGTGTCAGAGTGGGGCTGCCCAGAGAGTTCAGCTTTCCAATACTGGCATCTCCATGAGCCCCACAATTCCCCAAAATACTTATTTGCAGGCTACAAAAATCCCCCACTGCATCTGATGGGTGAAAGAGAAACTGAGGCATGGTAAGACAGGATAATTCATCTTGGTACTTGTTGGAGAAGTTGACAGCATCCTTACTGCTCCCTGCCTGAGTGATACCACAAACCCTCATGCACACAACAGGGTTAAAACTCTTCACAGCAGCAATTTCACCCCTAAACCCAGCAAAGTCCACCCTCACCCAGGGAGAAAAACCGAAACAGAGAGAGACAAGGTACAAGAGGAACAAGAGGTTTCCCTTGCTGCAGGGTTAGTTGGACCCAAGTCCCCAGTGAGCTGTGGGACACCAGAGTCCCACCCAGCAGATGGAGGGACAGATCTCTCTGCTTTGCTGAGCTCTGCTCAAAGGCAATTGTCAATATTCAGAAATTAATCTCCTTTTCCCCCCCTCAGTTCAGCTACATCACTCCAGAGGGTTACTCAGGTCGCCTGGGTTGGGTGCCTGTTGTTGGATGAGGTGGTGATGGAGAGCACTGGCCCTCCTGCACTGTAGGGGCTGCAGGTAGCCCTGCTGTTGGAAGGGGACAGTGCCTTGGACATCATGCTCTCCTGTGAGCTCTGTGCCTGCTCAGCCTCCTCTGCACCAGGGGGCAAACAACTTGCCAAAACTTTAGAGCACAACCTACCAGACAACCCCAAATGAGCCCCCCGTGACATGGGCACCATGGCAGGGAACCAAATGAGCCCCCAGTGACATGGGCACCATGGCAGGGAGCTGAAGGCACGACTCCTGGAGGAGGTGGATTGGTCCTGGGAAATCACCTAGGACTATCATCCTTGCAGATGAACCTGGTCCTGCTCCAGGTCCCTGCACAACGTCAGCGGGACTTGGGCTTCAGACACTGACACCCTCCTTGAGGGGATCAAACCTCACTTATCTCCAACATCTTCACCAGCTCACAACAGAGGTGGGAGCCCTGGGCCCACAGAGGTGGATCCAGGTGCCCTCATCCAGAATGGGGGGAAGAGAGACTGGGGACAGGGATGGCAGAGCTGTCTGGAACCCACTGTACCACAGCTACAGCCTGCTGGAAACAGAGCTGCTTCCTCCTTTGCCTGAGCTTCGTTAATCAAGCTGCTGAACGCAGAATGAATTAATGAAACCAATTATTATGCTGCTTTTTTATTCATGTGCTGTTTACTTTGATTGATGCTATGAGCCTGATTAACAAACACTGAATATGCGTTAACTAATTGAATTAATTCATCACTGGTTTATCTGCTGATCAGTTACCTATCCCTCTCCTCTGGGCCTGAGTTGTGTCCTGAAAGTTTACCCCAAGGAGCAGGTTCCCAGGGGCTCAGGCACAGGCAGCAGGGCTGGGATGGGGGACAGGGTCACTTACCGAAAGGCAGGACAAAGAAGAAGGGGAACCAGCAGAGGATGAAAACCCCCACGACGATGGCGAGAGTTTTGGCTGCTTTCTTCTCACGGGAGAACTTGAGGAGCCGCACAGAAAGGGAGCTCCTGAAGTTGTGCCCCTTGCTCCTGGTGCTGGAGAGAGGCTCCTCCAGCACGCTGCGACAGTGGATGCGCAGTACCACCTCCATGGATTTGTTCCTCTCCTTCTTGACCCCTGCCTCCAAGCTCCGGGTGGTCCGCCTGGCCACCACGTAGATCCTGAAGTACATCACCAGGATGACCATGAGGGGCAGGTAGAAAGAGAAGAGGGAGGAGAACAGGGCATAGCCTGGCTCCTCCGTGATGCTACAGATGCTCTCATCTGGCGGTGGCGGCTCCTTCCATCCCAGCAGGGGCCCGATGGAGATGACCATGGAGGAGAGCCAGACCACCACGAGGATAACCCCCGCCTTCTTCTCGGTCATGATCGTGGGGTACTTGAGGGAGTACTTAACACCAATGTACCTGTCCACCGAGATGATGCACAAGCTCATGATGGAGGCAGAGCAGCACAGCACGTCCACAGCTGCCCAGATGTTGCAGAAGATGCGCCCAAACACCCAGAAGCCCAGCACCTCCAAGGTGGCCGAGAAGGGCAGCACGGTGGTGCTGAGCAGCAGGTCGGCGATGGCCAGGTTGACGATGAAGTAGTTGGTGACTGTTTGCAGGTGCCGGTTACAAGCCACCGAGAGGATCACCAGGATGTTGCCCACGATGGCTGAGAGGATGAAGACAGCCAGGAAGACCCCCACGCCCACCGCTTGCACGTCCAAGGCGAAAGTCAGGGTGGCGGTGCCGTTGCCCTCGGGGGTCTCCTCGCCTTGCAGCCCCCAGGACCGGTTGGCACCGCTCGGGCTGCCCTGGCCCGTCCTGTTCCCACTCAAGCTGCCATTACTCAGCTCAGGGAAAGTCATTGTAGAAAAAGCCCGGGCTCCATGGAGGGCGAGGAGAAAGCGATGCCGAGGCTCAGCCCCCCCGGCATGATCCCCGCTAGCCCGCCTCCAAAACTCGCTCAGCACCCCGCTCCCCCTTCCCGCCGGCAAGGCTGGCTGCCCGCAGCCGGGATGGAGGGACGGAGGGCAAGCAGGGTGCTCTGCTCCTCGCCCCCCTCCCCACCACCCGCTCCGGCCGCCGCTCGGCCCCGCCGCCGGCCCTCCCGGGGGGGCAGCGAGGTGGGTGCCCCCCGCTGCCCTGGCATGCTCCGGGGGGGCTGCGCTGGGCAGCGGCCGGCAGCGCTGCCGGCTCCTTTCGCCTTCCCGCTCCTACGGGAGAGCTCCGGGAGGGGCGAAAGGAGGGAGGGAGGGAGGAGGGGTGGGCCGAGCCGGGGCGGGGGTGGTGTCGGGAGCCCCGAGCTTCAGGTACCGCTGGAGGAGGAGGAGGAGGAGGAGGAGGCAGCAGCGCTGCTTGGCGGGACCAGGCGAGCCCGGGGCAGGGTGAAGCCGGGAGCTTGAAGACCCAGCAGAGGACGGGGAGAGCTGATGGAGGAGATGGGGGGAAAGGGGGGATAGGCACGCACTTGGGGGGCAGAGACGCCGTGCCGGGGGCCGGGCAGGCACCCCTGGGGCACCCGGGGAACAGACGGAAGGGGCAGGCACCCAGTTTTGGGAGGAGGTACCGCCGGCACCTCCTGGTGAGGGGGAGAGCGGCTGTCAGGACTGGGGTGCAGACACCCCGTGGGGGTGCAGACAGCACAGGGGGGTGGGAGGGTCAGGTAGCCGGGGGGTGCAGGTAGCCGGGGGGGTGCAGGTACCCCCGCTGCTGCCGTCCCGTCCCGCCGCGCCGCCCGCCCCCGGCAGGGGGCAGCAGAGCGCAGGGTTTGACTGCCCCGCTTCCCAGCCCGGGGGTCCCGGGGCTGCGAGGCAGGGGGGGCTGCACCTCCTGACGGGACCCCCCCCCTCCCCCCCGCACCCCACCTCGGACAGGCTGGCCGGCCCTCCCGCACCCAGAAGAGCACCAGGAGGGAAGGTCTGAAAGGCTGAAGGTCCCCCCAGACCCGGCAGCCCACCAGGAGGGGTGCTCTGTGAGACTGGCAGGACGCTTCAATCCCTGCAACCCACCAGGAGGGATGCTCTGCAAGGATGTCAGACCCCCCCCACCCCCCCCACATGTCCCCCAATTCCCGCATCCCACCACCAGGAGGATGCACTGCAAGGCTGTCAGGTCCCCAGCCCCAGCATCCCACCAGGAGGTTGCCCTGCAAGACTGGCAGGTCTCCTTTCTCTCCTCCCATCCTGCCACTCCAGCTCAGACGTCCTGCCCGGGCTGTGAGCACGGGCTGCCCCTTACTAATTCCCTGTAAAAGCAGAAAGGACAATCAGCATCTTGCATTCAAGGACAGCCTGTGGTCGGCAGCTCGACATCTGTGACTTAACCCTGGCTGCAAGGCTTGGAAACAGCAGCTTGTGATTAAAACATATAGGCACATATTTATAGCTAACTTAAACAGGGTTAGGGTTCTTTTTTTTTTTTTCCCCACTGATAAAAGCAGATCCTGTTTATACTCGTTTCCTCCCAGTGACCCTGCTCTCCTGCCTCCATACATTGTGGTGGGGACTGACCCCAGCGTGGAACAGGGGCTCTCCCTCGGCTCCTTTCTACTGTACACAGGAAATATTTCCTTGGAGTGTGTTTATCCATGATTTTTCAGCTTCTCTTTCTTAAAAAAACAACTTTAAAGGGCAGTCCAAGTGGACATTGTTGCTCTGTCAGAGCATGGGAGATCTGTAGCTCCACTGGATATGACAGTGGGTAACAAAATGTAATAGTACATTTATTCCTTTATTTTCCTTGACAAACGTTGCAGGAAGTGACACATTTTTTATTTTGTTTATTTCTTTCATGCACTTCTCTTTTCCATTAGATTTCACCCTCCTTCCTAAAGCTGGGGTTTTGACCTGGCTTGGAACAAGCAAAGTCAAGCAACGGAGAAGCCCAAGTAAACAGGAACAAATACTGCATTACAGAACCACAGAATGGTCAGAGTTGGAAGGGACCTCTGGAGATCATTGAGTCCAACCCCCCTGCCAGGGCAGGATCACCTGGGGCAGGTCTCACAGAAACACATCCAGACGGGTCTTGCAAGTCTCCAGAGAAGGAGACTCCACAACCTCTCTGGGCAGCCTGTCCCAGGGCTCTGTCACCCTCACAGGAAAGAAGTTCTTCCTCATGTTGAGGTGGAACTTCCTGTGCTCGAGTTTGAATCCATTGCTCCTCGTCCCATCACAGGGCACAGCTGAAATGAGATTGACCCCTCCTTCTTGAAACCCACCCTTCAGATATTTATAGACCTGAATTAGATCCCCCTCTCAGTCTTCTCTTCTCCAGACTAAACAGCCTCAGGTCTCTCAGCCTTTCCTCATCAAGCAGCTGTTCCAGCCCCTTCATCATCCTCGTAGCCTCTGTTGGACTCTCTTGAGTAAACCCCTGTCCCTCTTGAACTGGGGAGCCCAGAACTGGACACAATTCTCCAGGTGGGGTCTCACTAGGGTAGAGTAGAGGGGGAGGAGAACCTCCCTTCACCTGCTGGAACCCACTCCTCTTAGTGCACCCCATGATACCATTGGCCTTCTTGGCCACAAGGGCACATTGCTGCCCCATGGGTAACTTCTTGTCCACCAGGACCCCAAGGTCCTTCTCCACGGAGCTGCCTTCTAGCAGGTCAGCTCCTAGCCTGTACTGGTGCATTTTGTTGTTCCTACCCAGGTGCAGGACTCTACACTTACTCTTGTTGAACCTCATTAGGTTCCTCTTTGCCCAGCTCTCCAGCCTGTCCAAATCTTGCTGAATAGCTGCACAGCCTTCAGGTGAATCAACCAGTCCTCCCAGTTTGGGACCATCAGCAAATTTGCTGAGGATACACTTTGTCCCCTCATCCAGGCCCTTGATATGCAAAGAAAATGTTCAAAAAAGAAATGTTTTACTTAAAAAGAAAACAAACAAAAACCAAACCCGTCCTACAGACATTTTGATTTTTTTCTTAATGTGAATTAAAAAAAAAAAGCCCAGACACCCAACACTTGAGGTCAAATTACTCCCGTGCCTCATGTTTTGATGAAAACATGTCAACCACCAAAATGAAGAATCATTTCTTACTGGGATGCTAAACTCAGCAATGGGATGATCTCAGCCCATGGAATTTTGTAGCTGTATCTTTGCAGCTCTACAGATTGCTGTCTAGATAAATATATCTCATCTAATCTATCCAGTGACATGGGAAGATAAAGAAAACATGTGCTTTTCTCCAAAGCTAAGGCTGGACTGAGTTTCTCTTGTTCAGTGAGATTTTACCCACCTTTTTGGTCAGAAAAGAAAGATTTTTCCTGAATGATATGATAGGAAATGCCATGAGGGTGAAGATCGTGTCTGCCCAGCCTCTTGCCCTCCCTGGGTGAGCATTCCTGCTCTCCTGACCTCTCCGAAGACAACTTGCCCTGATTGCTGGAGCTGTCTTGGACCACAGGGAGCGAAGGGGACACAGGGATGGGATAGCTGAGCTGAAGGGGCATCCTTTGGTAGGGTTAGGGCCACCTGGTCTGCTGCTGAGCACTGATGGACCTGCCCCAACCATGCATAAAACCTTCGAGGTTGCACTGATGCCTTTCCCCTCCCAACCAGGGCAGGGAGAGAGCACACCCTCTGCTGTCACCATAACTCAGCTAGCAAATATCAGCTCATTAAGGTCCAGTTACCTCCTTGCTTTCCATCTGTCTCCTTGTTTCAGTCTAAAGCAGGGCTATTACGATTAATTTAAACTAATGAGGAACAGGTTTATACTAATGCACTTAATCCCAAATAAAAATGTTTTGGGTAGGTCTGCATGGAGGAACTGAAGAGCTTGAAGTAAACACACATGGAGATCTGTGAGCACCTGGGACCTTGCCAATCTGTTGAGCCTGAGCTGGAAGGAGGTACAGCTCCTTCTCCTCTTGATGTGTTACGTCTCTTTCTTCCCTCTTTTTTACCTTCTTTTACCCTTTTGAGGCAGAGTTTATCCTTTTTTAGGACTTGGGCAGTGTAATAAAGTGCTGTGAATAGGGCTTTTAAAATAAAAAGACACATCCACCTGATGGGCAGTGATTGTCACACTGTAATACACATCACACCTGAGTCTTGAGAAGGAAAGGGAAGTTTTTGGTGCAGAGGACCACAGCTTTATGGATTTTGATCCATATTTGGATGCACTACAGGCTTCTAGGAGGCACAGCAAGGAGGGTCAAGCCCTGGGTACATCCCTGCTTTGCATGCTGCAGCTGCCTGCAGCATCTCCTGGGTCCAGAACTGGAAGAGATGAATCCTGCCCACGTTCGCTGCAGGACAGTGCTGAAATGATAATGTTTAATGGATTATAATGGTGGGCTTGCCTTGCTTTGGGCAGGACATCCAAAAATCTTCTGGGAAGCTGGGATCGGTCTTCACTGCACGTCCCTCTGAGACCATATCCAGCTGGAGGAGGCACTGATTACTGTGTCCAGCTGACCCCAGGTCTTCAAGCTTATTAAAAAATGGGCCAGAAGTGATTGAGGGGAATAGTTCAAGCCTGCACTGCTGTTCCTTGTGCTGCCCAACTTGGGGCTCTTGGTAAATTCAAGATACAGGCAGTAACTGGGAGAGGTAGCAGGCAAAACATGGGCTGGACATGGGCCAGAGAACATTAGAATAATGGAGATTTTTTCTCTTTTACTTGTGGTTCAAGGCTGAGGGGTGGAGTGCATGAGAATTGTCCACCTTTGTTGATGTTGTGATGGTGTTGTTTTAACTTTTGATGTGGGCAACTCTTTGTGTCGAGGTAACTGAGCTTTGTGAAGTTTGTGTGATGAATGCATGTTTTAATGGCAGGGCTGTATTGCTGCAATTTGATTTGTAGTCTAGGAAAAATCAGGCTACACCTGGAATGTTTATGTCTTAGTTAAGGAGACGAGAAGGATAAGGAGAGGAAATAGCTTATATTACCTGATTGATAAAGGTAGGGGGAAAGAAAATCAGACAATCCTCTTATGACGTCTACCTAAAATTGCCCAGACATGGATTATACTTTCCCTTTCCTCCTGCCTTCCACATCCCCTGTAGTATCCCAGCTACTATCACAGCAACACCATTGCTACATTTGCTGCCTCTGTCAGTTCTTTCTGTTGCATGTGAACGTGTGTGCTTGGGGTTTGCTTGGGTTTGTCTTTTAACTGTTTGCCACCCTAATGCAGTTCTGGTGACCATCAGTGGTCCCCAAGCCACAGATGGGAAGGAGAGTGGTGATCTGGCCCAAGCCCCTTTCCTGAAGATGAATTTGGCTCTTCCAAACCCAGCTTTCATGGTAGCTTTCTCCTCCTGCAGTGGACTCCTTGTCCTCTTGGTGAGGAACTCTCTTCTGATCTAGCCTCAATTTTCTCTGCTATTTGCTATGGCTTGTTGCCAACTGATGTAGAGAATTGTTTACTACCTTCCTCTCACAGGTTTTCATTTAATTGTGGAGTGACTGAATAGAAAATGGCAAAATAAAGGGAAAAAGACAACAACAAAGGAAAGGAAAAGAGTTATCAAGCACATTAACTTGTTGTTTTGTTGTTTTTGGTTTTTTTTTGTTTGTTTGTTTGTTTTTTTCCTGAACACTCTCTTTGTGCAGTGAAGGTGCTTTTTCAGACTCTGGCTGTGCTAAACAGTGAAGACTCTCAGAAGCAGGAGTTATTTTGGTTTATTTTGGCTGACACAGTGAGTGGGGCAGTGAGGCTGAAGCCAAGAGGAGCCCCTCGAAACTCAGCGTGAGAGGTGGCATAGACCGAGGTGGCAAAGCATCTTTGAGGCCATCAGTAATCAGTGCCTCTCAACACCCGTGGGCTCTGGGCATCTCAGGAGGAACAAGCCTCCTCCCCCTCCAGATCTCAGGCACAACCTGATACAGTGGACAGGAGCCAAAGAAAGAGGCCAGAGTTTTTGTGTGCAAGGAGAACAGCTCTGAGAGCCGTGGTGATATCTGGGCCACCAAGGCAGGTGGGGTGGGTAGATAGAACAAGAAGATAAGTGTGGTTTATAGGGCTGGTTGAACATGTTTGTTATTTCAGTGGGAATGTTGATGTGTCCAAAATGAAGCATTCCTCAGGGCTGCTCTTGCTTTGTCTTTTGTTTCATTAAGAGCCATATAAAAATACTTCAATACCAAGCAGAACATTCTAGATCCACATTTCAGAACACTTCTCTTGTTCAGGGAGGAATGTGCAAAAAAATTAGGCAAATTGCTTCAGAAATGGCTAACAGAATTAGCAATTAGCAGATCACTTGTTAATGACAGTGTAAAAAGAGCAGTCACTGATATATAGAATCAAATAAATGATGGCATGAAAGATAAATCACAGCAGGACTAAATATATAAATAAAAATGCTACAAAAGGTCAAAATTGCAACGAAGGGTTTCTTTGTTATCACAGAAAAACATTTCTCTTGGCAGTTTTGTTTCTTGGATAACTTCCCCCAAATGTCAGCATTTATTTTTACCATTACTGTATTTTTTCCTACCACTTAGAAATTCAAACCACCAGCCACCTCAAATGGCAGGTAGGGTTAGAGCCCTGGACCAAACCCATTCTGATTCACTAAGGTCTGCTTCTCATGGATCACTCTTTTACTCATAAATAACAGTCCTGAGAAGCAGTTTTTGGAAATATCAACCTAGGATTTGGTCCACAAAGAAGTCACCATGATGTCATTCCATCCTGGCAACCATAAAATAACCATAAAACTTGAGAAAGTCATTGTCCCATCAGGTGCTTTTTAGATGAACAGGGAATATAGGAGTTGGATAGAGAAATGGAGATGCCAGGACCACTAGGAGGAGTGGAGGGTTAACAAAGAGGATCCTGAGAGTTGGACTTGAAGACTTCCCTTTGGCAATCAAGAGCAGAGGACATTTGTAGGGCATGAGGGTCTTTGGTCTTGGAGACCACATAGTGTCTGGCATGGTGCACGCATGTGAAGCCACCTCCCAGCTTGGTCCTGCTATAGACTTGTCCATGTGTCATCCTGGATATGAGGACATGGATGTGGACAAAGGGGATGGTGGGGAAGGAGGAGCTGGAAAGCGGTGTGGCCACCAGGAGAGAAGAACATAGTGCAGAGCACGACATTCAGTGGCCATGGGGTTGCTCTGTTGGCAGAGGTGGGGAAAAAGAGTGAATTGACCCATGTGTGTCAGTCCAGGTGACGAGTGGGCTTTAGGAGCAAGGTCATTACCTTGATTCCAACAAAACCCAACAGCCTGAAAAAGCTTGGTAATTCAGTGTGCAAGACACGTAAATATAAATACATTTATATTATTTCTGGAAATCCAAATGACAATGTAATTTCTCTCAGTAGCTTGTTTACTTTCTTAAGTAAAACTACAGACCTCTCAGGCTTCCACCCTCTAATTAAGCACAAATAAGCACAAAATAATATAAATACATGGCATGAGAATGAGTAGCTTAAACTCAGACTGAAATTAAACTCTGCAAACTTGGTGCTGTTCTTCAAATTTTCCTTCAGTTAGAAATAAGCAAAGATACTTTAGCAGCTTCCTCATGACTTGGTACATCTGAATTCAATATGTGTGAGGTTTTGGGGTTTTTTTATAAGCCACCTAAAATATTCATAGAATCATAGAATCACAGGCTGGTTTGGGTTGGAAGGGACCTTAAAGATCATCCAGTTCCAACCCCCCTGCATGGGCAGGGACACCTCCCACCAGCCCAGGTTGCTCCAAGCCCCATCCAACCTGCCCTTCAACACTGCCAGGGATGGGGCAGCCACAGCTTCCCTGGGCAACCTGGGTCAGGGTCTCACCACTTTCACAGAAATACGAATCTCCTCTCTTTCTTTCTGAAACCATTTCCCCTCATCCTATCACTCCCTGCCCTTGTAAAAAGCCCCTCCTCAGCTTTCCTGTAGCCCCTCCAGGTGCTTCAAGGTGCTGTAAGTTCTTCCTGGAACCTTTGTTTCTCCAGGCTGAGCTATTAAGCATGAGTCATAAATATCAGACCCATATATTTCCATGGCACCTCAGCAGGTTTCCTGACTGGCTTCCTCACCTCATGTCCTTCTCAAGGTAGGAGTCAATCAAGTGTGTGCTTGAAGGTGGGTGTCTGTGTGCAAGGCCACATGGTGAAGGTACAACAGGACTTGAGGGTGACTCTGTGAAAATCCTCACCTGAAAGAAAATCTCTCTCTTACATTACAACCTTCAATTGCCAGTGTTGTGTCCTATTTGCTGGTGGTTTGTTGGTTTTTTTTTTTCCCCCTATTTCCTTTTCAATGCAATGCTCTGCATTTTACAAATGCCATATTTTAAAGACTGGAAGTTGAGCTTGTGCTTCGATAAAAGCACGAGTGTCTTGTCTCCATGAAATATTTGCAAAGCAGAAGGGAACTTTGGGAAAATAACCCAAATAAATCATTATTTTTCTTGTTTTTCATGCCACCAGTGAGTGGAAATTCTAAGGGAGATTGGTTCCTGCAGTCTCAGTACAAATAAGGGCATTTACAAGATCTCTGGGAACAAATTCTGACACTTTTTCCCCCACAGAAATAAGGCACCATCTTGTTTTACAGCTTCTGTGAAATTTGGCCCAATACATGAAGATACTGTCCAGCTGGCTTTCTTCTTCATCCTGCTCAAGCAAAATCCTTCCTGGCAGAGGTTTATCTTGCCACTTCTGGTGACATACAGCACCAGCCAGCCTGGGCTGTGCTTGCTTACCCAGGGCTAATGCTCCAAATGTGGCTGTTTCAGGATCTCACAGGCTGCCTGGGGGTGTGCAAGGGCTGGAGTGAGCTTGGCCACCTCTGTGCTTCAAAATCTTAAGGACGTTTTTGGGTCTATAGCATCAGTGATTAGGGACTGAGAGGGTTACATCTCTTCTGTATTGCCTGTTTTTTTTTTTTCCTTCTGTTAAAATGAGATCCATCACAAAGTGGGAGCCTGTGGTAGCACTGAGAGCAGGAGGAGCACACGTCCTGATCCCATTATATGAGGACAAGAGGAAATGGCCTCAAGTTGTGCCAGGGGAGGTTTAGACTGGGTATGAGGAGTAATTTCTTCACAGAAAGGGTTGTCAGGCCCTGGCCCAGGCTGCCCAGGCTAGTGATGGAGTCCCCATCCCTGGAGGGATTTCAAAGCCCTGTAGATGTGGTGCTGAGGGATGTGGGGCAGGGGTGGCCTTGGCAGAGCTGGGTTAATGGTTGGACTCAATGATCTTAAGGGTCTTTTCCAACCAAGACGGCTCTATGATCCTATGATTGCACGATTCTATTCCTGTTTTAACACCTTGTTGATGATCTCAGCCTTCCCTGGCCTCCCCACGGAAGTCCAGAAATGCATCTACAGGCCTTTTTGCTTGAACCCTCACGTAATTTGGCTCAGCTCCTGCCAGTTCCCCTGTAAACCCACGAAGAGTGTCCTCATGAGTGATACAAATCTGACAGTTTCCTAATCTCAGAATATTATTTCCAATAAGGTGGTCACAGGTACAAATATCCAAAGTCACTAGAAGTAGAGGACAATAATATCTCTAGCTGCTGGTCCAAATGTTGCAGCCTGATGCAACCTACAGGGTGAAAAGTGAAAATTAATTTAGCAACAGATGTAGCAATGGGCAATGTAAAAGCATTAGCCAGATGTTTGCTTTTAGCATGACACATGTAGGATAAGCTCATTCTCTCCTCCCTGGCTCTAAAGTGACTCTGTGACTGCATTCTGATTTAGAGGCCAGAAGGGGAACACCAGCTTCATCTTGGCTGGTAAAAGTGAGAAAACATTGCTGATAGCTCCCTAGTTTGGAGGTGAGCTAGGTCAGAGTAGCCCCATTAAGACAGGTTTTGCTGAAGGAATGACCTTACTGCAGTGGCTGGGCACGTTGGAAGGCAGCACTGGCTTCTTATTAGTTGTTGCCAAGTGATTCTGTGCTGCTTTGTCATTGCAGTCAGTGGACTTGACCTTCCAGGGCAGAACTTTCTGTTAGCAGGCAAGGGAGAAGAATAGGCAGTCATAGGAAAACATATGCCTGGACTCCAGGACTTGAAATAACAGCTGCTTTGGGAGCCAGACACCACATGCAGATGTATTTTCCAGGTGAATGGCCATCCCAGGATACAACAGATATGTAAGCCCTTCTAAATGAGATGCCTTGAATCATTGTTCCCTGGTGTTTAAGGATGTCTCTCCAGATGAGTAGTGGCATGGAGCTGAAGTTCCCAGGTTTCTGCACTGGTGGCTTTGTGTCTGGATATGAGTCCTGTTTCTGCCAATGGACATCCATGGGGTGGAAGTCTTCCATGTGGTTCCCAAGCTCCATGGATGTTCAGCAACCTTACTGGTGGCTGTGACACCTGGCTGCTGTAGAGAGGGGGAGGTAGTAATCTCATCTTCTCCTCCTCTGTGCTGCTCCAAGGTGCTTTAGACAACACTGTCACGTGAAATCACCTGGTAATTTAGGCATATGCCCTATTTTCTGATCTCCCAGGGAGAAGGGTGGGAGATCCAAACCCCAAATGTGGGATCAGATCTCTGTTCCAACTGGTAAAGAGCTAGCCTCATTTACTGCGGGTGACTTTCAAATTTGTCATCCTGACTGGAAGGAAAGCTTTAGAGATACAGTTCAAAAATATTTTACATATTATTCCCCAGTTAAAGACAAAGAAACAAAGGTATTAACCAGGATCTTTCAGGGAAAGGATCCAAATTTTCTTCCTCCACTGCTGGTTTTCCTGGATCACCATGGTCCCTGGTGAACTGGCCTCATGTGCCCCCCAAGGCTGCAGGTTACAAAGGTTGGGAGAGATGGAATTCAGTCTGAAGATATCTTGGCCATGTTCAACGTGCAAACAGGCATCATCTCACGGGGGCTGTTTTTTTGCTTGGGGTTTTCTCACATGCATTCTGCACTTCTTCCTTTTTGGACATTTGCCTTGCTGTGGGGACACTAGCAGAGGGTGGCTGTCACACAACCTGCCAGCAACACACTAGGTGTTAAAATAAATATCTCAGGGCACTTAGTAGGGTCTTCCTTTCTTCTGGTGATAAATCCTTTGGCTCTTTGTGCATTTCTACCTCTCAGGAGAAATCCAGCTCTGACATGCAAGTCAGGAGCAAACTCCCAGAAGGTACTATCCAAATCAGTCATTAGGCATCCTTAAATTTAATAAGTCAATCAGACAGAAGACATGACTCCCAAAGACTGATGGAAATTACTTTGGAGAAGACAATGAATAATCTTCTTGCGTCATCTAGCCAAAGCGCTAAATCAGGTCAAGGAAGATCAGTCATTATTAAAACTATCATCATTATTTTTAGTAGGGACTAGAATATAAATATACAGAGAAGAAAAGAAAAAAGACACTTCCAGAAAAGTGTGTGTTATGAGCAGTTTAACAGCCTGTGTGTCACAGATTAAAGGCAACACTCTGGAAATTAGTAAAATTAAGAAATGGTAGGAACCCAATGCAGGTTTTTTTCCTGCTCTGATCCAGGAAGGAAACAAGATTTACTGTTTGCTGTGCAGTGTTGGGAAAAAGAAGCATCTATAAAATCCAGAGAGATGTCTTTGCTGTAAAAGATGCATTGCAATTCTCTTAGACCGGGGCAGCCTTGAATGGTTTTGAAGTCTACAGAGGCTTCCAGCTTCTGGTTCGGGGCAGTGGCTGATCACGGGCCATGATGCAGGAGCAAAAGGGAAGTGCAGTAATCTAATTCAGATGTTTCTGCAGGGATTGAATCCTTGGTTTTGACAGCAGTTCTCTGGCATTCAGGAAATTACTGTGGTTGGAGATGAATGCTTTCTACTGCTCTGCTTTCCTTCCAGGATGAGGGAAATTGAAGCATGAAAAATGAATGCGGAAGTCATGGAAAGCTGAGGGGATGTCTTAGAGTTTGTTTTTCCCCCTCTGTTTTTTAAAGCCATATTTTCTGGGAAAAGTGTGAGAAGTAAATGTTTGCCTTAGATTATATTTGTTTATGAAGAACATAACAGCTAGAGCCAAGAAAGACCAGAACTCAGGTCCTCACCATCCAGAGTTGCCTCTTAAATCCAAATAATTCCATGTAATGGGAGTTCTTCAGCAATTCAGTGAAAGCTCAATAGAATAAAACAAAAAGCAACACAAAATTTAGCCATGGAAATGAAAATCAGAGCATTATGACATGATGTACAAATTCTAAATATTTGGGTTTTCCCACATCTTGAATACTATGTGAGTTTGGCACCCTTATCTCAAAGGAGATGCAGGAGAACAACAGAGGAGGGACAACAAATCCGTGCAGCTTTTAGCAACAGTTTTTCTGTGAAGTCTGATGAAGTGGGTTAAGACTCCTCAGTCTGGGAAAGAGATGCTTAAAGGTGAGGTTCAAAACTCCAGGGTAATGGAGGTGGTAGAGAAGAACCAACTATTCCTGGTCTCTCCCAGAGTAAGAACTGGGGGCCATTGTATGACACTGGTAGATGGCAGATTCAAAAAGGACAAGAGGAGGTGGCCATCTATGCAACAGGCTTCTATGTCAGAGGATCTTGTAGTAGAGGAAGTTTATATGGTTCCTGGGAGAGTCTGAACAAGTCGTTGAAGAAAGAAACTACAAAATGAGAAAACTGCATCAGATTGAGGAAATCTTCTGAGCTGGAAGTCACTGTAGACAGGGGGAATGTACAAGGGAAGTGCCATGGCTTTGTGCCATATTCTCACTCTCTCTGACACTGTACAAGGCTGACAGAGAAATGTGGGCTACTGTGACAATTCTAATGCTATTTCCAGGAACATGACCAACAGAGGATCCTTCCCAACCACAGGCCCACTTTTGATGCCTCTCTGTCACATTGGAGACATGTTGTTACTCTCAGCAGTGCCCTGTTAGGGCGGATGTGCCTTGCTAACCTGTGCTGCCCCATCCATGCCCTGGTTGACCCCAAAGAATACTGTAGGACAAGAGTGATGGGCACAGTGCTCTGAGGCTGTGGGCACCAGGAGGAATGGAGGTGGACCTGCCATCCTACCGGCACCACTCATGGCCCCACGACAGGCTCAGTGAGCGCTCATCTCTAAATGCCAAGCTGAAGGAGGTTGGATAATGGAACACCCTGCTGGGAAGTGGCCTTCAAGATCTGTCATGGGACTAAGACACAGGGTCCAAAGCACTTGTCTGAATTCTGCCTTGGTGACCTTCTCTTTTCTGGCAGTAAGAGTTGTATTTTTCCCTGACGACTGGTTCAGGATCACCAGACTGGCTCATGAACTGGAACAATTTCATAAGCGTTGAACCCCACCTGGAATTCAGCCAAGAAACATAAATGGTTCAACTACCTGATTAAGAGATGAGCTGAAGCCAATTTGCAAGCAAAAACAAGGTCTGTGGGATTTAAGTCAACTCTTATCACCGTCATCATCTCAGGACATGAAACGTAAGAGAGATGAATCTCCATGTGGTTGGCAAAGATGAGAAAATGTGTTGTTTCCTTCCCATATGATACTCTTAATTCCTAAGTATTCTGCTGGACAGCTTGAGTGGATTCTTTGCAGTGCTGAGTTTCCCAGAGCCATGCTACATCCTTCAAAACAATACACTGAAAGCAACATGTTCCTACTGAGAAAAATCTACACAGCTGAGATCTTTGCCTAATTGGAACTTCCCTCCAGAAGCTAAGTCAGCTCCACTGTCATGGTCTTCTAACTGAGTTGTGTAGCCAAAGCAGAGCATGCCAGGCAAGGCCTCCACAGGGTGTGATAGGTATTCAGGCTTCTGGGACATTTGTCCAAATGAGGTTGAACAAGATGACCAGCCCAATACTTGCTGATCTCTTTGGTACATTTGCATCGTGTGCTCACCTTGAACTCTTGGAACCACAAGCATGAATCGTTATAGACACTTAAACTACTTTTTTTCATCAAGATGCATTCAAATCCAGAAGAGACCAGCATGGCTCATCTGGCCAACTCATAAGTTGCACGATCTCCTGGTCTCAAAACTGACAAGACATGGATTTGACAGATGGACCACTTGGTGGATAAGAAATTGGCTGGGTGGCCGCACCCAGAGAGTTGTGGTCAGTGGTTCAGTGTCTCAGTGGAGGCAAGTGATGAGTGATGTTCCTCAGGGATTAATACTGGGACCAGTGCTGTTTAACATCTTTGCTGGAGACATGGACAGGGGGATTGAGTGTATCCTCATCAAGTTTGTTGACCACACCAAGTTGTGTGGAGTAGTTGACGCCCTAGATGGGTTCCATCCAGAAGGACCTTGACAGGCTGGAGAATCCTAACTTTTTAAACATCAACATATAAGTCTAGTACCAATGGTGTATTTAGGAAACAAGTTTAAGAAAACAACAGGCAAAGGTTCCATGCACCCAGGAGAAGGGGAAGGATGAAAACAGTAATGACCATGTAAATTATGTGTGTGTTATTCTCATAGCTCACTGCATTACCAAGAAGGGCTCAGACACAATGGTGGTGTGCATGGTATAGATGAGCATACAGAACAGAAGGAGCCAGAGTAGCATTCACCTTTTAAACCTATCAAAACAGCAGGATCCAGCTAATTTTCCTTTTATTGTTTCTGTATCCGTCGAATGCAGCACCTTAAATTGGAATTAAAAAAGTGTGAGAAAGCTTCAAATTAAAGCATTACAAGAAATTTCCTAGAGGATATTGAAATACCCAAGAATCAGCTTCTAGAGGAAATACAATGCAAAGAGATTCAAGCACTAATTAAGCAGACAAATAAACCACAAGGAATATAAACAATCCAGGCAGCAAACTGGGAAAAAGCTCTTCCCCGTGGAGCTTGGCCACAGTCTGTGCAAAGCTGTGTAGCCAAGAACCACAAGGAGATTTGGTGCCTGCAGATGGAACAGGCTTTGGGTTTCCTCTAAAGCCAGGATGAGAATGACCAGCCATGGCTCAGTGCTGTGGAAAGCAGCTCTTCCTGCTGTGTACCACTTGGCTTTATTTGAGGTTTGAGTTGGTTTTAGTGTTTTTGAGAGATGCCAGAATGGATCTGTTTGTAGAAAGGTCTCTTGTGTAGTAACAATTCCCTTCTTTGCTAAACAGTGATTATATCTTGGTTGTGGGCCACAATCACCATTCAGCTCTCAGTGTGAACAATTCCCGTTACAGCTTTGAATCAATTTCTGTGAAATTAACAGAATTAGTCACAGCAATATCTACTGGTAGCAACCAGGGGATGTGAGAAAGGAATTCCTTGCCCTGGATGAGTCTGGATAAAAGGGTAGAGCGGTGTATGTAAGGAACCCAGAAAACTCTAGATGTTAATAAGCATCAATTTTTGATGCCCCCTCCCTGGGGGTGTTCAAGGGCAGGTTGGACAAGGCTTTGTGCAGCCTGGTCTAGTAGGAGGTGTCCCTGCCCTTGCAGGGGGGGTTGGAACAAGGTGGTCTTCTAGGTCCCTTCCGACCCAAACCATTTTATGATTCTATGATGAACAACACACCCAACAAAGAGAAAAGGAGATGTTATGACTTTTAATAGAATAGGCAGGAACAGATGGAGAACATGAAGGCAGAGGAGAGATTAGATGAGATTGAAACAGTATGGATGGGTCTTAGGAAAAGGAGAATGGATATGGAAAATGGTCTTCAGAAAAATGCATTTCCTCAAATGGAAGCAGTAAAGACCCAAGAGGGAACTCTTTTAAGGGGAAAAATTGTATAGAACTGTCAATGCCTTAAGAAATTTCTGTTAAAGGAAGACATACAGGCTATCCCAACCTGAAAAACAGCTTTAAAAAGTTGTAAGAAACTTACTTGGCCAAACAGACCTTTAGAGATCTCACAGACAGCTAGAAAACATACAGGATGGAGAAACTTCATTGAAGCACTATGGACAAGTTGGTTAGATAAGCACAAATACATAGGGACAAAAATCAGAGGGACAAAGAGGAACAAAAGAAATCTGGTGAGTATATGAAAAATGAGAAGAATGTCCATGTCACAGATGTTCCTCATGTCAAGGGAAAGGAAGATGTCAAGCAAAGACATTAAAAAAAAGGGATTAGTTCCTTGGCACAATTAGCAGTACAAAAAATAAATGAGAAGTGAGGCTATAATGGGTGATAAAAGGTTATATAGCAGGTAGGTGATACAAACAGTCTGGATTTAAGTACATTCAATGGTGTGTATTCTGGGAGACAGATGGGAAAAAACCACAGAAATGCTGCAGTAACCTTTGAGAACAGGGAGTGGGGGATGAGGTGGGAAAAGACTAACCCAGTGCCAGACTTCAGAAAGAAAGATAGGTGGATATGGGGAGTTAGCATAATTTCAGTTTTCAGAATAATATTTTAAAAATACTCAGTGTGTAAGTGTGAAGAAGACAATAGAGGGATGAACAGGAGCCAAAATATTTTTTTTTAAAGGATAACCTGTGTTGAAGAATTTTTTCCTGACAGAGTTATCATAGAATCATAGAATCATAGAATGGTTTGGGTTGGAAGGGACCTTAAATATCATCAGGTTCCAACTCCCCTGCATGGGCAGGGACACCTCCCACCAGACCAGGTTGCTCCAAGCCTCATCCAACCTGCCCTTCAACACCTCCAGAGAAGGAGCATCCACAACCTTCCTGGGCAACCTACTCCAGCCCCTTACTACCATCATGTCGAAGAACTTCTTCCTGATGTCTAACCTAAATCTCCCCTCTTTCAGTTTAAAACCATTACCCCTTGTCCTGTCACTGCCCTCTCTGGTGAAAAGCCCCTCCCCAGCTTTCCTGGAGCCCCTTCAGGCACTGGAAGGTGCTCTAAGGTCTTCCTGGAGCCTTCTCTTCTCTAGGCTGAACATGCCAACTGTCCTAGCCTGTCTTCACAGCAGAGCTGCTCCAGCCCTTGGATCATCTTCATGGCCTCCTCCAGACCCTCTCCAACAGCTCCATTTCTTTCCTATGCAGAGGGCCCCAGAGCTGTGCACAGCACTCCAGGTGGGGTCTCACCAGAGCAGAGTAGAGGGGCAGAATCCCCTCCCTGGCCCTGCTGGCCACACTTCTTTTGATGCAGCCCAGGACACAACTGGCTCTCTGGGCTCCAGCACACACTGGAGCTCATGGAGCCTCTCATCTCCTCCCACCCCCAAGTCCTTCTCCTCAGGACTGCTCTCTACCCTTCAGCCTGGATTTGCACCTGGGGTTGCACTGACTGGAGGATAGGAAGCAAACAACAGATGTCAAATATTGTGACTTAATGTCTTAATATTTTTTCACTATGGAGTCTGGTAAGTAATTTTGGGAAACAATAATTAGATAATGCTACTATTTATTATACTGGCATTTCACTTGAAAATAACAAAGTGTTAATAACTATTCACTCAGAAACATCAGAGCAGTGCATTAAGAAACAAAAGCATAAATCTGACACAAGACAGGTACCAGGTAAATTGTTTTGGTAATGACTTTGAGATGGTAAAGATTGATGGCATTTCCAACCATGGCAACAAACAGGAGGACAAGACTGAAATCCTAAATTGTCTTGTCAGGTTGGAAAAATTGTCTGGAAAAAAGAAAAAGTGCAATTCAAAGAAGGCCTCAGAAGGGATAATCAGGTGTGTGATACAGGAGAATGGACAAGGGGCAGCAGCCATGGGAGGAGAACTGAGGCCATGGCAGGCACCAAGGAAAGATTTGTCTGGAATTCACACTGCAGAGCTGGGAATGCACCAGGTTTGAAGCAGGTAAAAATGAATCAATATGAGAGCAACTCTTTTTCTGTCTGAAACAATTCTAACACAATACTTAAAGTGCATGGAAACATGGGGGTTGGACTAGATGATCTTTCAAGGTCCCTTCCAACCCCTATGATTCTATGATTCTATGATACTGCTGTAAATGTGTTGGAAATTAACCTAATTTTTCACTTTCAGGATTTGGGATATTTTTGTTACCTCTTATTACACTTTTACTTTAGATACTAACTGAAAAAGAATCCAAGAGAGATAATGGGAAGGTTTTTAATTGGTATGGTCGTGGCTAAGACTGATTTTGGCACAGAAATACTGGGAACTTTGGTCTACAGAAAGTTCATGGTTTGTGCTGAGCTCAACTATTAATTCAGATAGCAGATGGCATAGGACTGCTGGTAATGGGTGACATGGGCTTTCTTTAACTCAGTAATGTGGGCTGGTCAGCTGGTGTCCCAAATTCTGGGTAGTGCCACACTCCTATGAATGGGGCCACATATAGCTGAAGGAGAACAAGGTTTTAAAAGTGAGGCAGCATGTCACACTCATAGGACCAGATTCCTCAGGTCCCAGTCACTACTGGGAATAAAGATGTCTGGCCAGTATGTGGATACTGTCCATCCAGGGAAATGTAGTTTAGCTGGAATTTTATGGAATTGCAGCATCAAATTTTGGGTTGGAAGGGGCCAACTCCCTGCTCAAAACAGGTTTCACTAGGTCAGGTTGCTCAGGGTCATGTCCTTTTGACTCTGGAGCACCTCCAAGGGCAGAATATTTGTTTTATCACCTGTACTTTTGTTTTTCCAGTGATTATTAGAGGGACTGAAGGGGTGAAAGTGAAGGTAGTTTCAATACCATGGTGATTGTGAAAGCCAAAATTCAAGGGCTACAGGCTGAAATACCAAAAAGAATGAATTGCAAGTGTAAAATAATTTAAGCAAAGAATGAAAAAGGATGGGAGGCAAGGGGAAAGAGTTAATTCCTCTTTTTGTATGGATTGCAATACATACAGACAAAGAGATAATGGGGTGCTGATGTCCCAACTTCTTTCATATTTTGACTGGTATGAGCAAAGTAAATAAGTCAGATATAGTTAGAGCTTGTTCCTACATGTCCAGACAGCTCTGTAAAAATGTAGAAATTTAAGGAAGGTTGAATCCTGCCAGCACTTCCCCAGACATGTTAAGCTGCTGAGTTCAACACCACCACTTTGGTGAAGAAAAATGTCCAAGCCAGTGTGCCAGGCATGTCCCTCAAACAGATGAGTCAGTGATCCTTGGTCAACACTCTTTCGAAAGCACATCCGATTCCCAGGCCCTTTGGAAACCTTACCTGGCATTAATTCCATGTGTGTTTACAGATGCTGTAAATTATAGGTGCCACATGGACTGATATGTGCAAAAAAGGCTGTTATTTTTCAGACTCTACCATCAGGAAGAACAAGACTCAGTACGGGCCAGAAAGTATGATTTCCCATTTGGAAGAATTTAAAGAATTAATTATTTGGCAGAACAAATGTACTTGTAAAATTAAGCATCAGAACACATTTTGCCCTTTGATTCCCCCTGTAATTCTCAGATAAACCAGCTTACCCAGATACACAAATCATATACATCAGCTGTCTAGCAGGGAAAAAGGAATGCTGGGCACAAATGAGTGAGAACTCTCTGGATTCTTAAAGCAAGAAAGTAGCCTGAGTTGCCTGAAATCTTTCTTGAGCCACAAACAATTTAAAAATGTTTGAAAAGCATATTTTTCTGTTCTTTTTTTTTGTACATGTTTTTCTGTGGTTATCAAAAGCTTTGTGTCTGGAGTATGTGAGAGCTGTTCAGAGGCTGTGAAGTACATGCAGCCCCTTCTAATCCAGGAATCCAGAAAATATCTCAAGAACTTGTTAGAACTTGAATTCAGTAAGAGTTATTCCTGCTCCCCATCACTGTGTTGAGAATCCCAGCAAAGCAAATAAGGATTTATATACATACCTGCACATACTCATGTGTGTACACATTTAAAAAGAGAATGATTTTTTGCTTTGGATCGATTGACCATAGATTACATCAAGCAAAATGTTGGTTTTAGGTTTTTTTGGTGAAACTGGGACAAAAAGGCAGAAGACAAACTGGAGTTCACAGAGGCCAAGAACTGTGGCATCCACTCTGTCTTTTGGAAAACCTAAAGATCCCCAAGGTTCCTCCCAAACAACAACAGTGATAAAAATCTTTGACCCGTGATACATTTTGTGGTACATCTCTAACCTGGCTGGTGCTGCAGGACTTGACCTTTTTCTTTTACTGTCAAAGTAATTGTTTGGACCGGGTAGCCTCAATATTGTGCTGTCAAAAATAGGACTATATTTAGATGTAGATCAATGCATCTGTACCCAGAGGGTTTTTTTCACAGCTCATACTAATCAGCCTGGTTAATTAGGTAGTGATCGATGAATAAGGTGCTAATAGTGTTTGCACTGTGATTACAATTTGGTAATTATGGGTTATATTTGCATAATCACCCAGTGCAAGCCACACTGAGCTGACGTTGACAGAACTTGCAATAGGACCAGGAGGAATAAATAACCAACTGATCGAGTTACTGCAGCAAAACTCTTCTATTGGGTAAAAAGCCTTCCAGACGTGGGTCACACCACAAGGTTTTACAGCATTAAAGTCACAAAAAGAGAAGAAAGTGAAGCACAACTTCCCTGGAGGGCTTTGTGCTTTACCCCACAGCTGGCCACAGGGGGTATTTTTGGTCACAAAAGATACTGTCTTTGTAGCCTGCTGAAAACAAAGTGGGGTGGTGGTGGAGAAGGTGAAGTCCAGGGACAAAATAAAAGGTGACAGTCTGCTCTTTGAGGCTTTTAAGAACATGAGGAATGAAAAAAATGCACTCTGAAAGAATGAAGAAATCTTAACACCAACTCATAGTCTGGATAGAGGGGTCAGGGAAAGGCAGAGGGCACGAAAACAAGCACAGGAGAACTTAATCCTGGGGTTGCATTGATACAGCTACAGAGATGGGAGGAGGGAAGAAAATGTGAGGGCAGTCACTCTGTCTCTCTGCTACCTGGCGTCCCATTTTTGTACAATTTAGGATACTTTCTGTGAGGAAAAAATAAAATGCCTTTGGACATGTAAAAGCAGATATAGTGGAGGTTTTGTTTTCTTTTATAAAGAAGCTACAATATGCACTCAGAAAATACAATTGTGGGCAGATAACAGTCTGGAAAATTCAAAAGAAGCTGCAATATCACGTTTGATCCTGTACAAAATAAAAGGATGGAGAATAAATGTGAGAACAATCTTCATTTGTTGTCATTTGTCTTACATTGTTGGGTCCCTTATAATCTAGAAATAAAATTATCGTCTTTGTAGATATGATTGTGTGTGCCTGGAAACCAAGAGAGATGGTCGTGGTGCATCATTGGAATCATTCCTTACAGCTGCAGGGATGGGACCTGAGATGATCGGGATGGAGACATGCCAGAGGTGGTATTTAGGAACATGAACACCATGAACTGCAAGTCTGTACCTAGCAGAAGTTTCTAGGAACTGCCAACGCACCAGGTTATGTTCACAGATCCCTTTCAGTTCATCATCTGGGGTCAGTAACAGCACAGTGTAAGCTGAGGCACAGGTTGTTGCAAAGGCTTTTGCTCAGAATCAGATCTCTGGTTATTTCTTCAATGGCCACCAACTAAATTTGGTTGCCACTGTCTGTGACAGGTGGGAGAGGAGAGGAGAGGGGAAGAGAGGAGAGGAAAGGTAAAAGGGAGGAAAAGGGAAGAAAAGGGAGGAAAAGGGAGGAAAAGGAAAGAAAAGGGAAGAAAAAGGAGGAAAAGGGAAAAAAAGGGAAGAAAAAGGAGGAAAAGGGAAGAAAAGGGAAGAAAAGGGAGGAAAAGGGAGGAAAAGGAGGAAAAAGAAAAGAAGGGGAAAGCAAAAATAAAGGTGAAGGAACAGAGAAGGAGAATAAATAAGAAGAAAGAGAAGAGAAGAGAAGAGAAGAGAAGAGAAGAGAAGAGAAGAGAAGAGAAGAGAAGAGAAGAGAAGAGAAGAGAAGAGAAGAGAAGAGGAGAGGAGAGGAGAGGAGAGGAGAGGAGAGGAGAGGAGAGGAGAGGAGAGGAGAGGAGAGGAGAGGAGAGGAGAGGAGAGGAGAGGAGAGGAGAGGAGAGGAGAGGAGAGGAGAGGAGAGGAGAGGAGAGGAGAGGAGAGAAGAGAAGAGAAGAGAAGAGAAGAGAAGAGAAGAGAAGAGAAGAGAAGAGAAGAGAAGAGAAGAGAAGAGAAGAGAAGAGAAGAGAAGAGAAGAGAAGAGAAGAGAAGAGAAGAGAATTATCATTAATAAATAAATGCTAAAAATGAAATCCTAAATTTCTTTAGCTTTTTGTTTTGTTTTGTTTTTTGTGTCTTTTTTTTAGAAGAGTAGCACTGCAGAGGACATCTGGATCTACCAGAGGTGGTGAGGTTTCAACCAGCTTCTTGCCAGAGAGATTAATTCCTGTACCAATGTGATGGCTTTGGCATGGATCAACATTAAGAGTGTCAACACCACTTACCTGATAAACCTCTCCTAGATTATATGACCTGGAGGGAGAACAGGTAGCAGATAGAAGAAAGTCACTGAGATTTTATACATCCATCTCCCCTGCAAAGAAGTTCTCCTGTGGTTCTGTTTTTACTCCATGGGCACATAGTTGAATTTGCCAAACTGTAATCATGCCAATATTAATTATCCATAATGAACCAGTCAGGCAAATGGAAACCTGACCACCAGGGAGATATTAGAGGTGATGTACATATTTTTTTTATGTGCATTTCAATCAGCTAACTTTAAAGAACATCGTTAGACTGTAAAGACACTCATTATTAAGATCAGGCTGAAACTTATAAGGCAGAAAAGATGCTGGATGATCTCATGAGGCAACAGTGATTTACAAGTATTCATTATGAAAAACAGAGAGGGGTTGTGTTTCAAGACTTTAATGATTCTGTAAACAGCATCTGATTAACTTGTATTAATCTTGTGTTTGCTTGTTTTCTTGACCTGTGTGAGTGGCACAGGATCTTATTAGCATTTGTCATTTATATCCATTTAGTAAATGTGTCAAGGGGATAGAGTAACTGAGATTGCAGGGCTGGGAAGGGAAGATATGACAGCCAGTGTCTACTTAGCAGAGTGTACTCAAGCTACACAAGTGACTGACTCAGCCATGGGATGATTTTTCAATTATGTTAAACTTGTCTGCAAAAGCAGCACTTCTCAGTCTTCAGTGTGACATCAAGTGGGTTTCTCTGCTAGTACTGAAAACAGGTTTGTTATGTTAATAGGTAATTAAATAATCAATATATTTGTGGAGTTTGAGAAATGTAAACGTTCCCCCAAAGACAAATAAGATAAGGGTATAATCTGAAGTGTTTCAGGAATCTTGTGGCAAAGTGCTTAGATTAGGCCAAAGGGATAATCATGCTCCCTTTTGGAGCATCCTTTCCTGAGCAGATCTGAGATAACCCCTAGGACTCTGCTCTCCAAGGAGTTATGTCTAGTCCATTGCAAAACTCTCTGTGCCTTTTACTGAAAATCTAACAGACCAAGCCCAGCTCTGAAATTTCAAGTGTAATTCATATTGAAGCATGTATTTATGGTTATTAACATAATATAAAATAATGCCAGTTCACAGTGGCTGATGAGGTGGAGAGTGGAGGGTGTCTAGCAGAGAACAACAGAGGAATTATAAGAGCACCTCAGTGTACAACCAATAACTATTAAATAGCCAAATGTATGGGAGAAATTTGCAGAAAAAAACCAACCAAACAAACAAGCAAACACCTTGTATATAATAATGAGTCTCAGCACACAGGAGATGGAGCTGCAGGTAGTTGTGGAAGTGTTAGGTAGCAGACCACTTGGAGGTCCCAGCGTCAAAGATGAGATGCAGCCTCTCTGAAGAGCTCTAACAGTGAAGAGAGAGCTAAATGGAAAATGGAAGTCCTCTCAAATCATTGCAGAGTGGGCAGGGAGAAGATGGGCTCTTGCTGGGCTTCCAGCTGGGAAGTCACACGGAAGGTGTCTCGTATGCTCCATACAGTGGAAATCATGGAAGAGAGCACCGTGACTAAGACTTGCTTTCCTCTGTTCATAAGTTGTCTTCTTGTTGCTAATAAGCCTAGCAACCACTTTAATTAACAGACATGAAGATGAGCTTTGAGTAAATCAGTTTCTGGTCTCTGTGAGACTCAACAGTCAACATTGCAACATCTTGACTTTGGACAAGAAGGCTGTTTCATGGATGAATGGGTGGAGGGATTAAAATATCAGTTCACAAATCCAGTTTAATTTATAAATATGAACATCTTTCTGACTGTTAACCACTCCTCCAAAACCTTTGTCATGTATCCGAAGCTCTCTGTCCCTTCCCTCAGCCATCCAACCTAGCAGTCACCACTGTCCCTTCAGCAGCTGGACCTTTCACAACAAAACAGAAATGGTTGGGCACCAAAAAATGCCCCCCAGATGGTGCCTTGGGGGTTGGTCTCTTCTCCTAAGGGACAAGCAACAGGAAAAGAGAAAACAGCCTCAGGTTGTGCCAGGGGAGGTGTAGATTGGATATGAGGAACAATTTCTCCATGGAAAGGGTTGTCAGGTCCTGGCACAGGCTGCCCAGGACAGGGGTGGGGTCCCCATCCCTGGAGGGATTTCAAAGCCACCCCAAAGCTGTGGTGCTGAGGGACATGGTTTAGTGGTGCCCTGGCAGTGCTGGCTGAACAGTTGGTCTTGATGATCTGAAAGCTCTTTTCCAACCAAAGTGATCCTGTGATTCTATGATTTTACCATTCTGCATTATAAAATCTGCCTAGGCTAAGTCAGCTGAGCATGTTGTGGAGCTTGCTGGGTTGACTACAGGGTCTAAAGGATGTGGTGGGGTGTGAGAGCTGGGGCAAGACTGCACAACCCCAAAGCTTCCTTCCTGCCCAGAGTTCCTATGAGAACATCCTGACCTCCTTCTCCCTCTTCTCTACCATCCCCTTCCCCCCCCCATCACAGTCTGCCCAAAATTCAGCCCAGCCTGGGTCTACTGTCACTTGAGCATGCAGCAACGGGTCCCACCAAGGCTCTTGCTGGGCTGTGCTTCAACTCCTGCCTCCAGCACATCTCTTGTTCAGTAGAAAAGCAGAGACCCATCACTCCTCACATATTTTTTTTCTCAATCCTCCCCGAAAGTCTTATGTTTTCTTTTCTGCTCCTAGTTTCAAATAAAAAGATCTGTTAGTGGCCAAAGTCAAACCTTGGGAGTTTTCAGTGGGAAAAACAGAAATTTAGGGGACACTTGAGTAAGGAAAGCAGGGTAAAAAGCTAGAGGTGGCATTTATGTGTTGTTTAAAGCTGTCACTGCCTCTGTGGCTCTTTCTTTCTGCCTCTGAGGAACAGCCATGGGCAAAATGCTTGAAAGTATCTTGCTTTAGTAATGCAGATTTTTTTTATTTTGATCTCATTTTTTGCTTTTTTTCTTAATCAGCGTAACTCAAAACATTTCTTTAAGTATGGAAGATAAGATTCCTTGTCTCATTTAACAGTAGGTGAAGCCAGTTGTCCCCAGTCCTGTATTTTATGCCATTTTCAGAGCTGGAAATAGAACTGAATCTCCTGGGCAGTGCACTGCCCACCCTCCTCCACTGTCTGAAAAGGCAAAAAATATCCTTTAATTCCCCTGAATACTTTATAAATAAATGTTCCATAACACATTGGCATGAAAATGGTCATTTGTCTCCTGGCATTTGGTGATTAGCAGGCTCATAGTCACATCCAAAATGCCTTTGTGTCCTCAGTGCCCCATGATGCAACAATCTCCATATCCTGCCAGGTTCTGCCCATGAGGACTCATCACAGGAGCTGCAGAACTGGAAACAACAGTAGAATTTGGGCAAGGTAGCTTGAAAATTATCTCACTTTTGCACATGTGCACAAACCCTGGGGGAGATCACCACTGGCCCAGAGTGGTCACAATGAATATTTCATGGACCATAGAGATTATAAGGGGCCATTGCCCATTTCTCCCACAAGTTCCTTTCCAACCCAGGGCAAAGGCTAATTTTGGCAACTGAATTCTAACTACTTTCTGGCTGCATGGCATAGTGGTAGAGTTGCCTACTTTATTTTCCTTTTAGCCTACTACTGACAGATACCTGAGGGGGGGCTTTTCTGCTTCATTTCACACACTTGCACAACTTAGCTGGCCATGAGGGATGAAGTAAAGAAAACTGAACCAAAATTTGGCACAGAAGGTCACGTTGCTTCACTTCAGAGAAGCATTCAGTGGCAGTTGAAGCAGAGCATGGGGAACAACCCTTCTCCATCTTAAATACACTTCTGTTTACTTTAAAACTCTGGTTGTCACTTCTGTGCCTTCCATTTAATCTGCCTCCAACTCCCCAGCACTGCAAACAGTTACAACTAGAGCAGGGCAGCTCGAATGGAGCAACATTTTCAATGCTTCCAGTTTTCTGTCAACAGCCTCTTACAAATGCAACAGAATTTTGTCCCAGAAGAGACATTGGGTTTACTGGTGATTTGCATTATTTCCCCCTCTCTTGTACATGATGAGAAAATAAGGACAGTCTGTGGTTTTAATTTGCTTTTCTCTCCCTTATTTCAGTAGTCTCCAGAGGCAGGAACGAGGTGTATAAAATTCCCAGGGCAAGTTCTGCTCTCTGCCAGAGTATCATCAGTCCTAAATGACAAATCCTGCCTTTCTGTTTTAGGGTTGGCTGCCTTTTTATGGCAGAGATCTTGAGGCCAAAGCTGGAGTTAATTAAAAGCTCCTCAAAGGCTCTATCACCAGCAGAGGCTGAAGGCTGCTGTGCGTCGCTGTGGGCAGCCAGGACTTGTTTCAGACCCCAGGACAAGGCTTCTCCATGTCCACACATCCCTGCACTGTACAAAGAGGTGGTTTAGGAATGATGTCATGCACTGGTGGACTCTATGTATTTGAGTCCCTAAAAAGTCCCAGGGTGCAGCCTCCTGTCCTGGCTCACCATCTTGTACACCTGGGTGTGATCTTACCTGTGTTGGTGTTCTCCTAGAGAGGAGAGCCAAGGGCAGTCCCAAAAGGCAGGACAGACAAAGATAATCCTGTTTGGGGAAAAAAAAAACATGTGTGAACACAATGTAGGCCTTGCAGCCAGAAAGCAGAGTCCAGCTCCTTTTACTCTCCACCATATGTGTTGAAAAGATAGAAATAATGTGTGAAACTTGTGTTTGTGCTTTCTCTGCTGCTGCTGACAGCAAAAAGAGCACCTGAGGGCAACAGGGTGCTCAGCACCTGGCTGAGCATGGTCTGGCTGGGAGTTAATTTGACTGCACATCTCCTTGGCAGACACCTCCCAGTCCAGCCTCCAAGCAGAGGTGTTCAGGACAGAGCACAGCAAGGGCAGGAAGCCTTGAAGTTCAGCTCTGAAAAAAGGTAGATCATCCATTAGAGCACTGCAACTACATTTCCTGCTTCTGCAATATTAGCATATTAATTATTTTATTTTATTTTTTTAAATGAGGGTGGTGAAACCCTGGCCCAGGTTGTCCAAAGAGGTGGGAGATGCCCCATCCCTGGAAACATTCAAGGCCAGGTTGGACAGGGCTCTGAGCAACCTGGTCTAGTTGAAGATGTCCCTGCTCACTGCAGGGGGGCTGGACTAGATGAGCTTTAAAGGTCCCTTCCCACCCAAACCATGCAATAATTCTGTGATTCTGTGGTTCTGCAGTAAATTCACAGACTGCCTCTACACCTCCATTTATCCAGGAGCAAAGCAGAGACAATCTCAGGCTGTTAGGACTGTGCATGCTGACCTGGCCATTAGCAGGATGGTTCTGCTTTGGAGATTCTCCAAAACGGTATTATTGATTTTCTGCATCATGCAGCAAATGTTTAGCACAGCTCTTGAATGTTTGAAGTCCTTTCATGCTTGGAAGAAAGCATGACTGTGGGAGTCCCATCCACAGCAGAACAGAAAAGGGCTTGAAAACCATTTACAACAAAAAAGGGAACTTTTGGAAATGAAAGCTTTTATTTTACCTCCTTATGTTTTTAATTTGCCAGACAAGTGGGAGAGAAGTGCTGAGAAAGACAACAGCATGAATAATAAGGCAAAGATAAAAGCCACACTCTCCTCTTGCTTATGCTTTAATTTTCCTTAGCCTTTGGCTCCCATCAGAGCATTGTAGCACTTTGCCATTCTGGGCTAAAAATGATCAGCAGAAAATAAAAGCTCTTTATTATTTATTTTTTTCCCCCTTAAAGAGCAACAGTGACCAGGTGGTTAGAGAGCATCTTGCTCAGATGGAACAGGGACACAAAGAGGAAGTCCAGATAGTGTCCAGCTCTTTCTGAATGGAAAAGTTGATATGAAACAAGTTACAGACTCTCTCACTCACCCCACAGAGGCACTGGGGAGAATTTCCACCTGGTGTTTTAATGACCTTTCTATCTTCAGTGTGACAATGTCTTTCGGACCTTACCCTGATTGTCCAATTGGGTTAACACTGTAAAAAAGGGATAAAACTGTTTTAGAACTGGCATAGGAAGACAGAGAACATACACAGTCAGACTGTGCAGCCTTATTTCCTTAGGAAAGTAGCCTAAAAAACTAGAGACCTGGCTCAGGATATTTTATTACTCAGCTTCTCTACTCTGCAGGGATGCTATAAGATATCCTTCCTTTTTTAGACCAGTGAACAGAAATTCCTTGGCTACTGCAAATCAATACCACCAAAACTGACTTAATGTAGTTTGTTCCTTTGGCAAATGAGTAAGGTACCCTCACTGGAGCTCTTCTGATACATATGTCTGCAACATATTGTTATAATTGCCAAACATCTGGCCTTGCACAGGTCTGGGGACTTCACAGAGCACTGCAAAAGTTTTGACACAACGTCTGAGGCTCCAAGAAACCACTTCAAGCATGCAGTTCCTCCACCCTTCAGTGCTGCATATCAGCAATACTTTTAATTCATCTTCCCAGGACAACATTTTCCAGTGTCTCACCACCCTCACAGGAAAGAATTTGTTCCTAAAATCTCATTTAAATCTCCCCACTTCCAGTTTGAAACCATTCCCCCTCATCTGATCACTCCATACTCTTGTAAAAAGCCTCTCCCCAGCTTTCCTGGAGCCCCTTCAGGCACTGGAAGGTGCTCTAAACTCTCCCTGGAACCTTCTCTTCTCCAGGCTGAACAACTCCAAGTCTCTCAGCCTGTCTCCATAACGTTCAGAGCTGGGTGATGGACCAGAAAGCAGGGATGGGGAGAGAAAAAAAAACAAACCCTAGTCTTAAGAACAGGGAGAAATTGAAGATGATGTTTTACAGTGGTAATCCAGCTGGAGGGAAGACACTGAACTCAGCCCCTGGGAAGATGCCAACCTGCATATCTCTGCTTGCAGACAGGGAAAATCTGCTCAAACAATGGATGATGGATGCTGCCCACAGGCCAGCTGGCTGCCTTTTGTGTGACTGGGTCATAACTGGGGCTCTAGCTGTCTTGTCTGACTGCTTCATCTAAGCAAAACAAAGGAAAGCAGGAGAGGTCTAACCTCATCCCAGCCCAAAGGAGACAGGTACCAGCCTGAAACTGGCCCAAAATAGCCCTTGTCATGGCACATCAATAGGAGTTGAACTGGTGGTTGTGCAGCAGGGAGGTGGAGGTCACTTCAGATGCTGGAATTCTGGAGCTATATGGGTGTATCTACCCTAAGTCTGTGGGGACTTAGGTCCCTCACAGCAGCCCATGCCAAACTGTTTTGAGTCCTTCCTCATGTTGTGGAAGGGACAGGCCCAGGAAGCAGTTTGACCTCAAGTTTTGTCCTTAAGAGATGCATACAGGAAAGGAGAAAATCACATGCTTTTGAAGAGATGAATGGATCAAAGAGCTGGTTGATGGAGCAAGAAAGATCAGAGAGGAGGCAAGATGCCTGCAGAGAGGCAGCTGAGGCAGGGATGGGTTGTGTTGGGTTTGGAGAACCACAGCTGCAAGGGGAACAGGGCCTGGAGACCAGCACGCCCAGGAGATGCACATAACTCTGCAGCCCAGTCTACAGGAGTTTTAAACTGGTGCTGGTGAAACCCTGGTGTTTCACAAAGAAAACTTGACATTGCATCTTACCCCTCTACCTCAAACCAATTCAGTGGAAAAAAAGCCCAAAACAAATTAAAAAAAAAAACAAAACACAACAATAACATAATTTTTTTTCTTTTTCCTAATATCTCTTTTCTTTCTGAAGTGGTAGAAAATGTTCTGATTTTATACTTTTCCCTAAAAAAGACAATGAACCCTCCTCTCCCCTTGTAAAAAAACAAGAGGAATGCAAAATGTGAGTAGAAATGACACATGCTTGAACATTTTATGTGTAGTTCACGGAGCAAAAAAGAGAGAAAAGGAAATTTGGGGCTATTTTCTCTCATTTTCATGCCCAGTTTTTGCTCTGAGAAAACAAATAAGTCCCTCTGATCAACAAGGCATGTTCAGAATGAAAATGTAGGGATCTGATTCTCTCCTCAGTAACATTCATCTGGAGAAACTGGGAGCTTGAAGGGTATGTCTGTGCTGGTAAATAAAAGAGGACCCAGGAGCCTGAGCCTTGAGGTCATATCATGCAACTTTGCCTCATCTCTGCACTTCTTCATCTTAGTCCTGTCTTGAACAGACCATCTCCACACCACAGTCCTTGAGTGCATTCTTAATGAATAAAATTACTGGTTGACATTAATAAAAGCAAGATTAATAAAGTAATATTTTAGTAATATTAATAAACCAATGTGTAAACCTAACATTTATATCAATTAGTGCCAAGTACAGGATCTGCTTTTCAGGCCCTCCTGCTATGGGAAGTTCCCCAGGGATATGTAAGGATGCAAAGCCAAGCAGTAGTGTTGGAAAACTCTACAGAGGGAGGAAGATGGATCTCAAATCCAGTCTCACTTATGTTGCCTGCTGGGAGAGGTCCTGGCAGGGACCTGCTCACCAAACCTGGTTTGGCTTTGTAGAGAGCTGGAGTGATCCAAACCAGAGCCAGGGATAAAAACTAAGGATGCTCTGGTGTGGGCAGCTGGGGAACAGATCTCAAGTTCTCTCTTTGGCAGAATTTATTCAGCAATGTTGATAAAACTTATCACACTGGGGCTGCCAAAATTGATGGAGAATCACACGCTAGAGGAACGTCACACCTTGCAGGGGAAATGTATGAAATAGAAAGAGAAAACTTAGTATTGGGATAAAATGTGGGTTATATTTATTGTGCAATTCAGTGATTTCCCATCTACCAAGGAAGTAAATGAATCCATCTGCAGCTGTTGGTGTCTGCACACTGGATGAGCATGGACCAGCTGGGAAAAGCTGCATCATTTCATTGAATGGAGCAGCAAGAGTGACATGTGGAGGTTTGATTATATCAGTTACACTGCAGGAAACTCACAGAGGCAGAAAAGGTGCTTGGGGCTGCACAGCATATTTGAGAGGAAACAGGGAATGCTTTTCCCAAGCCATTTTGGGAAAGATCAACAGGAAAGCTAAGGTGACAGTATGAAAACCTGGACATCCTCTGAATGCAACCAGGGTTGCAGGAGAGGTGAGGACCAAGCAGGCTGCAAGGTGGGAGCAGACAGATGGTCTGTCCATTTGGGGTGCCTGCCCCACTCCTGCAACTCACCAGGACTTGGGGGCTTCCTTCCCAGCTCCTTTGCTGAGACATTTACCGTCAGGAAGATTGTCTCCATCTCTAACCAAAATCTCCTTTTCTGCAAAGGAAACTGATTACTTCGTGTCCTGCCCCAAAAAGTATTTCCTGGGCACAAAGAGCAATGATCACGGGCTTTTTCTATGCAGTATTTTTTTCAGATGAGCAGAACATTGTGTCCTCCCTTCAGACTTCTTATTTCTAGGCTGAGAAAATCTCATTGCTTTCCCTGGTTCATTCAGATCACTTTTCAACATACCTGACACTTTACTGAACCCTGGACTCCCTCCAATTAATTTCTGACTTTCTTAAAGAGAAGTCCCCTGGGCTAGATGTGGGATTGAAGGTGAATCTTCACACCTTTCTCAGCATGGAGAATTCATTTATTCTCATCTCTAACACACAGACATTTTCTAAAAGCTCAAAAAGAGATTTTTTTTAAAAATATTTGTATTTTTGTTTTTGCAACAGTGTGGAAAGAAACAGAAAGGAGGCAGAGAAGAGGAGAACCCTTTTCACAAGTCATCCTGCCACCTGCAGCACCCCTCAGTGCAAAATGTTGCAGAGGCTCAACTTGTTGACCTGGCTTCAGAAAGCAAATGGATGGAATTATGGAAGAAAAGAAACAGTTGAAGAAATTTCCACCCAAGCTTATCAAAGTATGAGACCCATCCTGCCTGAGGGGGGTGTATCCACAAATGCTTGATCCATTCACAGTCAGGCCCCTTCCTCAACTGACTGAGAAACTGTGAGCCCGTGTTTGAGAGGTAAATTCAAAGGTCCATCACCAACCATTGCCTTGTTGAGGGACATTGTCTTGGTGCAGAAGTATTCCAGGCATCCCAATGCCTTACTGGGAGACGTCTGACTATTTCCAGGTCAGTGATGCTGGGCAGGTAAAAGGGGTAGAATGAAAAGCAGAACGAATGAGTGTAGTGCCTGCAGCCCCTGACCTGTGCCTGCAGCCCACTTCTTTCATTACTTCAGGAATTTTCTTGCACGCAGAGGTGAGCTGTAACTATTAGTTTTCAAAATTTCTCCCACCACAGGAATTCAGGTGTTGGTGATTGGACTCTTATTCTCCTCTATTTCCTGTTCCCATGAAGGCACAGCCAGCTGGATTTGTCATTTGAGTACACTCAGTTTTTGTTCTTATTACAAATATCTCACTTTAGTGTCCTCAGATGCTTCCTTGTCTGGTGTATAGAATCATAGAAGCATAGAAAGGTTTGGGTTGGAAGGGAACATCAAGATCATCCAGTTCCAACCCCCTGCATGGGCAGGGACAACTCCCACTAGCCCAGGTTGCTCCAAGCCCCATCCAACCTGCCCTTCAACACTGCCAGGGGTGGGGCAACCACAGCTTCTCTGGACCACCTCTTAAAGTGCTGCGAAACAAGCAAAGGGCAACCAGGCAGGCAGCATTTTCCTTGTTCTTAGTGTGAAACACTCATTTACATTTTGAAAGCTGGGGCTGTCTTGTTCACCCTCCCACCCTGACTGTGCTGGGTAGTGGTGTCTCCTCTGCAGCTCTGATTAAAATGTTTTCTACCAACATTTTATGGATGTTTTACTATCTTACAGAAAACCTATGTCTACAAGAGTAAAAGCAACTTATGGGAGGAGGAAGAGGAGGGAAATCCACCTCCACAAGGGAATGGAATATCTCCCTGATGAGGAAAGGCTGAGGGAGCTGGGTCTCTTTAGCTTGGAGAAGAGGAGACTGAGGGGCGACCTCATCTGTGTTTACCAATATGTTAAGGGCAGTGTCAGGAGGATGGAGCCAGGCTTTGTTCAGTGATGACCAGTGATAGGACAATGGGCAATGGGTGCAAGCTGGAACATAAGAGGTTCCACGTAAACATCAGAAAAAACTTCTTTCCTGTGAGAGTGACAGAGCCCTGGGACAGGCTGCCCAGAGAGGCTGTGGAGTCTCCTTCTCTGGAGACATTCCCAACCCCCCTGGACACGTTCCTGTGTGATGTGCTCTGGGTGACCCTGCTCTGGCAGGGGGTTTGGACTGGATGATCTTTCCAGGTCCTTTCCAACCCCTAAGATTTTGTGATTCTGTGACTCTGTGAAATACAGTGTTCCAGCAGCAAACTCGCTGATCCACAAGGGAGCAAGAAAACTTCTGCCTCAAAGGAGCTGACATTTCATTTACAAGGTACAAATGAACCTGCAACAGGGAGACCAGGGAGCAAACACAAACATAACCCACGAAAATCAGTGCAGGCTGTAAATGACATCAAAAAATACTCAACAGTAACAGTCATTCAAATCCAAGAGCTATCATTTCTGCTGGGAAATTTTCACACCATCAAGGTAAAAACAAAGTGCTGGGTGTGTTTTGCAGAACATCACAGCAGGTAAAACCTGAGCTCATCCATCGATGGCAAGGGTTGCAGAAGTGCAGCCATCCTGCAGGGCTTGCAGTGCTCTAGGAGGAAGAAATTAAATATTCTGGTTATTTGAAGGTATTAAAATTAACAGCTCAACGGAAGGTAATGCTGATTTCTGTAATTTCTGCACTGGCCCTGGTGCAGAAGTTCCCAACACTGTTTTGGTTTGCAGGTATCTTGGCGTTTTCTGCTGAGTGGTGGATCCCTGAATAGCAAACCTGAGCTTGTTGACAAAAGTTTTGATTTCTTAATTGCTTTTCATGGGCTCAGAGACAGTCCAGAGACCACGTTTCCCCTAGGATTTGTAGACAACAGTCGGAAGGCAACTGACAAGTTTATTAAAAGTATCTGCTATTACTCTGAAGCTCTGGAGTTCCTATTAATAGCCTAATGATACTGCATATGTGCTTAGGGGGAGGAATTTGCCCTCCCTCTCATCTTCTACTCTTGAGTAAAGCTGGTGGGGTCTGATGCTGTTCATGACTCTGTGGAGGATGGGGCATTGCAGTCTGAGCAGCTTTTCATGCTAGTACAGCTGATCAGCTTTGGGAAGGTTGGGAGCTCCTGCCTCAGCAGCCTGGCAAGACCAAGCATCTGACTGTTTACACCAAACACACAGGCAACTTTGCAGCATTTAGTCAAATCAGACAAGATGGTGTTTAGCTTAACCTTTAGTTATAACAGGAGAGAAAGGGCTTCCTCTCTTGACTTTGGAACTGAGTCCAGTCATCTGTTTTCTTAAGCAAGTACTTTCAGCCACGTCATTCAGGCACATTAGTGAGACTCCAGGACTGGAGGGGCCAACTGCCACAGTCCTTCAAGATTGTCTTTAACCCTCTGCTCTAGCAAAGGGGGTTGGACTAGATGATCTCCAGAGGTCCCTTCCAACCCCCACAATTCTGGGGATTCTGTGTCGAATGGTTGCTAGAGTTATATTCTAGTTGGGCTCAATGATCTTAAAAGCCTTTTCCAACCAGAGTAATTCTGTGACTCCGTGATTTTCAGAAAGTTGAAGGACAGAGTCAGTGTCTTCTCTCTACTAAGGGATGTGAAGGAACCCATCAAATGTTCTTGTTTAGATCTTCGTTAGACTATGAAGTAGTTTCAGATCCAGGGGGTGAATTACTCAGAGCCTGCAATGAAGCCAGTAATTTGCCTTATTACAAAGGAGATCTGTTCTCTCAGGAGCACCTGGTGCTTGCGTCTTCTCCTCCACTTTGCTTTTCATGCTTTCAGCATAAATCAGCACCAACCTCAGCTGGTCAAAGTAATGAGAAACACGCATGGAGGAAGGAAGGGAACCTGTGTCCCTGGCTCTGCCCTTTAGGTCTGATTCTCCTGGAGCAAATCCCAGTTTCACTTACACCAATGTGTTTGTGGGGCCGACATTACTCTGCCCTTTTCCCAGTGAGGCTGTGAACAGAAGCTGGCAAGGGCCTTGAGATGGAGCAGCATTCCACCCTTTTCTGGCACAAGCACTTTCCTGGCAACAGCTGCACAAGGTATGTCAAGTAGCCAGGCCCAGTGAGACTGGCTCCTAGAATTTCTATGATCTGTGCTTATTGGGAAGATCTTCAGCCAACCTCACTAATTGCAAAACAATATATTAACTTGAGGATTTCTGCCCCAATTAAGTTTCATGGCAGAATTTAATAAATTAAGGGTACAGACTTTTGTTGAAAGGAGGTCAGATTATTAAGTCCTAAATAAAGAATCTTATTTCCTCAGGCTGTGGCTCATGTAAGAGATAACATCTTACCCCAGCCTCAGCTAGTACTGGAAGGTTTAATGAGAAAGATGCTTTCAGGCCCTGGAAAATGGACTGTTAGCCACAAGCATGGTTTGGGATTATGGTGTTTTTCAGGGGTTTTTTGTATCTTTCTTTCTTTTTCAGTTGCACTACCTGACATAATAAGAAACATTGCCAACATTCACAGACTGTGCCTTTTGTATGTCCTGTGGCCATTGCATGCACTTCTACCACCACTTTGCCAGACAGACCACTGCCACCATCCTGTGGTGGACCACCAAGCAGTGCCTAGCATTATGAATCCCACAGTTTGGTCTCTGCAAGTGACTGCAAGGTGGAAAACAACTGCCCATCCTTGTGATATTTCAGCCTGTGCTTGTTAGAAGCTTTTAGCCCAAGAACCAGGATGTTGTTTCTTCTCTTTCTCTTACTGCATTGATTGAAAGTATGAGCCTTTGTCTAACATGGGAGTGGATTCTGGAAAAGGTGATGCTGAGGGCAATTTTGCAGTGCTGGGGTGAATACCAGTATGAGATCATCTCCTTCCTCTCTATATATTCTATTATTCAGCATCACAGGCTTGATTTTTCTAAAGCTCTCAACCAAATGCTCACTTGCTCATCACCTACCATCAAAGCAAGATTTTGAAAAGAGTTCATCTGCCATTTAGACTCTGAAACAAATGCCCAGAAAAACTCCTATTTCCCTCCCCACTTCTAAGCCAACCCCTCTGAAAACCAGCATCGTGCTGAGGCAAGACTATTCCAAGAGTCTTCTGGAAGCCGAGGCTGGAAGAAAAATTGGGTATGTATCAGAAAAAGTGCAGGGATGGATTTTCAGTGAGATGTCTTACCCCTTTCCTGCAGCTGGAGTGTCAGCATTTCTGTTTCATCCTCCCTTCTCCTCCAAGAGTTTTCACATCCATCGGTGCTTGCGGTGACAGTTGTGAGGAGAGGTGGGTTTCAATTTGTGGTGAGCAACTCTCAGGTGTCCCAATAGTGTAGGAGTCCTGAGGACTCTCTCTATTACCCAAAACCTTCCTCTCTCACCTCAGAATAAATTTTTACTTGTAAGATTTCCAACTGAAAAGGAAAACCAGTCGATTGTCCATGGAGCAGGAGCACCAGTCCTTGGTTTTTAAGGGAGGTGACACAGTAGAAAATATTGCTGGAGCATACATAAGTCCACATCTGTTGGCAGCTAATAGGTCCTAAACCACACCATAATCACCAGTAAAAAAACAAAAAAAACCCCACCAGTCCCCAAACCCTGCTGCAATTACAGGCAGACATAGTGAACTAACTTCAAAACTGATTTGTTCACAGCTTGTGTCATCCTCCAGGTTGAGTAGGAGATACCATTTCTTGTATATTCTTCAATAAATATGTAGCAATCCCCAAAACAGGAACAGTGTAATTATTCTGGGTAATTTTTTGAGCTGTACCTGGGATGAAATATCACCCAAAATACACCCACCCCCACCCTCATGCCTTGGATCTGCTCTTCTTGGATTCAGGCTGCAGAGGAAGATCATGGCAAGAATGTCAACTTCCTGGTGCTTCCAGTTTCCAAAGAAATCCTTAATCACCCTTGGTGATCTGAATTTGGCCTGGATCCTTTGAACTCTGAGCATTAAAATTCAAGGCAGCTTTTATTTTTCAAAGGCAAGTGCTTGTGGATGGGCTAAAATAGTTGCCATTTTCCTTGTTCTCCTATTGCTGTGTGTTTTCTGCCTATGCCAAATGGAAATGAGGAGCTGAGGATCATCCTGAGGTTTCTTGTTTCTGAGATAATACAGTCTCAGAATGATCATAAATAAACAATAATAATAAAAAAAATTGTGAATGTTAGTGAATAGTGAATAACTTTGTTTTGGTGGTTTCCACACTTTACTGTGTCCTCCTACCCTGCTCTGGTTCCTCCCAGGAGCTCTACTCAGGTAGCTCTTGTCACAATTCCTTGATGTTTTCTGGCCCTCACAATCAGCCTGCATCTCCCAGGGTGTCCTACAGCTTCAAGGGCAGAGAGTCTTCTCTTTTGGTAAGGGGAGGCAAGGAAGGAGGGATGTTTTGGAAAGCAAAGCATCATCAGATGTCCTTACCTATAGAGAAAAAAAATATAAGAGGTGTTTAGATGCAAGTCTGAGGTGTGCCAAGTGTTCCAAAGTAAAAGAAAATGTTACTTCCTGCTAAAACTTGTTAGATTTTACAGACAGAATATCTATCCTTTGTGTGATCATTCAGAACTGGTCCAACCTAGAGTTGAAATCAAGCTTATAAACAACCTGGTGTTTCCCTAACAGTGTATCTGGTCACCAAAACATGTCCGTTCTCTTGGCTGAAAGACTTTTTTCATCTGCTGTTTCCCTTTCCCTAAGCCAGAAGGGTTCCTGTTGCAATCCTCTCCTAAAAGAGGGGTCACAGTGAACCCTGCTCTTCTGAGGCAAACCTGATGATGGCAGCTGTCATTATTTGAGCAAAGGAAGCTTTATCCTCCCTCACTTTTGGTTTTCTTTTGAAGTGTTTTCCTGGTCACCACTTCCATTTGTGCTGCTGATTATATCCCACAACCACATCAATCACATGTTCTATGCATTCCTTGTGTTGTTGGTGCAGGTTTGGTTTTCAGATGGAGGAAAAAAAGAACAGCAAAACCCACAAGCAAGCAACTTAGCAATTAAATGCCAAAGCCATCTGGATTTAAAGGCAAAGGCCAGACCAGCCTTAATACCTGCAGCGACTGTCCCATGGGGATAGGGAATAGTTCTGGTTTCCCCTCCACCCTTCCAAAGCCAGTCAGAAAACTCCCCCTAAATAATGGGCACATGGAAAATAGGGGAGACATGAAGAACAACCCTCCCATCAAGTCAGTTCTCTCCCCAGCAATGCTTACTCTGCCTTCTGGCCCCAGCATGTACAGCTCCTGTCAGCCACAGTCTGGCCAACCACCTGGAGCACGAGGGTGGGAGCTGGTTAGTGGAGATACTCCTCTGACCAGGATGGTGGGGCTACACAGGCAGAGTGGGACCCAACGAGCCAGTGGGAGGGACGGGTCAAAGGCTTCATGAATCAATGTTGAGGGGCATTGCCCATTTCTGCAGAGAGCATGTCAGGCTGAAGGGATGATGTGAAGCTTTAAGCTATACTGATGGGTTTTGATGGGGGTTGGACTAGATGATCTTTCGAGGTCCCTTCCAACCCCTATAATTCTATGATTCATATGATTCTATGATTCTTGCTGTTAACGTTGGTTTCAGAAAGAGAAATGGGGACTGCTGCATGTCTGACAAAGGCAGAGCAGCTGACTGTGTACAGGATGGTATCTCTACCACAAGCAACACCTTCCTGAGGATCTTCAGACCGTGGGGATTAACAGCAATGCTGCAAGGCAATGTGAATGCTGTTGAAGGTATCCTAGGGTCTGGGTTCAAATTATGTGAGTCATGGGAGTGGGAGAGAATACAAGCTGCCACAATCCATCTGAGCCCAAGCTCTGCACACACCCTGTGACAGATGAGAAACTTCCATGGAGCATGCTCGACCTATTATAAATGACCTACAAATATCCCTACAAGTAGGTTTTCTTTTGATTTTAAGTATCTCTCTTTTTTCCACTTGTACCCACACATATTTCTTGTCAGTATAATAAAGGTATTTGCTCTATCATAGCTTTGTTGTTATTGTCCTGAAGGCTTGGAAACCTTTTTCTCTTCTCCTTTTCTTCTTCTTCTCTTTTTCTTCTTCTTCTCTTTTTTTTTTCTTCTTCTCTTCTTCTTCTCTTTTTTTTTCTTCTTCTCCTCCTCTTCTTCTTCTCTTTTTCTCTTTTTCTCTTCTTCTCTTCTTCTCTTTTTCTCTTCTTCTCTTCTTCTCTTCTCTTCTCTTCTCTTCTCTTCTCTTCTCTTCTCTTCTCTTCTCTTCTCTTCTCTTCTCTTCTCTTCTCTTCTCTTCTCTTCTTTTTTCTCTTCTTCTCGCTCTTCTCTACTCTTCCTTTCCACCTCAGATATTATAGTTGAAAACCTCTAAAGAAATTCTTAGAAAAGGTACAGAAAATAAGAACATAAAGCTCCATCCCTGCCTATCAAGGTTGTGAGACCTTGTTTTCTTAAACAAGAAAATACACAAGGATGGTATTGTTAAGAATTGTATGTAGGAGATTCCTCATCACCTGACTTGCCATGCAGATTTATGTTTATAAATAGACTGCAAACAAAATCAATATATAAATTTGTCAGTTTAATGATGTCTGACCATTTCACATTCCCTCTTAAAAAGAGGAAATTCTTTCAAGTGGAATGTTCAGCAAGAGCACCCAAAATAGGACTTTTTTTCCCCTCTAACCAGCCTTGGCTTCGAGCTTCAGACTCCTCCCAAGCATATTTCATGCAAGGCTCCAGGCCGTCTCGTCCCAGTAACTGGGCACTGGATGGCTTGGCTTGTTTGGAAAGACAACAGGTAGTCAGACAGGCTGAGGATTGAGGTCCAGGGCCCCTTCCAAAAATCCAAGGGAGCTTTTTCCTCGGCCAATGCGCGGTCTAGTGACATTAATGAATTGCGTTATATGCAGTGAAATGAAAACTCATTTTGTTTGGGCAATGGTATGAAGAGATTAGCTCGTGGGGTGCCTGAGAGTCCTGAGCATGAGTCACCAAGGTCTCACACAGTCCTTTGCTTTATGACTACATAACTAGAAGCTCAGGCTCATATGTGCTGGAATAAATAGTTGCACCGAGGCCAACTTATCGGGTACAACTTCTTCTCTGACCCTGTTTATGAAGCCATCTTTGTTGGACACAATTTTTGCCAGTCCCCTCAGAGGCTGAATAAAATATTTGTGCAATTTCTTCTGCCTGAAGCCATGGGAAAGCTCTGCAGTTCTGGAGGGAATGGAGCATCAGGTGCAAAAAACAGCACCTCAGAACCAAAGATGAAAAGCTCCCAAACCCATGGAAAGGACAGATGTGGAAAAAGTCTAGAGAAGAAACATTTGTACCACCTGCAAATATGGAGAGGATAATTTCTAGGTTTAACACCTCTACCCCTTTTTATGTGGGGATAGAGTGGAAATATTACAGAACAAGAAAACTAAGACTGGGTATGCCAGGTTCACATCCATCAGCATGAAAGCTGTTAGCTCAGGTAGCCCTACTTGGATAAAAAAAAAAAAACAACTCAAAAAAGCAGCCCCAAACCAAGGCCTGTGTCCTGAATGCACTTGAGAAAAAGGAGGGCTGAAAGGGGACTGCACAGTTGTATTTTCACATCCACGTTGGAAAAGAGCATCCTCTGTTGTGAGAAGGCCATAGGTCTTCATCTGTGTGACATTATGCACTCCTCTTGCACAAAGACCTCCTGCAGCTGGTGGAAAAATCAACTCTGTTTGGCTCATGGGACTGAAGAACTGGGGGAAGTCATATAATTTCACTACAAATCTGTATGTGCAAATAACAAAAATGCTGCTTTTACAGGATGTGTTAGGATGTGAGGAGGATATGTGAGAAGGACTGTGTATCAGTTGTATGCACCAACCTGAAGGATTTCCCAGGAGAAGGGGAAGGATGAACACAGCACCCTGGTAAATCTGTATCTGACAACCTGTTGAATTCTCTGTAAGGTCTGTAAAAGTCATCCCACATTGTGGGTGATGGCAGAGGAGAGCTATGACTTTATAAAGATATTACCCATCTTCAGAGAAGCCCTAAGCCACTGCATGGAATCACAGAATTGTCAGAGTTGAAGGGACCTCTAGAGATCATCTAGGCCAGCTCCCTTGCTAAAGCAGGATCTCCTAGAGCACATTACCCAGGGCTACATCCAGACAGGTCTTGAACATCGCCAGAGAAGGAGGCTCCACACCCTCCCTGGGCAGCCTGGCCCAGGGCAATGTCATCCTCACCCTAAAGAAGATTTTCCTCATACTTCAATGGTACTTCCTGTGTTTCAGCTTGTGTATCATTCCTATGTTCCAGTCTTGTTTTCCTGGATTTCAGGGTGTGTCGCAAAGCCCAATCAGGACATAAACTTGGTGACTTAGAATCATCAAATAATTTTGGCTGGAAACGACCTTTTAAGGTCGTCGAGTCCAACCATTAACCCTGCACTGAACCATGTCCCTCAGCACCACAACTACACCTCTTCTAAATCCCTCCAGGGATGGTGACTTGACCACAAAAGGTGTTTCAGCTTGCTGGCTTACAGAGATTTTTCAACAGATAATTCTTCGGGTAGGAGGTTACACAGAAGAGAAAGTTCAGTACAAGTGCTTTGCAATGTGTCCTTTGAACAAAGAAAAGCTGAGGCCGTGCCTTGAACGTGGATGCATGACAAAAGTAAATGAGTGTTATCAAAAAGGGACACACTGACTGTAGTCATCTTGGATGGCAGAGGTGGGTTGTCCCCACCATCTGACACAAGGAATGCAGCAAGGTCCTCTTCTCTTCTGGATGGCAATATTTTGTCTGTCTGTTCTCAGATTAGGAGCAGACTTTCATTGGTCCTAAAGATATCAAGGCCCCAGTCCCTGGTGGGATCTCAGAACACTGCTGGACTCCTGATGAACGAGGATCATTCCCTTGTTGTTCTCTATAAACAAACCTAATCTCTCATCATGAAGGAAGGAATCATTCGGAAATTTCCATCTCTTACTGTCTCCTCTGGTAATTTCTGTATATTTTGTCTCCAGTGAGCAACCCAAGCATCTGACAGCAGTTGAGATGTGAGCTCTGAAAAAAAAAATGTGCCTTGGGATTTCAATCTTCCTTGGGACACTCGCTTGCAAACATCTGCCTGTTTGTGCAATCTGGCTCCTTGCAGCAGAAAATTTGTGCTTCAGACGACATTTTGGTGAACTCTGGGACTCTGGCATGGGTGGTTTGTCTGTCCCCAGAGCAAGGGGAGGGGTGGGAAAGGGGGGTAACTCTGGCAGATGCAGGGAAACTAGTTCTGACGTTCCCATCATTTCAGGGTGGGATGTGAGCAGAGGGTTTCCCTTGGGCTTCATCTGCAGCATCCCTGCCTCCCCGCACCAGCAACGGCGTAAACAAGAATGGCTCCAAAGTCAGAAAACTTGCAGCTGCATCCTCCAAGGGAACATGTCAGTGAAGTCACCTTGCAGGCTGTTGTGGGTAGAAGGCAGCTGAAGCAGAGCATGTTTGGCCAAGAGCAGGGCTGCCTCCTGGTCCCACTGGAACCTGACTCATCTTCAGCGGGTCCTGCCGGCTGCACTTGCTGCTCCAATTCCCACACAAAGTGCACCAAACACACCAAATACACTGATCTCTAGTTGAGGAGAAGAAACCCCTGGCAGAAGTGGGAGTGGTTGAGCAGACTGATGGGGTTCTGCTGGCGGTGAGGGAAGCAAGGAGTCCAGAATCAATGTGATTGATAAAGCAAGCTTCGATTTATTGAATACACAGTGTTACTTTTATACCCTTTTCCAAACCTACTTGTAGTGAATTCATTGGATAGTAACTACTTGTAGTGATTTCACTGGATAGTAACTACTTGCAGTGATTTTACTGGATAGTAACACACACACCGAGTTCCAGGGTTCTTCCTTGTTTTCTATCATTCTACTTCTCTACCTTGTCCTTGAGTTAGTTTAAGCTAACAGAGAGATTGTTTATACTTGTGTTAGGCTAAAAAAGAGATTGCTTGTACAGCTGCTATTTGTGTTAAACTCTCAAGGCCTCTCAAGGAGATAGCAAGGACCCATGGCCTTGCTGCTCAAGCCATTTTGCAACAGGGTTCTCCTCCACAAGTTCAAGAGCAGAGGGATGATGCTCCACCAAGGGTAAAGTGAATGCTAAGTGATCTCCTAAATCAGAGTCGTTATTAAAGGCAGACTTGAAGACCCCTTCAAGACAGGTTCCAGGGCTCATGGCAGCAGAGGGAGGGACTGGACAGAGAAGATCTGCTCTTCAAATTCCCCACCACCTCCCACCACCTACCTGACAATAATTTCCATCCCTCCAGGCTGGCTCCCAACAATGAACCTCAGCATGGCTGCACAGCAGTTCCTGCTCTCCTGGCCAAGCACTCCTGCTCACTGCAGACCTGAGTGTCTTGTTTTGCAAATCTTCTGATGAGACCAAATCCATGAACAAAGATTTATCTGATTTTATTAAAGCTGAGGTGACATGTATTATTATAAGTAATATAGCTTTCTTCCATGAAGCTTTCTTCAAACATTCACTGCTGACGCTTCCCTGAGTTGCACAGAATCATTATTCTAATGTTACAGATATGGGACCAAGGAGAGTTTACATGGGGGTATTCATCTCCCTTAACTCTTAGAAATCTAAAATGAGTTGTCTTGCTCTAAGCCAGTTACTGTGACCTTCCATTAGAGTGAAAAATGAGACACTGGCACCTCCAGGGGAGAATTCATCTGACAAACTAATGATAATCCAGTTTAAGACGAGATGCATCACCCTCTGCTACGTCTATATAGCTTTTCATGGATGCTACAGGGATCTGGGGGTGACTAACTTGCACCATGCAAATGATGATGCTCACTTAGACTCCCCTGCTCAGTCTGGAACAGACTTCAGAGCCTCCAAAGCCCCATCTTTATTTTCCAGAACTACACAACTTCATCTCAGCACTCAGCAACATGCCTGAGGATTTGAGACAGGCATCCAGGCTCTGCTCCCAGCTGACTCAAATCACTCTCTGTCTTTTATCTTCTTAACAGAAATGAAACTGAATCTAATAGGGCTAATATTGAGAATAAGGGTTTGTGTGGTCTGAAGTGTGATGTCAAACTGCAAAAAAACAAGAAAAGACCTGTTATTGCATGGCTGAGCAGTCATACTCTTTGTCAGTGCAGGATTCTGTGCTCTGGTGTTGATTTCTTTACTGGTGCTATGCTGGGGTTATTCTGCTTTACTTTGATTGACATCTGACACAGCCTCTTGTGTCAGGTTTTCTGGACACCCAACTCAAAACCCAGGAGCCATTAGCTTTGGCAAAATACTCACTTGGCTTGCTGCAGAGAAGCACTGACTTGCTCACTGTGGAAGAAGAAACTGGGTGAACATTATTCCCTGTTTGTATTTTCTGCCTTCTGCTTAGTGGGATGTGTTGGCCTGGCAGATTCAGACATGGAAGGTTTTCCTCCTTCTTCCATTCTAGGATACAGTTGTACCTGTGCCTGGGCCCCTTGGATGTCTACATCACCCCTGTGACCTCCAGGGGTGTCTTACAAGAGCATGAAAAATCTGAAAAAGACCAAGACAGGCAGATGTAGCAAAATGAGAGACAGATTCTGTCTGATTTGGTCATAAAAATCACAGCCAGTTCCTAAATAGCCTCACTGTTTACAACCTGCCTCCAGCTTCTGGTCTGTTTTTCTGAAGTTGCTGTTGATTCTTACCAGATCCTTCTCTTCCACTATCTTGAACTTCACACAAGAAGTCTTGGACTCCCTCTGTGTCCATACACAGAGATGGGAGATGCCCTTACTGCTGTGCCAGCTTGCTTCCTACCCTGGAACTCAGCCCTGGGTCACCTGGCACCAAAACCACAATTTAATCCTTAATATGAACATCTTGCACCTTCTTTCCAGTCAGCACAGCTCAAGAGAACAGACAGAGTGAATGAAAAGGCAGAGATTACACAGATAAATGGGCAATGGTTGCATGGTCCAAAGATGACAAATCCTGTGAAAATCTGAATAGCTAACATCTGCTCCTCCTCAGTGTTCCTGCTCATTCCATCTTCATCTAACTGAAGTCCACTGGGAGTCATTGCAAAGAGGAGCTTGAGGACAATTTCAAAACACAAGGCAGTGTCCTTAAAGGTTGAGTCAGGTCTGGGACACCAGCAATACTAACAGAATCATTTTTATTTGCCAGACAGGGTTCAGTGACAACGAGTAGAAGTGAAAGAAATGCTGAAATCCAAGCAGGGTGATGGACACCCTGGCTGAGTGGTTGAGTAGTGTGCCTGGAAAAGTGAACCAATGTGCAACTTTTCCCACTACATTCCCAGCTGGAGGAGTGCTTTGTAGCTCTGCTCTACTTTTGCAAGTTTGCAATGCTGAAAACATCAAAACACAGATTAACCTGGAGAGCCTTGGAATTAAACTTTAGATTGTTGTGAAGATCTCTTTTGAGGTTAAATTTCACTTTCAGTCAGGTTTCTGCTTTTAGACTGGTTTGTTCTAGTACTTCCAAAAACTCAACCATTAGTGTGTTTTTTTTTTTAATTTGTTACATATTTGGGAGAAAAGGAATGTTTATAATTTACAAATCTGAGTTACAGTTATCCAAGTTCAAGAGGACTCATTAATCTTTTCAACAGATATGGACAAAACATGCACTTTCAGAAGATGGAGAATTATTTTTCATGTCCTGCAGAAAACTTCTAGCCTACATCAGGGCATGCAAACCCTGCTCTTACATAAAGACTCAGCAAGGTAGAATTATACTTAGTACACAGACTCTATCTTGATTAACAATAATTAAAGTTGAGTGAAGATTCAGCATTGCTATGCAGACACCAACCTGGATGAAAATCAAAGACTCAGACTATTCCTCTTATAACTGGTTCCCACCAGCTGAGGATGAGTTGTCCCACCCTGACAAGAGAAGCTCACCTTTAACAATTGATCTCCCTGCATCAGTCTGGGAGGAAAACATCACACTTGTTCTGCTGTCTTGCTGTTTGCCCAGGCTTCCCTGCTCTCTTCTGTCCAAGTAGACTTCAAGGTCTTTAGAGCATAGTCCTTCCTGCCAATTTTTTTTCTGGGAGCCCGTGGGATGAGACCTTGATAGAGTCTTGGTCATTTTCTGGTAGTGTTGTGCCATTGATATGGCTTCAGGAAAGAACCAAAGCACCATAAGAAGCTGGAGGAGGATTGTGTGACAATGAAGAACTTCTCAGAGCTGGAAGAAGAAGGGGCTGGGATGGGATAAAAATTTTGCCCAGTCCCACCTTTATGCCCCTTTCTCCTGGTTTCCCCTTGCATCAGAGCTGCCTGACTTGGTATCATGTTCTTCACAAGCCATTTCCTTCCCAGGATGACTGTCCCTGAGCTTTCTGTGTTGCAAATCTAGCACATCTTTTGCCCTAGAAGACTGCAGCATTGTTTACAGTGCAAGATCTTTTTGGAGGTATGTGGCCATGCACACTAGCCCTAAAGCATGTGGAAAAGGGGATTTGAAAGTCAACTGGTATTGGGATGATGCATCCTGAACTAAAGTGGATGTTGGTGCAGGCACTGACCCACCAGCTATGCCCTCACCCACCATACAGTGGGTAAGGTGAGAATTACTCAGCCAATATGCAACCCACTTGGGATGCAACTTTCTCTCTCCTCAGTAACCTGTGTTTTGACCTTTTTTTTAATTATTATTTTGGCATTGTTTCATATTTTAGAAGGTGAAGCGAGTTGGACACAAGGCTGGAGATCACCTTTTGTTTTGTGCCACTTTCTGTGGGTCTCTTCATGCTAGGTTCAAAATTAGGAGACTAGCTTCCAGTGGAGGAGCGTTAAAGAGCTGCAGTTGCTGATTCGGGGTAGATGAATCAGATTTAATGCCCCCAAATTCCCATTCTGAGGAACAATTTTCTTCCACAAACAATATAGAATCAGAGAATCACAGACTGGTTTGAGTTGGAAGGGACCTTCAAGATCATCCAGTTCCAACCCCCCTGCATGGGCAGGGACACTTCCCACCAGACCAGGTTGCTCTAAGCTCCATCCAACCTGCCCTTCAACACTGCCAGGGATGGGGCAGCCACAGCTTCTCTGGGCAACCTGGGCCAGTGTCTCACCACCCTCACAGGAAAGAATTTCTTCTTAATGTCTCACCTAACTGTCCCCTCTTCCAGCTTAAAACATTACCCCTGGTCCTATCACTACAAGCCCTTGTAAAAGGTCCCTCTGCACAGAACATGGAATCCACTATTAGCATTTGTTAACTGCCTACAGAGGACTCTGTAGAATATCCCCAAAAAGGGGGTTTCTTCACCAGAAATAAACTTCCTGGGGTAAAATAAAATTCTAGCAAACAAAAATAATCACTAATATACATGCTTTCTATTAAACAAGCCCCTGTGGCAGAGGCAAGGATGCAACGTGTTGGAGGCACCATGGTCTGGATCAGAACAAGGTTGCTCCTTTGTTCAATCTGTGCTTCTGGGCAGCCTGAGGAAGAAATCTGCCACCACCTTCCAGCCTCCCTCTCTCCCTCACAAACATTTTGTCCAAAATCAAAGCAGAGCACAAATCTGGCTTTGTGCCACGTTTGTTTGCACTCAGGCCTTTGGCTACATGAATAGTGAAATGTTCACAAAGCTGTGGACTTTGTGGGTACTGTAAGAACCAAGCCTGCCAACCTGATGGCCTGATCTATCAACCATGGCTTGAGCAACATTGACCTTAGATGCACTGCAGCTCTGCAGCAGAGTCTTGTCTGCCTGGCAGATGTGGCTCCTTGATTAAATATGTTGTGTTGAACAGCCCTGAGTACAAAGGCACATGATGAGATCTTTCCTGATACAGCCAAGGAGAGAGGGCCAAGTCTGCTGATGTTACAATGGAGTACTATCAGCTTGCATCAGCTGAGCATCTGGACCTTGTGATTTCCAACTTTCTCCAGCTTGCACAGCTGTAAAATTACATTAGTGGAGCTAGAGGCATCTGTGTTATGAATTTCACCAGACTGACAATAGGTACGGACCTTTCCCACACCCACCAGAGAGGTCCATGAACTCCAGCTGAAAACAACTGACAAGCCAAGACCAATGGTTCTCTACTTCCACTGACACTAATATTAATTAAAAAAAAAAAAAATATGGAAAACTTCCAGTTTCACCTTGAGTAAACAAAGGGAGACACCAAACCCCATTATTTTTTATGGCTCTTTGTTCACACAGTGGTTTTTAGTCCAGCTGATGGTCTTTTGATGTATCCAGAATGTTTAATTAAACACATTCATCAAAGTGAATATCCCAAGGAAATTTCTGTAGGCACTCCTCCATCTAGCTTGTCAGCTCCTTGCAATGACCACTTTACATATCACTCTGGGAATCCAGGCATGGCCTTTGCTTAGTTTCTTTTTATTATTACTAGTATTTATTTATTTTTAAATCATTTGTAACTAAAAGAGTCATCACACTCCTCTCTCGTTTCTGGAATCAAAGCTCTTCCAACTTGGGTCACTACAGCTCTTCCCATCCATGATCACTGGGGAAACATGCAGGAGAAACAAAGAGAGGAGCCACAATATCTGCTTAACAATGATCATAGAACAGCAAGATGGAAGGGACCTCAAGGATCAACTAGTCCAAGTTTCTTGGCAACACCAGGATGCGTTTATGACGCACGAGGTACTTGGTGTGTTACCTGGTGCTTTCTAGACTGTGTTTCAATCCCAGACATGCTTCTTCTATTATCCAGGCTCCTATCAGTTTTCTAAAGTGAAGATATGTAGGATACAGAGATGATCATATTTCATGGTGTCCCTCAAATGTCAGAGTCCTGTTAACCTACAGGGGCAAAAAGTGTCTACCCGGGTCTGCAGCAGAGGGGATGCACAGAAACACAGCAGGAATGTCTGGAGGAACATCAGAAGAAGCAATGTGCTGAAGTATGCTTCATCTTCTGCAGTAAATCTACACCTAAGTGTTCACAAAGAAATGAAGGACAGACAATATGGATGTGAGCACAACCACAGCTGATGTCTGAGTTGGAGCTTGTAGCACCACCCCCTGTCCCAGACTGGTGTTTCCACAGCCACGTAATCCATTTAAGGTGAACCTGCTTGCAAATTCACCGGACCAGATGTGGAAGGTGCTTCATATCAGACATGGAGGGAGTTTCCACCGTGGTCTGACTTCATCACACCCCAGAATGGAAGGCAAGAACCACCCTCTGAGGCAGTGGCATTGGCCATATATTGTTGTCACTGGTGTTGCCAGGTTCAAGCTGGGATACTGGATAAAACAAGAGGACTATGTTCAGAGGGCTTGAATTCCACCTAGACCATCTCGCTGCCATTCATGGGCTTTCACCTAACTGGCCTGGGGTTTTTACATCCCCAAATAGCCCATGACTTTCTTTCAGCTTTAAAAGACCTCTTTTCTCGTCTTGCAATCATTTGTAAATGCATTTTTAAAGCTCTAAATCATGAAGACCCATCTCATTCCTTGAGACTGTGCAGCTTCTGAAGCAGTGGCATATGGACTGTGGCAGGGGGAGGGAGTGAAAGATTTAAACACGACCTTGCTGACTCCACCACAACCATGGAACACTGCAGACTAAATCCTCCCTCCTCTTTCCCCCATTTCAGCCCCCAAGGAAGCCAGAAAGCCAGGTAACAGCACTAGTGTTCTTTTGTTTGAGCACAAGCACAGGATTTACTCTCTCCTGAGCTTAACCTCCAGGCTGTTAGGAGCTCTGGAATCGCAGCCTGGCAAAAGGCCAGCTCTAAATAATAGGTCTTCACTTCAGCTCGTTTCCAAAGAGAAAAAAAAAAACCACCCCAAAAGAAACAAAACAAGAAAGCTCCACCCATCCTCTCTGTAATTCCAGGCATTGAAATTTTCAGGGCAGGCTTCTTCTCCAGACTTTCTAGAAGACATTAGAATATGGCAGATACACACAGAGGGGACACAGATGCTATTTGCTCTTCCATGCTTCCTAGGAATTTATGTTGAAGTTTTTTTGGGCTCTTGCTTCTTTTTGCCTTTGGTAGGTGGATAATAAAAACACAACACCACACCCAGGTTTTTTTCAGCTTCTAAACCTGGTATCTCCTAGGATGTGTCTGGAAGGGAAAGAGACCTTTTGCTTCTGTATACTGGAGCATCTCAATCAGAAGGTTAAAACTCTCCTGAGCTCCTCATCTCCCTGGCTCTTGCAGAGCTCCAGACCATCAACTGGAAGCAGGTGCTCATACAGACCTGCACCAGAGTCCACCACAAATAAGGGGCTTCAGCTACCAGGGTGACAGACCATTAGGTGGCCCCATGGCATGGTCAAGCGAACCTACCTCTGTGCTTCCATGTTTAACCCTGAAGCTCTACCACTGGGTTAGCACTGTCTTTTCATGAACAACACCTTATTGTACACTGGTGAGCATGACAGGAAGGGCATTGAGACACAGGGAGGATTAAGTAGGTGGACATCATGTTTTTCACCCTGAAGGAGCCAGAAGTATTTTGTAAGCTATAAACAGTGCAGAAATACAGCTGCCCCAGGGCTGGGAACCTCAGAGAAGAAAACCACAGAAACCCTATCCAGTTAAATCCTGAAGTCTAGGGTGGAAGAACAAAATATCACATAGTACAGCAGGTTTTATTTTCATTGCAGACTGAGGTTGCTAGCAGAAGTGGGTGTTGAATGGGTCTGCTAGGGGTTTGCTGATGCAACTGTCTGCATGTACTTCAAAGCTGTAAATGACTCTGCAAATCACAGGCCATCTGCAAAAGAGGAGGAAAGATGGCTCATTTATCCCTGTTGCAACCTTTAAAAGTGCATATTTGTGGGAAGCACCAACTGTTTTGTCATGAAAGTTTCCTCCATATGAGAAAACATCAGTATTTCTTGTGGAAGTGTCCTTAGATGGGATGCAAAATATCATCCAGTTTTCCTCGTGTTCTCTCACAAATTTTCACTTCAGAAATGAGGCAATTGACTGAAATCAGGTACTTCCTGTAAACAGTTTTGATTGCACAAAATTGATGTACTCCTGAAAAGAAAACCGAAATAGCCTCACTTCTACCCAGTGGGATTGTTGTCTTTGGCAATGTTTGATCAACTGAAATGTGGGATAAAGGATCCAAAAAAACCCCAGAGAGTTTTGTGTAGAACAAAATGCTGCTTCGGCAGTAGGTGACCAATCTGAATCATATGTACAACGTTCTCATTCAGCAATTATGCCCCTAAAATTGGTAGTCACTTGAGGTCATCACGATGTCACATTATTTTGGAGGAGCATGGTTCTTCCCCTGTAGATGTGTAATGAACCAGTTTCACCTGGAATAAGGAGGCTCCTCAGATTTAGAGCAACTTTTTCTCCTTATCTTGATGGATTTACAACACCATCCAGACATACTTTTCTCCCATGGCTTTGTGGTGAAATTTAGGTATTCTTCTTTTGCAGAGGCCTTTTACTAGGTTGTGTTTTGAGGTGAACTGGGTTATCTTCTGGAACCCAGGGAGTAGTTTGTGAGATGCAGGTTGGCAGAGGTTGTGGAAGAGGAATGGTCTATTCAAAGACATGGGTGGGACAGGAAGGATCACAAGGAGCTTGAGGAAATTGCTTTGGTGTACCAGGCTCCACCTGGTGTCCTTCCCACTTCAGCCATTCTGTGATTCCATGGTTTATTTGTCAACCCCAAAGTCCACACTTTCACACTTGCAGAGCACACAAATGAAATGGTGAGACATAAACACAGAAGACATCTGGCTTCTTCTGATCTCAGTTCCATTGGCACAACTCTGGAGCTGTACTGCTGAAATCTGGACTGCAAATAACCAAGGTGAGAACCCAAATCTTGCCCATTGGTCTGATGTCCACCTTGTACTAAAAAGGTGCAATGTGATTTTTTTTTTCCTTTCAAATCTGAATGCTATTTCACTTTATTTTTTTTTTCCTTGTCCTTCCTTCCCCACCACCCCTTGAATTTCTGAAGTAGGGCTGAGATAGTTCAGAGAAGCAGCTGTGGGATGTAGGAGGTGGTGTGGGTGTGATACCTCCAAACCACGTAGGCAACAAGGTGCATTAAAAGCAGTATAAATAAGACACTGACAAACTCCTTTTGTAGCCTCCCTGATCATCACGTCTTACAACCTGGTGAGATTGTTTCCCCCACAGAATGTTTGACATCAGTTTGATACACGTTGCTACCATGGCAACAGGTCTTGCTCACACTTTGTTTTGGTTTGGTTGTTTCTTGAAATATCTTACCCTTCTTCAAGAACTAACATTGGCTCAGGGGTGCTTATCCCCCTCCTCCATCTTTTCAAAGGAATGAAGATGATGAGTGAAAACTTCTTAGCTTAAATGCATTTGAATTCTCTCATCAGCTTCCAGTGTTCTTCTGGTTTTAATTGACAATATGAGGTAAAAAGAAAAAAAATAAGCCCAACTTAGGGCAAAAAAAGCCCCTTAATCTTAGTGCATTAAGGGGAAGAGCTCATGGAGCTCTACGTGAAGAGACAATGTGGTGTGTTGAGCTATGGACTGGGACTTGTCCTACACCCTGTCTGCCCTGATGGGAAGCAGAGGAAATGCCACCAAGATTCTGGATGTCAGTCCCTTGATCAGAGCAGGTACTTCACTCCTCTGTTTATCATGTTCTGACCATGTAAACATTTCTCTTACTCTATATCCCTTGATACCACCCTTTCATGCTTCATCCCCTCATCTAAATATAAACTCTGCTCTTCACCATGAGTGCAGACTTCATGGAATGGCAGAGTATGGATGAAGAAGTTTATTTCATGACCTCTAACATCTTTTGGTAACCTATAGGCTCAGTCTGCCTTCCTTCTCTGCCTCTGATGGTGATGGCAACAGGACTCTAATGTTTCTGTGAGGAGACCAATATACACCTCAGAAATACAAATGTGGTGGTAGGGCATGTGATTGCATCCACCAGCAGGAACCTTCATCACAGCACCAGCACTAAGGAAAAGCTTGTTTGCTTAGTGACCTACAGGAAAGCTGGGGAGGGGCTTTTCACCAGAGAGGACAGTGACAGGACAAGGGGTAATGGTTTTAAACTGAAAGAGGGGAGATTTAGGTCAGACATCAGGAGGAAATTCTTCACCATGAAGGTATAGGTTGCCCAGGGAGGTTTTGGAAACCCCATCCCTGGCAGTGTTGAAGGGCAGGTTGGATGGGGCTTGGAGCAACCTGGTCTGGTGGGAGGTGTCCCTGCCCATGCAGGGGGGTTGGAACCTGATGATCTTGAAGGTCCCTTCCAACCCAAACCAGTCTGGGATTCCATGATGGTTCCAAAACTGCAAATGACATCAAGATGTCACCAAGTGGCCAGGCCTGAAGATCCTAAGGATCTATTCAGAGAGTGTGAAAGGGGCAGATACCAGAGGGAAAGGAAATGATGAGGATGTCCCTCTGGGGACAAACACACAGTGTGTAAGGAAATGTTTCATAGCAGTGAAAGCTATTTGGCTGCAGAGCTGGCTCCCAGAGGAAGTCCTCTTGGAGGGTCTCCAAACTATCGCATGGGGCTGCACAAACTTCACAGGAACACACTTTGGTCAATATTATTATTGATCATGTTTTCCATGATGGCACTAAAGAAATTAAAACAGCACCCAGTGCAGAAAAGACCCTGTATGAATGCAAGGGCTACAAAGAGCCATGGTGAGGGTGGACAGAAAGGAGCTGTGCAGCACCACAACCCTCCTCGTCTCATGCTTTGCCAGACTTGTGAATCTAGGACATCCTCCCCAAACAGATGAAGCCACAGACAAAGCAGGTCACAAAGCCTGATCACAAAGAGATCAAGTCACAAGCCCACCCAAAAAAAAGCAGGTTAAAGAATTCTGGTGATGTTTGGAGAGCCTTCTCCTGCCCTTCAGATGCAGCCTTGAGAACCTGCCATCAGGATCCAGGTTTGCAGGGTGGGATGGCTGGGTCCCTCTGGGCAGTGATGTTGTGGGAACTTGGTGGAATAATTAGGAAGAAAAAAACAAACAAAAAAAAGATGGAAAAGAACAAAAGTGTTTGAAAGGTGGGAGCAATCGCCTTGCTGCAGTAACTGTCCTCTCAGGCAGCTGGAAACCTCTTTAGGAAATGTTCTAAGACACCATCTTCTCTGTGTGCTGTGCAGCTCTCCTTGCTGGTGATGGATTGCTCTTCCCCAAACCCCTCAGCTCATGGGCAGAGGTGCTTTGTTCCTCAAATCTAGCTAGAAGTTCCCTTGCTCTCACTGAGCAGTTGTTATACAGGTACGGATGAGAGGCTGTAAAGAAGGGCTTGGTGGCAAAAGACCCTAAAAATATAGAACTCCTGAGCATTGTAAGTTTTGTGCTTTTGCAGGCTCATTATTCTCCTACTCTCCCTGTTATTTGTGGGAAGAGATAAAATCAGCTGCTTCATTCCACCTCAGAATGATTTCTGCACAATTTTTTAAAGCTCACAGAACAGTCATGAGACAAGGGAAAAAAAAAAAACAACAACACAAAAGATCTCACACTGGTGTCAAGCAAAAAATTGTCTTTCCAGTTGCAACAGGTTTATGAGGAACTTTAGTCTGGACAAGGTTTGACTGCTGGGCACCCAGTAAAGTGCCTCCCCTGCACACACACAATGCACAAAACCAGGTCCTGCCAGTCTCTGTCACTTAGTGGGGTCTTCCTGGCCCTGTCCCACCCTGAAGCTTTCATCTGAAGAGGGGGAAATGTCCATTTTTGTGGAATAACTTTGTGCAGCAAGTGAGGCACAAGCAGAAAAGCGAAAGTGTGATGGGACAGGAGTTCTGGATTCAACAATTTGCCTTTTTTATCCTCTTCTCCAGCTTTAGGCCTTTTCATTATGTATTGCAAACAAAGGCTCAGAGCTTCCTATATTATCTGCTACTTTTTTCCCCATGTAAATGAGAAAGACAGACTTTGGGGACTGAAACTAACTGGATATGAACCTTTCAGTATGGTTGCTTAAACACATTAAGTTGAATCATTTTCATGGCTTTTCTTAACACAGGAACTAAAATTGGTGTCCTTGTGCCTTCCCAAAATGGAGAGTTTGTGAAAAGAGAAGCTTAACAACAGACACGCTCTGTGCAAGTTGTCCTTTCATGTCCCCAGGCCTTCCTTCAAAAGCCATTCACCCATTCTTGGTCCTGAGAGGTTCTTCTTAACAATGGGCACACCCAGCACTCAAACATCCTTTGCCCTTGCAACACTCCTGTAAGGTAGAGCAGAGCAACAGTTGCAGCAGAGGTATCACTGAGCACTGCAGAAAGCAAGGACAAAGCCAAAGGCACATGTCTAAATTCTGCTTTTGCATTTTTAAGCAATTAAGAAGCCGTGAAGAGCTTTATTTTTTATTTTTTTTTATTTATTTTTTTTTTCCCCTCAGAAAGTCTTTGACAATTTAAATTCTGCTTCTCAGCCTGGCTGGAGACGTGACGAAGTAACTCCACAAACTATATCGAGCCTAAATACTCCTGTGATTGGCAGAGTAGTTCTTTCTGCCCAGGTTGCCCCATGAGTGTGATCATACCACGTTTACAGACTGATGGCACTGAGTGGAGCAAAGAGCAGGAGCCACAATCCCTCTCCTTCAAGCCATATCCAAGAGCAAAGGAACTGGTTCCTTTTTTGGAAGCAGTGGTTTGGGTGTTTGAGCTCTTCCTTGTCTGGAATGTCCTCCTTAACCTGAAGCTTTGAATCTCCATCTCCAAAAACAGTGTCCAGGACAGTGAACAGTAATAGGCTGGAACACAGCTGTGATTCTTTCTGCCCAGTCAAGTGGGCCACCAGCCATGGGACACTGAGGAGGAAAGAAATAAAAGCTGCAGGAGCAACAGCTCTTGCTGGCCTACCAGCCCTGAGAACCTTTGACAGAGCTAGCAGCAAAAAATTACTGTATTTCCATCACTTCATTGACAACTGCACATTGTCACAGACTGCTCAACAGCTGGTTCTGGTGAGGATGGTGGGATCAGGGCACTTCAGGAGAAGAAACGGGAGAGGAAAAAACCAAACAAGCACTCACCTTGTTAATGTAGTCAGGATTTATGAGCAGAGAATGCTGAGCAGGAGCTCCTTTCAGTCTGTTTCTACCTGTAAGCTGTCAGCTGTCAGTTTTATAGCAACAAGGACAGCAGGTGTCTTGCAGCTCCTACAGATGATGTCTGCCACAGTTCATGGCATCACAGAATCTTTAGGGGAGGGATGACACCCTGTGCAAACATTTTCTGTGTAATTGAATGGAAACAGCTTCTGGATCAAGCAAACTGATCCAAGTCAGCAGCTCAATGTGAATACCATCAGCAAGTCCATCTTAGAGATAATGATTTGTCCTGGCACCCTCTCTTCCCTAATTTCTGTGCACAGATACATCATTAAACTTACCAAAAGCATCCTGTGCCACGGGGAAATAGTTGAGCATTTGCTCTTCCCAGGCCCTCTAGGGCTGATCAGCATTTTGAAGGGGTTGGCACAGAAGGGTTAGAGGTGCTGCTATTGCAAGATGTTAGAAAAGAGAACAGCTTTAGCAACTGCCCCCTCAAAAAGCATGAGCCTTTTCTCAGGACAAAGAATATTAACAGTTTACTAAAACTTGTGCAACCTGGGCTTTTGCTAACCCATCACATGGGTGTGAAAATAAACTCATCCCATGATACAGGACATTACAAGTGGGTGTGAGACATTGTAGGGTTTCATCTGCTTTTGAAGCAGACAGCACTGATCAGAGTGCCACAACAGTGGTAGGAGTCTGGAGAAGAGGAAAGAGGGGGATTTCTGAGAGCTCCACAGACTAATTATGCTGAGAACAGATGATCTTGCATGCACTGGAGGTGCTGTGTGCCTTTAAGCCCCCTCCTGTTAGTGGACCATCTGTCTTTGCTTGGAAATTCCTCATTTGCAGCCACCTTGATAGGTCCATACTAAGATGGCTCAGGTTTACAGATCAGAGAAAGCAATGCCTGTGCCATTTATGACTTGACTTCTACCAAAATGAGCTTATTTGTCCAAATTAGGTGCTATAGCCAAGTATAAATAGATCCTGTCTAGACAGACAATGTAATAGAGAAGTGAAATGAAAGGTTTTAACTGTACCAGGCTCCTCACTTAGGATCCTGATCCAGAGGTGCTTCCTGACTGAACTAGGCTACCAAGAAGGAAAAGTGGAAATGCTTCACTATGCATTCACCTCTTAGGTTTCTGTTGCTTGAATTAAAACACTCTGGGAGATAAGACTCAAAATAAAGGGGACTCCTCACAACTAGTGTGATAGCCAAGGGAAACGAGATGATTGGTTATGTGCCCAAATCCCAAGCATGTCAGCGTAGAACCTAGAGCCCAAGAAAGAAATAGCACTGCAATGTCTCTGCTGATTTAATTTAAAGCACTCCAGATTTTAGGCTGAAGTGAGATGAATTGTCAAGAGGCTGATGGGTGTAGGAATGTAGGAATCCTGCCTACATTCCCATATAGGTGGGACTTTTTGTAGCCAGGCCAGATCACCTTTCCAGGCAGTTTCAGGGCAGGAACTTTCCCATAACTAACCAAGGAAAGGCATGAACAGTAACACCATCAACAACCTTGGTGTCATTGAACCCTTAAACACAGCCAGAGTTCATAGACAGTAGGATTAAGCTCACACCTTCTTTCAATTTATCTTCCACCCATTCCCAAGTAGAACTCATACTTTCTGCATTTGTGACTTTATTCCAACTCTGTGGGAAACAATTTTACAATTAACAAGGGGCAAAACCACCAGCATTTTTCTGCATCTGCCTGCTTGTGTGAACCATTTCCCTCTAGGGATTTAGAAGTTCAGCACTAAATTGGTCCATAACATCTACTGAGGGTGACATCTAGGCCATGGTGGGAAAGCAGAGGAGCATGGAGCTGTTTGCATACATGGCCAATGCTATGTTTTGACCTGCTGATGGCTGATTAGCAGGTAGGTTATTTTGTCTTGAAAGCAGCCTTAATTGGACAATTACAGACATATTTAATCAAGCCTGATACGTATATTTCAGTGAGAATACTGAAAAAAACTGTAAAGGACCTTTTTTAATGCATCAACAAATGTTCTTTACATTTCAAGTTTAATCAAGAGATTTGAAAGTGTTCTCTCTTCAGCTTCACCATGAGAGTTAGGAGGTGACTTGGTCTTGTTTCTGCAAGTATCTCTACAGAATTACCATTCTTGAGGGAATACAGCTCTTTAGTCCAGGAGAAAAGGACATTGTGATGAGTGGAGGCCAGGCTAGAGTGAACTGCTGGAGAAATTCAGAATAGCAATAAAGAAGTGAGATTTTAATAGTAAGGGCAATTAACCATGGGAACAACTTCCCTAGACTTCATGATTCTCCATCTGCTGCTTTTTAAAAATCATTAGGGATTTTTTTTCCCCAAAAAAAGTATCCATTCACTCAAAGGGAAACTGTAGGCATTTTGTCACCTGCTTATATTAGCTGAGATGGGTCAGGTAGTGTTGGCTGGAATAAAGAAACAGCTTTTTAAAATAGAGGGGTTTGTATAAGTCAGAAATTGCACTGGGAGCTCCAGGAGTGGTCATGAGTGAAGTAGCAAAGATGTTAGCAAGGGTCTTGTCTGATCTCAGGAGTGCTTTGCTCATTGGTACATGGCCTTGAGTGCCTGTGGGTCCTGGCTTTGACTTTGCTTGCATAGATAAGAATATGAAACCAAGATTTCAGTGCCTTTCAAATATGTAAAGACAGCTTTTAGTTTTTGAGGCAGGAAACACTGATTACCAGAATAAATTAGAGCCGTAGTTCTAGGGCAAGAAGAAGCAAAAGAGCCACAGAGGGGAAAAAAAAAAAAAAGGTGTTTTTTTTTCCTGGCAGTTTTAAAGTGCAAATCAAAATCAGCAATTGAAAAAATAATAATAAATTAAAAAATTGTATTGGAATTTCATAACACACAAAAAGTAAAAAAGTCTCATTTTTTCTGCTTCAGCTTTTAGCCTGGGCAGCCTGGAGCAGTAAAATCACTTTCTGATGTAACCACACTCTCTAGATTGCCTGGTATTGTGCAGATAAGGTGGCAGGCAGGGTGACTCACTCATCAGCCAGTGCGTAGGATCCTGCATGCACAAACAAGAGATAGTCCCAGAAGACATCCCTGAGATGAAGATTTCAAAGTCAGTTTATTTCCATTTAAACTATTCCCAACCAGATAGTAAAAATAGTTCTATACCTGGTCTCACTGGAGCTGTTCAGAAACCCAAGTAGGTTAATGAACATCGTCTAAAAGTGATTTAGGTCCCTACCAACCCAAGCCATTCTATGATTCTGTGATGTATTCAGAAAGTTGTTATCCTGTTAGCAATATTGCTTTGAAGATGTAAAGTAATTAGGAGATGTGGGGTTGATTCCCCACCACAGTAAGCACTGCTTCATTTGGTTGTTGAAATGGTCTTTGAAATAGAGCAACGAGTTTCCTGGGACACATTTTCATATCCCTGATTGTCCCAGCATTGTAAGAGATCAACAAGTGGTTACCATGGGGGAAAAGCTGATTCTGATCAAGAAAAATGAAGCCTGCTTTTAAATACCTCTGGAATCTTGGCTATGGGAATGGATCTGAGCAAAACCAACTGTCATTATTATTCTGCTCAGCACGATGACAACTTACCAGTCAAATAACAGAAGCTTCCAAAAATCAGCTGGAATAGTTTCTCCAAGGAATATGGAAGAGTTTTATAACTGATTTCACAATCACTTCCTGAAATCAATTCAGGTAGTTTAGCTGATGGATGGAAATGGCTGAGGATAGACTCAGTGTCCTGCAAGGCTGTTTCCCAGAGCAGTTGTGGCAGTTTGTGGTGTGATTTGGAGTGGGGAAAGAGTCTGATATTTGAAGGTATTTAATCTCTCTTCCTAAGCCCATAAGTACTTTTCAGCCCATGTGTCAATAACTGTTGTCCCAGTGCTGGGACTGTGATTGCAATTAGCAACCCTGAAGATGTCAGAGGAAGGCTGAAAGCCTCAATCAAGTTAGGAATAACCATGACTGTACCAGCATTGAAGGAATTATGTGGATTTAACCCAGCTGAGCATCTGAAAAAGCTTGTTATCTGTGCTTGTTTTGAAGGAGCTGGTTTCTTTCTTTGTTATTACAAAACAAAATTATTTGTTGTTACAGTACCTTTTATTTAAAGGTTGGAGATGAAACAGAAAGGACAGGATGATGGATGAAATTCTGAAGGTTTAGAAATCCTTCAGAAATTGTCTTCCATGGAGACAGGATTTTGCCTCTCATATGCTAGGCAAAAAAAAAGGGATTGTATAACAAAAAAACCCACTAGACAACACTTGACAAAACAAATTATATATATCCCCTTTCAAGTCTGATTTAGAGGCACTGTTTTAATCAAAAAAGATGTGTCTTCCATCTGAAATCTCAAGCACAGAGGTCTTCAGGTTTATTCCTCCTTCCCCCATAAACTTGATGATTCACCAAGCTGGGCCTTTTAGAGATGGCAGGGCTGAGTTGTGAGACTTGCCACTTCAAGCAAATACTTCTCTTCCTCTGTTTAGAGGGAGGAACATTTTCCCTTTCTTCTGTTTGGCTGTAGGAAATTAAAATTTATTTTGTATTCATGTCTCGTCAGTGGTAACTATTGAAGTGTGGCAGCACATTTTTGGAAGGCTGAATGGTTAATTTTAGAATTCTTAGTCTAAAAATACCCTCATGCATTTGAAACACTGCAAAGTCTTGGCAGATTCATTAATAGAACATTTAACCATTGAGATCCCTTTCCAAACAGGAACCATTGAAAGAATGGTTCTTTCCATTCACAGCTGCCCTGGCTGTGAAGTATTGATGAGTGAAAAATGGGATAAACACAGAAGCTAGGTGTCCCAGACCAGGCCTTGAGCTTGAGATAAACCAAGAAGAGCCCAAGTTTGGCCTCTTTTGTTCTGTGATGTCCTTGTTATTGTCTTGAAACAATATTCTATAAAATCTAAATTTCACATGAGCTTTAAATGTCTGTGGTTAATGGCCCAAGTTCCACTGTGGTCTGGAGGAGAAGATTGATTGCCATTCAGAACATTATACTTAAAGCTGCTTCTACACGATGCTTTGCACATTTCATGAGCTCAGAGTGTTTTCAGTCATTCTTTGTCCACATGCAAGCTTTAATGTCTGAGGTTAAGACCTAAACTCTGGTCTTCTGAGGATGTCTTGGGGCAATAAAGGCTTCACATAAATCCCAGAGTTTTCTCCATTGCTTTGTGCTGGCTTGAAGCTCTTGCTGGGCTGGATATGCAGGATTTGAGATTGTCAGAGGAACTTACACCAAGAGATACAGATGAAACTTGGCCATCACTGCTGGGAGTGCACCAAGATGTTATTTTATTTGCTGCACCTGAAGATGAAGCCTTGCAGTGTATGCTTACCATGCTTGTTCCACCAGAAAGCCCTGAAAGGCTTTAGGGTTTCTGCAACCCTCTGAAATGCTTGATGTGTTATATAGAGACAGGTGTTAAATGTGTCTTTCTATTTCCACAGGCTGGCAGTGCTTTAATGACTTTCCTCCCCTTCTGCAGCATCCTTGTGTCTATCTGGATCACTCTTCTTCCCCTGCCTGAGAACGTGTTTTGTTGGATTTGGAAGTGAGTCATCATAGAATGGTTGGGTTTGGAAGGGAACTTCAAGATCATCAGGTTCCAAGCCCCCTGCATGGGCAGGGACACCTCCCACCAGACCAGGTTGCTCCAAGCCCCATCCAACCTGCCCTTCAACACTGCCAGGGATGGGGCAGCCACAGCTTCTCTGGGCAACCTGGGCCAGGGTCTCCTCACTTTCACAGAAGAGAATTTCCTCAGTTGATCTTTCGAGGTCCCTTCCAACCCCTATGATTCTATGATTCTATGATTCTATGATTCTATGATTCTATGATGTTTAACCTACATCTCCCCTCTTCCAGTTTTAATCCCTTCCCCCTTGTCCTCTCACTACAAGCCCTTGTAAAAAGCCCCTCCCCAGCTTTCCTGTAGCCCCTTCAGGCACTGGAAGGCCTCAAAAATATCTCCCCAGAAGCTTCTCTTCCCCAGGCTGAAGAACCCCCACTCTCTTTGAGAGCTGCTGGAGTTCCACCTGAGGCTCCTTTCCTGAAGCTTTCAGTGTCTTGTGTCCAGAAGGGCTGCTCTTCTGGAAAAGCCATTTTTATACCCTCACAATATTTTTTGGTTCCTCTTGTTTAGGGGAACCATGAATTGTAGACTCCTTTGTAGCCCTGGCTACAGTCCAGGCAACTGCTTGATGAGCTCCTGTCTCTTTGGTGCTTTCTGGTTTCCTCAGGAGTTCATGGTTTTGTGCCATCACAGGATGCTCTTGCATCCAGGCAGTTTTGCTTTGGCTAAACACTGTGTTTGGAGGAAATCAGGGAGTTTCTGGGACAGAGATAATCTGCTTTTCCTTCCCTGAGGAGGTTTCTCTCCCCTTCTGAGACTATGAGGTTCCTTCTCTGATCTCTTTTACTTTTAAGAGACTATTAGGAAAATTTTCCAACAAGTCACTGTGGAGAAAGAAGGGAGACATTTACTGGTGGCTTAGCATGCAACAAACTCCAGAATACTTCTTGGTGCTTGATCTCAGGCTTGCAGATGAAATATTCAAAGGCAGGTACACATAGGGAAGGAAGGAGTGAACCCATTTTAACCATTTTTACCATTTACTTTGGAAATCTGGTGATCTCACCTGCTTCCTGGAAGTAGTGATAAAAACCCATGAGAAGGGAACTTTGTTCACATTCGTGAGGCCATTTTAACTCAGCTAGAAACAACCTGCCAAAAGGAGACTGGGCATGAGGGAGAGCTCGTGGATATGATACTCCATACAGAGCAGTGATTATCACATCTCTTTGACAGAAAGTTTAAAAAAGTCATTCAGAATATCCATGGATGAAGGATTCCTTGTTATTTTTCAGAAGTGCAGTAATTGATCACCAATCATGTAATTATTTTAATTGGAGAAAATTACATGCCTGGCCCCTCTTGACATTACACCTGCCACGAGCTGTTAAGAGTCCTGTGGTCTGATTCCAAGTCTGCTTCATCTAAATCATGAGTGTTCAAAAACTTCACTGCATCATGTCAAACCCTTATAATTCTTTTTAGTTTTGACTCCTTCTCTGCTGTTCTGTGCTCCTGAAAGAGACTCAGCCTCTTATTCTCCTCTCCAGCCAGCAAATAAAATGTTATTAGAAGAAAAGAACTAAGACGTGTAGTGAAGCCTCTAGGGCAGTTCATGAGCAAAGGAGCAATGGAGACAAGTGATAGGTGGATTTTTGTGAGCACTTGGGTGGGCTCTTCCTTCTGAGAGGACATTAAATGGAATCTCTTCTGTCTACTCACATATTTACAAAGTGTAAGAAGTCAGATATCAGTAAGAAATTCTTTACCATGAGGTTAGGAAGGCACTGGAACAGGTTGCCCAGGGAAGCTGTGGCTGCCCCCTCCCTGGAGGTGTTCAAGGCCAGGTTGGATGAGGCTTGTGCAGCCTGGTCTAGTGGGAGGTGTCCCTGCCCATGGCAGGGAGGTTGGAACTAGATGATCTTTAAGGTCTCTTCCAACCTTCACCATTCTAGGATTCTAAGTTGTAATATATCTGAGACTTCTATCCATCTATAATATGTTATTGAAGTTGGCTGGTAGGTTCAAGAGCTGGAGGGTAGGGGGAACATCTGTCAGTAATAGTTTCACACACACATTTGGACTTCCACATTTTTTTGTTGTGTTTTTTTTTTTTTTTTTCCATATCCAAGACAAGCTTGAAGAAAGATGGTCAACTATCAACAGCTCTGAGGCATTTATTCCAGAGACTTGCTCTCCCAAATAACAGCTACACCTTCATCTTAGTTTGGTATCTCATTGAGTAAGATATAAAAGAATAAGAAACGGATGATTTCTTGATGTTCATAAGTTTCATGCCACTGTTACATTTCTGAGGTAGATAAACTAAGAAACAACACATTTTTATCCCCAGACAGCTCCACTGAAAGGTTTTTAAGATATTCCCATGATTGTTGCATGTTTTTCAGAGCATGTTTTTCCTGCTGTGGGGAGTTCTTTTTACACCTGAACAGGGGCAGAGCTGGATCTGGACATGGCAACATCCCCACTGCTCAGGTATTTCTCTGTCTATCTGGAGAACGTTGTGAAAAACCCTCTGTGGTGCAAAACCATCTGGTTGTAGTGTCACCCAAAGACTTGGACAGTGTGAGAACATCATTGTTCCTGGGTAAATGCCAGAACTGTAAAAATGTACCATCAGTCTGGTGAAGAAAGAGAAAAGAATAAAATAAAACAATAAAAAAGTGTTGGCTGTGAAGCACAGCAGGAGAAAAGCACCCTGAAAGACTTACCATGTAATTATAGACTCAAAAAGAATTTAAATGAGGAAGGGGTGGGGAGGAGGCATATAGGTCTATTTATGTGTGAATAGAGAAACTCTGTGAAAAACACTTTTGACTATAAATGAAGAGCTATCAGTGGACCTGCAGATATAAATTTCCCTCATTTCTTCAAGGATAATGGTACCAAGGGATGATAAAGGTACAAGGGACAGAGGGTTCACATGTGGGTAAAACAGTGCTGAAAGGAGGGGTAGGGGAAGTGAAGGTTCAGGAAAGAAAAGGTGCTGGGAGAAGCCAGGGTATCTTCTCTTGAGCTTTCAGCTTTGCTTTCACCTCTGCATTTTCTCTGTCTTCATAGAATCCCGGACTGGTTTGAGTTGGAAGGGAACTTAAAGACCATCTAGTTCCAACCTCCCTGCATGGGCAGGGACACCTCCCACCAGACCAGGCTGCTCCAAGCCCCATCCAACCTGCCCTTCAACACCTCCAGGGATGGGGCAGCGACAGCTTCTCTGGGCAAACTGGGCCAGGGTCTCACCACCCTCACAGTGAAGAATTTCCTCCTAACATCTAACTTAAATTTCCCTCTTCTTCTTTAAAAACATCACCCCTTGTCCTCTCACTCCCTACCCTTGTAAAAAGCCCCTCCCCAGCTTTTCTGGAGCCCCTTCAGGCACTGGACTCTAAGGTCATCCCAGAGCCTTCTCTTCTCCAGGCTGAACACCCCAACTCTCCCAGCCTGTCTCCAGAGCAGAGCTGCTCCAGCCCTTTGATCATCTCCGTAGCCTCCTCTGGACTCTCTCCAACAGTTCCGTGTCCTTCTTATGTTGGGAGATACAGAACTGGACACAGTACTGCAGGGGGAGGTCACACAAGAATGGAGTAGAGGGGGAGAAGTGCAGTAGAGGGGGGAAAATGCCACCATACCGTGTTCATTTTTTGTATCTCCCCAAGAGCTGGGAGGAACAGATCTCATCTGTGCAGGCATGACAGTGCAGTGCTAAAGGGCACCCACCACCCTCTGCTCTGAAACACCCCCCGGACATGGGTGCTTGCAAGAAACGGCCTGTGTGTTCCAGCATCTCTTTATGTCTTCACAATATAGTTATCATGGAAAAACGTAGCCATGTGTCTGCAGGGTTTGAGATGGGAAGCCCTTCTCTTGAGCTTGTTTGAACACTGTAAGCATCCAAGAGACTCTGTCCACAACCACAGGGAAAGCTCCTGTCTGGCAAAGCAAGGATTGTTCCTGTGATAACCTTGGAAAGCTCATCGATAGAATTGTAGAATGCCAAGTTGGAAGGGTTCTCAAGGATCATCTGGTCCAGATGAAACACAGCTTAGATGAGCTGGCCAAGCCCCTTCTCCAACTGAGTCTTAAAAGCGTCCAGTGTTGGGGAATCCACCACTTCCCTGAAGAGATTATTCTGATGTCCAGCTGTTCCCACGGTGAAAAATTTTCTTCTGATGGTCAATCAAGATCTCTCCAAGAGTAGCTGCCAGCTGTTTCCACCTGTGGACATAGTGTGTCCTGTCTGTGAGGTGCCTACACTGCCTGCAAGGACAGAGATGGAAGGTGAGGCAGTTGCCTCCAGGACCAGTGCTCCCCTTCCTGCATGGAGAGTTGTTTCCTTCCAGTTTTGAGGCAGGCCAATAGCTGACTTTTTGGTAGGGCTGACCATAGAGAATTAAGTATGTGCTTCTGTGGACATCAGACTCATTATCTCAGTTCTTGAATTCTTCGATCATTTGAACAATGAGACTCTTGATGCTTCAGTAGAAAAATACTTTCTTTGTGAGGACATCATGAGAGAGAAAATCATCCCAATGGGTAATAGTGCTAAGCTGAAGAGTAAAAATCCAAACACTGTTTTCAGAAGAAAAGGAGAAGTCTATTTTTATTATTTCTTAGAGATCCTGTCTTGCAACATACGTTTTAAAAGAAAACAATCAATACATGCAATAAAATTCTCTTTAAACAAGGCAGAAAGATCGTTTCATCTGTGAACAGATTGATGTGCAGAGAAGTAGTCATCCAAGCAAGTGACTACTGAATAGGGGTTTTCAACAAATATATGTGTGAGCTTTAAATATCAATCTCTTTAACATTCAAAGATGTTTATGTTCAAAGTCAGAAGTCCCCTGGACTGACTGCCCTATTCAGGACCAAAGCAGTAGGGGAAATTTCATCGAGTTTTAAAAGAAGTAAATGGTTGAGCTGTGTCATGTTATTTTAGAAAACTAACCTCTCTTGATGTAAAGACTTAAGAAGAAGTGACTTTGTTATGTCCCATGGAAAGCTAACATAATGTTTACTTACTTTGGAAGGCAAAAATGAGAATCTTGGTCTTCCATCTGAATTTGCTCAGTTTTCCTGGCAGACACTCAATCTTGTGAAACTTTTTGATAAATGAAAGTGTGCAGTCATATCAGAAATCTTTACATGGCTTGGCCAAAGATATGGTATTAGAAGGGCTTCTAGCTTTCTGCAGGATAAATTAAATTTACATCTATACTCTCTCACAGCCACAAACGTCAATGACACTTCAGTGTTTAGAGGAACGAAGAGAAAAACACACAAGAATTAGTATTGCAGCACCTTAAAGTTCATCCAGACCATGATTTTCACCATGATTGCTTTCCTAAAATTGTTTTTTCCCATTCTTTCTATATTATCCTAAGCATCTGACAGTGATCTGCCCCTGTTTTGTCACTGTTAGTGGCAGTTTTAGATAGACCACAGGCAGAAAGGGGTCATATCTCCAAGTCAGGCATGAAAACCCCTTGAAAGGAGACACACACTCAGTCCCTAGGAGGCTGTGGAGAGCCTCAGCAATCTGCTCAGCAGTGTTGCTATCATCACACTCAAGAGCAGGAAAATCAAGAGATAAATACCAACCTATTTTCTCAGTCCTTGCACTGAGATGTGATTGCCTCCTGTCTCTATCTTTAGAAACTTAAAACCTAGTCTCTCAAGCCCTCACAGATCAAGGACACTCAAGATGTCCCCTGCCTTGTCCTTCAATGCCACGGACTTGTACTTGGAAATATCCCCCAGTTCCATATCCACTGGTACAACAGTCTCATCCTCTTTGCAGAGGAGTCATTTTTCACCAGTGACTTCAGCACCAATGACCTTAAGGCCACTAGGGAGAGTGTTGCCACGCAGAGCTGCTGGCATAACCATGGCTGTGTTTAGGGCAAGGAGCAATCTGGCAATCCACAGTACAACTGAAATCCTAACATCGGATTTATTAATATTACTGCTGTACAAACAACAAATTCATATTGAAATCCACCCCCAGCCCCCATACTCTTCAAAATAGCAGAACAGCAGGAGGAGGAACAGCTGGTGTAGTACTTCTTTTTTTAGGTCATACTGGGGAATACAAATTCTGAACTCACCTGACTGTTTTCAAGGCAGGATCATGCCAGTGCTTTTTGTTTTCCAAATTGATTCCTGTGATCTTTCTGGAATGGAAGATGCAGAAAATGATGATGCATTTTTTCAGGAGTTCCAATTTGAAGGAGCTGGTACAGTTGAAGTCAGAGGGAATCCCACTCCTTTCTGGTGAATGCAAATGAAACCTCATAATGGTGTGCAAAGTGTAAATAAATGCCAAATCTCATAATTCTGGATTTGGTTTTTGTGTCTCTGTTCTAGCATGGAATCGAGGTATAAAAAAGTAAATCTATTATTTTTTGATAAAACTATTTTCAGGAAAGACTGTGAGTTAGTCACAGATCAGATTCCTGCCATCAGCATTTTTAAAGATGTTTGACACTCTTTCAGTCACTGCAGCTGTGGGCACAGGGAACTGGGAATTTTCACTCTTGAACATGTTTTGGAGGGAGGCACCTGAGCCCCAATCCCTCTGTTAAAATTTGTGTCAGTAAAGAATGGAAATGACTCGAAAGCTTTTCAGTCCTGTTAGACTGAAATTGCCATTTTTTCCACAGAATTTGCCTTCTGCCTTCCCTTGCCAGCTTGCTTCAGCATCCCATCTTGGGAATATCAGCTAAGATAAGCACAGCAGAAGACATGGTGAGTTATCAGCAAGGTTCTTTGTCATAGATTTATCCATGAATATTTTCTTACAAGGTGGATATCTGTGCTTCAGAACTCGGAGCAAGGTAAAATTATTTCCAAAGTATGACACATGTCCTGGATAAGGGTCATTGCTAATTAATCTTCTGTACTAGTTTGCAAAGCCATGCATTTCACTGAGGAGTGTAAATGAATTTAAATCCATTACTCTCCTCAGCTGCAGAAGAAAACTCCTGTGAAACCAGTTGGTCTGATTGCTTATAAAGCAATAGTCACTGATCCTTCTGTTCTCTCTAATGACTTCTTTTCCAGGAAAACACAGGCTACCAATTCAGGGACTCTCATGTGAAGGGAAATGTAACAGCATTTGGTGGGTATTTGTGCTAGTGGTGAAGTGTGATTAGGAAAAATCCCAACTCTATCATAGCACATGAGAGTTCCACTGGTTCAGCTTCCAGCTCATTACCCTTTGCAGAAGAGCAGATTAGCAGCAAACTGGAGCTTGATTCACATCTGTGTACTAGTGAGATCCAGAGCCAGCAAATCCTAGCACCCCCATGATAGAAGGGGATTAATATTTATTTTCCAGCCTCAAGTCACCTGACCTTGGTCAGAGCTACAAAAGTTGACTTACTCTGTCACATACATCACTTGACGATGTCATTACTTTTCCCCCTCCAAAAACTTTGAGAGGGAACACCATCTCCTTCATGTTTTTCTTCTGATAAAACACTAATGAACTACAAGTGGATAATCTTCAGCTGTCAGTGAACGGTATATTTATTTGGACAGGTCTCACTTCTTGAAATGTCTGTGAGAAGCTTCCAAGGAAAATGCCTGGCTTTTTTTCATGTTTTCATCTTCTGGTCCTCTTTGAAATACAAAGCAGAAATCTCTGGCAAGGATCAAGACACCAGTAAACTAGATGTTGAACCTGAAATCACTGAAACAAACACAAAAGTCATGTGTAAATTTAGTTTCTATGCATAAGGTCTTTGCTACTAGGATGTGTCTCGTCCTAGGATGAACTGATCACAGAATCAGAGAATGATTAAGGCTGGGAAAGACCTCTGAGATCATCAAGTCCAACCTATGACCAGCACCACCACGTCAGCTAGACCATGGCACTAAGTGCCACATCCAGCCTTTCCTTGAACACCCACCTGACTGCAACGTCCCTTCAGGTAATTGTAGAGAGTGAGAAGGTCCCAAGTCTCCTCTTCTCCAGGCTAAACAACCCCAGCTCCCTCAGCCTCTCTTCATAAGACCTTCACTCTGGTCCCTTCACCAGCCTTGCTGCTCTCCTTGGGACCTGCTCCAGCACCTCAAGATCTTTTTTGAAGTGAAGGGCCCAGAGCTGGACACAGGACTAGAGGTGAGGTCTCACCAGTGCTGAGTATGGGGGAAATACAACTACTTCATGGAGGGCAAGGCATCCATCAGAGTGACCTACGCTCAATAGTTGGAGGACTTTGGTAGACCTGGAGTCTTGATGTTTTCTTCTCCCCTCCCCAACAATCTTTAAAGATATTTATCTCAAAGTGATTCTTTTTTTTTTTTTTTTTTTTTTAAATCATTGCTCTTCCAGCAACCCCAAGAGCATTGAGCAATGTGGAAATGGCAAGCAATGAATCACATGGCACGTTTAGCCAAGATGCCTTGCAAGCTCCATGGCTTCCCCAGAAGGTCTTTCCATTATCCGGGGACTGTTCTCACGCTATCCAGGCGGTAAACTTGAAGTCACATCTGCTTTGCTGACCTTGCCTGGAGACTGAACATTGTTTGCATGTCCTCTGAGCTGGAACACGCTGTGTAGCTCCTGAAGTGGGAAGGAAACATTTTTCTCTATTTCCTGTGTCCTGTGTGAACTTTTCCATTGTAAAATATGTGCTGTGTTTTATTAAAAAAAAACACAACTTACATAAATTGACTGGAAATCAATATTTTCCAGCTGATACACACATTTAAAATTCACCCACGGGAACTCTGTGGTTTTCAGTTGGTACAAGAACTTTAATAAAAAAGCAAATCAACACATAATGGACAGGGAGGAGACTTGGGACCAGCCATAATCATCGTTCATTGGATAACATATAATTTGTGTTATTAAAGTGCCTGCTGCAAAAGCCTGTGGATGTATCACTCTTGACACAAACTGAAGGCTATAGGGCAGTGAAAAGCAAATTGTCTTTCTTTAAAAACAAAATGGGTTTGAAGTGAAAAATGCACATCTCCAGCCTGTCCCATTTCTAAGATACAGATGCTGATGTGCCGGCAAGTTTGACACACACTTACTAAAAGACTACTCTGCCATGGGAAAAAAGCCATCTAAATAGAGAAAAGAGATGAAAATCTGGGTGAGTTCAGTCATTTCTTCTGTTTTTATAGAAGCCTCACTCAACAAGCTAAAGGGTTAAATCCAGAAGAAAATAGGTGCTCTCAGTAAGATTTCTCTCACGTAAGTAAAACTTCTTGACATAAGATGCTGGGTCTGATATAGTCTTTGTGAGGCTGGAAAGGGACAGAGAGAAAGGGAAAACCTCTAGATTTCATCTAACTTGGGATACAATCAGTCATGCCCTGGAAGGGCATCTTTCTACACAAACCTTAAGTTAGATAATGGTCTTTGATAAAGGGCCTACTTTAAAAGGAGATTAAGAGGTGAAATGCAACTCAAATAGTTACAACATCTAACTTGGAGCTTCTTGTCTCCTGAGCTGGTCCACTCAGCCTCAGAGTCCTAATATGCTCAGGAAAAAGAGATATTCAATGTCAGACAGACTGAGGGTGGTAGACATCAGAATAACCTCTGAAATGTCTTAAACTCTTCCCTTTCCCAAAGTTTGTTGTGTGGCTTTTACACACAAGGAGAGCCTGACAAACTAGGCCAACTCTTCCAGCACTGTTGTACACATTTTTGCTTTTAAAAGAATGAAACAGGCTCTTTCTGCTCCCTTTTGGTGCTGCAAAAGCAGCAGATAATTGCTGCCCCTTGTCAAGTGTCTTCTGAGAAATGGAAAACCTTCCAGCCCCTGTCATCTGTGGAGGTTCAAACTCTCCCACGAGGCTCCACTGATGACTTTGTCAGCAGACAGCCTACGTGTTGGGGAGGCAGGGAAGAGCATTCTTTGCCTGTCTTGCTAAAACCAAACCTTTATGCAGCAGGTCTGGGATAAAATCTCCTGCAGATCGAAGAGGGGTAGCAGGAAGGCCATCTGCAATCAGGCCATCACCCGTGATGGGGAGGCCAGTTTCCAGTTCCTGTTCCAAGGGCTATATATACCTTTTTATCTAGTAACTTTGAAAGGATTGATTATGATTACGTGATGTCCTTCCTATGCTCCACAAATAGGTCGGAAAGCCTGGAGTTCGGATATCAGCCAGTCCGTGTTGGAGAGGCAAACTTGGAGTCAGCCTGGAGATCACACACCAGTGCTGTCTCCATCTGACTGGAATGATGTGATAGAGGGGCAGGAAATCTCTCACTCTTGGATTTTCAATCTAGTGACATTTGCTGGAATAAAGCCAAGTTGCATTTAGAAGCTGGAAAAGATCACATGGGCACAAGCTGCAGGAACAAATTTCTTTCCAAAGTAAACCCTTATGGAATGAAACTTGGGTTTCTGGTCATGGGAATTTCTTATACAGTGAAGTCTTATAGACTGGGAGACATGGTGAGGTTGGGATGACACCTCCCATGCTTTTCTGACATGGATCTGAAGTCTAAAGGCTGTCAAATAAACCACTTTCTTGTTAAGTTAAAGATCATTCTGTTTCTCCTTCCTTTATCACTTGAATCAAAGTTAGATACTTGTCAACCAGGTTTATCAGAGCAACACTGAACAAAGCAACTGCTGATCAAATCTTGCTTTCAGTGAACTCAGCTTGAAGACACCTAAAGATCTTAAGCAAAGTTGAACTAAAAAATTACACATGAACGAAATAAAAACTATGGACACTGCTCCACTTCTGGGACTCTGCTTGTTGGGAAAAAGCAAACCAAACCAAGAGAACTTCTACAAAGTTTTATTAACAGTTTCCCATGTAGAAAGTGTTTGCCACACATGGCCACGAGTACGTTTCCTACAAGAGTTCAGTGAGTAACAAGCTCAAAGCCAGGCTTTAAAACGCATTAATTACTGACCTTTTTCTGATTTCAGATTACAGGGTCTTGCCTGAGCTCCTTGGAAACTTCCGCAGAAGATCAGCAGCATGGAAGGAAGGCAGCTCTACTGAGCTGTTTTGCACAGACACCTTTGAGAGACTGGGAAAAGGTCTCAGAGCCACATGGAAAAAACTGGAAAAGTAAATTCTTTCCCTTTCAACTTGGGGAGGGGAATGGCTGGGCACTGTGGAGGAAAACTGAGGTGGAAGAAATGCTTCAACCCCACTCAGTGTGATGCTTGAAGAGTGAGGAACTGGCCAGGCTGTGTTGAAGCTTGAGGGCTGGGACCTGAGCACACCCTGTCAAAAGCAATTTTGGTAACAAAAGTAGCTGGTTTGGAGTCAGAAAGGTAGGTGCAGGAGAACAGTAGTTATCATTCAGCAGGACATTTAAAGGCAAAAAAAAATCTGAATTTCTTTACTGAATACTTCATACAGAATAGTGCAGTGCGGAGATGCTGGAGAGCAAGCTGAAATTATGCTTCCAGCAGAACTGTAGGCAATATCAGGATTGTACTTAGGATTCATGTCTCTTTTGAGCACCTAAAGATTATTTTTATCTCGCATCTATTGTGGGATTAATGCTGGCTCTATGAAACACAGCTTCTAAGGGACTGTTAGCTGTATATGTGGAGAGTATAGTTCATCTTCAAATCCTAGTTCTGTCTGTTCCTGAAGTTGTAAAGTGCATCATGTCCATCCCTAGAACTAATAAAACAAGCTTGCATAAACAGATTTATATTAATAGAGCCCATTTAACAGCAATTGTTAAAGTTTATTCACAAATCAGAATGATTTGTTCCTGTAAAAACTTTTTCAATTCACTTTAGGAAATAAAAGATGTCTTTGAAGGTATGAGAGCTGCTAAGTGCCACTTTCAATAGTGCATGCAATTTTTTTATAACTGAAATGAATGTGAAAGCAGTAAAAAGGTACGTTATTAGAATGATTTCCCTTACTTTCACACAGGTGTGAGCATGCACAGAAAAACAGTTTTATTTTTCTCTCACCCTATAGAGATGATGACTGCACATGGAGGATGCAGGAACTCGTTCAGATGGAAGAGCCAGAAATCACAGGGGGAAAAAAAGAAAAAAGCTGGCAGGAAGCCATAGAGATTGCTTACTCTGTCCCCCTTAGAGAGGTGTGACAAGCTTGTCCCCTTTCCAAGGGATTCCTCTCCCTTCTGGTGCTGTGACTCCCTGTAGACACAGCTTTACCCAGAAGGGTTTATTTGAGCCTCAGGGCAAATGAATTCTTAGGCTCAGGGTTTTGTTCATGTTTTGCTATGTGACATGCTCTCTCCAGTGACAGGAGCATAGTTTTACCAATTAAAGTAATCTATGGAAGTCAGGAAGTGGGGAGGACTCCTTGTCCCATGGCTCTCCTTGTTCCTGCTGAGGTTTCATAATGTCAAACACAACTGTGGGGCCGTGGCTCCCGCAGGGTGGCTATTTAAACAGCTGCAGACTCCTGGGAAAGGCCATCCATTCAACTTATCCTTCTCCATCTGACCAGAAATATTTGGAACTGGCTGCCCAGAGTCCATATCAATTAAGATGGACCCTGACTGTCCTGATCAGATAAGATGTGCTCCCCAACAAGGGCTGCTCTCTGCGTGACAGGTCTAGTCTCTCATCATGGAGACTATGGATGCACCATCACCCATACCACTTCCACACTGCAGATCACACTTGAGTTGAAAAAATAGATTTTATCATCATTTCAAGTCTATAAAGTCATCTTTTTTTTTTTTTTGCAGACCTTTAGTCACTTGATGTGACCCTGCCCTGGTCAATCATGCCTAGTACTTTGCTGCATGTCCTGGGTGCACACTGTGCAGGGTGCCCTAATAAGCTTCTCTAAGCATGGGAGCTGTTAGGAAGAGAGCTTGGTTTGGACTGGTGAATTATTATATTCCTATTTTCTTCTTCTCAGTTAAACAGCTTTCACACAGTGGTGGTAATTTGTAGTTTATTGGCTGGCTTACAAATATAATAATAATAATAAATAATAATAATAATAAAAAAATAACCTAATACAAGTTGGCAGTTTCTAAATTCAGTCTCAAAGGCTTTTATGTTTTATCTTCAACTTGTCTAAAGACAATAAACACTCACTGCAAATAAATAATTAGGTTGTGCTTTGCAGCAGAAGCCCATAAAAAAGGACATATTTTCAAGTGAAAACTGATCTTCTGAAATCTGAAGTCGCCCTCTCACTTATTCCAGGCAGAAGATGAGACACGATAGGACATCTTTATTAATGTTCTTTCTGTCAGGTAAGTCCAATCAACTGGCAATGACAATTGTTCTGCCATTAGCCTCATGCATGTGCTGGTTTTGCTAAAATTGATCACAATCACTTTTCATCTCAGAACACATAGAGCAATATTCTGTTTAAAAATAATTGAAGGTATATAAGCTTTGCTCTTTGCTCTGTATCATAGTCAATCCTTCTCCACAGGGTGTGAGTGCTCAGATATTGTAATGGACAGGTCAGGGCAGTGTCTAGATACACCTTTAGACAGCTCAAGCTGTGCTTCATACATTTTACAAAGTCTGAGTCTTTCTGTGTCTATCGAGTGTCCTCACTTATTCCCACTATTTCTAAAGGTTGGAGCACAGGAGCCCATCCTGCTGGGCAAGATAACAACAAAGGTTGACTTTTGCTCAGGTAATATGAGGTGATCATCTCATGGGCCACACCAAGAGAACCAGAATCCTGAGGCAGATATCCTCCAGCTGGGATAGTTTAGAGAGAAGAAGGCAGAGAAGTTTACCCATCCCAGTGTTTTTCCAAGTCTACAAAGACAAGAAGGAACCAAACTCCAAGAAACATCAGAGGATAAGTTGTAATAGCACCAAAGTATCCAGCAGACCCTTTCCACATTTCATTTAGTCCATGCTGAGCCAAAATCCAATATTCTTTGTCTGCCTAAGTAGTTTATTACACCAAGAGCTAAAAACTCCTCACAATATATAACTTAGGGCTAATATTTCAAAACAATTCTTGGAGACTTGAGAACAAGGAATCTGAAGCAAAATGCCATTCCCTCTTTCCCTTCTCTTTTATTCAGTGAAAATGTAAATAATTTACTAAAGTGTGTTCACCAGTAACCACAAAGAACCAGCATGTCCCACGGCCCAGAGTTTTTAATCACTTCTTCTAGCAGAAGTTTGATAATTCAATTCAGAACTTCGTGTTAGGAAATTATTCAAAACACCTGAAATCTTTTTTGATCCCTCCCACTACCTTGTGCTCATCACAAAAATCTTGACTCATCTGTTTTACAGTCAAAGAACCAGAGAGATACTTGATAACTGTGACTTGTCACAGACACAAGAATCAGGGTGAGCACAAGAACTAAAGTGCAAAAGCTTCTGCCTCCAAAAAATGGTTTCAGTCTTTGTGGCTACCTTAAAATAATCATCTCTTGCAAAGGACATTTTGGGTTTTGCTCATGAGAGTCCTGTATGATGCAACTTCTTTCCTGGTCACAAGAGTCAAAGGTAACTAAGGCCACTCCAATTGCTGAGACACTGGCCAGCTGTGGCTGGTGCTTGTGGTGATGGAGTGGAAAAAATTCCTGTAGAGCTGTGCTTGTATCTTAGGGGAAAAGCATCAAGAAGAACCTGAAACTCAGGTTAGCAAGGCCTGCTCCACCTGTAGCTTCATGCCTTGTCTTCTCCTTGGTTCTGTGCCTCCTGTGGCAGAAGTATCCCCTCAGTCAGATAACCAAGCTCAAAGCTGTCTCTGGCACATGGAAATGCAAAGCTTGAGTGGTCTTACTGGGTGGTGTAGTTAGAATAAACCATAACAGGAGGAACATTTGAGGATCTATTTACTCAAAATATTAAAACTAACCTACAAATCCTGTATAATTTGACTTTCTCACCAATAGGTGGTGCCAATCATTTATGCATTCATGTCTTCTGCTGGGCAAATGTCAAAAATAGATACTTTAGCTGCACTGACTGTGAGCACACCAGCTGTAAGGAAGACTTTTGACCCAGTAATCTACTAGGAAAATGGATTTATTGAAGTAGCCACAGCATAAAGGTGGAAAGCAGAGAGGAGAAAACCCTTATGTTTCAGGGCAAGAGTAATACGGTTAAATTAGAATCTGCTTCCTTTGCAAGATTTAGAAAAAAATAATTAAAATACCTCCATGGCAAGGCACAAATCATTGTGTGCATTAATCAGCACAGGGCTTTCAGAAATGCAAGTCAGCTTTAGCCCTTTGCACTAAGTCAATAGTAGCACGTCAGAGAAGGCAAGAAAGAGGTCATTCAATGAAAGGAAAAGCACTAAAAAATCTCTTTGACAAAGCTTTTCACATTAAAAACCCACAGCTGGCATTTCTGTTGGGGGACACATCCATTTTAACTGGACAGCAAAATGCTGAGGCTTTCTTCTGTAGGGTGGATATGAAATTCCTTACTTAAATTAATTGACATTATTGCATTTTTGGTTATTTGAGGTTGTGTTGGTTTTTTTCTGCACGCTTTTGGGTTAAACCTGTTCTTAACCCTTTCCCATCATAAATTTGTGACCTTTGATCAATGATATACTGTAATGAAATGTCACTAATTACATAAAAGGTAAATTATATTTAAGTAGCTTATATATGTGTGTATATATATATATATATATATATATTTCCACCCAACATATCCAGTATTTGATGGGAGAAGGAAGGACTAGATAATGCCAGGAGAAATTTAAGAGTGCCAGAAAGCAGATTGTAGAAGCTAAATCCTTAACTTCAAAATTAAGTCTAGTTGGCTTTGAGAAGTCTTCACTATTAGAGATGACTGAGTCTAAATTGAATGAGGTATACATGGGAATTTGCAGAAAGGATACCATTCCCTGGCAGGAAGAGGCATTAGACAAACTCTCAGCAGTAATTTGTATCACAAATGAAAGGTACTGTGAGTTTTGCCCTCCCAAAATGAGTAAGGAGGAAAGCCTCTCCTCCATAAACTCCTGAATTTTTTTTTTTACTATTATTATTATTTTTTTTAACTTTGGAAACCTTGTTTCTTTGCTTCCCTCTCATAGAAAGATTCCCATTATGTCTTTAGTGCCATTAATTAAAAATCAGTGCCCTAGCTCCTGTGTTGAGTGTTGGGGGCAGGAGAAACTATGATCCTATGTCTTGGCCAAATTCTGTTTTCTGGCCTAGTGCCTTGATTGGCAAACCTGGAAAACACAGCACTTTTGTTGTTGTCAATTCACTTCTAAAATAAGCTTTCCCAGTGCCTGTGGTTGACTCACAGTGTACCAGGCAGATTTTGCCAGCTATTTTTATGACAAACTCCCAGCAGATAGACTTTTTGAAATGAAATTGTACATTCACACTGGGAGAGAGGCTGTAGGGAGACAGGGCATGAGCTCATAGCCTCCAATGCAAAAGTGTTTTTACCATTCAGGCAACAAGTCTAAGTGTTAGACAACCCACAACCAGGTTGAGGCATGAGTGGAATCACAAGAGGTCTTGCAGTGATGATGAATCAGCACATCCATTTGTTTCTGCCACAGAAACTTGTGGGTTACTGGTTCATATCTGAAATATTTATGACCCATTTCTAGACATATCAAAGAAGGAGGAACAGATCTTTAGAGGATGTGTCACATCTCAGTCTCTATCATTAGCTGGTTTCTCCAGTCCTTTTCTTTGTACTCACTAAAGACAATCCAGGCACAAACATCTGTGACTCCCTGCATTCTGATGGCACAGAAAATCTGGGTATCCAACAAGTGTCAAGAATTTTTACTTCCCCCTGTTCCAGTTCCTGACCCCAACTCTAATAAAGAAAAATATTTCTCTACTCACAGTTGAACTCCAGAGAATTTTCATGCTATAACCTCACCCAGCTTCCAAAACGAAGGCAATCTGATGTCCATGGCTGTAGCAGCAACCTTCATAGATGTGCTCTTAATTAAAAAGGATTTAATTGAAATGGAGCTTTTGAGCATGGAACTTAATGGAGTTTTCCTTTAACACAGGTATAAGTCTGGCCCAGTGACCATGGCTGTATTTAATTTTGGCTGCAGAGTACTTGCTAACATGGGATATGTTTTACAGATTACTTCTTAATTTTTAACCTGTGTTTGAAAGCATTAATAGCTCTTTACCTTTTTTAATGTCCATTTGTGTCAACCAAGTGTGAATATTGTCTGAGTTAGTATTGAATTATTTCTTTTGGCTAGACTTGATGATGTTACAGATACCTCACATTTCCTTCAAATATTGATCTCTGCAGCTCCCAGGGGAGCTGTCTAGAGAAAATCAATGAGCTTCAAATAAAGAAAGGAAGAGGAGTCTGAAGAGGCAGTGTTTTCATATACGTAAATCACCACCTTTATTCATCAGAAGGAATCAAAGCAAAAGGTAAAATTAAAGGCTATAGGAGCCTACTTTCTTAAATCAAATGAATCTCCTGTAACAAATAATAAATAATACATAACAGATTATGAAAAAAGGAGGGGAGTCATTCTAAATGCAATTGAAGTCACTCTTCCACAGAAAAACACTGATCATAAACTTTCTGTTCTAAGTGTATAATGAAAGTAATAAAACACATGCACAATAAATATCTTAAGTGAGTAATCTTTTGCATCTCTAAATATAGTAGCTCAGTACCTTTGGAAAGCCTCAGTCAACCCAGTCCCTGGCCTGAGCAGCCCTGCAGGTCCTGCCTTTAGTGGCTGCCTCGTGACTTCCAGCTGTCCTTGTGGTTCTGTCTGAAGATATCCAGTAACATTGGCTGGGTTGCTCTTACAAATGTGACATCTATGTAGTAAAGGCCTCTTTCAAACCTAGGTTAGTGCAGTTGTTGTTAGCATGTCCTATCTTCTTTAACCTGCTGGGCTGAATCCACTTCTTTTAACAGTAGTAGAAGTTAGGAGGAGTTATAGGAAGAAATAATAATTTGTCTGCTGACTTTGCCTGGAATACCCCAGACCATCATTGTGTTGTACCAAGCTATTCATTTTCTTCCACAGGTAAATGTATTTTATTCAGTTAGAGTTGTTGCTGAGAGCTACAGACCAAAACACCGTTTAAGATATGATCCTGCAACCGGGATTAGAGGTGTGTGAGCACATCTAGGAAATATCATTGCTTCCCTTTTCCAAAACCTTACAAGCTCCCAGCTCTGCTTTATCATCGTGAACAGGAGTGTGAATACTTTGCATTCTGCCACTTATCGTGAGGAGCAGGAGCATGAATCCCTGTCTCCCATCAAGCAGTCACTTTCTACTCCTTGTCTTTCTGAGCTAAGCTGTTAGAAAACATATACACGTTGGCTCGGAGCTTTTTGATTCGTCATCCAGTGGCATGAGGACTGAATTTGCACCTGCAGCATAGCAGTGCTCAGCATTGTGTTGTGACCCTCTCTCAGCTGACATCTACATGGCTCCCAGGCATGGCTGGATTTGCTGAATAAGGTCCCTGTGACCATGCTATCCATTTTAAGTCCATCCCTATTCAGTCTAATACAGGTCACTCAGGAAACCTTGCATCGATTTCCAGCTTAGGTAAAATGTCTCATTTTAAATAAAGTTACTATCCCCGTCGCTGAAATGTGTGACCCTGTTGCTTCTCCCACATCCCAGCTACTGGATCTTGTTGTGGTAGTTTAAATGGAAGAAGAAATAACTGAGCAGAAATCTCCCCTGTGCTCTGTGTGCCAAGGAAGAACAACTACATCAGCTTGGAAGTGGTTAAGGTCGAGCAGGTTTTTCAAATCCTTTGCCATAGGGAGCTTGTTCAGGAGCTTGACAAAGGTTATAAAAGCTTCCTTCTGTTACCAAGCTCCCAGCTCTGGCACATTCCTTTAGTATCCACAACACGATCAGGATGGAGATCAGGTTGCCCAGGAAGGCTGTGGATGTCCCGTCCCTGGAAGTATTCATGGCCAGGTTGGATGGGGCTTGGAGCAACCTGGTCTAGTGGGACGTGTCCCTGCTCATAGCATGGAGGTTGGAACTAGATGATCTTTAAGGTCCCTTCCAACACAAACCAGTCTATGACTCTACGAGACGGGACAGTGAGCATAGACTTACTCACTGCTCTTCCTCAGAACCTCAGGTTGACCATAAGGTGACTTTCTTTCATTTCTCTATCCAGACCTTGGACAGAAAAGCTACTCTGTGCTATTACTACTTCTTCGCAGTCTCCTGGCAGGATTGAACAGTCCTCAGAGAAGGAAAGAGCCACCCAGATCATTCTTTTCCTTCTCATTGAATCTCCTCCATTTATGGTGTCAGCTTTTTGGGCCAGGAGCTTAGCTACTCTATTGTTTGCTGTGTGTATCATAACTGGGATGAATTAGACTGGATACAAGCCCTCTTCTCCACTCTTAGCATGAACCCAAATACTCACAGAATTGTAACCTTTGATTTAGTCTTTCCTGCTAGCAACTGCTGATGCAACCTTAGAATAATACAGTGATTAAGTCTTGCAAAAACTCCACAGAATATTTTGTTATGAATCAGGTCAAAAGATTTTTGTGACATTTCAGGAACACAATCAATGCTCCTATTCCTTTCATTTGCTTTATTAAAAAAACAAAACACCAAAAAAACACACAAGCAAGCAAACAAATATTCCAAGTGAAAGACTTGTGTTAAGTTATGAGAGGTACAATGAATGGCTATTTTAGGACCTCTGAGAATAGCAGTGTTTTTAAGGGTGAGCAAAACTATCCTGTTGGTTCCTCAAAGAACAACATCTCTCATTGAAGGTAAAGACAACTGCTGTGGGAGTTGTCCCCTAGAAAGCAGAAATGTGCAGGAGAATGAACCAGATAAGAAATCCTAGAAGGCAATGCTGGTCTTGTGCTGGTTTGGTACACTCTGTTCTTAGCTTATGAAAGCAAAATGAGACCTCATTAAAAGGTCAGCTTGGAAAGAGAGGAAACAGGCCAGTTCTCAGGAGGCATTTTTGTCAAACTTCCAAGAATCCAAAGGCAGTTTTGTCTGAGAAAGGGCCCTGTTCAATATCATAAACTTCTAGAAAGGAACAGGCTGGTGAGAACTATGTCACTATGTGTTTTTGTCACCTCTGAAAGATGCATCATGGTTGTTCTACCAGAGTTCCCTCCCTCCGCACCTCAGTGCATCTCTCCCAGCTATTTATATTCATCATCCAACCCCCCACATTCTCCTAATTGTTTTTTTCTTCTATCTTTCTGCCATTCAAACGTTACCACCCGTTTAGGAGAGCTACCACTCCCCAGTCTTTCAAAGATGAACAATTTTTACGCTGAAGAGTTCACAGAATCACAGACCGGTTTGATTTAAAGGGGACCTTCAAGATCATCTAATTCCAACCCCCCTGCCATAGGCATAGACACCTCCCACTAGACCAGTTTGCTCCAAGCTCCATCCAACCTGCCCTTGAACACCTCCATGGATGGGGCAACCACAGCTTCTCTGGGCAACCTGGGCCAGGGTCTCACCATCCTCCATGGAAAGAATTTCTTCCTCATGCTTAATCTAAATCTTCTCTCTTTCAGTTTGAATGTGTTCCCTCTAGTCCTAATGCTACATTGTCTTGTAAAAAGTCCCTCTCCAGCACTTCAGACTGTTCTTTCATGGACAGTGTCTAAGGAGGAGAAGGAAGAGAGCTGACTCCATCTCTGGTTCCTCTCCACTGTCTCCTGGATTGGCTGAGGAGCTAAGTGCTATTACTTTGGAGGGAACATTTAGCAATCAACCAACCATCTCCTCTTACTGGGTATTCTACGACTTCAAGAAAGACTGATGACTGGGGGGAGGGAAGAGCTGAGAAGTTCCACCAGCTAGAGATGTGGTCTTAATCTCTATCTACTGTGGACAAGAAGGGAAAGAAAACTGCTAGCAACTTCCTACCATCTTTTGGATTGTGTCCAACTGGCAAAGGATCTTCTTTAAAGACCTTGATGTGCAACATCAGTGTTAGCCTTCTGGCACCAAAGAAAGCAGTTGCAGAGAACTATACGTGAATAGATGATGTCTTCAACTTCTTTTAAAGACATTAGTAAGCACAAGTATCCAGGTTAGTAGGTCCAAGTGCAACTGTATTGAAATCTATGACATGCTACCACTTACAACCATTGGGGATCACCATCTGATCCCTGATGTTTTCTGAAATATTGAAGTGAGGTACAAGCAGTGAGATCTTGGCTCTATTGAAGTAAAGGAGAACCAGTAGGTGTCCAGATTCATACAGGAGGACTCTGGAGGCTCTGAACTGCCCTAGCCCAAACCCTGATGAATCCCACTCACCTTTACAAGGAAATAGAAGAGAGGAGTTTAGATTTTGAGCCTAGTTGCTAAAGAGAACTTACTGTTTTAGGAGCTAACCCAAGTTTCACTTCCATGAGTGTGAATCAGGAGGAATACTGCAATGGTCAATGGCTAAGTTTGAAGTCTGAGTCAAATCAAAGAAAAAAATAGGGACTGCAAATTGCTACAATCAAGTTAAAGTGCAATAATTTAGCATGTGACACATGCTAGCAAAGATCAGGTTTTCTGAAGTGCTTATGCATCTAGAAATGCAAATAGAAATGTCTTTCAAAAGTAACCAAGCTTCTTAATAATGTAGTACTACTCGAGGAGGAGGTCACATACCATTAGAGTCTAAGTATCACAAAAACTCATGGAGCTGGAAAACACGAGCATTTCCATGTTCCTGAGAGCATTCCTTATGTCTCATCTTTACTACTTTACAATAAGCTGTGAGCCAAGAGTGGAAAATGAGGGAATATTATGGCCTGAGATCAGTACAGAGCCCATGGACTCAGGGTTTTGGTTTGGTTTGGTTTGGTTTTTTTTTCTGTGGTAGTAAGAGAGTGATGATTTATATAAACTGGACTGACAAAGGTGCTGAAATAAGGAATGAGACAGATCAGTGAGAAACCCAAGCAGGAACAATCTGTTGAGGCCTCAGCAAAGAACACCAGCTGAGCCAGGAATAGGGCTCAGTGACATAGACCTTTTCAACCATCAGTATCTTTGATCAGAGACCTGAATTGGTTTTAAAGTGCCAGTTTTCTAGTAGCAACTTCAAATTACAAAGCAGAAACAGAGTCCACGGCAAGACAAAGCTCCGTTTAAAGGTTAAGGGAAGGAAGTGACAAGGCTCATTCTTCTCATTCCCTGTTAAAAAGTATTCTGCTGAAGGTGAAAAGCAGGTGTGAAATGTTAGCTCTCTTCTCTTGCTTGCAAGGTGGAGACATTCAACAGGAATCTGAAACGTCAAGGCCTGGTAAAATGCAACCTCAGGATACAATAATGTCTTGTGCTTCCCCAAAGCTTTTCACCCACAGAACTTCCAGTACATCCATGGGGCTCCCTGAAGCTCTCTGGAGAGGCAAGCAGAGCACGGGGAGAAGTCTGAATTTTAGCAGACCATCATCTGTTAGTGGGGCTGCATGAGGTCAGTTTGCAATTAGATATCACTGTTAAAGCTCATATTAAAAAAAAAAAAAAAAAAGCCAACAGTCAAGAATGCCAGGCTGCCCACACCCTGGAAGTGTTCAAGGCCAGGTTGGATGGGGTTTTCAGCAACCTGGTCTGGTGGGAGGTGTCCCTGTCTATCTGGAGCTTGATTACCTTGAAGGTCTTTTCCAACCCAAACCGTTCTATGATTCTATGAACACTGAAACTTTGTCACATATTCTTTTGCAAACTGTTTCTAGAACTGATTTTGAACTGAGATTGGGAAAATAGATGAGGCAGAATCTTAGGGAGGGTAAACTGTGCAGAGCTCTCTCTACAGCATCTGTCTCCAGGTGGTAATCAGCTCCAGATTATTTTAAAAAACCTCCTAGCTCTAATGTGACTATGAAGCTTTTGCAAGAAAGTGAGGCATGGTGCTTTCATGCTCCTTTACTGAAGGCTACCACCCTGGAAAACTGTCCTTGTGGTTGTTCAGAGCATAGTCGCTGCTGTTTACAGAAACCTGAACAGAGTTTCAAAGAATCACACAATCGTTTGGGTTGGAAGGGACCTTCAAGATCACCAGGTTCCAACCCCCCTGCATGGGGAAGGACACTTTCCACTAGACCAGGTTGCTCCAAGTCCCATCCAACCTGCCTTTCAACACTGCCAGGGATGGGGCAGCCACAGATTCTCTGGGCAGCCTGTTTCAGTGTCTCACCACCTTCACACTAAAGAATTTCTTCCCAATATCTACCCTAAGTCTTCCCTCTTACAGTTAAAAAAAACATTTCCCCTTGTCCTATCACCACATGAAAAAAGGAGGAAAGAAGGACTGAATCCTCTCCTTTACCTGCTGGACATGGTGGTGGTGATGCAGCCCAGGACATGGTTGGTTTCTGGCTGCAAGTGCATGTTGCCAGCTCTTGTGTGTTTTTTTCACCCACCAGCACTGCCAAGTCCTTCTCCACAGGGGCTGCTTTCAATTCCTCATTCCCCAGCCTCTATTGATAACCATGGGTGACTTCAACCCATGTGCAGGAACTTGCACTTGGCCTTACTGTGTTTATATATATACTTGAGAAAGTCCGTTACAACTTAAATTTTACTCTAAAAGTTCTGAAATACTTTAAAATTCTCCTAAAATATTCTCCAAAATATCCCTTCCAGAGATACTGATACTCAGGTTTTGGACTGGACACCTTACTTGAGGTTGGTTTAGAGCAGAGCAGCAGAGTTTTGTGGAACAACTGAGACTGGGAGACTGCCCAGAAACATTCTCCTCCCAAGTTCTTACACATCCGTGTGGCAGCACATCCAGAAAACACTTTTCTCTCTGCTCATGATGGTTCTAAACCTCTGCAACAGAACTTCATCAACATTCTCCACACTGAAGCTGTGCTGTTGTTATTACAGAGAGATATTCCAAGAAAATGGTCAGATACACTTGGAAGCTAAAGGTCAAAATAAAAAGGAAAAAAAGAAATCAAAACAACAAAACCACTTTACCATGTACATGAGACTGCTGGAAACTTTTGCCTGGTTCCAAGTAGAAGTTTCCAGCTACCTTGTTGACCTTTAGGAAGATTCTGTAGAAGGAGAAAAAGGAAAAATGGCAAAGTTACAATTGGAAAAGGCTAAATCTCAAACCATATTTATTTATGCCTTCTTTAAGATTATAGAATCACAGAATGGTGAAGGTTGAAAGGGACTTTAAAGACCATCAGGTTCCAACCCCCCTGCATGGGCAGGGACACCTCCCACCAGACCAGGCTGCACAAGCCTCATCCAACCTGCCCTTGAACAGCTCCAGGGATGGGGCAGCCACAGCCTCCATGGGCAACCTGTTCTAGTGCCTTCCTACCCTCATGGTGAAGAATTTATTCCTGATATCTGATTAAATCTCCCCTCTTTCAGTTTAAAACCATTACCCCTTCTCCTATCATTGCCCTCTCTGGTGAAAAGCCCCTCCCCAGCTTTCATATAGGTACCATTTTGTCCTTCTCCCTAAGTATGAGACCTAATAGCCTTGAAGAGGAAACACAGGATGATGGTGTCACCATCTCCTCTTCATCTTCATGGAAGTCATGAGTGCAGCCTGGGATGTGTGCTTGCTCAGAAACCTAATAGAGCTATTGAAAGCTACCCAAACAAGCACAAAACACACTTGTTCTTCAAGTGCTGGAGTGAGGCCAGAGGGAGGAAGAAGACAGAAGAGAGGAGAAGAATGGCTGTTTGCAGGAAAAAAGTAAAAATAATTGTACTCTTCCCAGGACTGAGAGGCAGTTTCCATCTGGAGAATGAGGTGACATTAACTCACTGCCAAAGGGGGACGTGAGCTGCTCTCCCAGGTGCAGCTCTGCTGCTAAACTGGAGAAGACCTGCCCTCTGCCTTTAGTCCTGCCACTCTTCAAAGAAATGCAGCCAAGCATGTTTGCAGAAAGGATTTTGGCAGGAGAGGGCTGGTATGGCAGCATGTGTGCTCTAAGGATATATTCTTGAAGGGACATGCTCCTTTCTTGCAAAGGTGAAAGAAAAGGAAAAAGGTGTGATTCATCTTCTATCATTGGCTAGAAGACAGATTGGACATTAGGAAAGACTTCTTCACTGAAAAGGTTGTCAGGTCCTGGCCCAGGCTGCCCAGGGCAGGGGGGGAGTCCCCATCCCTGGAGGGGTTTCCAAGCCCTGTAGATGTGGTGCTGAGGGACATGGGGCAGTGGTGGCCTTGGCAGGGCTGGGTGAAGGGTTGGACTTGGTGATCTTACAGGTCTTTTGCAACACAAGCAATGCTGTGATCCTATGATTTTAGATGTCTAGAACTTCAACATCTAGCCTAAGTGTATCATCCAGGATCTCTCTGTAAAAAGGGGAAAGGACAGGGCTCTCAATGAGTTGGCTCCAACTCTCTTTCTTTAAGGCTGATATTTCAGACTTAGTTTTCTTTTCTAGAGGGCTCCTTTTCTCCCCATTGGTTTTCAAGGTCTCTGATATTAGATACATCAGAGCTTTTTTAGGCTGAAAATTTGGTAGGGTTGCTCCTATATGTAGGGCTTGATTTAAAATGTGTCATTGTTAGCCAGTCTGCAGTGGATGCCTAGTTTAACATTCACCCCATCAATTTCAGAGGCATCTGGCATATCACAATGTTTGATAGGTCCTGACCTGAAATGATCAGTGCTCTCTTCAACTGAGACATCATAGTATTTACAGAGACAAAGCTGGGCAAGCAATAAGGATTCTGCTCACCTCACAGAAACAATATAAACTGGTTTATTGATCCTGAAAATAAAGCTGCATCCAGCCTCTTTAGTAGCCATCCTAGAGTTGTAGATGAGCAGGGTCCATTCCACATGAAACAAACACCAATACCAAAGTGACCAGTAAGCATTGCAATGATAATAGGTTTCTTTTTTTATGGTTGGTAAGGTTTTTTTTATGGGTGGTATTTTTTTTGCTCATTTGTTCATTTGTTTTTATATTTTCCTTTTATTTATTGAAATGGAACACTAATCAAGGGAATCAAGGGATTAAAATCATCTGCTCTGGCTCACTCAACCTGATTTGATGTTAGAGTTTGAATCTCATGTTTAGAATACAAAGAGTTTTCTGAGCAAGGATGTTTTGCAGTGTGTATTAAAGACCTCCAGAACCTGTGCCTCAGTTCCCTACTCCACCTTTCTTCTCCATGCCACCCCTCTTCTCTCATTCTCCATGTTACTTCTCTTTTGCTGGTTTAAATCCCACAAGAAGTGAAAGAAAAAAACAAAAGGTGTGAGATGAAAAAATGTTAATAATACTGAGAGAATTAAAAAAATAATCACACTTTTTAAGGAAAGCAAGCCAAACCTCACCTGAGCTAACCTTAAGTGGCTTGCCTGCCCTCTCACATTTAAAAGACCTCACTCCCAAGCCACAGTTGGCTCTGCTACAAGCCATGGCTACAAACCCACTCCAAACTCAAGCACTGCTTCTCTTCTCCCTGTGCCAGTGCAGGCAGCAGGTTCAAGAGGAGGAGAATGAGCAGGTTCAGTTATGGATTAGACAAGAGCACTCAAATCACATTTCCTACTCCCTAGAGAGCTGATTCAAGAAGAGGGAACTCTTTTGACTGTTCTTTCCGACCGAGGGTATGAAAACTGCTGCTACTTGTTGGCTGGCCAGGGGAAAATGTCAAATGCTCATGTCACTGTCTCCATATTTTGTGCTGACCCCCAAACTCATTCCCCATTTTGTTGTTCATTTTCTTGTTAGGTTTTGGCAGCCTTACTGGCTACAAATTTTCCTGTATATCCACTGATTCTGGTGCTTGGCATGACATACTTGAGGGACTCTCCTACCATTAGTTGTCCTTCCAGAAGAAGGTTTATTCTCCTCCATGTAGGCTGAGATCTGATCTTCAGTGCCTCCAGGTGTTCAGATAAAAGCCATCATATCCTGTAGATATGCACGCAGGTATGACTCAACCTCTGTGCTTTTAGACCTTTTTGTTTGTCAAGGATTAGTGAAAAACTATCCAACCAAGCACGTATGTTTATGTAGGTTGTCAGGAGAATCTCCTGCTAGACCAGCAAAGATGAGAATATGCAATATCTAAATGTCTAACACACCATTAATTAGGTGTATTACTAGTGTAGAATTAGCAGCCCCAAGATCAAACATTCCCAGACTTTCCTCAGATGAGCAGAGTATAAGAAATAGAAGAAATAAGAATATAAGAAATGTCCTTCTAGTACTATTACATACATGTGCCTTAAAAAATCCTGAATCATAATTTAATGGAGAATTTCAGTAACAAGTTGGATACTCATTTCCCAATTTGAAATAGTTCTAATTAATGCACTTGAGATTTCTGCTTTTGTAGTCACTGGGTTCAAGCTGTTTCTCCCTTCCTTCCCACTATAACTTTATGACCTTGTGTCAATCTTGCAATGCAAAGATATATTCTTGTGTACACAAGCAGTAAAATAACCATGGAAATACATTTAAGTTGCTTAAATGAATTAAAAGAAAAAAAAAGACAATAAACCCCAATGGGGCGTTCAATCTCAGATAGGTTGAAAGAGCATTCCAGGAGAACAATGGGGACTGTTGTACAGGAGAGGTCTAGGAGCAAGTTTCAAAACTGACTGGAGTTTCAAGCCCTAATTTTTTGAAAAACAAATCTACTATTTAATAAACACTAATAAAACAAAAGCTAAAATAGTTATGTGAGATAATCTGCCTTGCACTTGCATGAATGTGAGCACACTGCCATATACTATAGATCAGCTGCTATGCAATAAATTTAGGTCCTCCTGGGGACCTAGAAGCTCTCAAGAGATACGTGAGCCACAAAAGAAAGGTTGAAAGGAGACAAATCTTGAGTCAGCTGATTCATGTCTTCATGGAAGGAGTGACTCTCTGAGCTGATTTAATAACTGACAATAGATGTCTTCTCCCTTAAGTCTGAATATTTATCATCCAAGACACCCTTTGGTGAGGAGTTCCCAGGTCTACTGCATAGGGTAGGAGAACTCTCTTTCCTCCCATAGCATCAGCTACATTGGTCCTTGAATTGCATGAGAAAACAGAAGTCATTCCCTAGTCCTCTTTGTCATGACACCCACAATTCTGTAGACTTCTGTCAAGTCACTGAATTAATCTTTTTTTTTTTCCAGGATGACAAGACTCAGTCAATGCAATTGCACCTTGTGTGAAAGCCACTCCATGTCTTGAATTGCCCTCATTGCCCTTCTCAGCAGCTGTTCTGTTTATAATATCTCACTTTTGCACACTGAGAGTCAGAATGGCTCAAGGCACTCAGAGTCTGGGAGAATCACAAATTTATACAGTGGCATAATGATCTCTTTTGCTTTCTGTTTCTTTCCTAATGATTCTTAGCATTTGATTTAGCATTTTTTGATTACTGTTGAGCTCTGAGCTGATGTTTTCATGGAGCTGTTGCCATAACATTGAGCTCTCACTTGAGTTGTAATGGTTTGATGAGAGCCCATCCAATTTGTTTTCAGGCATCCACCCTCACATTCATCTCCTCCTTCACTTCACATTTAGCCACAGTGAATTTATTCTCGGGTTTTATTTCTCACTCAATCTTGTAAAGTGTTTTTCCAGTTCTTCACAGTGGGTTGTTGTCCTTATTGCTCTATAATAGCTTTATATCAGCAGCAAATTTAGTCAGCCTCACTGTTAGTACTTCTTCTAGGTCACTAATGAATGTGTTCAACAGCAGAGTTTCCTGCAGAATCCTTTTTGTTACCTCCCTCCATTATGAAAGTCACTAATTTACTCCTAATATTCAGTTCTGCTCTTTTAACCATATCTGGACCATCCTTCCTTACATTCTTGCACAGTTCTTTTCAGGTATAATAGGAGAACTATCCTCAAAATCATCTGAAGTGGCTCCTGCTGCCTTTTAGAGCAGCTCATTAGGTTGTTTATTCTGGCAGGTAGATAAAGGGTTCTTATCCCTGCTCAACTTGCTGAAATCCTCAGGAAATCTGTAACTAACCAAATCCCTTGTGGTTTTTGGAAGTTTTTGGTTTAGAAGTGAATTTTTGCCACATTCTCCTCCTGCCTCACTCTGTGTATTGCAAGTTTCTCACTCTGATAGCTGGAGAAATCCTCACCAACACAACAATGTCCCTCCAGCTACACTGTCAAAGCATCTCCAGGCCCAGATTCATATTGGATCAAGTTATTTTATATTTTAACTTTCATATTTCTAAGCTCTCCTGTGGTCTGCAGCAAAAGGAGGTTCTTTACCCTTCCACCTATTTTGGGACAAAAGAGGTATCTTAAAAGGTGCTTATCCTCTATTGATTTCAGGGATAATTTTGGCAGCTGGCTTAACTGACAGAGCTAGTGTCCCATAAATGTGGCTGTGATTAACCCAGCAAAAATCACACTATGTAGGGCTTTAGTGAAGTGAACCTTTCTGATAATAGCACAGCTTTGCTGAAGTAGTTTTACACTTCACAAAGTGTCTTCTGCTGTCAAAACTTCTCCAATAGTGAGTTATATTGTGTCTTGCCTAACACACAGAGTTGTGCTGGCAGGAGGTACAAGTAAACTAAAAGTCTGTTTACAGCAACTTTTAAGAATTGCAAAACCAGTGTAATTTATTTCAAGAACATTTCAGAGTGCCTCACTGGCTCTGGAAGAAAGGTCTTATACAGGAAAAGCATCATTGTTCTATTACAGAGCTTGCTGACAAACAACTGTTGCAGAAAAGTTTTATGCAACCCTTCTGGTTTCCTCAGTGGGAGGAAATCAGCCTGTTACAAAAGGAGATCTGAATCTGTCCCCTCAGAGTAGTAATTTGAAAGTCAATAGGAACTCATTATGTAGCACATATCACAAGGAGTCTTTGATGCAATTATATTTACAAAAGGAGTGAGGTTTTATTCTTGGCTGTGAGGGTGGTGAGACCCTGGCCCAGGTTGCCCAGGGAAGCTGTGGCTGCCCCATCCCTGGCAGTGTTGAAGGGCAGGTTGGATGGGGCTTGGAGCAACCTGGGCTGCTGGGAGGTGTCCCTGCCCACGCAGGGGGTTGGAACTAGGTGATCTTGAAGGTCCCTTCCAACCCAAACCATTCTATGATTCTGTAAGTCTGGCTTTCGGTTTTGGAAGTCTGCAGAAATCTGGCAATAAATTTATTGCTGTTCTTTTTTAAGGTCTTGCTCTAGTTTGCTTCAAATGATAGAGTGATTGCTCTTTGAGAGTTTCTGTGAAGAGTCATAAATACGCAGAATGAAAACTAGTTCTAGCCATACTTAGACCTGAAGCAAATCCTGTGTGATGAGATGATAGTTCTGGCATGAGTATTGAGATTTCAGGAGCTTAAGCTGTATCAGCTGGGTTCCCCTCCAAGCCTTGCTCGAGATAGGAGAAACCCTCTCTACTAGGCATCTTCTTCAAGACCTCATCATTGATGTTCTGTTAAGCTACAGTTAAGTTTCTGCTGTGGAGCTGCAACTCCAAGTACAATGGCTCAATGGTGAGGCACAGACTGACAAAATCTCTGCCAGGAGATACAAAGTCGTGAAAACAATACACTAGCTCCAGTTCCAAACAGGGGCAGGAAGGCTGACAAAGTATTGGGGAACATCTTACATTTGTTACCATCTTTAACTTGAAAGGATGTAACTCTTTATAAATGGAAGTGGTCCAAATAATGGGATCAGAAGATGTTAAACATGAAAACCCAGATGGGGTCAGGACAGCTGGCTGGGGTTAGAGGGGGCAGCTAGGAGGGGCAGTGTAGCTAGGAGATTTCTATATTTCAATGTCCCCTGACTGCTTCAGGGAGTGTGGGGGAGCTCTCAACAGATGCTGTCCAGGTCCAGTCCCTTGCAACAGAAAAGGCTTTCTTAGATCCCAATTTCTTACTTGTGCTGGAGGAAATTCAGTCCTGAATCTCCACGTGAGGATGAAGTGCCATAACTGTGCCAGGATGCAGACCTTTTCACCTTACATGGCAACTCATGGAGTCTGCCCTCTTTCTGTTAAAGATAACAGAGAACATCCTTGTTATTGCTCCATGCAAATCCTGAGTTTGTAGTCAGATCTGTTTGCTTTTTCTCTCTGTGGAGATTTCTGAGCTTGCCAAGCAGACTGGACTCTCCACAAAAAAGCTGCCAAAGCCTCGTGCAGTCTGTCCTTTAATAAAGAGATAAGTAGCATGTCTGATCCATAATCCACTCCTGCTGGTTATTCTCTGGCAGAGGTGTATAAAATGAATATCACAATAAGCTTCTGAAGGTTTGGGAGTATCTCCATCAACTGGCTCTGGGCCTGATACTCCAGCTCATTGTCACTATGAGCAGCTGGAGTGAGCACAGAGAGCACTGAGTGAGAGGGAGCACCATCATTCCCAAAACACTTCCCAACAGCCCAGTGACTCTCTGAAACTGTACTTACTTGTGAGAGATGTTAGAAGATCTGAATATTGCCATACAGCACCCAGAGGGCAGCAATTATCAAGGGAGGAATGGGTTGCCACAGACAACATGTTCTTCTGAAATTAAAAGCATTTCATAAAAGTTGGTGAACAGATGGGATGGGATGAAACCACGGGACTGCAATGAGCAGTGAAGATTTCACAGGTATTACATCTACATGAAACAGAGCTGAGCAGTGAAGAGATTTTACCCACCTTTGTGAAGCAGCCAGTGCTCAGGAGAATAGAGCATCTGTGCCAGATTACAAAGAAATGCTACATTCTGTTGCTGGTTACAAATCAATAAATAATATCAACTGAAGTACTAAGAAGGATATTTAGAGAATATCTAGAGCATTTTTGTGTTATCTGACTGAGATTTGGCACTACACTATGTTTAAGACTCAAATGATATAATTAGCCTTGACTCATTTAGGTGGCATGGGTCACAGAATCACAGAATCAGAGAATACTAGAGGTTGGAAGGGACCTTCAAAAATCATCGAGTCCAACCCCCCTGATAGAACAGGACAAAACCAAACCAAAACAAGCAAACAAACAAAAAAAACCCAACAAGGGCAGGTCACTCAGAAAGGCATCCAGACAGGCCTTGAAAGCCTCCAGAGAAGGAGACTCCACAGCCTCTCTGGGCAGCCTGTCCGAGGGCTCTGTCACTCTCACAGTAAAGAAGTTCTTCCTCATGTTGAGGTGGAACTTCCTGTGCTCGAGTTTGGATCCATTGTCCCTCATTCTATCACAGGGCACAAGTGAAAAGAGGTTGTTCCTGCCTTCTTGATGCCCTCATATATTTATAAACATTAATTAGATCCCCTCTCAGTCTTCTCCTTTCTAGAGTGAAAAGCCCCAGGTCTCTCCAGGTCTCCCAGCCTTTCCTTGTAAGGCAGGTGTTCTGGTCCCTTTATCATCCTTGTAGCTCTCTGTTGGACTCTCTCAAGTAGATCCCTGTCTCTCTTGAACTGAGGAGCCCAGAACTGGAGTCAGGTGATCAAATGGCTATGGGTTTTTCTAAGCACAAAGTCATTCCACAACTTCCATATTCATCTTATTTAATAACAGTTGCAGAAATGCTGGTTGAAAGGGAACTCTGGGGAGCTGAAATTAGTCTTTACAAAACCCATCTGTTCACAATGCAGATATTTCAGTGTCCTGACAATAAATTAAATGCACATTTCTTAGCCAGGTACAGAATGCAAGTTAGCATTCATAAGTTCAGCTTTCATTTCCATAGAAATAGAAGACTGTTCTAAGGAGAATCAGCCTTGGACTGTTATAGAAATCCTCATCAATAATGCATCTTCAGACACTCCCAGTTTCAAGGAAAGAGCACTGTGTGCTCTTGGCTCAACCTAAAACTTGTTATACATCACAGGAGTGTCAAAACTTTGGTCGTAATTACAAAAGTTAATCAGGACATAGTCATTAGAGGAGGTACAAACCTCCTCAGAAATTGACAGTGTGAATTCCCATTTCAGGATGCTTTGTGTGGGTTCAGGAGCTGCCAGGGTCATTAAGCACAGCCAGCAAATTAGCACACACCCACAGAAATAAAGACAGTCTAGCTCCAACATGGGCAACTAGCAGCTTTGGAAATCAAAAGGATTCAGCTCCCTCCTCTTGGCATTCAACCAACATCAATGGAGCTGTTCCAATTAATACTGGCTGGTCCAAAGCTTCCATCCACTGACCATATGCAGCATAAATCCATAGAAATTGTAGGGGCCATCATTTTAGTGGCTTATCAATCTTCCTGAACTGTGAGATGGAAATATAAAAGTAGGTATCTGTGGAGAATTACCAAAGCATCCTACCATAAAAAACTTTGTCTTTTAGGGCAGGGTCTGTCTTTTCCCTACAGAACCTGAAGGAATGTCTTGTAGCACCACAGAATCACAGAATATTAGGGGCTAGAAGGGACCTCCAAAGATCATCGAGTCCAACCCCCCTGCCAGAGCAGAGTACCTCTTGTATTTGCAGGAACTTCAGACCAAAGTCTTTCAGAAAACAAAAGCAGCCATAGGAGACCAGTTTTGATGACCCTACTGTGTTGCAGTGTGAGAAAGTCTCCAGTCTGGAACAACCATGGTGGAGGTGCTGCAGACACAGTAACGAGGATGAAGCTGAAGAACAGAACATTAATAACACAGGACCATGATATTGTGGAGCCATATGTTAAAGCCAAAACATGATAGAGAAATCTATCCAGACAAGACAGTCCAACTGTTCCCTGGGTGTTATCTGGAGTTTAAATCCCTCTTGTTTCTTTTGATCTCTATCAGAAGGGATAGAAGGAACAAGGCTTGAATCATAGAATCATTTAGGTTGGAAAAAAACCTTTAAGATCATCAAGTCCAACCTCTAACCCTGCTCTGCCAAGTTCACCCCTAAACCACATCATCAAGCATCACATCTAGATGACTTTTAAACACATCTAGGGCTGGTGACTCTACCACCTCTCTGGGCAGCCTGTTCCAATGTCTGACAACCCTTTCAAATGAAAAAAAGAATTCCTAATGTCTGACCTAAATCTCTCCTGGTGCAGCTTTAGGCCATTAGAAAACTGAATTTGTGTCACTTTTGGAAGAAGCAAGAGAAGAAAATGTCTTCCAAAATGTTTTCCTGTTTTGTTTTGGTTTGTTGTTTTTTCCCCCCCCTGTGTAATTCTAAAACCCAGAAAGATTTGTAAGGTGGCAGTGTAAATAGAAGGGGAGTGAAAGGAATATATGTACAGACACCAACAACTCCAAGGATATATTGGACAACAATGACCCTCTGCAAGACCATTTCTGTAGTGCAAAACTGAAGCCACTTCCAATAATAATACTAGAAAAATATAATGAAAAAGATATCACCAGCCCCAATGAATTGGTAATGCAGGCAGGAGACTGAGAGTCAGAAAAAAAAGTAATGTTGTTAATTGCAGAATTTCTTGGACATTTCACAAAAAAATAGAGGTGTTAATTGCAGAAGACAATAATATCACTATGTATAGTGATCATTACTTTAATATACTCTTCATGGAGGTTGTTTCTACTCCCTCTGAGAAACTACCATCACTTGGATTCTGTTATCTTGGTCCACTAGTCTAATAAACATTCATATTTCCCACTTCTTTCCTCCAATCCGGAATGCTGTTTTCTCTGGTGTAATTCCTTTTAGCAAAAAGCTGGTTGCAGAAGCATTCCTCAAAGCTGCTGTTTTTATTGCCCCATTCATCTTTGATGTCTTTCCTTTGCAGCTGTTGATTTGAGCAAAAAGTCTTTCCCACTTCCTCAGCTCACTCGTTCTGCAATTTGTTGTAATTCTTAATTGTATTACCCCTTCTAAAGAATTTTCTCTAACACCATAAAGATTCTTGAGTAATTTTGCATCACAGACAGCATTACAGATACTGCAGTTACTCATCTGGAAATCTCCAATATGATTCCTAGGGTAAATATTGATTTTTGTACATTATAACCTTCTGTGTTTCCAGGATTACTGCTCTTTGATATCACTTGGACTAACGTTTCCACAGGATGAATGCAAGAGGCACATGTCTTTTCCCTCTCATGTCTTAGCACCCAAAACTTCAACTCACTGCAGTCACAGTTTGCTCTACATTCACCAGGTAGATTTCCAGAGAAATAAATGAGCTGTGCATGAATATCAGGTAAAAGTTTTAAAACACAGGAAAAGCTTGTGTGGACTAGGATGAATGGCAAGCTCACTTTGGGGGATATATTTGTTAACAAGGGGGAAGAAACTCTCTTGCTGCATGGGATTGTCTACCTGAATTGAACATTGTGAAGAAGGAGATGAAAGAAAGAATCATAGAATGGTTTGGGTTGGAAGGGACCTTCAAGATCATCCAGTTCCAACCCCCCTGCATGGGCAGGGACACCTCCCACCAGCCAAGGTTGCTCCAAGCCCCATCCAACCTCCCCTTGAACACTTCCAGGGATGGGGCAGCCACAGCTTCCCTGGGCGACCTGTTCCAGTGTCTCACCACCCTCACAGCAAATAATTTCTTACTAAGATCTAACCTAAATCTCCCCTCTTTCCTTTCCTCTTGTATTTGAAAGCTTTGAAAAGCTTAAGGGAGTGCTAACAGCCACTGGAGACTCAGACTCACCCTTGGCTGTACCTACATTTCAGAAAAGAAAAAAAAAGAGAGAGGCTTAGACATGCTGAGTTTCATGAGTGAAGGACTTTCCAGAGACCTTTCTGGTCTGTCCTGTGACTTTAAAGTTTCTGCACAATGCTTAATTGTCAGCAGCATTCATGACTTTACCCATGCCCAGGCTGTCCAGGTGTCATAAGCAAGCACCTAAGCCTACAGTAAGAATCCAGGTACTTGCAGCAGTGCAGCTTTTGGGAGCTGTTGCCTCCCTACATCTTTGGAACACCTTGGGAATGTGCCACGTGCATTCTTTCAGTGCCACCTTCTCTGCCCTAAGTGAATGATCTAGGGGAAAGGGCAGAAAGCAGAGTAAGCATTCATGAACCAGCCTATATCCATGTGTCTGGACTGTCAGCTTCAGTATTCAGGTGCAGTTCTAAAGAGCTGATGGATTTTAGGAACGTGACCAAGTCTGTGAAACACTAATAATGTACCAAATTTGATGGGACCAGTCAAAACACACAAAAAACCAACGAAACATCAAGGATCCTTGGAATCCTGTTCTGCAATCAATGAGCAGTTGTTTCCATTCATTACACGTATCCTGTGGAGCTTTTTATTTCTCTGGCAAAAGCACTGCTGCCATCAGAAAAGGCAGATCAACCCCCTGAAGCCAATTGCTCTCCCTCCTCCCCACAACGGTCCCATTGCTACAGAATAAAGACCAGAAGGTGAAATAACTGTGGGTGTCCGTCTAATTTCCCCAACCCTTTTTCTTATTGTGCCTTTAAAATGGGGTGACTATTAGTGTTCATGAAAAAAAAGTGGATCTGCAGCCTTTACTGGGAAAAGCTTCCTCTTGTTCCAAAAATAATGATGAAAAAGGCCAAGGCTATTATTTAATGATGAAATTCATTCAGTCTTGTGGTACAGCCTTTCAGCAGCAGAGGAAACTCTCTTATCAGGCACCTGGAATATATTGTCCCCGAGGACTCTGAGATAAGAAAGCACATTCTCAGCTTCACATTCAGCCATCCTGTGATTTGAAAGGTGATAACATTTCTTCAGCTGGCTGTGAGAATCATTCTTTTATTATTCAGCCCTATCTCCAAGGCCCCTCAATCAAGGGTCTTTTTCCTCTCTGTCAGCCAGCTGTTGTGTTACATGCTCCTGAATTTTTTACATCTCTGTCTTGAGAACTGTTATCTCTTCCTTAGACTATCCCAGTGTTCAGACACAGGGTCCTTATTTTACCTTTGGAAGAAGAGACAGGGTGAAAAGCTATTATGCAATGGGTGTTCAGTGTGTTTCTGGGAGCAGTGTTGCTCATTTCAGGTTTGGACTTACTATTTACTAGAATGTAAAAAAAAGCAAGAAAACAAGCCAAAAAGGAAGCTGCTATTTTCCAACACTTCCTGGAAAACCCTCCACCCTTTTCCCTGACTCTGCAGCATAGTTGTTAATGATGTTTCTAACTGCTAATTGCTCTCATCAGTTTCATCCCCCCAAATCCCACTTGAAGCTCCTTCTGTGATTGGAGAAAAATGAAGCAGTTTATTAGTGCCAGGGTGAGAGTGGAGTGAGTTGTCACTTCAAAAGCCTTTTGTGACATTTCAAACGTGTTTACAAAGAGTAAATATCACTCTAATGTATTTTAATAGAAAAATGGATTTATCCTGATGGCAGATTTTATTCCTGCTAGAAAGAAGTGAAACTCAGATTCTCTTTTTCCTGAAGTTTCCTTCTGAGGCCACTCTCTGACATCTGCAAGGGTCTCAAAGCCTTCATAACCCTCCAAGAACCACTCAGCTACAGAAAAGGAGTCAGACAGCTTGCAGGAGATGCAGGTTGAGGTAATTATATGCTTGACTAATCAGTCTCGGCAGATGATGTTGAGTTGTCCTCGTAAGCTGGACTGAAGTTCACATTTAAGTGCATTTGGAGGTAGCAAATGAAATACCTACATCAACCTGTCAAAGAAAATACCTCTCACACCCTGCAAACCATGAGGGTATTTATGTGCAGTGTTGCTAAGGTTTGATTTCAGAAGGAAGAACATTGAGGTGGGTTGGTTATTTTCCCATGTTCAAGAAAAATCATGGAATCACAGCGTGGTTGAGGTTGGAAGGGACTTCTGGAGGTCATCTGGCCCAAACCCCTGCTGCAGCAGAGCCACCTAGAGCTGTTTGCCCAAGACTGTGCCTAGATGGCTTTTGAATATCTTCAAGGACAGAGACTCCACAACCTCCCTGGGCAATCTGTGCCAGTGCTTGGTCACCCTCACAGTAAAAGTGTGTCTCCATATGTTCAGATGGAACCTCCAGAATATCAGTTTGTGCCCATTGCCAGTGGAGGACGATGTGTTCATTGCCAATGGAGATGGACAAACCTACCACCAAAGCTTAAGGCAGGACTGATTTCACATAAGTTCTCAAAAAATGGTTTTGAACATAGATGTGCACTCTTCAGTGTGCTAATCTGCCACCAGTTTTCTTTGCCTGAGTCTGCACACTCTGGACAGTGGATACTATTTAGGCTTACAGAAAGACAAAATAAAAAATACTGAAGTTTTAAGAAATTTGTGCTTACAACTATTCTCTTTAACAGAACTTTGCTTTATCATGAGACTTCATTTATCATCAACTCTGTAGAATCACCAAATCACAGAATATTAGGGGTTGGAAGGAACCTCTGAAGATCATCGAGTCCAACCCCCCTGCCAGAGCAGGACCAAAACCAAAAGTAAACAACAAAAAAACCAACACCAACTAGGGCAGGTCACACAGAAAGGCATCCAGACAGGTCTTGAAAGTCTCCAGAGAAGGAGACTCCACAACCTCTCTGGGCAGCCTGTCCCAGGGCTCTGTCACCCTCACAGTTAAGAAGCTCTTCCTCATGTTGAGGTGGAACTTCCTGTGCTCGAGTTTGAATCCATTGCCCCTCATCCTGTCACAGGGCACAAATGAAAAGAGCTTGTCCCTGCCTTCTTGATGTCCTCATGTATTTATAGACATTAATTAGATCTCCCTTCAGTCTTCCCCTCTCTAGACTGAAAAGCCCCAGGTCTCTTGGCTTTTCTTCATAAGGCAGATTGTTCCACTCCTTTAATCAGAAGCAAAAGAACAATTTACATTTTATGTTTTCTCGTTCCGTATCATTGTCACCTTATTAGAAGACAGTATTTATTTATAATGTCTAGTTTTACATTTGCATACTGTTCAGTGCATGCTGCTACCCATGGTAAAAGATCTTTGGGTCAAACGGGGCCCTCAAACACTCTTTGTTTAAGGATATGCTGGCAAGAACAATCCAACAACCTCATTTAGAGGACAGTGAAGTATTGCTGGATACATATCCTGACATATTGTTGTTCTGACTATAGACTCATAGAATCATAGAATGGTTTGGGTTGCAAGGGACTTTATAGATCAATTCCAAACTCCCTGCACTGTCAGGGACACCTCCCACTAGACCAGGTTGCTCCAAGCCCCATCCAACCTGCCCTTCAACACTTCCAGGGATGGGGCAGCCACAGCTTCCCTGGGCAACCTGAGCCAGTGTCTCACCACCCTTACACTATGGAATTTCTTCCTAATGTCTAACCCCAATCTCCCCTCTTGCAGTTTTAATCCATTCCCCCTTGTCCTCTCACTAGAAGCCCTTGTAAAAAGTCCCTCCCCATAAGGCTTGTCACCTACATAGATTAAATGTGTCATACAAGGACTTATCTTTAAGCCAGCTGGTGCAAAGCCATTTGGTTGAAGCTGCATGGAGGTCATCCTAAGGAGCTAGTTTTCCCCAGGTTTGCAAGGCTGATCATTTCTGCACTTCCAGTTCCTGCCCTCTGCCACAGTTTCCACATCACCGCATCAGCCCTTTTCTCACCAATCCCATGCATGTAGTCATGATTGCTTCTACTGGCCTTAAAGCCTTCTCTAAGTCATTGATTTCCAAGTGAGACCCACCAGTCTGAAGCTAGAGTCCACATTTTAGCCTCTGAGAAACCTCTGGTACACTCAGAATCTGCCTTAGAGAACAACGACCTGGTGAAAAATGGAACAGAGATGCACAAGGTCCAAATGATGATGGACGGATGTTAATGACAGATTTCCTGTCCACACTTAATCATGCTTCCACCACAAGATGGTCTATTTCATTTAAAGCATACAAAAAAACGTTCTCAAAAGCCCTTCTTCCAGAAAGGCTGAGAAGAGTGTGTAAGAATCACATTTCCTGTTTGTTGTTATCAGTGTATTGAACCACGTAGTTTCCCTCCAGAGTTGGATCCAAGGCCACCAAGGAAGATGCCTGATTGCACAAACAGTTTTGCTCACAGTTCACAAACCAACCCTACTGGAGAGATCCCAAACGCCCTCAGAAAAATCTACTTCCAGTTTCCTATCATTTTATTTAAAGCATCCTGCTTGGGACTGTGCTGTCAGTTTAAAAAAAGCTCCTGCAATGACCCACAGTCGTGATCAACACATGGCGGGTGATTGGCCTCAAATCAACTCGGTTTTGCCTTGGTCATTTGTCAGTGGCTCAGTTAACTGCAGATTCCACTCTTGCTGGCCTACAGCAGGAAAAATTGAGTGAGAATATTGAATTGTCATGGGATCTCAGAGATGACTCCCTCTCAGTGAAAGCATTTTGTATTTCCAGCTTCTCTAACATGATTGTTTACCTGCAGAGAGAATTTTGGCTCCCTTTGGTGCCTGTATTCCCTCTTTCCTCCCCAGATCCTTGCCTCACTCCCTCCCTTGCCACAGTGAACATAATTCTGGGCATCAGCCATGCCACTCTACTTGTACTCAGTAGCTGTAGTCATTGGATAGCATGAAGAAGAGTTTTGCTTCTTGATTACACTATTATAAAAGCAAGATGGCAAAAGAAATTGGAAAAGTTATTACTTTAAAAGTTAAATCCTCATGTACTGGTTAGCAATGAGCAGATTACAGCTTCATATATGCCTTTAATGCATGGAATCACATAAATATTAGTGTGAAGAAGCTTCTGGAGCTCTCTAGTCCCAAAATTTCTCAGGGGGTAAAAATACTCAGTGGTAGCAGAAGGAGGTTGGTAGGGTTTTGTCTTGCTGCTACGTTAGGACTATTTACAGCAAAACTGAATCAAGATAGTGAGGGTTTTCTTTACTGAGACAAGAAACAGGATCTGTGCTGGGTGAGATAGCTGCATGCCCATTACAGGGAACTGCAGGCAACAGGAGGTGTTGAGCTTGTTGCTGTCCCTGACAGCCAGATCTTCTCTGTTGTTTATTTTTTCATTCTCCAGCAATGATACCTAGCACAAGATTTGCACTGCTTCCAGTTCCCTCCTGATATGGACTTTTCCTGGGGACTCAAATGTCAGCTCATTGGGTGTTTGGGTCTCACTACAGCCAGTGTGCCATGACATTTGTACCAAGCTGAGAGCTTGGCCTCTAAGCCCTGCGGGTGTGTGAAGGCAGGGGCATTATCCAGGCCTGAAGGATTTTATCAGTGATAATGAAGCAAGGGTTCCATAGGGTATTCAGGGCCCATCACAGAGCAGGAAGGACATGGCCACTGTATAAAGTCTTCCATGCACTAGGATGAACTGTGTTTAAATTCAGATCAGCCCAAGTCACCCAAAATAAATTCACTGGAGAACTGAGTTACTTCAGCACTAACTGCCTCAAGGTATCAATCTAGTCCTGTCTTTCCACGTAGGCAGATCAAAACTGTCCAAAAAGGACAATGAGTCTCTGAGGATCTTTGTGGTACTTTGAGGTTGGAATGAGCTTGAAAATGAGCAAAGAAATATGACTTTTAGAAGTGATCTTGGCATAAATATCAGGAAAAGGTTTTTCACTCAGAGGGTGGTTGAGCACTGGAACAAGCTCCCCAAGGCAGTGGTCACAGCACCAAGGCTGCCTGAGCTCAAGAAACATTTGGATGCTCTCAGGCACATGATGTGATTCTTGGGGTGCCCTACACAGGGACAGGAATTGGACTTGATGATCGTGATGAGTCCCTTCCCATTCAGCATAGTCTATGAGTCTATATTCTGTGATAAATGACCCACTACTCTCTCAGTAGCCTGCAGGCCAAAGCAAAACTGTCTAATTTCATCTTTCCAAGCCACCATACTGCCATACCTTCAAATGGCTTGCCAACTCTGCCCTTAATTGTCTGGCTTGTAATGTAATTGGGAACCTGTCTGGGAAAGTTATAATGGATTGTACCTCAAAGCTGGATGTAATCCAGCTGCTAGATGGTAAATTAATAGCTCTGGGGCTCCTTTTTGATTCTGTAATTCTCAGTATTGAAATGAAAATCCTCCAATCCAACTGCTGCTTCCAGGCTCCAAAGTGATGCTGAAAAAGACTGCAAAATATTCAGTCAAAAGGGAATTTAGGGTGTTCCAGTTCCTTCTTTTCAACATGAGAATCAAGTGTGCAAAGTGCACAGCAATTTGAAGAAAACAGTTTATGGGCTCAAACATCCCCTAAATCAATTGCATTTTCTTCTCCCAGTCTTGGTCAAAAAAGCATTGTGCTGAATTCTACATGTTATTCTACACATTCTACATACTTAATTCTACACATTATCTAATTGTTTGTTTTTTTTCCTCTAGACACAAAAGAGATAAAGGATGCATTTCATATCTCTTGCTGTGCTACATGACATGCTGTCATTGCATCTTCAGGCATTAATAACACAAATATCCTTGTGAAATCTTTGTATCCTCACTTTTTTTTTTTTTTTCCCACCAGTCAAACCTCCCTGCACACGTAGAGACCCTTTGCTCTGCTCCCAAAGTAAGGAAGTGCCTTCCAAATAAGGGTGATATTCTCTCCACATTATTTAGGTTCATAGCAAGTGCAGCAGAAAGAAGGACATAGAGGTGTGATGTATCTCTGATTCACTTGAATTTTTGGTAACACACTCTTGAAAATGGTAAATTCCACTGAATATGATCCAATGAATCAACAAAAAGAACTAGATTGTCATCTAGGAAAGCTTTAACAATTAGAAGCATCATATTCTACCTGAAGTTTCAGATTCTAACAGCCTTAAGATGTTACTTCAAACTGATACTCATGCATTTGAGATTGTAACCTGGCCCAATATTTTCATACACTACCTCCTCAAATTTATTTTTCTTCTGTTCTAGCCCCTCTGAGCAGCTCTCTGCAAGCTTATCTCCATTCCTTCTGGGCACAATTTAGTTCTTGATAAAAATAAAGCCTTTTAGACATCTACACAGCAGCTCCCATTTTTCTGTTTGACTAATCCTGAAGGTAACTCATAATATTTTGAACATTAAAGTGCTCATTTTTAGAAACAGTCACAGGAAAAAACCTTTTCTTCCAGAAACCAAGAATGAACAGAAATAAAATCAAGTAGGGTGATTTTATTCTTAGTGGCAAAGTTACACCTTTGGAAAAATGCTCAGAACAAAGTTATTCTCTTTTAACACAGGGAAAAGGTGGATAATAACTACAAGTCTTCCAGCAAGGTGTCCTTCTTTGCTTGTTCTGTGAACAGCAGATATATAAAAATGATTTTTGTACATGTAAAGGGAAGTTACAGTAGGGGCAGAGAAACCAGATATAGGGAAATTTCCACTCCTAGTCTTAGTTAAACTTTGACCTCAAATAATTGCCGAATTGCTGTGCAGTGACTTTGAAACTTGTTAAAATGCTGAGCAAAAACACCTTTTAAAAAACTTGCATGTGGCTGAGTTACGTGAATGGTCCCTCCTCAGCCATCACAAGAGCAGTTTTCTGGAAGGAAACCATCCTTTGACATCCCTGTCAGCCTGAAGAAGTGGGTTTATTTTGCTAGACCTGTGGACAATTAGAGCATCTCACTGGCAACCTTTTGGCTTTCAGCCATGCCTTAGAGACCATTCACCTAAGAACACCACACATAAACCAGCAGGAGCTACAAACAGGTTACTCTTTCTACCAGGTTAACATGCATATGTTTAGACATGCTCTGAGGAACAGAGAACTGCTTTGCTTTTTCTGTATGTCTAAAACCAAATACTGTTGTCTATTGTCATAGAATTATCTCCATACTAAAACTGTGAAATACTGTGTGTAATTTTGACCACCTCACCTGAAAAATGTTGTGTAAAAATGTAATCAAGAAGAGTAACCCGGAATTGAAGAAACTCCCCAAAAAGGGAATCCTTCCCTGTAACTGATCTGAATAAATGGAAATAAAGCAGAAGTGAAGGGCTGACCTTGTCAGATCACACGCTTTCTGGGAAGGTCTTTTTGCTCCTGAATCACAAAACCACAACAAAATAATAAGAAAACCAGCAATAATTTTTCCAATGAACAAGAGGAAACACATTTCTCCCTGCAATGCTACAAGCAGTAGTAAGATCCTCAGCATGTTAAATATCTATTGGTATATGCACCTGCTCTTGGAATAAGTCCCACCATTGGGTGATGACTCCTCCATTCCCATGTCTGTACTGGGCTGGAAAAAGTGCTGAAGAGCAGGTTGAAGTAGGAAAGCAGTTAAGGCAAATTATAATGGTTGTTTGTTTTTTTTACTATTTTACTAAATTAATCTCAGCCATAGTCCTTATTTAAACATAGACCTAGAATAAACACTGTGTTTATTTTTATCACACGACATTCAAATATAGTATTTGTGACAGATACACTGGAATCATTCCACACTGCATCTAAGTGGTTGAACTCATTTAAGTGATGCAAATGGCCTTTAGTCAGAACAACTAAGTTAATCACATGCAATGACAGCAGTGAGACTGATTAGGAAGAGTATTCTTCTTCTCCTCAAGATGCATGAGCTACTGAAGTCATGTTGACCCATCAGTACCACACGATGTCCACCATCCCAGGTGGTAGTGCAGAGACATGTCATCTGGCTTTGTTGAATGAACACAAGAACCCTTACAGGAGAAGCAAACCAGCCTGTTCTCAAGCAAATACATTTCTAAGACAGTTGCTTGCAGAGTGGTTCTGTCGCCTAAGGGATTTTGGCCAGGCAGGAACATCAGCTGTGAGAACTGGCCTTGGAAAAGCTGTTGGAAGAAGTCATGTGAGAAAGCTTGCACTTGGGCATGCAAGAGCACAGTGGTATGGAAGGAATCAGGGGTAGGGGACAGTGGAGCACAAGGTCAGGGAATGGATATCCTGTGCCACTGGAATATGGCTCCGATTCCACACAAGTCCCCATTTCCTGTTAGTTAACTTCAAAAATGTCTGGCTAATAGAGAAAATCAGACTTGGGGATTTTAGGCCATGTGAAAATAGATACATGTGATAAGATCATGGTTTTCCCCTTAGTGCTAGCTGTGTCCCAAATGGTTCGGCTGCTCTCACTGGCCAAGGAACCAGCAGAAAGCACAGGGAGAAGTGTGAAGGGTTAGAAGAGCAGGACTGAGCTTGTGTTTGAGGATCTGGTGGGAAGTTGCCAGCTCCATCTGTAGGTACCACAGTTACCCTCAGTGCCTAAACAGCAGGAATTAGAAAGAGGACAGAGTGTTTTGGGGATAGCTGTACAGTGTCTGGTTCTTGGTAAAGAAGCAAGAAGGAACTAACTCAGGCCTGAACACTGTGCCTGGAGATTGGCACAGGAGACAGAAAGGCTTGTGGAGAACAGAAGGCAAAGGGTATGAAGGGCTGCACCCAGCAGCATTGACTCCAGATCCTCACCTTACATTTCCAACACTACCTTTGAGCCCTGGCTCTTGTCCAGCTCCTAGGATGTCATTGCAAAGGGACCAGCTATAAACTGTGGCTCAAGTACCCAAGAGTGAAGTTGTTTTCTGTACTGTTGTCCTGTGCTGTGCTTAATTTGTGGCTTTTGGTCTTTCATTAAGGACTTTCTGACTGTCTACACAGTACTGCAGTGTATTTCCATAGCTGAAGACATTTATGAGCTATATTCTGAGCTGCAGTTTTGTCACCAGCAGCCAAACCTCTCAGACAGTGCTTTGTTATGTGCTTGCTTTCCACATCCTCCTCTACTTATCTTCCCCCATTGTAAAATTAGAGAAGTTATTTTGGTTTATTGAAGGTCATGACTTGGCCCATGTTTGGCAGAATTTCTTCTCAGATCTCTTGAAGCAAGGCTCTACTACTACCTATGCTTTTGGCTATGGGAAGTGTCTGCATTGAGCTTTGCCCCCCTTACTACAGAAGGAGAATACATGTTCACACTGGTACTTGGCTACTTCACCCCACATTGTAGTCCTTCTTGTGGATCATTTACTGTTGGCTGGGCATGAAACAGCTTGCATGCACTTTATTTCCTCAGTTTGTTCTCATTGTTGACAGCTGCTGGTGTAGGCTGCATTTGGAAGCCTTCTGGTCCTTAAAATGGAAGCTGTGAACAGGGGTTCCCATCCACTTGTCCAATCCCAGAGGATGAGACACAACCTCTCCTACCAACTATTACAAGACCGAAAATTCTGCCATGCCCTTTCTCAACAAAGAGACTGCTCTGCTTGTTATGAAGACTCTTTTTATAATCCCGTCTGATACTATTCACCATGAATGCATCTTCCCACTTCAGTGTTCCAAATTGCACCAGCTGGGTGTGCAGGGAGAAGGACACTCTTTAAATATTGAAATTATCCCTGGAGCAGCTACCAGCAAGTCCTCAATCCCAGAGGGTCAAGAAGGGCTCAGATGCCTTTTGGTAAACCAAATTTCCTACACATTCCAGCTGTCAAAACAGCCATTGGCCTCTTGAACCAGCTCTTGACTGAATATTTGTAATCATTCCCCTGAGCCCTTTTCAATGGCAGTTAACTTGTCCCAGGAAGGTTCAGTTTCACTCTTTACAGAGGAAATTACTATCAGGCTTGTTAGCTGCTTGTGGTGTGTGTGGGAACAGTTTACAAAGACAGCTTGAGGTACTTTTCCTTTGGGAGCCACTGGAAAAAAGGAAAGTTTAGAAAATTCATTTGCAAAATGAGTGTTTTGGATCCCTGATCAGCAGACATTTGGTTTTACTGCAGGATATTTTTGTTACTTCAGATAATTGAATAAACACACTGCTCACACCACTTCTTATCCATCTCTTTGGAGGAGAGTGTAACATGAGTGTTGCTGCTTCCTTCCAGAGTAGCTCATCCCAGCCCTGACTCAGCAGCACGTGGCTCAAAGACAACCCATGTACATCATCAGGCCACTCATGTGGGGATGCAGGTCATGATTTTCCCAAAGCCTGGGATGCTTTCTGCAACCAGCCTCATGCATCCGTGCTGTCCCCAAGGGCAGCCAGACTGCAAGTTACACCAGGCACCCAGAAGGGTGAGGACTTTTTACAAGGGCTTGTAGCAAGAGGACAAGGGGGAATGGATTAAAATTGGAAGAGGGGAGATTTAGGTTTGACATCAGGAAAAAGTTCTTCACTATGAGGGTGGTGAGACCCTGGCCCAGGTTGCCCAGGGAAGCTGTGGCTGCCCCATTCCTGGCAGTGTTGAAGGGCAGGTTGGATGGGGCTTGGAGCAACCTTATCTAATGGGAGGTGTCCCTGCCCATGCAGGGGGGTTGGAACTAGATGATCTTGAAGGTCGTTTCCAATCCAAACCATTCTATGATTCTATGATCCATGAAGAAATGTCCCAGTGTTGTGGTTTCTTGTCTCCCCCAGAGGCACAGGGGGATGGGGATGGGGTTTAGAGTCAGGTCACAGGCTGGTGGTTCCTGCTGCTCCTTCCTCCTCAGGAAGAAGGATTCCTCACAGTCCTGCCCTGCTTCCCCACGGGGTCCCTCCCATGGCAGAGAGTCCTCCACCAGCCTCTCCTCCATGAGTCCTTCCCACCAGGCCCGGAGCTGCTCCAGCCTGGGCTTCCCACAGAGTCACGGCTGCTTCGGGAACAGGCACCTCCCCTGGCCCGGGGGCTTCCATGGCTGCATCATCCCAGGCCACTAGCACCAAATCCAAGTTCACCCCTCCTGGTGCCTTCAGGGAATGTTCCACCACGTTCCTCCACGAGTGCAGGGGCACAGCTGCCTTCTCGCCACGGGCTGCAGGGAAACTTCTGCTTGGGCACCTTCTTCCCCATCAACCACCAGCACTGCTCTTCTCCCTTAAGTCCTTGTCTGCTCAGGTGTTGTATCAGTTCTTTCCTATGTTAACGGCAGAGGCATCTATTGTTCTTCTGATGGCTCCTTGGCTGGGTTTGGAGCAGAGAGAGTTTCTCAGCTTCTTACTGGAGCCACTCCTGTGGCCATTCCCCTGCTACCAAAAACCCCACCAAACCAGAACACCCAGGATTGGCAAACTCCTACCAAATCTCCCCTCATGGTGTTGTTGGTCACATGAGACAGGATGCTAGGTCCATGGGCAGGACAAGTGCCTTGAAGTTATTACAAGAGCAGAAAGAGACCAACTATTCCCTTCTAAAAGCACATGCAAGTCACTTAACTCTTTGACCATACACTTCTGACCAATGTATAATTTGACCTAGGAGCAGCCTCAGGGCCACTCTGACCCAAAAGCACAGGAAGGGTTTATTTGTACAAGATTTCTCACATGCTCAGATATCCACGTACTAGTTGACATCTCTTGCTCAAGGGACTGTGAGCCCATGGGCTCCAATTTAGAAAAAAAATATAATCATCCCCTAAAGCTGCCTTAGGTATGCTCACACTGTATGTGCTCTTGATGTCTCTTCCACCATTTTATTTCTGTGTAGCAGAAACAAATAATGAGCTTGGAAAAAATATTTTTTTCCCCACTGGAGGTGTCAGTTATTAATACCCTCCAGGATCCACCACCACAGCAGGGACAGCTACATGATGACAGTAGAATACATCTCAATAGGAAGAGATGAGTCAGGTTGTTTCTGTGAAAATAAATTTACCTATAAGCTCATTTTCAATAATCATTTATTTATTCAATGGTGGAAAACCCAGCTTCTTTCCCACTGAAATTAGGTTTATGTTATCAGTACTACAGCATCACATCTTGAAAGCTCTCCCCATCCTTCCAATAACTGCTTGATTTCCTCCTAACCATGCAACTGGTGACTGTGCATTCACTTTTGGAGCCACTTAAACAAAAAATATAGTAACAGTTGTAAAAGAAGCCCAGATTGCTGTTTTCAAACTGCTTTTTCTTCTTCCTTACATCTACTCCAAAGGAGATGTAAGTGTAGAGTTGAGATACACAGTAGGAAGGAGAAAAGACCAATGTCAATAAACTGAAAAAGCTGAAGAATATTTATTTGTATATATATATATATATATATTATTTTTTTTTTCCTGTTGAGTAGGATGCACTACTTTTATTTAGGTTTTCTGAATACTCATCAAGTGACTTACAGTGCAGCTCTCAGTCTTAAAAAATAAATCCACGGACAAGTCCCTCATGGCCCACCTGCCAGTTTTCTAATCCTTGCTATTCTACAGCCTATTGAAATCACATTTGGAAAGGAAAAAACTGCAGAGGAATATTTCAATGATGGATACTGGCTCAGTCTAGACTCCAGGTCCAGGAGTCTGATGTTAATACAAGCAAATCAGTCTACCTGATTAAGTCTATGTGGAATTTTGGCTCATGTATCACAATGAACAGAATAAGATATAACTGCATCTGGAAAAAAACCCACTTTTCCAAAGCAACAGCAAAGAATGGGAAAAACACTTTTTTTTTTAACTTACTTAGGTATTTTCTTCTTTCTGTTTGCCTTATACAAAAGAGCTTTCATAACTGGAAATCAAAACCCACAGCGAGGAAGAAGCATTTTCCATTCTATATCTGACTGCTCCCAGCTGAGGAACTTGTCAGACACAATATAGCTCTGCAATTACACAAGCCTTTAAAAGATGCTGGCAGATGTTTTGAGAGGCTGGCATTCTCTATCAACAAGCAAACAAACCCATGACAGTTTCCCATCAAGTCAGAACAATACAAGAACAGGACAGGATATTTTTAGCATAGCTACCTTCTGTACTACACACCTTAGCTTACTGCTAAATAATTTTCTCTTTTACTTTGCTGAGTTTTCCACTAGAATATTTACCAACTTATCATCAGATTTAGTTGGAATTCATCAAGATCTTTCTCCTGTGGATTATGTAAAAGACTTAGGGCTCTAGTAATATAATTTTTTCCTGCATTGCCAAGGAGAATGAAATAAAAAACATTAGCTATTAAGGGTCCTACCCTCAAGGACATAGGAGAAACCCAGGGCCACCCAGTGTGGCATCTCCATAGCTCCTGGCATGTCAAGGTCTTCTGAAACTACTGGTGCCATTTTAAGTTCTTGCCAAGAAGATTAAACTAACAGTCAGCACCGTGTCTGGAAACTGGATGAAGATAACAAAGAGGAAGAACTTGGTCTCCAGTGAGAATTTCCTACAATAAATTAACTCTTTCCCCATTAGGATCCTGGTTAGAGCAATTGTTGGGTTCAGAGGGGAATCACCCATGACTGTGATCTGTTTTCCTACATATAGTTTTATACTTTTATAGTCATATACATCTGGGTATATGAGATTCACCTAAAGCTATATCTTTGCTCTTGAGGATATGTCTCTAATCAGCCTTTGCATTTTCCCAATATTTTTACCTTGACGAGCTCCAGTTTTTCAAATACAGCTTCTTGTGTTGTTCACATACACTTATTCTCTTGTTTTGCTTAGAAATGGTTCAGGGGTGGCAGCAACAAAAACTAGCTTTCGAGTCAGTAAGTTTATGATATGTTCATATTTTGAGAAGCAGAATATATCTTCAGCAAAATACAAACAGCTTTGGCACTCCAGAGGTTGTTATTCCTGTTTTTCTCAAGGCAGAGTGTGGCTAGAAGTTTAAGCTAGAGAAGCAATGACTTGAATTCAGAGAAACAACATGAAGCTGAAAAACACACAGAGATTCTGAAGAAGCTACTGATTTCACTAGGCTGGAGGAGATGCTAACAAGTTGCCTGGAATAAGAGCATGGTTAATTCATGGAATTGTAGAATTTAAGTTGGAGAAAGACCTCTCAGATCATCAAGTCCACTTGTTAACCTATCACACCACCAAGGCCACCACTAAGCCAAGTCCCTCGGCATCACATCTATGCAGCTTTTAACCCTTTCCAGAGTTGGGGACTTCACCACTGCCATGAGGAGCCTGTGCCAGGGCCTGACATCCCTTTCAGTGCATAAATTGGTCCTGACATCCCAGGGTATTAGGCCAACATCTAGCAGTTAGAACACTGACAGGAAGAATCAAGGAATGTCGTCACCCCTTCCCAGCAAGGCCATTTTACCACTGCAATTCTGAGAAAAGAAAAGATTTAGCTAGTCTCCTCAGAACAATTTCCCAGAATTTTATGGAAAATAAATCACACGTGGGGGAATAGTCCAGATGTTAGCTGTGTATTTTTAAAAAACCCGTGGGTGAAAAAATAACGTATCTTGCCTGTGTTTACTGAAAACTAAGGGGGTTCTGTACTTCTAAGGTTTTATTCCACATCATTCCCTCTGTTTTTAACCTGAGCACATTCAGCCTTCCACTGGGTCACACACTGTTTATGTGATCAACTATAATTTTTCCCAACATTTTTCACATTTCCTGGTACTATTCACTGCCTTTCTCCTCTCTGGTGTGTGAGTTGGCCGTTGCTCACACCCTGAGGACAATTCTTCAAGGGCATCGCATTCCTGAGCTGCACCCTCTTATCAACAGGATAGTGATCCCCAAATTCTTGTAATGCACAAGAGAGGAAAAGAAAAGCAGGCAACTCATCTCTCAGATGCAACTTTTGCTGACACATTCCTTTTGTATCAGAATGAGAGCTGACCTATTCTGCTTAGCAGCAATATCTATTCCTATTTACTGCTGTGCTCAATTGCATCAAGAATTCAATACACTTGAACACAAACTGGAATTTATTCACTGTAAATACCTGTCTCAACAGAGAAGCTGAGAGTTGTCACCAGCTGAAGCTCTAGTTTTTGTACAACCAGTTATTTACTTAAGAGAATCTACTGATTCCTGTCATTAGAAAGTACAGTCCAGTGAGCAACTTCATTTTTTTTAAACACTGTTGATGATCAATACAAAAGCCTCACCCAAACCCCTGATATGTTATATAAGTATAAACCTCATATACACCTCATATACACCTTGTATCTTTGCACTTAAGTCAGCATCTTGATTTTTGGCACCTTTCTTGTAAGGGGAGAATAATTCTCAAGAGCATTTGTAGTTTGCACTGACTTCTGCTTTGAGTAATGGTGGAAGAAAGCAGAACTGTCTTCCTCCAAATGAAAAAGATTGTTTCCTTATAAAAGTACTACTCTAATGTTATTAAGAAACACACATGAAAATGTCCTCTAGTTCTGAGTACCTGCCTGTTCTTGTTTGGGTTTTTTTTGAGGGGAGGGCTAGGGGTGGTGGGTGAGAGGGAGTGCTTCTGGGTTTGAGGGTTATTTTTGGGTTTTGGAAGAACCAGAAAGAACAACAGCTTTGTGGAAACCTTTGCTCTTGCAACTGCTTTGCTTAGGGTTGCCTGGAGGTTCCATGCTCAGGAGAGTTGCAGTGGTGGGACAACATTTTTTTAGGTAGTCAGCAGTCATCACCAAATTGTGGGTGTGGAAGGAGGCAGTGATAGCTACCTGTGGTGAAACAGTTCCCACACCTTAGTGCTGTTGGATGACCTACAATTGGAAGTGCTTATTGCCTGGGAATCCTCACAACCTACTCAAGAGGCTAACCAGTGGGACAAGGACAGCTATGTACATGGCAAAGTCATCATCAAGGTCTTCAAGGTCTTTCTCTGAAGTTCCTTCACATAATGGGGACTTCTTACAGGGGTTTGTAGTGAGAGGACAAGGGATAATGGATTAAAACTAGAAGAGGGGAGATTTAGATTAGATATTAAGGAGAAAGTTCTTCACTGTGAGGGTGGTGAGACCCTGGCCCAGGTTGCCCAAAGAAGCTGTGGCTGCCCCATCCCTGGAAGTGTTGAAGGGCAGTTGGATGCGGCTTGGAGCAACCTGGGCTGGTGGGAGGTGTCCCACTTTAAAGTCCATTCCAAACCCAGCCATTCTGTGATCTGTGAGTTTATGATGATGCACGGGGAGGTCTTGAAGCATATCCAAGCCCTTGCTTTCTGTGCATTCCCAAGCCATCATGGGCTGTGTGCGTAGTGGGATCCAGTGTGGAATTCTGAGCTTTAAAAATAAAGTTTTAGATTCTCAGCAGCCCCTACAGCTATAATGGGAAGGGGGAACACTGAAAATGCTTTCCCTTTGAGCCTGCAGGGCCCCACGTGTAGGTATTATTTAGAGGAACTTCACAGCTGCTCTAGCTTAGTGAGAGTTTCCTGTGGGGAAGCTCCTCACCATTGAGCATCTGAACATCTCTCTGTGTTAGAAGTAGCACAAGAAGGCACACAACTCTTAAAAAGAGCTACTGCAAGTGCAGTCTAAGAGGTGAAGAACTGGTGCACATTTCTGACCAATCACACCACTGCAGAAATAGGAATTAGTAGAAATATCCCCAGAAAAGCAGGGCTCTTGCAGGACCATGATGAAACCTGAAATACTGAGCAGCATTTGGTGTTTTCTACATTCAGGAGAGTATTTGCTGTCTGAGATTAGGCAGCCCAAGGAGTTTCATTTGTTAAGGACAATGGTTCTCTTTATTTGCCTTTCTGTTTACATCTAAGTTGAGGCTATCTGGGCAACATAAGCTTCTTCTGTCCCCAGCAAGGCCAAGTTCACATGAGGATACTTTCAGAGAGCAATTAATCTCACCTGACTTAAAAAACACTCTACAAATTAGATCCGAGTCTCTAAAATTTACATACTGAGTGAGAGACAAAAAGTCCTACCATTATTTTAAGTACATGACATGATGCTGGCTGTAAAATCTGCAGTGACCAACTAAATATCAGGAATAAAGAAACACAGTTAAGGGCAAAGATGGTACAAGAGTAGATAAAATAAACTTGATCTGAATGAGCTGGCCCGGAAATTAAAAGCTTTTGTGCCAGTTGAATGAGCAAAACTCCCATTTTTGGAATTGAACTGTTGGGACACACCTTGCTTGACAGAGAAAGAACAAGTTAGCTGGACTTATGGACATGGTCATATGCCATGGTTTCATCACAGGAATAACTGACAAGGCTGAATAACCTGGGAGGGATTTTTCAGCTTTATATCAAACCACTGTGTTTCCTGCCCTCTGTAAAAAGCAGGTTAGAGAAAGTGACCTTGTAATATAAACATGTGAAACAAAATACCTAGAAGAAATGACAGTGATGACTAAGCCTAACTGTTATGCAACATCCTGTAAACATATGCAAAAAAACTCAATTAAAAAAAAAAAATCCCTTTGAGGATATTGAACAAGCTCCTCAGTTCATTCAAAAATAATTAATGTATGACAATAATTAGCCTTTTTAGAATTACACTGTAACTGTACTTAATGAATCTTCTGTCACCTAATCAAGGAACTCATACCAACATTTTACAATATAGTTAAAACTTCCTACACAAGGTCATCTGTCTGAGGAGCTTTCTACTTACAAACCTCATTGGAGCTAAAATTAAATTAGTGACTAAGTCCATATAATTTTTTCTAAAACGCAAGAATATATTCTTGTTCCCCCACTATTAGTATTGAATATTTATGCACTAGTTCAGACATCACCCGTCACTTCTTGCTGAGAAAACATTTACTTTTGATTCAAGCAGTTTCACATGGAAGTGTTAGCAGAAGAGAAATAAATTTAATAAAACTCTGCTGAGTAAAAACAATACATTATCTTTTTTAAGAATCAGGAGTTAATTCCATTATACATTTGATGAATAAACCTTTTAGAAGGAAAATAGCAACCATTTATATTTCTCATTATCATTTCCTCAGTGGTTTAAAACTTGATGGCATCGAAACACTTGTGTGACCTTATGGATTTTTAAAATATGCTAATAAAGGTTAATAATGTCCATTATATGGTACTTGAAATCGTTAACTAAACCAAAAGATGTTGTTTCTCAGAAGTGTCTCATAGTCTCCATCCTTGGAGACTTTCAAGACCAGATAAAGGTCTTGAACAGCCCAGATAACAGCCTGGTCTAAGCTCAGCATTGCACCTGTTTTCAGCAGGAGGTTGGATTAGTGACATCTCAAGATCCCTCCAACTTGAATTATTCTCTGGTCCCTGCTTTAGATATCAGGGCCAGCCAAGTAATGTTTCTTCAGAAGAAGGTAAAACTACTATCTACCCTAATGTTTCCACAATCAGCTCAAAATAACAGAAGCTCTGTTCCAAGGGAAGGAGGCAGGGCAGCGCACATCTGTGCTGACAGGTTAAGTGCTCTGATTAACACAGCTGGAAGCTAAAGGTTAGAGTTGGCGTGTTCAGCCTGGAGAAGAGAAGGCTCCAGGGAGACCTTAGAGCACCTTCCAGTGCCTGAAGGGGCTGCAGGAAAGCTGGGGAGGGACTTTTGACAACAGCTTGTAATGAGAGGACAAGGAGTAATGGTTTTAATTGAAAGAAGGGAGATTTAGGTGAGACATCAGGAAGAAATTCTTTGTTGTGAGGGTGGTGAGACCCTGGCCCAGGTTGCCCAGAGAAGCTGTGGCTGCCCCATCCCTGGCAGTGTTGAAGGGCAGGTTGGATGGGGCTTGGAGCAACCTGGGCTGGTGGAAAGTGTCCCTGCCCATGCAGGGGGTTGGAACTAGATGATCTTTAAGGTCCTTTCCAACCCAAACTGGTCTGGGATTCTATGATTCTATGACTGCTCCAGTTCCACTTGCTCAACTATATATAGTTAAAATTTAAAACCCTGAAAATTTAGGCATATTTCTAACTATCAGAAGGTCTCACAAATAAATATTGGTGAAAAGGATCCAACATATGAAGTCTAAAAAGTTTTTTTGTGCTCAATTATGTGCCCCAGAGTCCTTCCTAACACTTAATGCAGTGAATATCACGTTATTAAAAAGATTATCACTGCTGAGAGCTCCTTGGATGCAGAATATTGACACTTTCACAGGAGGACTAGAAAAATTGACTACAACAATTTGAGCAAAACTAGGAAAACAAGTCTGAAAATATGAAAAGCTGAAAGGTGTTGTGCCTGGTCAAATGGAACACAGTTGTTGTTGGGTTTTTTTTAAACTATTTAAAGTTTTATTGATTCTTTGGCTTGTTGAAAAACCTACATGCTTTCTGGCCACTGGGAAAAAGGTTATGGGGGATTTTTTAAGGGTTTTTTTGTTGATTGTTTAGGGTTGTTTCCTTCCCCCCCTTTTTTTTCTTTTGACAAACAGGTTGTGGGAAATTGTTTTTGTGCAACAAGACATGAAGAGAGGGCTGTGTAAAGTGACACATGGAGCATCTGCCAGGAGTCAGTCAAGGCTGTCATCATTTCTTCATAGTAAAATCTTACAGATATTTTTTCTCCATCTTTTGCCCATTTCTCTCACAATATTCCTGCCAGTTCACCGAGGCAGTCCTGTATGCAACAAGAATGACTTTCTTTTCTCTCTTAGAATTAAATTCTATTGCTGAAACTTCAGGAAAAACTAGTGTGGCATTATAATATAATTCTGCTTTTAGGATTTTGGCATGTATCTGATTATTCACTTCTGAAAAGTAATGCCTTTGAATATCTCCCATTCAACAGGCTTTCAGCTTCCTTCCTGCTTCAAGAAACACCAACCCTTTCCTCCCTGAGAGTTAACTAAAGCTCTTGAAATAAGGAAAGATGGCCTGTATTTATGAAACAGGGGAAAAATATAAATAAGGAGCCCTCGATGACATGCTAATGTGTTTGAGCATCAGGAGGAAACTTTCCTGTACAATGGGGGTTATAGAAAGAAATGCCAATAATAAGCAACATTAAGATTTGTCCAGAAAGCCTTTATTCCACCCTCCTCCTCATACACATCAGGAAATTGGTTTTTAACATGTTTACGACGTTTACTCCGAGCAAGTGTGTCCTTTAATGAAGGGCTATTTATTCACAGACTATTCTGGGGGCTGAGTGGAGGCAAGTCAAACTAAACAAAGACCCTGCAAGGATCAGAGGCAGGGTGCTTGGTGGATGCACCCACCAACGTGGGGAAGAACAGACTCTGTCAGATTGGTGACTCCCACCAGCACTGAGGGAGAGCCATTAGGCCATTGTCCTCCTTGTGAATCCCACCACAGTCAACCAAAGAAACTCCCTCCAGAGTGCTGCACAAGCTACCAGGTGTTGTTGCCCAGAGGAGTATAGGGTTAATTATGGAATACAGGGAAAAACAGAATTTGAATCACAGAATTGTTCTGGTTGGAAAAAAACTCTTTAAGATCATTGAGTCTAACCATGACTTCACTCTACCAAGTCCAGTGCTTAAACTGTGTTCCATCCAGACATCTTTTAAACATCTCCAGGGATGGTGATTCAATCACCTCTCTGGGCAGCCTATTCCAGTGTCTAATTAAGCATTCAGTGAAGAAGTTTCTTCTAATATCTAATCAAAACCTCCCCTGGCACAACTTGAGACCATTTCCTCTTGTCTTTTTGCTTGTTACATGGGAGAGGAGATAATTTGTCATCACTCCTGGTGTGGTTTGAGATGGTTTCATAGCTGCTGAGAAGAACTCAAGGCCAAATAGATCTGGTCTGGCAGGTTGATGAACAGAAGCCTGCATGCAGAGTTCCTGGGAGTAACCAGGCAGCAATTGCTGACTAAGAAATTCATTTGGGCACCTGAACTGCTTGGCTGCAGAAAAATCCGGGCTGGGTTACAAAATACTTCTGAATAGCAGATTAAGTTAAGCCCTACCAAACTCTGTGTTGTAAAGGCAAAGCTGACAACCCCCATGAGCTTTACCCAGCTCTAACTCAATGGGACAGAATCTAGTCTGTGACTAGTGGAGTCCCTCAGGGGTCGGTACTGGGACCGGTGTTGTTCAACATCTTCATCAACGACCTGGATGAGGGAACAGAGTGTGCCCTCAGCAAGTTTGCTGATGACACTAAGCTGGGAGGAGTGGCTGACACACCAGAAGGCTGTGCTGCCATTCAGAGAGACTTAGACAGGCTGGAGAGTTGGGCACAGAGAAACTCAATGAAATTTAACAAGGGCAAGCGTAGAGTCTTGCATCTGGGGAAGAACAACCCCATGTACCAGTACAGGTTGGGGGCTGACCTGCTGGAGAGCAGTGTAGGAGAAAGGGACCTGGGGGTCCTGGTGGACAGGAGGATGACCATGAGCCAGCAATGTGCCCTTGTGGCCAAGAAGGCCAATGGATCCTGGGGTACATTAGAAAGGGTGTGGTTAGTAGGTCAAGAGAGGTTCTCCTCCCCCTCTATTCTGCCTTGGTGAGGCCACATCTGGAGTATTGTGTCCAGTTCTGGGCCCCTCAGTTCAAGAAGGACAGGGAAGTGCTTGAAAGAGTCCAGCACAGAGCCACAGAGATGATTAAGGGAGTGGAACATCTCCCTGATGAGGAAAGGCTGAGGGAGCTGGGTCTCTTGAGCTTGGAGAAAAGGAGACTGACAGACGACCTCATCTGTCTTTACAAATATGTTAAGGGCAGTGTCAGGAAGATGGAGCCAGGCTTTGTTCAGTGATGTCCAGTGATAGGACAAGGGGCAATGGGTGCAGACTGGAGCATAGGAGGTTCCATGTGAATATCAGGAAGAACTTCTTTCCTGTGAGAGTGACAGAGCCCTGGAACAGGCTGCCCAGAGAGGTTGTGGAGTCTCCTTCTCTGGAGACATTCCAAACCCACCTGGACACGTTCCTGTGTGATGTGCTCTGGGTGACCCTGCTCTGGCAGGGGGGTTGGACTAGATGATCTTTCGAGGTCCCTTCCAACCCCTAGGATCCTGTGATTCTGTGTGATTTTCTATCAGTACTTGCAGCTGATCATATATATAAAGTTTAAGTGCTGTATGATGTGCAGAGTCACTACAGTCTGCCCCATCCATAAAGTAAAAACACCAAAACTTCACATAAAAGGTGTATATAATAATTCATTGTGAAGGTATTGGCAGAGTAACTGAAAGCCAAGATTCACAGCCAGCAAACTATACATGGCATCCATGTCAGTGTTTAAAACTGCAAATGAATTAAATTCCTTTCCAAAGCAATGGAAAAAAATATCCCACTGGAGTCAGAAAAAATCCAGCTTTTTTTTCATAAGATTGATCTCTAGCTGAAGAGGCTAGATAGATACATCTTGCTTGCATTTTAGGGCCTTTTTGTGATTCACAGGCTTCCCAAATAGTTTCTAAAGGAGATGGGGCCATAGGGAATTTAAACCTGTGGATGTAGTTTTCCTTTTCTCTCTCCTTGACCTCAGCTGTAGTTCAAAAGCTCCCTGGAGCAAGACTGTAGGTAGGATAGCAGCAATCTGATAACATCAGCTGTATCAGAAAAACATCTTGCTGAGCTGCCAGTCACCACTGATCATAATTCTCCTTAGAGCCCTGGGGGGTGCAAGTTAAAAACCAGAACAGTTCTTCACATTTGGGGACAGAAATCTCAAAATCCATGTGAGGGAAGATTCAGGACAAAGGGCAGGTTAAGCTACTGCCAGTCCTTTCTTACTGAAAACAAGCACTATTTTAAAAAGTGTGTCAACTTTATTAGCAGGATACTGAGAGATAAAAATGTGGGATTCTTTTTACTTGTCCTCTGACTCTAAGGCCCTTATTTTACCTTTTCTTATTCCACAAGACTTCAATTGTGGGCTACTAATTGTAGGCTATGGAATTTTGGAACCACTCCACATTTCAACTGGGGTCACATCAGCCAGGACTTGCACCCCAGATGTCATGACACTTACAAATATCACAAACACAAACACATTTCTAGAATTATTTGCAATCCAGACAAGAGGAGAGGAAATAATTAATAACACACTTAGATTTCACACTTGCTTCAAGTATTTTAGGGCAAAGATTGAAATCTTCATGGTTTTCACACCCAGGATTTAACTACTGTAAGAGCATTTTGTTCTATCAGAGAAACTGCAGCTCCCATGAAATCCTGCTATTTAGTGGGATACAGCTGGAAGTCTGACAAACAATCAGATACTTCTTTACAAGCCTGATTCAATCACAAATTTAATTTTTCTTCTAAAAAAGTAAATTTCAGGTGCCATTCCTAGATTCTGTATAAACAAATAAGCCAAAAAAATCAATGTGGCTCATGGGAAAAAATAGCAAATATTAGTGAAAACTTGTTATTTTAAGTGAATTCAGGAATTCAGCTATTTTCTACCTTTGCAAGAGCTAGCCCAGCAAGTTTTCTTTCCATAGGTCATGCTGGGTTTATGTAGCTGATGGTTTGGGTTCCTCAGTGTTACTGAACTGCCTGGCATGTGGCCTTGGAGTAAATAACCAGAGCTCAAAGCCCTGGTCTGTATTTCACTTCTCCAGGCTGTTTGACAAGTGTTTACATTGCAGCCACTGTGCATCTGGTCTACATTCTTTCTGGCATCTCTCCTCTGTGGTTTCTACAGGAGGAGGAAGGGAGAGAAAGCTCTGCAGATGGTGTGAAAGGAGACCTCTGCTCGTGAGAAGAGATTTCTTTTTCAAGGCATTAACTTCTCAGACATTTATAAAGCATCACATGCTGTGACAGGAACTTTTGCCTCCATCAGCAAACCCTCATCTCGTGGGAAAGCAGCTTGCTCTTCACCTCTCAGAAGACGACAGTTGATGCTCAGATGGGGTTATGACCAGGAGAATGTGTCTCTCCCTCGGAAAACAATACCCTGCCAATTAGGCACCCCAAGTTGTTTTTTTGAGAATTGGATCACACTGATAATCTCTCTGGGGCCAGGCAAAATGAAGCCATTCCCACCACAAAGACACCTTAACCCAGAGTTCCCATGAGGATAAACTGCAAGCTAATGTGTCCCATGTGTCACCCACACAGCCACTCTGTCCCTATGACAGGGAAGAAGGAGCCCTTACAGGTACCTGGGGCACCCAGAGCTGAACAAAGCTATGGAGAATCACAGAATCACCTGGAAAAGACCTTTGAGATCATCAAGTCCAGCCTACAACCCAACACCACCACATCAGCCAGACCATGGCACTATGTGCCATATCCAGTCTTGCCTTGAACACCTCCAGGGATGGTGACTCCACCACTTCCCTGGGTAGTGAGAAGGGCTGCAGGATCTTTGAAATCACACAAGTTTGGTTTTTTTACTGCCAAGAATAGCTTTTTTTCCCAAATAAAAGAGCTTTACCTCCACCAGAAGTGAGAAAGGTGAGTCACCTTTCTGGAAGTACCTCAAAGGATCTGTGCAAAAATCTCATTTCCATTGCCTACTTAACCATAGCATATGCATGTTGACAGCTTGGCAGGGCCCCAAGAGCACCTGTAGGCTTGAATTCCTGGAGTAGTCTCCCCTGAGGCTCCCATCTAATCCTCTGCCTGTGGGTTCCAGAACCCCTTACAAACCCAGGTTCAGACACCTGCTCATCATTGCTCAACTGGTCCCTGGGATTGCTGCTCCACCTGTGCTGGGAGATCATCTAGAAAAGGAGTATTTCAGGTCTACTCACTAATTCCAAACAGTGACACCTTCTTTCTACAAATCATCCATTCCCCCACTGTCAGTCCTCATTGAAAAACATGTAGTCAACTGAATCTTGTTCTGGGAGAGGAACTGACCCACAAACAAAGTTTCTAACCATCACTGAGAGGCAGCAATTAGTGAGGCCAATTGTGTCTGCAACCTGATCATTAACATCACATGCAGGTTCCCTTGAAGGTCTTAAGGTGCTTTGAGCAAACTGGTCCTGATGCTTGTAGGTTACCAAGTCAGTAATCCACAGGGAATACACCACTTTGTATGTTCAGATGAATCAGTGACCAATTCAAACCTTAGGAAGAAATAACACTACTCTAACCCTTATTCAGTTCTCAAGATAGTTTTAAACAGAACAAACATGAACAAAAAAACCCAACACACTCTGGACTATAAGTTGCCTGTTTAAGCTGAAACTAGACCACCTGTTTTCCCAGTTATTAAGGGAAAAAAAACACCCATCAGGGACTTGGAAGTAACTGCTGAAGTGGGACCCAGGCATCTGAATTTCACATAAAATTGAAAATTTCAATCCCATGTTACCTACCCACTTGCCTTTAACTTCATGGACTCAAGGCTGTGCTACTTCCATGTATCACCAAACACCAGAGTAGTGTTTCTCTCCTATCTCCAGTCAAACTTGCTAAGAGAATGTGTTCAGACCCCATGTTTTGCTTAACTCTGCAGGCTCAGGCCCCTCTAACACACATTTGTATTTAATCTTATTCAAGAGGCAGGACACTATCAAGTTCATCACTTAGACCCAGTAAGAAGAACACTTATTTTTCATTTTCCTTCACTGTCTAACATTGCCTAAAAAACTTATACCACTTGAAGACTGCAATTAACTACATCTTTCACAAGTTATCTGGTCTGTTTATCTTTTTCAATCAGCCAAGGGTAGAATGTGAAGTACCCAGTTAAATTATAAGATGATTACTTAAATTGCTACAAGTGTGTTTAATGCTGTTCAACTGAACCTTAAAAAAAAAAAAATCTACATTTTTTCAAAGTCTCCTCAATTTGCTCCCCAGTCTGATGCTTGAGGGAATTTCTTTAAGCTCTAGAATAAAAGGTAGACAATGCAAGGCACATGCAAATTTATACAAGAGTCTTAAACTGTTTTGGGAGATGGCTTGAATAGAAGTTTAACTATAGAGTTAATTGGCTTTCATTTCCAAAAAGTGAACCAGAAATGGTTAGTCTGAGCAGCTTTTCCTATTTCCCATTTCCTAAGAAAGGAGAGGATACCTATGCTGGAGGAAAACTGGCATTTCAAAGCAAGAGGCATCTGTCTAACGTGACTTTAGGTGCAACCTGAGAGAAGGTGTTCAAGAATGGAACACACTTAAAATCTTTGCTGGAGACACTTGTAGAAAGTCAACTGGATTAAACCCAACCTTTTTGATTTAACTCTAGCTGAAACAACTAATGCCTACAAGGGAATGAGATTAGTTAGATTTTTGCCAGCCTGTCTCTACCTTACCTGTAAGAACAGGGTTTTGCTGTTGATCTCCAAGGTGCCATGCAACAAAACAAAGGTGTGTGAACAGCCTTTTCTGTTGTCTGTGCCTCCTTCTCCACAGGAGGAAAGCACAGTCCACTTGATGAGAAAATACTGTCTTTATGAGTAGAAACACAGGTTTTCACTGGTCTAATTGCAATGGGTTTGACACAGAACTTGGCTGAATCTGTTTCTTGTTGCAGACTTCTTCCACAAAGAAAGGGGACACCCAGGGTGGTTGTGGAAACATTCAAGGGCAGGTTGGAGGGGGTTCTAAGCAACCTGGTCTGGTGGAAGGTGTCCCTGCCTATGGAGGGGGGTTGGATCTAGATGATCTAGAAGGTCCCTTCCAACCCAAACCAATCTGATTCTATGAAAGTTATTTTACAGGTTGTCTTCCACCTTACTATCAGGAGACAAAAAAAGATCTAGCAAGGTATTTCCTTCCCAGCTGAAAAGCATTGTTTCTAGACAAGGATCCTGTGATATTAACACAGTCATTTCTCTACTACAATAACATAACCAAACTGGCCAGAAAAAAAAAGCTGTTGACTCAAAGGTGAGAAAAGAAACCTATTTTCTCCTTACTTTGGCTCCCCATTTATAAAAATTAAAAACCTGGAAGTCCCTAAGAAATTTTAACAGCAACTAGAAAAGTCTGACACAAGCATCATGTCCTTCATACATTGCAGGTCACCAGAGAAAACCTGTCATGCCTGGAGGTTCAAGACTGAGGAAACAAATACCCAAGTACTGAAGCACTCAGCTAAGGGATGTTACTTGTGAAAGAAAAGAATAAAATACTTTAATTCTGCATAGGTTAGTGTAAAATTAACTAGAGACTGGAATAAATTCATGTAGCCTAGAGAATATTTTGGCAGTTAAAAGAAGATATAATTGACCAATAAAATAAAAGGAGGAGTGGTATACCAACAGAAAAGCAACAGTTATTAACCATCCTAACTTATGTCTATCATAGATACCTTCTGATTTCCTCAGTTAGTACAAAAGAAAAACCTAAGAGCAAGTCCTGAAAAATCCCAACAAAGTCACATTATAGATAAAATAAAACCACTTGGATTCTTAGGAACACATGTTTTGTTCTAAGAAAGCTTGGAACAAAGCTCCCGCTTTTCTACTTACCCTCCAAGACTTTCACAGGCAGCTGAAAGGTCCTCCACCAAAAATTGCAGGCAACTGTAGCTATTCTCTCTATATATACTGACTGACTTAATTGTCAATTAGTGAAGCTCCTCCCAATGGGGCTTTATTTTATGAATGTGTTCTTCTGTCTCTGTAACATATTTTAGTTTGTTGCATGTAATCAAGGTAGGCTGCAAATGGGTTGTAGTGGAAGCAAGCAAGAAAAGAGAAGCTGCAGTTGAGTTTCTTCTTTCTTATCATATTTTCAATTAGTTTTTATATTAGATTTTGCTAAGCACTTTTTATTTAAGATTGGAATTTTAAAATTGCTTTTTTAAAAATATAAAAATGTATGGTTCTTTTAGGTAGAGATTTTAGTAGGTGAGCTAAGATCTTTCGTTACTTCTAAGTTTGGGTGCAAGAGTAAAGGAAAACAACTTATATTACATGAAAAACTAAAACCAGCTTTTATTTTGGCTAATAAATTTATTTTGAGCATTATTAAGATAAGATTAAGGACTTAGTGCAGGTAATGGTCAATCACTGTTGAAATAGTTGTGGCAAAGTTGTTGAAATATTTTGAGTTCCAGGTTGCAGGTAGGATTTCCAACTTACTGAGACACAATTTGCCTTAAAATAGAAATTGGTTTTACTTGTTTAATTGTGAAGAACTATTGTGTACATGTAAACACATCTTGTTTATTTGGCATTATTTTCTAACCTGTTAGAAATTTAGTTTTAAGTGTCTCAATATTAAATAATAACATATTAAGATAATTTATTTTCTTAGTTTAGATCTAAAGTCCTTTATCAAATATTAATACAGCTAGGTCCCTGATTACAAATAGTTTTGAACAGGTAGTCAATTAAGAAGAGGTACTTATAAGAACTTATTATCCTGCATTACTGTGGAGTTGTTCTAGAACTGGTGTTCAGATTAGAGACAATTAGAGACAATTAGATGATCATGATGTAGCCTGTTGGCTACAACTTCCCTGGAATTATTTCAAACCAGAATTATTTCATCTGACCTGAGAACTGAGGAAGAGCAGATGCTCCTGTTTTAGGGCTTGAGTTCTAGACCCATAGCATCTTGGTTGAAGGTGCCACTACAGGAGGTTTTACATCCCAGGTACAGGGAGAATGGGAGGGGGGAAAAAAAACATCTCCAATATTTCACATACTTAAAAGTAAATAGGGTATATAAGGTATTCAAAACCAGTCTATGAGTATTAAATTAAATTCAAAAACTTGGTTCCAGATCTGCTAGATGGTTTTCCATCAAGCTAGGACTGGAGGGCATTGCAAAAATCTGCATTATTAAAAGAAAACACAAAGCCCTGCAGATTTGCTCATTCCTGGAAATCAGTCCCTTGAAACTACAGGCAACTGCAGACAAATAGTTGCTACATTGTTGGACAAAACATTTAGTATTTACACTTGTGTCTCCCTAATTATATTTGCATAATGCAATTAGTATAATTAGACATCATGTACATTGCCAATCTCTTTTTTTCTCACAATACAGCTTCTTCCTTTTGGTTTCTTGGGGGGTTTTCTTGCTATTAAACAAGTTCAGTTCTAAGTGTGCTGGTGTGCATGCTCTTGTGAAAATTCCAATCCCCCTTCATTTCTAAGACATGAATCCTCTGTAATGTTTGATGCTCTTTCATGGTGAGCATGTAGTGACTGTGTAAGCCTGCTCTTCTCAGAAAGTAAAATCCAAGGGGGTGGGACTGACCAAAGTAAACCCATGGAGAAGCTCAGTGTGAAGATGTAAAGCAAGCTTTGCAGCTGGAGGAGCTCAGATCACCCCTCATGACTGTACCTGCCCTTCAGGTGTTTGAATAACAAAATTATACAAAAAGATGTAGTGAGGGTCTGGCTAACCTCAGGCTGTATTAAAAAAAGGAAATAATCAAGGAATGGTCCTGGCACAAATGCAGCAGTAAGATTTCTAATGCTGAAGGTCAGAGTAAACAGGGCTTTAAAATCTGGGTTTCAGACTGAATTTTTATTAGTGTTGCACTTACTGAAACCCCGGGGTCAATAAAGCCCAATGCAGAATGTCTAGCTCAAGTTTTCAGATGCCCAGACTTTATTATTAAAAATTCATCAAGCTTTTGTCATAGACATACTTGTTATTCTACATTCTTCTTCACATTTCAAAATACTGCTTCATGTACGTATTGCTGTGAGGACTGAAGTTCAAAGCCAAATATCACAATATAAGCCTTGCAGTAAAGCTGTGAATGGTGACAACAGTGACCAGAGGTACATTAACTAAAGCTGACCTTCAGGAGAGTTATTTTAACACAGCTTTAGATTTTCAGCACCTGAATCTTTTCTGCTGTGGCATTAGATGTTATTTACACTCTGGCCAGCTACCCAAAATTCTCAATTTATGTTCTGCCAGTTCTTAAAGGAGAACTTTCTCTCATGATTCATCTCGTGTGTTTGAAGAGCTGCAGATTTCCTGCTGTGAAGTAGCTTCTCAAGGTGAAATGACAACTGGACTTCTGAAGTATTTCTTGTTCTGAAGTAGTTCTTACTCTTTCCTAGAGATTTACTGAAATCGGTGGCAAAGGATAAAAATTCCAGATCAAAGTGAAAACCACTGCCAATCTGAGAAAACTGATTCTTAAAGAAAATTCTATTTACAGACTGGATTTGTGTTCTTAGAAGTCCCATTGCAGCCTTAGTTGTACTTCGATGGTTTTGTAACTGGATCTTCTGCTAAAAATATTCTTAACACTTAAGTGCTGTAAAATTATCGACTCGTTTGTCATTAATTCCCAAATTAATGTTTCTAGACATTCCTCTACAAGCCTTCCTGAGTATTACATTCCTTCAGCTAGTGAATAATGTTATTAATTATTCCATAATCTTATAGATGAGTGCAATTTCATCAGTGTAATATAAATCCCTACAGAGAGCTTCAGGGCTTGGTTCCACTCCATCATTTTATAATTAGAACACTTGTTGTTCTTGCCTAATGCCTGCCTTGTTCAAACAAGGATGCCAAGGCTAAACCTGGCACCTCAGGATCTCATTTGGGTGACAGCCTGCTTGGATGCTGGTGTTCAGATACAAAAACAATGTTCCTCTTTTTTGAAATACATTTCATTTTAGAAATACAGCTGCTGTTCACTTCCCATGACCATTCTGTTTCTTGGGCACCTGACAGATATCTCTGTTTCCTTGTATCACAATGGAAAAGTCTTCCTTTTTTTTTTGCTTATGTGCCCAAACTTCTTGACATGAATATGACCTCTTGTCTCATCAGAATCCCTCTCCCAACCTCATTACTCACTGGTGCTTGTTCTGATGCTCATATTTTTGCAGCAGTGGTACCAGAGGGGCACTCACATTTCTAATGAGTTTTACTTAACAACTTTCCAAGGGAAACAGGCTGCTGTTGAAGAAAAGGAAAAATGACTTCTGTTCATTGCTTGATACCTTCCCCTGCTGACTGAGTGAAGTTTACAAAATAACATAAAATAAACATGACCAGCAGGTCGAGGGAGATGATTCTCCCTTTCTGCTCTGGTGAGAGCCTCCATGCAGTGCTGGGTCCAGCTCTAGTTACCCCAACACAAGAAAGACATGGGGCTGTTGGAGAGAGTCCAGAGGAGGCCATGAAGACCCTCAGAGGGCTGGAGCAGCTCTGCTCTGGAGACAGGCTGGGAGAGTTGGGGTGTTCAGCCTGGAGAAGAGAAGGCTCCAGGGAGACCTTAGAGCACCTTCCAGTGCCTGAAGGGGCTCCAGGAAAGCTGGGGAGGGGCTTTGGACAAGGGCAGGGAGGGATGGGACAAGGGGTAATGGATTAAAACTGGAAGAGGGGAGAGTTAGGTGAGACATCAGGAAGAAATTCTTTGCCATGAGGGTAGTAAGGGGCTTGAATAGGTTGCTCAGGAAGGTTGTGGATGCTCCCTCTCTGGAGGTGTTCAAGGGCAGGTTGGATGAAGCTTGTGCAGCCTGGGCTGGTGGGAGGTGTCCCTGCTCATGCAGGTGGGTTGGAACCTGATGATCTTTAAGGTCCTTTCCAACCCAAACCATTCCATGATTCTATGATAGGAATACCCATACTTTGGATGTCAAAGTAACCTGAACCAAAGCCATGTATCACCATTATCTTTGCTATTGTGAACATACTTACTTGGAAAGTTAAGCAACTACTGGCACTGCTATTATCAGTGCATCTGATTCCAGTTTATACTTACCTAATCTCAACAATCTAAATACGAGACAAATGGGGGATGTAAGGCACTGGGACCCTTTTATAGTGCATGGGAGAAACAGGCAGCTTAGGAAGGTTGTTCATCCCACAAATTATTATTTTCTGGCTGATTATTTTCATTCCCTTTGGTTTAGGATACCTAAACAAATTTTACCTGGTTGCTTATTCTTGAAGTTTGATCAGAAGAAGAACATGAGTTGATGAAAAAAATATCATTTTCCTACCCTGTGAGAGTCCTGCAGGCACAAAAAAGTGTAACTAAGTAAAATATTGCTTTGAGTGGCAGACAGGTTAGTATTCCAGATCATGTCTAGCTGTGTTGAACTTGGCCGGGATTGTTTCAGGCAGTGGTGGCATCAGAGGGGAAAAGAAGAAAACAAACTACATTTTAATTTCTCCACAGTGCTGGACTGCTCACAGATAGTCATCATGATTTGTATGCAGGGATACCTGTGAAATCCACTGTTCCTGGGAACAAGTGTGTGCTGCATTTCAAGTGTTCTTAGGCAGAGATGCAAAATTAAGCTTATCTCTTTCAAAACCAATACTTCTTAGATGTAAACCAGAAAAAGAATTACTCTGCCTAGCATGAATATAGCTTGCAGATGTTTAATATTTATTTTCAGATATCCTCAATATCTCAGTTTGACAGTTCCATAACTGGTTTACGTCTTTCAAGAAGCAGCATTTTCATTAATTATATTTATTATCTGGGGAATCTTCTGGAAATTTCTCCTCGAGTTTTTGTGCATGGCAAAATGAAGAATAAGAAGCTCTTCCTCTAAGTTCTCAAAATTTAATATATTTTCATCATAACTCCCTGAACTCATCTCCTCTGTAAACAGTCATACAATCTTTCCATCTCTTTTTATGAAATTTTTATTCCAGGATCCCGATCATTTTCATAACCAGTTTCTGAACCCCTTGTGATTCTATGATATACTTCAGGAAGCTCTTTTGTATTTTTTTATGAGAAGTAGGATAACAGCATCTTTAACTGCTGTTTATATTTAATCTACTTTCCAGCCACAAAGTATTTTCACTGTTCACTACCTACTCGTGACATTTTACTCTTGCTTTGTCCTGCACATGCTCTTCTCTATTTCTAAACAGAAGATAGGATTTGTGTCAGCTGTTGCTAATATCTTTAAGTTAAACATCTCCATTTAATTTGCTGGTAGAGTCAGAGCAGGTTATATAAATTTGCCATTTGGAATTGCCTGAAATGTTTACTTTAAGGTGAAAAATATTTAGTGCATGTATGATCAGGAAAGCTGAATGGAGAATAAGAGCAGTTAGTGTTTAGCTATTGATAGGTAGGAGCAGGAGAAAACCATTTTAGAGAATTCAATATAGCCTGATTTAATGTTAACATTCTTGAATATTTCTTATATCTAGTTTCAAGAATTGACACCCAGAGCCTGAACTTAACAGTACCCATAAGAGACCATCTAACCTCTTTCCTACTCCAAGGTGTGATCACCTCTATTTAAATCCGTTTCTAGCAGATGACTTTCTAGATGTTTGTTATTAAGCACTTCTAATTATGAACACACAATTTGTTCCTTTTAGCTGCCTAACTACTTTCACTTGGAAGCTTTTACCTGTTGTCTGACCAAATCTCCCATTCTCCATCTTTTACATTCCCTCTTGCAATGTCCTCAATAGCTACAAACAGCTTCTGTTTTGAAAGCAATCTTTCAAAAATTAAAGACATTGGATTGCTTCATATGTCACCTTCACTTGAACCCATTACAGAAAGAAATTAGCCTTGACATTCCTTTCACCAAACAGAATTCCTTAATTTCTTATGTTTATCTTGTCAATGTTTTGAAACAATTTGGTGTGGGGTTTTCTTCTCTAGTATTTTACTGGGAATGGAAGTTAAAAAGCTCAATCTGTGATTCTAATTCCTTCTTTTCTCTGTTTTTAAAGTAAGCAAATGTTGGGTTCTTTCCCAGACTTCAAATTCCCCCTCACCTTCCCTGCATTCCTAAGAAAGCCGATAGAAAGAACTTTGGTTGTTCTGCTAAATCTGAAATCTTGGAATTACTTTCTTCAAATGCAGCATAACTGAAAATATCAGATGTGACCACGTGTTCCCTGCCCCTTCTCACTTACATCTTACACTGTGTTCCTTTGATGGTGCTAGCTATATGAAAAATTGTCTACTTCTTCCACTTGATCTTGTATATGCAATTGTAATTGCAAGCCTTTAGAAACCTGTCTGCTTGTAGATCTCATCATGTGTGCTTTTATTACACCAGAGAAATTTGAGGTGTTGAAAGTGCAAAAAATGAATTTATGACTGTGGGGAGGAGCATGCCCATGTACATTTTCAAATTTAGGTAATAAAAGAACAGGGCTGAGACAGGACAGGGCAGCCAGTCTGACTATATTACAAGTCCAGTGTGAATTTGTATAACTAAAAGATTAAGAATGCAGGAAAGCATGGTCGTGTAGATGTCTTTGATCCCTGTGGCCAGTGGAACATCAACACTTGGTGACATCAAGTTTTTCCTCTGCAAAGCTCGATGGTCAAACACAAAGTGGGAAGGATCATTTTTGTTACTTTGTTAGTGGGAAAACTGACCGAGAGGGAAGTAACTCACACAATATCATTTCATTTATCACTCTCACAAATAATGAGATTTCGTGGCACATTTCTAAACAATCTGCAGGTCATATGGGTAAATCTCAAAAACCTCAAATATTTTAGCTTCAGTGAACTGACCCTTTTGAATCTGCCAACTTTCTGGAGCGTAAAGACAGCACGATGGAATCAGAACTGAGCTACTCCCCAGGTCTTTTAACCTAGGAAATTATGATAGAGAGCCCAGGGTTTCCCTTGGAGCTTTATTTCCAGTACTGGGATCAGCAGATGCTTTTGCCAGCCACAAAATCTCACAGAGAATATATATTGATGCTTTCCATCCCTTAACCTTTGTGTTCCAGGAGTTAATCCCTGTAAGCAGTTCCTCACTCAACCAATATCTTTATCTTACAGATGGATTTTTTTTCATGCTTGCACATGTCCAGATACCTGGGACAAGACCAGAGTGGAGTCTCCACAGTATTTAAAATGTGACTGAAGACAATGGTGTCCCAGAGGGAGATAGTTGAAAGTCTATTTGTTCAGGTAACAGCAGCAACAGAAATATAGTGGTATGGAAAGCGACTCTAAAAATCTCAGGACTAAAATTTCTTCCAGATCCATGTCTCTCACATCTTCCTACATGAAAAAAGTACTCCAACTCTGAATCTATCTTGGAGAAGATAATTTCAGAATTATCAGAAGGATTAAATTCAGTTCTGCTCAGTGGACTAAAGTGAAGAGAGACACCAAGTAGAGGAGCTGCTGAGGAACTAGGGTTGTCCAGCCTGGAGCAAAGGAGGCTGAGGGGAGACCTGCTGGCTCTGCAGCTGCCTGAGAGGAGGTTGGAGCCAGGGGGGTCGGGGGTCGGTCCCCAGGAACAAGGGATGGGACAAGAGGAAACGGCCTCAAGTTGTGCCAGGGGAGGTTTAGATTGGATCTTGGGAACAATTCCTTCCTGGAAAGGGTTGTCAGGCCCTGGCCCAGGCTGCCCAGGGCAGGGGTGGAGTCCCCGTCCCTGGAGGGATTTCAAAGCCCTGTAGATGTGGTGCTGAGGGACATGGGTTAGTGGTGGCCTTGGCAGGGCTGGGTTAACAGTTGGACTTGTTGATCTGAAAGGTCTTTTCCAACCAAAACTACTTCATATTTCTAAGTTGGTTAGTGTGTGCATGACAGAGAGTACAAAAATCTCTGCAATTACAACATCAGAAAAGAATTTTGAACACAAAGGGGAACCCCATCATTATGTTGGTTGGGTCTTTAGACATGTCTACACACAGCCTTTGTAAAAACCATTTCCCTTTAATATTCACTGATTGTCCTTAAACACATTGTCCTGGGATTATTCTGCAGCCTCTCAAGTACTTCTGTTCTTTACTATTCTTTACTTCTATTTCTTTACACCATTTTAAACACATCATGGGATCTTGACTGATAGTCCAGGTGTAAAGGCATCCAGAAATGACTGAGCCTAAAGAATAAGGTTCCCACAGAAACAGAGCTAAGGTTCAAGTTCAAGGTCATAGGGAATTGATGCATACTATAAAGATGAACATTTCTTCTTAAAATACATTTAAGGGTTGGAGTAATGGTTATTATTTCATTGGTCATGTATTAGTTCAGATTCTTCCAGCTTTCTCCTCCTATTCTTCTATTCACAGCAATTTTAAAAGGAAAGCAAGAGAAAAGTGTGGCAGAAAATTTCTAAGCAGATTAGCTTTGGGATTTAAGTGTGGGGCAGCTGCAGAAAAGAACTAATTGGGAATGGTGTTAATGATGAATCAACACATTTCTATGTGATAGAGGAGGAAAAAGGAAAAAAAAAAAGAGAGAAATATTTATTATCTGACAAATGATGCAAGGTTTCCTGTTTCTTGATTGGTACTGGAAAATAAAATGAATCAGTTATTCTGCTGATGTCTGTTGGTATGAGTCTGATCTCAATGGCAGACAATGATTTTATATTAACTTGAGGCTTTGGCACAGTGGATTCATTGTATCCCAATGAAAAGGTCTGTCCCAGAATGATTGTTCTAACAAGGAGGTGTTTACAGCAGCAATGAGCTGCTAAAATAAATTAATTATTGATCTGATTACACTTCAGCTTACTTCTTGCCCTGAATGGATGAAAACTATATAAGGAAGCAGTGTCCCAGCCTTTGCTGAATGGGTCTGGTGACAGAAAACAGATGCAGAAAATTATTTTGAGATGATTTTTAGAATTTCTTTTGTGAGCTCAAGAAAGAACTAGTTGCTGATGAATTTGTATCCAGTGGCATCATCTGCATTGTTAAGACATCAACAGTACAAGAAGTTTTTCTGGCAGCTGTTCTGGCTGTGCTTTGCATCTTAATCAGGCATGAGTTTCCAGAAAGTGGTCAAATAGTCAGCAGCTGAAAAAAGGAGGAGGAGGAGAGATGTGCTCCTTTCATATTGGAAAAGCTTTGTATAATACAAGTTTTTAGTGTTGATCTCCATCTTCTCATTGCCCTTGGTACATTTCAGTTTATTCTTCTGGTTGAGTTTTGTAATCTTCTTTATAATCCCTTAGATCTGTGCTGTCTGAAGTGTGTAAGATGGGCCTTGATCTCTTTGGATGTGGGAAAACATCGTTACTAGACATGTCTCCATTAAACATACTCACGTTGGGTTTTCTATTTTGTGATCTCCTCTAAAGATGACCAGTCATTTCTTACTACTAGCCATTTCAGTTTTCATCATTGAACCTTTTTTTATGTCCCTTTTCATTTTAGTCTCATGACATTCACCTGTTCCTTCCTAGAACCCCAGTTACTAACGACCTTTTGATTCGCCTCTTTCTTTCATCTTCCTCTGTTCAAGTCATATTTCAAAGTTAAATATGGTATAGAAGATGATGTGGCAGCAAATAAATGAGTCATCTGCTGGAACAAGGACTGTTGTTTTTTTCTATCCTGCAGAGGGAATTTCCTTGAATTAAAAGAAAAGGTCAGAATTCAGTGAAGAACAGGCAAAAAGAATGCAGTGAGTAATGAATCTTGGTGCACGGTGAAAGTGCGTGTGACTGGGATTTAAAGAGGGGGAAAGTTTGGAAAATATTTCTTCTTTTCTTTTCTTTTTTCTTTTTTTGCAGACTTAAGTGACTAAGAACTAACATCCTGAGCCTGCTGTTAGCTGTATGTATTGTCCTTTTATTCACACACAAGTTCTCCCCTTGCTTCCAAATGTTTTTTTGGAGTCACTAGCTTTGTCCTCCTTCAATCTCTTCTATCTGATGTTCTTGTCTCTCCATGGCAGAGCCTTTGCTTACAGATGTTTCCCAGTTGATGGTCTTTGGCTTTTGTAAATGGTGGCAGAAGGAACTATTCTGGGTAAATATGTAAAACACACATGCATTTGCTTTTGAAGAGTAGCCTGTCTTTCTTTGCATTCCTTGTTCCAGATAAAACCAGCTTCGAATAAAATGGACATTGGAATGAGGAAGAACAAGACAAAAGCAGTAATGAAGCCCAGTAGCCTCACTTAGCACAAGAAACGCCAGGCTGATGAAGAGTTTTTACTCAGTATTTTAATTACAGAGTTAGAACAACAACAGGACATGGGGATGTGCTGAGAGCAAGGAAGAATTGGGAGGGTGAAAACGTGCAACAGCTTCTCTAGCATGAAGGTGCTCAGAGCCCTGAAACTGACCTAGCTCAGCTCCAATCCTCCCAAGAATCATAGAATCATAGAATTTTTTTGGTTGGAAAAGAGCTTTAAGGTCATCAAGTCCAACCAGTAACCCAACACTGCCAAGGCCACCACTAACTCATGTCCCTCAGCACCACATCTACAGGGCTTTAAAACCCCTCCAGGGATGGGGACTCCACCCCTGCCCTGAGCAGCCTGGGCCAGGGCCTGACAACCCTTTCAGTAAAGAAAAAAAAAAAAAGGAAAAAGACCCCTACTTGTTCTTCATGTCATTCCAGAGCTTGTGTCCACTTTGAGCCACAGGCACTCACCACAGGCTCTTTGAATGCCTGTCAATCCTTTGCCTGTCAGGCAGTAACAGATCATGATAGCTCTTCATGGCTCTAGCCAAAGGGTTAGGTAACCTGTACTGTGTCTTCTAAAGCAATAAAACAAATTAAATTAACGAGAGGCTTTTAAAATGCATGTTTATAATAATGAGGTGAGCCTTTTAAATCAGGTCTGGCCCAAACACCAGTTATTTTAGCACATGGATCATGGCCAGCAAACTCTTTCTTGGGCAGAAAAGTCCTCTTTCCTCCTCCAGTGCTTCAAAACACCTTCAGAGACAAACTTGGAAATGGCAACTTGCAACTAGAAGTTTCACTAATAAATCAAAAGAATGAAAAACAAAGAGAAAGTATTTGAATATCTAATTTAAAGGGAAATGACAAGGTTAAATGTCTTGCTGGCATTTGGATATTGTGCTGGGTGCATTAGAAATGCAGATGGATTGCTGGGGTGTTGAGAAGGCAGCAATCCTAGGAAGTAATTTATAACCTGTCATATTAGAAATTATTTAAAGGAAGAGGAAACATGTCTGGAAATCTCAGTAATGTATATAGAAAAAACATCAAGAAGCAGTGAAATTTAGTAAAAAAATGGAAGTCTTTCGATTTAAAGTAAAAATTCAAGTTCCATTTAAATATCCATGAGAATTTTTAAAAAACAATTTGCGTGACTTACAAAACCTAAAGAACTAACAAATATAAAGATAATAAAGGTACAAGAGATGAATAATTCCCTGAGCAGCAAAAAATATGGTATGATGTGTACTTTAAGAAAGCTGGTGACAGTAGAGCGATAGAGGTATTAGCATTGTTCAGAACAACACTGACCAAATACACAAACAGGAGTGGAAAAAACATAAATTACTGTAGGTTGCACAAGCTTTAACTCACCTCTCTTTGGAATTGAACTCTGGTTACATTAAAGTTTGAAAGATAACTTTTAGGTGGAACCACTTTTCAGTGGTGCCCAGTGACAGGACAAGAGGCAACGGACACAAACTGAAGCACAGGTGGGTCCCTCTGAACATCAGGAGGCACTTTCTGCCTGTGATGGTGGCTGAGACTGTTAAGTCTCCATCCTTGGAGATGTTAAAAAATCTGCCTGGACACAGTCCTGGGTAACTGGGTCTAGGTTGGACTGCTTGAGCAGGGTGGTTGGACCAGACGATGTCCAGAGGTTCTGTCTAATCTCAGCCATTCTGTGATTATTCTTTTGAACCAGAGTTTAAATTATTGTTGGCAAAACCTTCACATTTGTGGCCTAAATATAAATAGAAAGAGAACAATAAGACTCTATAATAAAAAAAAAAAATATAAAAATGATTCTATGAAAAATATTGAAACTTTACTTTTCATTATTTCCTCTGGAAAAGGTTTTCTTGTTCTTCCTTGCAAAATTCTGGATTGCAATGAAATTTTATGAGCATAATTACAGATATTCAAGTTGGTTTTTTTAATGGAATTGTTTGGGTCTTGGAGCAAATATTCCACAAGCAGATACAGAATGAGAAGTCAGGATTAGTCTGGTAGCCAAAAGATATATAGCTGCAGATACATTGCAGAGCCTCTTATCAAGAGGAGAAAGATCTTAGTCTAGGCTGAGGACTGTTTACACCACTTCTGGTTGGTTCAGAGCACTGTCAGACTGATCCCTCAAAAGACCACTTAGATAAACCCTTGGAAACATCTGTTTAGGAATATATTTTATTAACATGAGAATTATCTGCCCAGAGAGCAGCCCAGCTTGTATCTCAAATGTGGCTCCAGCCTTTGGAGAAATGATATTTTGCCAAAGTTTGTTCATTAAATTTTTCTTATTCCTTGTGTGGCATGTTTGAACAGCTCAAGACTTTCTTTAGGTGTTGTTCCTCTGCAAAATATATTGCAAATACAACCTCTGGGGTTTTGGATCAACAGCAGAACATCCTTACTTGGTGAGCAGAGTTGCTGTTCCCCTCTGCAAACCTTGTTTGAATTTGGATTTTCTGTGTAGGCTGCATGGCTCTTGCATGGTGTTCTGGAGCTTTTCCACTGTGTGTGCATAGCTGAAGAGGTGATGGGAACACCAACAGCTTTTTGTCTCCTGAAATGCCTACACAGACTCAAGGGATGGCTGTGTTTGAGAGCCATTCCCCTTTTCCAGGTGGCATGAAGTACTGGCAGGTCACTTGCAGTTGAAACAAAAAGGAGCTTGTGCTACTGCAAAATGAGGAAATGTTTGCCCTTTGGAGGAGCTACAGATGTTTAAGGGAAGTCCCACTATCAGACGTGCCAGGAAGGCTTGAGCTGCTCTAAATGAGGCCCCAGTGCAGTGGATTTTTTTCAAGTACACACCAGTAAAAAGCATATGTGTAACTGCAGAGCCCATGCTGGAAAAAAAAATAAAAATAAAAAATGGGTGAATCTCCAGAGCTCTCAAGAACTCTTAAAGAAATCACAGAATCAGAGCATCAGAGAATCACAGAATATTAGGGGTTGGAAGGGACCTCCAAAGATCTTTGAATCCAACCCCCCTGCCAGAGCAGGACCAAAAAACCACACACTACTAGCACGGATCACTCAGAAAGACATCCAGAGAGGTCTTGAAAGTGTCCAGAGAAGGAGACTCCACAACCTCTCTGGGCAGCCTGTCCCAGGGCTCTGTCACCCTCACAGGAAAGAAGTTCTTCCTCATGTTGAGGTGGAACTTCCTGTGCTCGAGTTTGAATCCGTTGCCCCTTGTCCTATCACAGGGCATGACTGAAAAGAGGTTTTCCCTGTCTGCTTGATGCCCAGCCCTCGTGTATTTATAGACATGAATTAGATCCCCCTTCAGTCTTCTCCTCTCTAGACTGAAAAGCCCCAGGTCTCTCAGCCTTTCCTTGTAAGGAAATCTACCTATGGCATTAACTATTTCTGTGGGACAGAAGAATAATGGCAAAATGCTTCCTAATAATTGCATTTATGTAAGTTGACCAGTACAAAGAAATATGCTGTGGCTTTCCATCCCCTTCCCCCAGCCCCTGGCAAAATGTGACAACAGAACAGTTCTTTGGCAAGAAGAACTCATATTTCTTCATAACAGACTCCTCTGAGTATGTTGAAATGGCAAAATCAGAGAAAATGTTCCTGTTATTGAAAAAGAAACTCCAAGCAATTCAAAACTCAAGGGCATTATGATTGACAGGATGCTGAAGAGTCACTGACACTAAAGGATTTGACAGCCTTTCAAACACATGTTTCAGATGATAGTTTTCTTTCCAAATGAGAAATTTGCTGGTAGAAATCCAAAAGGGTCAGGAGATACTGCATTTCAGAGTTTAGATGCTTCTCACTTCTCATCAGTTTGTCTTGAACACTGAGTTTTGGTGCAGCATCTCCTCTTTGCTCCTGCTGAATCTTAAGCAGATGTCTTAACTCCCACCCTGCAACATCCACCTCCATCAAAGTCTGTTGTACTTTTCTGAACTCTGCATTAGAAAATCATAGAATTATAGAATGGTTTGAGTTGGACCTTCAAGATCATCTAGTCCCAACCCCCCTGCACGGGCAGGGACACCTCCTACCAGCCCAGGTTGCTCCAAGCCCCATCCAACCTGCCCTTCAACACTGCCAGGGATGGGGCAGCCACAGCTTCCCTGGCCAACCTGGGCCAGGGTCTCACCACCCTCATAGTGAAGAACTTTTATTGGCAAGATTCTTCTGAGCCTTGTCTTCATTTATGGTGGGAGGGACTTTGTCTCCCTGAGCTCTGTCCTGTGGGCCATCAACTTAAGCTTTCAACCTGCTCATGGCTATTCTTTAGGGACAACATCTCCACCCTTCTTCTTCCTCTCCTGTCCCTTCTGAACAGCTTGTAGCCATCAATAGCCACACTCCAGTCACAGGACCATCCCACCAACTTTCAGTAACTGCCACTATGTCATAGCTTTCCTATATCACAGGAGCTTCCAGCTCCTCCTGTTTGTTGCCCAGGCTGTGTGCATTGCTGCAGAGGCACTTCAGCTGGGCTGCTGGCCCTGTCACCTTCTTAGAGGGACACTCCTTTATTCCCCCAAGGCATTTTGTGGATGTTACCCTGCTGTCACCAATTACCTCAGGAGCCTCATTTTGCCTTGGAAGGTAATTTTTTATCTGCTTGCACTGTAGATGACCGAGCATTTGTGGATTTTTTCACTCCCTCCTTTGTGCAGAGGCCCAGAGCAGAGCTTGATGACTCAGGAGAGGGACATGCTATACCCTCCCACATCTTCATGACTGAAACGTTAGAGAAAGGAAAGTCACCTGGACCCACACTCCTCAAAGCAACAAAGGTCTGTGGTGTGTAGGACCCTACAGCTGACTTTGGCATCCAGATCTGCAGTATCTTGGTCCTAGAGCATAGAACAGGATGTGCTCTTTTCTAAGGCATTGATAAATGGAGAGCTTGACCACCTGCTAACAATTCAGAACTGCCTTTCAGGAAAAGTCGACTCCAGAATAAAAGAAACTTCTGAATGTTTTCAGCTCAATGGATTATTGCTTGTACTGTGCCCTGAGGTCCCACAGAGCTCTCTGGTACCATCATTCTCTCTGGTGACCAATGGTAGGAACCAAAGCAGTGATAGGAAGATGGGCAGAGGGAGGTCTAGGTTGGACATTAGGAAGAGATTCTTCACCCAGAGGGTGGTGGAGCACTGGAATAGGCTCACCAGGGAAACAGTAATGGCACAGAACCTGGCAATAGTCAAGAAACTTTTGGACAACACCCTCAGGGACATAGTGTGAACTTTGGGGTTGTCCTTTTCTGGGGCAGGAGTTGGACTGGGTGATCCAGGCTGTCCAAGAAGGTGGTTGAGTCACCATCTCTGGAGACATCTAAGAAGACAGATGTGGTGCCAGGGGACAGGGTTTAGTGGTGGACACTGCAGAGTTAGGGTAGTGGTTGGACTTGATGATCTTGAAAGTCTTTTCCAACTGTGATACTGTGTGATAATGTGATACCAATGAGTACATGACATGCTGGATGAGGACAGTCAGTATCTGTTATTCAGTATTCTGTTATTCTCCCATGCCCCTTTTTTCCCAAACACACATGAAAGGCTTAAAGAAACACTGGGTGGTAATCTAGGCCTTCTGTCCCCTCGAGGCAGAAACAAGAAGAGCTGGATCTGTTTCTGACATGTTTGACAAGTCTGGATGAAACTCTCCCATAAAGGAGGAACTTTGGCCACCCCAAGGCTATTGGACTTACTTTGCTACTGTTGTAGTTTGGGGTTTCTTGTTATTTTTACCACCTCAGCCTTTGCTGATTAGACTGATTTATCCTCACTCTGTTTCTCTTTGGGAATGCTGAGGATTCACATAATAATACCACACATACACAAAACCTGAAACTTTCCTCTTAATCCTCTCCTTTCTAGACTAGACCAAAGGAGTTCCTCCAAACCTCACTCCATAAGCCATTCTCTTAAACCACTTCTGATTTTCAGGACACTTCTCTGAACTCTCTCAAGTATGAATCAATTTGCAATTGCAGTTCCCAAATCTGAAGGCAGCATTCCAGCTGAGACTGTACAAATAGAGAGTAATAATTACCTTATACTAACATAGTCCAGGCTGGAATTCGACTTTCCCAGCAGGAACCATGTTGATTCTATTTCGTCTGTGTTCAACCCCAATCTGCTGGGGAGGGGACACTCTAAACCCCCCCTTTTTTTTTTAGTGTGATTCCCCTTGCTTCACTTTCATACCAGTTTGTATGGTTTTTAATTGCATGTCACCATGAAGATACTTGAATTTGTGACAAATTTACTAAGGTGACTTAAAATTCTGGTTCTGTTTTCCAGAGTATTTTAGGTTTTGGTTTGTTTTGTGGGTTTTTTTCTAACTTGTCAGCAACAAAGGCAATCAGATGACTTTGTATCTCCATAGTCAAGCCATGAATAAAACTATTAAATTAAACCAGGTTCAGAGCAGACTCTATAGGACATCCACATGAAACATCCTCCCACATTCAGAAAGCCAAAAGGATGTCCTTTTCTTCTCCCTCAGGTTTTTAGGCAGTGATTTTCTGATTTCTGTGTCAAACACAGGCCAGATTACCTAAGTTGTTTGAGAACTTCATCCCAGAGCAATATGAAAAACTTTTAAGACTAGTTGCCCCTTCTTCTTTCTCTCCATTTCAGCAGGCTAAATTACCAGAGAGGGAAATGAGGTTGCTTTAACAGAATTTATTCTTAACTCTTCCACTTTGACCATATTTTTATCACCTTACTATGACGAAAGTGCTTATGAAATATTAAATTAAATTAATTTAATTAATTTAATTAAATTTAATTAATTAATTAATTAATTAATTAATTAAATTTAAAATTAAATTTAATTAATTAATTTAAATTAAATTAAATTAATAATTTAATTCCACTGTTTCCAGAAACTGAAGCTTAAAGTGTTTGAGGTACTTCTGATCCCTTTTTAAATACATACCACTATGTTTTCTGTTCTCTTGGATCTGCTCCCCTCTCCCTCGAACCATGAAAGGTGATTAATTTTGTTAGGAACACTCTTCAGTACCACCTCAGTCTTCATTCCCAAATCTCAAGCTCTTGAGCTGAAACTGAACTCTTTTTTAAAATGAAAGGGATTTTTTTATTATTTCTTTTCAATGTAGGGAGTTTTTTTGTCATCTAGAATTTCCTCGTGCAATTTAATAGTGCAAAAAAAATCCTCATTAAAAACAAAACTTAAGTACAGAAATGTGGTTAGTAAAGTACCCTTCTAAGGAGACTGCCATGAGTTAGTATGCAAGGGGAGTCTGGATAAATCTAACACTTTATTTCTTATAGTCTGCAGGCATATGAACTTCTTCTCTTTATTTTAAATAACACTAAAGTGTATATTTATGAGACCCACCCACTCCATCCCTGGAGAAATTCAAGATCAGACTTGATGGGGCTCTGAGCAATCTGTCCTAGTGTGAGATGTTCCTGCTTGTTGTAGGGAGGTTGGACTAGAAGACCTTTAGAGGTCCCTTCCAAACTAAGACATTCTATGTTTCTATGAAATATGTTTGAAAACCCTCTAAAGCCTGCAGCAAGGAAAATATTTTAGACCCAAGAACTGAAGATTCTAAAAGAAATACACTTAACATCTTTTTCAGTGTTCCATGAACAATTCCCTCTTATAAAAACCAACAAAACCAAACCAAAACAAAGTAAAAGAAAACAAGAGACCTGAAATACAAGGAAAGAAAAAAACTTGTAGTGCCAAATAAGCAAATGAAAAGGTGAGGTATAACCAGCTGCTTGGATCCTAACCACTCTTTTTTTTTTTTTTGTGAGAGGGGAAGTGCATGAAAAGTGTCTCCTGAACTGAGTTGGTATTTCTCTTTCTTTTCCACATAATCACAAAATCACATAGTCACAGAATTGCTGGGGTTGGAAGGGAGCTCTAGAGATCATCCAGTCCAACCCCCCTGCCAAAGCAGGATCCCCTAGAGCCCATTACCCAGGGCTGCATCCAGGGGGGTCTTGAACATCTCCAGAGAAGGAGACTCCACACCCTCCCTGGGCAGCCTGGCCCAGGGCTCTGTCACCCTCACACTAAAGAAGTTTTTCCTCATATTTAAACAGAACTTCCATGGAACAGAACTGGAACAGAAATCAGGGCAGACATTCCTGAGAAGCCCTGGGGTGAATGCACACAACTAAATGTTGTTCTGGCAGGAGAAGAGTTTGACCAGAACCAGTGACAGAAAGTTCATAGTTCATTCCAGCCAATTCCTAAGTTAGAAAGCAAAAAACTGATGAGGGATTTTCTCTGGGTTTGGGTTTTTTTTTTCCCCTCTACGGTGGATTTTGGAAAATAGACTTTTACTGAAAACTTTTACTTTTCCAGCCAAAATTTCCCAGTTCTAAATTGAATGCTAAAGCTGCACATTTCAGGTCAATATGACTGACACTGAAATATTTCAGTTTGAAATGATGAACTGATTTTTGCTGCAAGGCAGCTGAGGTCCCATCAGTGATCTCTTGGGAATCGTTGCCCTTCAGGAGCTTCAGGAGCTGCTTTCCAGGAGCACTATGTTCTTTTCTTTCCTAGTCCTCTGCTGTTCTCTTTCCTTCACTGCATATGGGACATGACAGTTCACTGCTGGTGGGCTGTCTACAGTTGTACCTTGGGTGCTGAAAAGTGAAGACAGGCTGAGGGAGTTGGGGCTGTTCAGCCTGGAGAAGAGAAGGCTCCAGGGAGACCTTAGAGCACCTTCCAGTGCCTGAAGGGGCTCCAGGAAAGATGGGGAGGGGCTTTGCACCAGAGAGGGCTGTGACAGGACAGGGGGTAATGGTTTTAAACTGAAGAGGGGAGATTTAGGTTAGACATTAGGAAGAAACTCTTCACCATGAGGTTAGGAAGGCACTGGCCCAGGTTGCCTAGGGAGGCTGTGGCTGCCCCGTCCCTGGAGGTGTTCAAGGGCAGGTTGGATGAGGCTTGTGCAGCCTGGTCTGGTGGGAGGTGTCCCTGCCCATGCAGTGGGGTTGGAACTGGATGATCTTGAAGGTCCCTTCCAACCCAAATCACTCTGTGACTCTATGATTCTATGAAATGTATTGCAAAATGTCATAGACCTGAAAAAGAACCTAAAAGATGCAGCAATGGACTCATCATTGTTAGAAAAATTAACCTGCAGCTTTTAAGACTGCAGAGTCTGTAATGCTTACCCTTTTCCAATTCCAATTCTAATTTTGGAAATACCAAGTGCTTTAAAATGTGCTCAGTCCTGCAGTGAAGAGAATTCTGGTTTTCTGCTCCAAAACCAACTTCAGGCTTTTGAACGTCAAATGTTGAATGATTATTGGAAAAAAACCCACTGAAGCAACCTCTGGTGGATTCTGATGGACTGCCTCTGTAATGAAGATTTCAAGACTTAACTCTCCATCTGGAAATAGTCAAATAGAAGGAACTGCACTTTTTGTGCAAAGATGAACTTTTCTGGTTGTATTTTGTAGATCTTGCAATGCCATGTTAAGGTAACTTCTGGCCTTAGCATGATCCTCCCTCATGGATATCTGCTCCTTATGGCTCAGCTGCCTAATCTTTGCTCTGAATGGAAAGGCACCTTTGCCAGCCTCAAATGTAGCTGGGATGGACTCTTCTCATCCACCTTCTTAAGCTCTGACAATATTTTTACAGGCAAGCAAAGACTCTTTCAAAGAAATGGAAAAAACAGAGAAAAAAAAAACAACAAAAGGAAAGCAAATAGACAATCCTGAACCTTTTTTTTTTTTCCTTTTTTCTTTTGAGCATCTTGACCTAAGTCCTGAATGTTTTGCAGAAGCACCAAAAATATGCTTGATCTCTAATGGTGCAAGTGTTCTGGATGCCCACAAAAAAGCTGTTTTGCACTTTGCTGTAGGTGGAATGTGAAGTTTTAATAAGCTGTACCATTCTAAGTCATTCTAATCCTATTACCTATCAATCCTCTTGGGATTCTGTACACATAATTACAGAATCACAGAATAATTCTGGTTGGAAAAGACCTTTAAGATCATAGATTCCAACCATAACCTAATTCTACCAACTGTTGCCTTCAATCTACCAGGTCCATGTTCTCAGATGTTGGACTGATGTTTGATTATTTTCCATTCAAAATCACCTCTGTTGCTTTCACACTAGCAAAGAAACGTAGTGAAGTCCCAGTGTTCTGCTCTCCCTAATGCTAACTGTGACACAAATTCCTGAGCTTTGGATCTGGGCAGAACTACCCCTGAGGCAGCCACATCTCCTGCCAGCACAGCTGGGGTGATGCTCACATTGTGAGGACAAAGTGGTGACTGGAGAAGGCTCAAAATATGTTATCATCTGCCCATGAGGTGATCTCATTCTTCTTCTGTTTTACTCTAATACTTGACTATTTTTTTTCCCCAGTGACCTACTTGCTTGACAAATCAAAACAGAAAGAGTAACAGTGAAAAGATCCACATATTTAATGTTGCATACTGAAAGATAACACCTCTTGCTGTTATGTTTCTGACTTCAAATGTGCTCCTATTATCAGTGATTAACTTTCAAGCTTTTCCATTGTCAGAAAATTATATGTTAACAACAGCATATTTTTCTATGGGGCCAGTTTAGGGCTATTTCAGTGTATAATTCCCCTCCTAAGGTACCATAATCTTTCTGGTTGAATAAGTCTATGTCCTTGTACACTTGAATATCATGATAATGAAACAGAAATGATAATGAAATAGACTGGAATGTCTAAATGGAAAAGCTGAATGAGGCATTACACTACCAATAAACATTTATAACACCCTCAAGTGGCAGGTTTGCAATTAGCATGGGAACTTGGAGATCAATTACACATGGAGTTCTCACTTTGTGGTCATTAATCATCATGCTACTGAACTTCTTAAGTATATTACATGATATTATTAATTAGAAATGACAGAGAAAATTGGATAACTGCTTATTACTGTGTAGAAATGTCTACAGAAGCTCCAGGGCTGCATCTATTTGTAGATAAGCTTGAGAAAGAGGGAAATAATTTTTTTGTGTGTTTTGTTGCAAAATCAATACCAAGCCACATTTCATGAATGATGGTTGTCCTGCTTCTATCAGCTGTTCCTTTTATGATATGGATGAAGTTTGATACATTAATCCATATATGACTCCTTCAGTCCCTTGCATCATGAACACAATCTAAAATGTATGCCCACCACATGTACAGTTTTATTAAGAAATATTTCTCTTTTATTTATTTATTTACTTAGATTTTCTAAATAATAATTTGGCACAAGTCCCAGATAAATTGATAACAACAGGATGCCTAACTTAATAATAAGATAAAAAAAGACTAATCAAGTTTTTCAGACCTTCAGCGACTACATTTACTTGAAACAATGTTCTGTTTCCTAAAAAGAAACTGCAGTGAGTTCCTCTGTTATTTTTTTAGAAGCTCTATTTTTTTAAGATATCAATCATTCCTATTTCCTTTTTTAAGACTTTGAATCATCCACATAATACTCTGTGATTCCCTGCAATGAACTCCATCCTATTAACTTCAGAACGTATTGTTAATTTGCTCAGATCATTTTGGATGTTATCCCTGTCTCCCTCAGTTCTTGTAGGATCTGAGAGACTTAACTAGTTTATTATCTTTTGCAAACTAATTGGGATGCTCTTGCAAGTCCTAAAGGGATGCTGTTCCAGAAATTCATTGCTGTGAAATGGCAAAACCTTTCTAATTTCCAGCTCAAACATATTACTGGTCATGTCTGTTCTTGTTCCTACCCTGTGTTAATTGCACAAGTGATTTCAAATCTAGCCCAATATGTTTATGCATATCAGATCTTCCATTCAGCTTCTCACTGTCATAGATTCAATAAAGAAAAACTTTTTGATTTCTTCTGGTGGGGTTTCCATTCCATCTCCCAGAACTTCTGAAAACCTCCTGCAGTTTGACTCAAGTTTTCCTGACCTTGTGAGAACAATTGCTGAAATCCAGCAGCTTGTTCCTGTATTTTCAGTTGCAGCCAACATTTACACATAACTTATTACACACACATTCATTCTAGAACTAAAAAAAAAAATAATAGGTTATTTTTAAATTAAAAAACCCCTCACCTCAACTATTCTGGATCACATGGAGCTGATTCTGGCAGTTCTCTATGTTCACTTTGCAGATTAAGTGAATCATTACATAATACTTTGAAGTCCATATAGAGTCCTCTTGAGTCAGGAAAGGTATTTTTTGACATAGAAGCACAGACCATAATAGAAACGTACAGATCTTCAATGCCTGTTCTACTAACTTTGGCAAACACTTGGCATAGTCCCCTGAACAGGCTTTCAGAGATCAACAGGATGGATGTTTTTTGATGGGAAGACTCCTCTGAAGACATAAGTCCCTGCTCTGTTCTTAGAGAAAAGCATGGGCAGTAACTGTAGGTTTTCTTAATTTCTGGCATCATGAGGAGCTGGGCTGAGCAGGGAGCATTCAAAGGCTACATGAGAGAAAGACTTTCTGGTCCTCACTCGATCTGTGAAGCTTCCAAGATTTGCAAGTCCTTCCTCTCATTTCAGATATATCTCAATTTCTTCATCACTGTTGAGTCTGTTCTATCTACTTCCTATGGCCAACCATGACCCTCAGCAGCTGTTTTTGGTGAATTGGATTGTTTAGCTAAACTCAGACCTCTAACACTGTTCAGTCCTCATAAATGTGGACTTAGAGACTTCAGCAATTGAAAGAAATAAGAAGCAATCCCAGAGCAATACTCCAACAGGTCAGAACTACTATGGCTTTCATGGATATTGATTTAAACAAGTTCCCTCTGGGTTGTCTGAAGTCAAAGTAGCAGAGAAGAAATATTGATGATTTCAAGGCCTCTCTGAGCAGCCATCCAGTCCCAGTGGATTGATTTATTGATCTTTCTAATTGTTCCCAGGTAAACCATCTTTGGGGCTTGCATTTTAAATGAGAGGCAGAAATGGAATGAAGTTGGATGATGGATCTAATCTGTGGAGATAAATGGATTGTGTTTCCATCTCTGGTAACTTCTCTTGTTGGAATATTGGGGAGGGACTTTTTACCAGGGTGTGTAGTGATAGGATGAGGGGTAATGGTTTTAAACTGGAAGAGGGGAGATTTAGGAGGAAATTCTCTGCTCTTAGGGTAGTGAGGCACTTGAACAAGTTGCCCAGAGAAGCTGTGGCTGCCCCATCCCTGGAAGCATTCAAGGGCAGGTTGGATGGGGCTTGGAGCAGCCTGGTCTGGTGGGAGGTGTCCCTGCCCATGCAGGGGAGTGGGACTGGATGATCTTGAAGGTCCCTTCCAACCCAAACCAGTCTGGGATTCTATGATTTAAAGGATCCCCTTCACTTCTTCTCTGCTATTTTTGAACACACATCCTGGGTTCTCTTTTCCTTCTTGGTGTAGCTCTTGTTCAAAGGAAATGAAGCTGTAAAATTCAGTCTCAGACTGCAGCTGCTTTAGATGGATACTATGGAAATGTATGAGAAGTTCTAACATCTGGGCCTTGCCTTTCTGGGAATAGTCTTGGGGGAGAGAAGAGCCACTTCGTATACAGGAGATCTGTAGAAAAGTTGGAAAGGTAAAACAGAATGACACAAACCCCTCCTGAGTGGGAGGGAACCATCAGCTGCAAAAATGTTTTGCTTTATGCTTGGTCCTTTACTGTTGTTTTTATAAAAACAAAAGAAGTTTTGTTTTCTACCAAAAATGTGTCAGCAGCATCCAAACCCTGCTTGAACTTCCCTTCAGTTGTGACAAGATTCCTGGGAATCCTTCTTCATAGTTATGTTGTAGCTGTGTTGGACATCAATAAATGGTGTATAATGATCTAATCTTTTCTACCTCGAAACCTAAAACAAGATTAAGTCACTAAATTTCATTAACTCTCAAAGAAAGCAAAATAAAGATGCCACTAAGGCTGAAAGTATAATCAACAATTAGAAAAACAGTAAGAAGAGAATCAGGATGTGTTAACTTCCAAAATTAAGCAGAATTAAACTGGAAAGTGGAGTTAAAAATGTGCTTAGAAATACAAGATAAGAAGAAAAAAACAGACTTAAAAAATCTTGAATGTGAATCACAGTGGAATCAGGTAATTACAATGTAATTAAAAGTACTAAAACCAGACTTTTTTTAGAGAAAATTAATTTTAGCTTCATTCATTGTATATATTCCCTTGTCATGACATCACATTTTGCAGATAGAATTTAAAAAAAAGCTCAGAAAGAACCTCTGGATGTCCCTAGTCAAACCTCCTTTCTTGCTCAGCTAGGCTGACAAAGACATGCCCCATTAACTTTTGACAAAGAGGGCTCCTATTGCTCTCCAGCTGCTCAGAAAATAAAGATCTTGCAGCTCACCATGCAACCTGCCAAATTAAAACCAAAACCTATCACTTGTGCTGACTTTGACTTATTAAGGTCCGAATGTTTCTCCTGCCTGTTAGAAGGGAAAGCTTTTGACCAACACATAATCATTGTAGTTCAAAAGGTCCCTCAAACTCTTGTCACTGTTCTAGAATACAACTATTTGCAGCACTGTCTGTTTAGTGGTGGTTGCCCTCTCGTGCTTAATATACTTTTTTCCACCATGAGGACAGCCAATCATTGGAATAGTCTCCCAAGGGAAGTGGCAGATTCCCCCACATTGGACAGTGTTAAGTCTCAGCTTGACAGGGGGCTGAGCCACCTCATATCAACTAGAGCAGTACCTAGAAGGGTTGGAGCAGGTGATCCTTGAGGTCCCTTCCAACCTGGCATTCTTTGATTTTATGATATTTTGTTTTTTCAGCTCCCTTTGTCTTGGGGATTAGCACCCTTTAATGCTCTCAAGAGTGATGACTGTGATCAACATACATTGAATAAATGTGCTAACACTGCCTTTAGGGTCCTCTTAACATAATTTTTTTTAAGATGGCTCTGCCTAGAATTTTTACCCATTTCACCCATAATTTGCTGTAATTATACATTTGATTCCTGAGTTGTCAACTACACTGCCACTTGACAAACATTATTATTGCTTTCTCTGAATTTTAATTCTGTTTCATAAGTTTATTTATCTGATATGGAAGAAACACCTTTCAGAGATGATGGCATTTATTGTATATCTTCTAATTTCTCTTTTTTTTTTTTTTTTTAGTATGTGCCTTCTCATTTGTTTTTTGTTTTAATCTCAACAAGTCAAATTTTGATTTTTTCCCCCCAACTCTATTCAGAGTAACTTCTTGCAGGAAATCAGATCATATGTCAATAGATGCATTTATGATTAAGGGCTTAGTTGGTGGATATCAGAGAAGGTGTTTGCCAACAATCCTGTGTTTAGGGAGGTTTTATCAGTTATCCCACATAAAAGACATCAAAAAATACCTCCCTGATACCATCAGGGAGTGAGTGGCCAAGGCAGAGTTTGTGGAGTCTCACCATATTAGATGAGATGGATTATTATTGGAGAACATCACCAAGGGAATCTTTGGTCTCCTTGGTGGGGATGCAGCAGTAGTATGATTGGAGATGGAGATATGGCCACTTATTTCTGGTATGAAGAACCTGTTTTCTGTATTTCTGTGCAAGTCATCTGACTTAAAGACAGTGCTAATATGTTTCATCAAACTAGATGAGGGTTTATGACCAAGAAGTTTATCTGATCCTTCAGCTGAAAGGATCTCCATCTCTATCAATAGTTTATGTATCTATTTAAGATAGTACTGGCAAAGATGTTCAGTTTTAAAGTCAGAAGCATATTTAAGGAGAAACAGTCTTATCTGAAGACACTGTGCAAAGTGCTTATTTGTCTCAGTGACCCAACTGTCTTTTTTCCAATCTGACTGCCCACTGCTGAGGACACTGGCAAAGCCTTCTTTCTTGGAGTCTGTGTAGACGATTTTTGAACCAACGATGTTCTTTTGAACCATTATTTGAATTCAGAATTCTTTGCTCAATTCCAAACAGCTGCTAAGGCCACTGTCAGGGGAAGGATGGTTATTTTTCATCTACTGCAAGATCTGACACAGCTCCTATATATAATCCAGATTTCATTAAAGTATATACTTTCTACATATGCTTACAGCTTAACAGTAACATGCTAATCTGGTGCTTTGCCTGGTGTTATTTATGTCTAAGATGGATGTTAGGCACTGTCTTGCTGGGCAACATACACATTTGCATATATATTACTGTCCTTCTCCCAGAAAGATCACACAAGACAAAGCAGAATATATTGTTGAATAATCAGTATGAAAAAAATTACACTTCTGCTGTAATAAAACACAACTTTTGCACTGCAGCAATGGACTCACCCCTTTGAGTTTGTTTCCTTCTTCACTAGGCATTTTGAGAGCTGGATTTAGAGGACAGCAAGGTGACTGTGTGGGTATTTACTGCATTCTTCCTACTCTTGAAGGCAGCGTGGGAGAAAGCATGACAACTGCTGGGAATTTTGAAGAGCAGGTCTGTGAGAGGGCAGCCAGCACTTAGAAGTCAATCCCACCTATGACTAATCAGCTGCGACTCGTCAGAGGCTTTGGTTTCTTTTATTAAGGCTTTTCAAAGCATTCTGCATCCTAGGAAACACACGGGCAGCACACAGGTACCATTAAGCCAGAGCAATCCACAGGCCTACAGGTTATTACAATAGATAACATCCATAATTCTCCTAAGTCCTTGTGTGCAGAAATAGCAAAGGAAGATTAATAACTTCAGGAGCTGTCAGCCCCAGGTATGATGGCATCGTGTCACCTCAAAAAAGCCCTGGTATCCTAGCAGCAAACTTCCTTTCTTCCCAGTGGAGACTCTGTTCTGGAGACTCCTAGGTTGCACAGTGCTTGTTGTTGGCATCACTGTTCAGAAACCATTCACCAGATCTGAAGGTGAGGGCTGAAGGAAGCACAGACTTGTGACTCCAGAGTGTCTGTTCTTACCCAACAAGTCTGACCAGTAGCTGCTTTTTTTTCTACCTTCTTTCAACAAAATCACTTTTGAAAGTCTACCTAATACTTTTTATAGTTTGTCTGATTTCCAAAGCTTTAGACTGTCTCACGCTGTCATTCCAGACTTCTGCTTCTTCAGCGCATAGAATAAGATCTATTTGATTAGAAAATAACAGCTTCTCCTTCAACCCTGTCCACACACAGCTCTCCTCAGACAAATTCAGCATTACTTTACAACTCAGACCAGTGATGGAAAGTTAGAGATGTTCAGAGCAGACTAACTAGGAACCTGTGTTTTCTAGAAGGTGTGTGATGCTTGCCTACTTCTACAGTTTCCTACAACTTGACACCTCCAGTGCCTTTTCCTACCTGAAGCTATTTTCCCTGACTTCCAGCATTTTGAGCTAACACAGCAGGTCATGTAGTCAAGGAAAGGTCAGCTCATGCTCCTCATTTCATTAGGCTATTTGGTTTTTGAAGGCTGAGACTCATCCTTGGAACACTCCCATTAGTGTCCAAGCAGAAATTGAGGGGGTTTTGCATGTCCTTTGGAGCTGTGACCATAACTGAAATGCTGAAATCAAAGCCACGTAGAACAGAACTAAAAAAGGTCTGCTACTGCTGCCTTGAAGTTGCTACTGATCTTCGGATATGAGAAGATGCTGAGCACACCTGCTGGGACTGGATCTCCATATCCACACCAGAGACAACCCATACAAGGCTTAACAGGTGTCAGGAAGAGGGGTCCAGTCTCTTTTCAGTGGTGCCCTGTGACAGGACGAGGGGCAAAGGACAAAAACTGAAACACTGGTTAATGGGCATTCTCCTTCCCCTCAGCTCTCTGAAACATGTTATATACCTCGTGATCACAGGAAAATTTCAGGACTGGAAGGCTGGCCTGCCTCTGGTCTTGATGATCAAACAGTCCTTTTGAAACTCACTGTGTAAATTTGTTACTGTCAAATGCACACATCTCAGCTGAAATCATAGAATCATAGAATGCCAGGTTGGAAGGGACCTCGAGAATCATCTGGTCCAACCTTTCTAGGTACTACTATAGTTTATATGAGGTGGCTGAGCACCCCGTCAAGCTGAGACCTAAAACTGGCCAATGAGGGGGAATCTACCACTTCTCTTGGGTGATTATTCCAATGTTTGACTGTCTTGATAGTGAAAAATTTACCTCTTGTGTCCAGTCAGCTAATAATTATTTTGACCAGGGAAAGGAATTGTTGTCCTCAATACATTCCTAACTCATTTTACTCTTCTATATTCTTTTTTTCTTTCAATAAAAAGTGATGAAATGCAAAGCAATGCTAGTAAACTAATTTCCTTGGAATTTAAACATCTGCTTAGGTTTTAATCAGATTATGGGATATCATATGTCTGGAAAATACAGGTGTGTCTAAGCCTTCTAGCTTATTATGGATGAGCAGATATGCAGGCAGGACACGTGTTTAAGCTGCTGAATGCTCTTGGGACTTCCATGAAGAAAGCTCAGAAAGGAGACAATAACACATTAAAGGAAAACCTCTGGTTACTGAAATGTTAGCAATGCATTAAAGTTCCCCAAAGATACACAGACACCTCTCACCTATGGACACATGATACTTGGTGCACTCTAGGGAGGACTACACTGCCACTTCTGACACTGTGTCTGCAGTCGGATGGAAAATACCTTCAATGGACAGAAAGAAGTTTGTTGCTTGTTGTTGGTTTGTTTGTGGGTTTTTTTGTGGCTTTTTTTCCTTTCTTTATTTCTTTTTCTAAAGATGAAAGGTGGCTCCATGTCTCTGGGTTGGGTTCACTTAATCCATGTAGACAGTCTCCACGGTACAACAGTGTACTGGGAACAGTGCAAAAGTTGTTACTGACCTTTTCCAGCCTTTCTCTTCCCCATCTTTTAATCTCAAGGTCCAAACATCTTCCCATTCCTCCCCTTTTCCCCTTTAGATACAGACATTCTCCTGTATTTGGCTACTACAGAGAATCTTTTTCAATCTTCTTTTGCCTAGAACAAAACGCTTCAGTTCTTTCAGGCTTTCCTCATCAGACATGTTTTTAGGACCTACTGTATATCTCACAAAAGTAATTTCCTCAAAGGTTTTTAATGTGTTGGGTTTTTTTTTCTCTGTAGACCTAAAGAGAAACACAGAGCATAAACTGTTAAGCTTTCAGAATTGGTTCTGTGTAATTAGTGGTTCACCAGAGAGATTCCTTGGCCAGATATTCAAGGAAAAATCACTTATGATTGCTACAGCATGAAATCCCAGGAAGCCACAAGAGCAAAGAAAATTTCCTGGCTGATACTGTTTTCTCATGAGACCAAACTTATTTCTATGCTCTGAAACCACTGAAAAGGCATTAAATTAAGCCCTGAAAACCGAAAGGAGTGTGTGTCTGGAAGTGACTGGAGGAAACAAGGAAGATGTAGTGCCAATGGGCTGGTCGAAGGAAGATTTTATGAAGAGTTGCCACCTCTTCAATCTCATTATGTGCTCTCCTCATTTTAGTTTCACAGTTCTACAAGTGTGCTGGTATTGGTCATCTTTACACACAGCTGGAAACTGAACATTATTTTGGTGATCCTGACATGGCTCTATGGGATTCAATTTCCAAAGCGGTTTCATGACCTGTGGAAATGTATGAAAGACCCCAGAAGGGCAACAAGAATGTTTCTTAACTTAATCTCCAGTTTTGCTTACCAGTTTTCCCCTGTTTTCATTTTCCAACTGCAAAGAGACTAAGAAGTCTGCCTTTTTTATATGTATTCTTTGCACTCACTTAAGAAAGACAAGAATGTCAGCTACAATTTATTAGCTGCCCACTTCTCAGGCTCATTCTTATTTCTTACCTAATTAACCTTTAACCTTGAGATTAAAGGCCTTGTTGATTTATTTCCCTTTGTTTTTGGTTTTGTTTTTTTTTTTTTCCCTGAACCTGTTTTTTTAATCTATGGGTTAAAAAAAGAGAGATTAGCATTAGCATCTCTATACAAATCATGATCTTCACAATGAAAAAGCCTTTCTCTGCAGTGGAAAAGTGTTAGACTGCTGACCCATCCAGAGCCCTGCCAGTGAGTCACACTGTCTCAAGGGGCACAAGTGGCATTGATTGGCTTTAGGAAGGATGCACAATGCATTAGTAAGAGTTATTAACATGCATTGCTCCTGGACAGCACATCCCTTATTGCAGCCAGTGCTCATGTAACCTTAGATTCTGCTGTTTCACAGCCTGAGGGCAGTTTAAACCGGTATGTTCTCCCTCCCATTTGCAGCAGTGCTAAGAACATGGCCACAAGTGTTTGCTGTGACCCAGAGGAGGGCAAGTGATCCATTAAACTGAAGCAATTTGAATGCTTATGGCCATAAATCCATGAAGTTAGGTTGGAGGAAAAGCAACAATTTTGATTTTTTTTTTGTATGCAGCACAAACACACTCTGGCTTGACAAAGTGGAGTTAGATGGTTACTGGGGTGTTCATACAGATATTTCACTCTTTTTTGCACTCATTTCAGGCAGAGAGCCTGAAACTCTCATGTTACTCCACTTTGTGAAGGCAGAGCAAGTTTCTTCAATGAAGAAAACTGTAACAACAGGAGTCAGAGTCCACTACTGCAGCTCTGGTTTATGTAGATGAGTTTATTCACCTTAAGCTTCCCAGTACAACCACTGGAGGAAGTCAGGCACCTCCAGAGACTTAGATCTCACAAGGGTTAAATCAATCACCTGCCAGAGGGTACTCAATAGAGAGAGGAAAAACAAACAAACAACAAAAAACAAAAGAAAGGAGACTGGTGTCCAGATTTAGGCATCTGGATTTGGATTTTGAAAATATGAAGGTGGAAAATGTATCTCCTTCCTTGTTGGTTTGCCAGAGTAACTCATCATTCTGCAATGAGTTCCATAAATCCCAGCAGAGAGCTGAGTAGTTAGAGCTGAGGGCAGCAGCAAGAACAAAAAAGTCTGGGTGCTGGGAATGAAAGCGAACAGATTACTCAAAGCAAGGTATGAATGAATCCATTCAGGTCTTAATTGCCTTACGCTGAGGAGTGTCATTTGTGAAGGCAGCAAGAATCTCCTCACTTCACAATAACCTTCTAGTTGGCCTGACTTTCCCTGATTTTCCCCCAAATGGGAGCAGAAGTAATGGAACAGAGCTCTCAAAGACAAAGTGTAGCTACAGGACACAACATTCTGTCTCATCAGCAGTTCTCCAGCACACAGTGTCAGAGTTGCAATGTCACTGGTTAGGGAAGTCTGACAGTCCTGCAATTAAAACTCCTGGTAACTGGGTAAGTAATACAACAGAGACAATGGTTTACACAAAAGTAAATGAGGAAGTACAATTGGCTTGAACAGGATTTATTAAAAGACCTGTTTGTTTTCATCTTTGGGCCAAATTCCTCACTGGCTCCAGTAGTAAACTCAAAGTCTCATGTTTATATGTAAAGCATATTTATTTTAGTATCACTAGAGAGACTTCAAGGAGACAGAGACCCTGCAACTCAGGCCCACATCTCAGACACTTTGTATTTATCATCACAAATACTTCATTTCCTTCTTTCAAATCTGTCCCCAACACTATTGCAGTGGAAGTGTTAATGTTCCACATTCCTGCTCAGAAAACTAGATTAAAAGACTACAGCTTTCAGACCAACAAGAAACCTTTTCAACCTATATGTAGTACATAATACATGAAAATTAAGACATAAAGTCTTGTCGATTTTTGACAGTACAGAGTTTATGTGCTAGAAGATTTCCTTGAGTTTTCAAGTGATTTTGGTAGCCTGCAGCCTGCTCCAAATGCTCATTGGTGAAGGCTGGGCTTTAAACAAGACCTAAAAAGTAATGAAATGATAACATTAAATTTATGTTGTGCCATACTAAGGAAAAACCTAACTTCAAACAGTGCTGCTGATTTAGCCCACAGTATCAGCAAAAATAAGTGAAAATTAGTTGCTTACTTCTAGCTCACAGTAGCAACAAAAATAAGTGAAAATTAGTTCAACAGATTTTGAAATCATTAATTTATTTTGGAATAGGAATTTTATGACTCGTTTTCTTAAACCAAAATTTGTAAGTTGTTTGACTTTACAAGTTGTTACTTCTGGGTTTTTTTCAACCATGTGAGGCACTTGTGCAGAAGAGGCTGCACAGGATGTAAAAGAGAAGGACAGATCTTTGCCTAAAAATGAACCTCTTTATTCCCAAGGAAAAGCAAGCATAGTATCACATTTGCAAGAAACAGATGGACTAGATGAGGGCAGAGTTTTTAATTCCTTGTGCACAAACAGTATGATTTTGGTCCAGTGTCTCCACGGGCTGGTACAAGAGCTTTCAACAAGATAAGTTTAAGTGAGGGCAGCAGCAAAGTCACTGATCCCAACCACAGGTTACAGAAAAGAAGCAGAGTTGAATTCTGCTCCTTCCCACTTAATGAGTAAGAAATTTCCACAGCTACCCTCATGATCATCCAGAAGCTTCCCTGAATGAAGACACGATTTCTTTAAGGTCCCTTCCAATTGAAACCATTCTTTGATCCTGTGAAACCAGTTGCCCTATCCAACCTGGCCTGCTATGTCATGTCCCAGAGTGACACATCTACACATTTTTTGAACACTTCCAGGGATGGTGACTCCACCACTGCCCTGGGCAGCCTGTTCCAATGCTTGACCACTCTTTCAGTAAAGAAATTGTTCCTAATTTCCAATCTAAACCTCCCCTGGTACAACTTGAGGCCATTTCCTCTTCTCCTATTGTTTGTTCCTTGGGAGAAGAGACCAAGCCCCCTCCCTCCAACCTCCTTTCAGGGAGTTTTAGAGAGTGAGAAGGTCTTCCCACAGCCAGACTTCTCCAGACTAAACAACCCCAGTTCCCTCACCTGCTCCTTGTAAGACAGTTCACACCTGAAGAAAAATAATTGATTTTTGCAACCATGAACGCAGGGTTTAAATCTCAGATGACACAACCCTGCAATAGTGTGATGATGGGATCCTGAAAGACCCCACACTTCTTCCCAGGGTTCTTTAGAACCTCTTAAAAAAGCTGTAAAACCTCTGTTTTAATAACTTGACATTGGTGGTTTGGTTGCAGGTGGGATAACTTGTGACTGGTCTGGTCCGGTACTGGTAGGAGTTGCCACACTTAATGGTTTTGTTTGTCATAAACCTGAAAACATCTTTACAGGACTGTTAATTATGCCTGATTTAACCAAGTGGAACTGCACTTCATGGCACTTAAAGACCAAATCTAAGCCTTGCTCAGTATAAAAGCTGCATCAGTATCTATTTCATCAAGTGTTTTTTTTTACCTACCTTTCACAGAGGTCACCACATTTCTAAGTATAAAACACCAACTCCATGACTATCAAGACATGGATTGATGCAGCTCTGTAAAGGTTTACATTTTCTAAAACATTCCCTGAAACTAACTGGTCTCAGAACTTCCACTGCAGTTTATAATTGCATGATTTTATGTATCAGTATAAAAACATTAAAAACAAGTTTAAAACAATCTGATCAAAGAGGGCAGAAGAAGCACCTGGGTTGGGGCAATCCTAGACACAAATACAGGCTGGGTGGAGAATGGGTTGAAAACAGCCCTGAGGAGAAGGACTTGGGGGTGATGGGTGAGGAGAAGCTCAACATCACCTGGCACCGTGTGCTGGAGCCCAGAAACCAACTGTGTCCTGGGCTGTGTCACCAGCAGTGTGACCAGCAGGGCCAGGGAGGGGATTCTCTCTGGAGACCTCATAGCAGCCATTCAATATCTCAAAGGGCTACAGGAAAACTGTAGGGGGACTTCTTACAAGGGCTTTTAGTGAGACGATGAGGGGTAATGGATCAAAACTGGAAGAGGGGAGATTGAGGTGAGACATCAGGAAGAAATTATTTAGTGTGAGGGTGGTGAGACCCTGGCCCAGGTTGCCCAGGGAAGCTGTGGCTGCCCCATCCCTGGCAGTGTTGAAGGGCAGGTTGGATGGGGCTTGGAGCAGCCTGGGCTGGTGGGAGGTGTCCCTGCCCATGCAGGGGGGTTGGAACTACTTGGTATGTAAGGTCCCTTCCAACTCAAACCATTCTAGGATTCTATGAAGGAGCTTTCCTGGACAGCTCTTAGCTGTGAAACTTTGTGACTTGCAAAAAATAAGTTAACTGCTTATTTTAAGGGGCTGGGTAACCTGGGATTTTTCATGAGTGAATAGTACAAAGACCTCTGCCAACTGACACTCCCTGTAAAATTTAGACCGTCCTTTCTTGGTAGAGACATCTATATTTGGTTCACCCAAATTTGTGCAAAGAGTTTTTTGAGCTTATAAACCCTGGCTATTGCTGAGCCAATCTGCCAAAGGAAGAGAGGCACTTTCCTTCAGTGTCAAAAGCAAATTCAAACCATAATGCAGCAGCAAGCCAATGAATGGAATGTAACATAAACTCATCTGAAGATTTTCCTTCAAAAGAATGGTATTCATTTTAAAATCCTTTGTTGAAAAGACCTCAGATTAGATTTTTGGTTAAGGTTTTCAGTACTGAAGTAGATTGATAGGGGCTTCAAACAAGCACTCAGCAGAAAAAGATTTAGAATGAAAATATCCAGGTTTCAATCCATTGTCTTCCAGAACTCATTTCAGCAAGAGAGAAACTGCCAGTTTGAAATATTTTGTCAAAAAGCAGTTGTCCAGATTTAGGCCTGTTAGTATCTCACTGGCTTTACTGGTTCATTTTTCAGCCCTTAAATACTTAGAAACCCAAGTGCAGAGAACCTGAAACAGGTGCTAAAGCAAACTGTTATGGAGAATAAAGGTAAAGCTCCATGAAATACTTCAATTTTTAAAACTACACAAGTCCAAAATCTACAGAAGTCTCCAGTGATATACAAGCAGAACTTGGAATGAGTATTTTTAGTGATGAGAAAACGTATTTTCTTTTTTTTAATTCATGTAAATGTATATATTTTTTTTTTGTTATAAACCCATAATACCAATTAAAGTAAATCTGTTAAGTCTTAAACTGAGTATTCTGAAAGTCTGTGATCAAGAATGATTTTTCATTGTATTTTCCAGGCTCTTGATCTGTAAAACTGGATGTGTCTAACAAGGAAAGGATGTAAGTAAAACAAGGTTAAAAAAATTTGATTTGCAAGAGGGTAAAAGTTGGGGGCAAATACTATGAAAATTCAATACCTTGTGATCACATTTTGATCTGGAAGTCAGAAATAAATCAATTCAGAAGCCTTGATAAAAACAGCTTTGAAATCTAAGTGAAGAAACTTTCTGTTTCTGAGATGGATCAGGGTCCACATCAATTAACCCTGTCTCCTTCAAAGACTGGCACATTGTCCTTATCATTTTCTCTCACAGTTTTGAGTGAATCTGATGCTCAGGAAGAGTGAGAATAGGTGTGAGACACTGAGACTCTTTGTGTAAAACGTGGTAATTTCTAGTCACAGACCAAGCACTGGCAAAACAACAAGTACTGCTATTCCCCCATATCAGCAATAAACTTTATCTGAATCCCTGAAGGTGGCAAATGTTACTGCCTAATGTGACTAATTACAAAAACACTTACTTCAGTATCATCCTTTTTTCATATTGTAAATAATCAAGACTGCAAAATGTAGTCCTGAACACAGTGAGAGGAACAAAAAGTATTTTGTTTCACATATTTAAGACAGGCCTTACTTGAGGAGTCATATCTCAAGTCCTCCTTGCCCTTCTGTTTCCTGATAAAGACAAAACGTCAAGCTTTTCTCTAGTGTCATTTTATATTTTTCTTTTCTTTTAAGAATGAACCAAGCAATCTGTTTTGGAGCTCATAGTATGTTGCTCTCTAATTGCATGAGTCTATTGATTTTGAACAGTTCTCAGTCTCTCATAGGCTGATGATTTTAAGTGTAATGCTACAACCACTGAGAAATGCTAAGGTCTTCTAGATGTTTTTCTAGACAGTTGATTTACTTTTGCCTGAGGAGATGAAGCATTTCTGACCTTAAGTGCAGAATTGAGTTGCTTAACGGATTTTATCATAACTGTTTCATACCAAGCCATAGGTAGTTATGAAAATGTCTTACTGAAGTATAGAATCCCAATACCTGGATCTGGACATATTTCAAATGATCAAAATGTCAACTTCTTTTTAATTCTCATTTGCACCTTGAAGCACAGCTGCCAGGCTTATGGAGACAAACATTTCCCTTTGGTTTTGCATATCTCTTTTTCAGGCACTGATCCATAATAGCTAATTAAACTATGAAGGTTTTCACAACTACTACTAACAAGCATGTGGAGGAGGAGATATTTGCATGACAATTTGCTTTGAGAACTGCAAAAAGGAATTACAGCTTCTTTACTTTTACTTTAGTTATTTTTTTTCTCCATTGTAGCCTCCCAGCTAGGAGCTCCATGCAGGATTTTTAGGAAGGTGAATGCTGCCTGACCTGATGTTGTCCTGTCATCACATGAAAGGGTCATAAAATGATTTGGGTTGAAATGTTGCCCAGAGAGGTTGTGAAGGCTGCATGCCTTGAGACATTCAAAACCCACCTGGACACCATCTTATGCAACCTACTCTAAGTGAAGCTGCTTGGGCAGAGGGATTGGACTAGATGATACCCAGAGGTCCTCTCTTAACCATCAACATTCTGTGATTCTGTGATTATGTGGAAAGGACCTTAAAGATCATTTAGTTCAAACCCCTTGAGGGACACATCCCACTAGACCAGGTTGCTCCAAGCCCCATGCAACCTGCCCTTGAACTCTTCCAGGGATGGGGCAGCCACAGCTTCTCTGGGCAACCTGGGCCAGGGTCTCACCTCCCTCACAGCAAAGAATTTCTTCCTTGTGTCTAATCTAAATCTCCCCTCTTCCAGTTTTGATCCATTTCCCCTCTTCCTCTCACTACAAGCCCTTGTCCAAAGTCCCTCCCCAGTTTTTCTGGAGCCCCTTCAGGCACTAGAAGGTGCTCTAAGGTCTCCCTGGAGCCTTCTCTTCTCCAGCCTGAACACTCCAACTCTCTCAGCCTGTCTCCAGAGCAGAGCTGCTCCTGCCACCTGATCACCTCCATGGCCTCCTCTGGACTCCCTCCAACAGCTTCATGTCCTTCTTGTATTGAGGACCCCAGAACTAGACCCAGCACTGTAGAGGGATTCTCAGAAGAGCAGAGTAGAGAGGAAGAATCCTCTCCCTCGACCTGCTGGTCATGCTGCTTTTGATGCAACCCTCTACTCGCTATCATAGGTAGAGTTGACAGTCCCAGCCACTATTAAGGTATGCACTGCACACAATAGGCCAACATCAGGTGTATCATCTTAAAGGGACATAAGTTTGGAACTCGTGATCAAAATCCTACTAGTTCTGCTTAACCACAGCTTCCAGTTCATTCTTTGGGCATATGAGGGAAAACATCTCAGCAGGGGTTGGGTTATTGATGTTCTGAGGGTCAAGGGCAGAGTAACCACACTCATTGTGGTAGTTCCTAGGGAACAAATAGATCCAAAGTATCACACTAGCAGGCACAAGCCTTGCAAAGAGATGATATCTAAGTAAAGCTGACACAGAGAAAAGAGAAAGGATAGACATTTCAAATAGAATGAACTGTGCAATGACAGCGAACGTGGCAGCAGCTGGATGAGTCTGTTTAGGAAGTGAGAAGACACTGAAGGCAAGGATGTGCTCAGACAGAGGTGAGGGCAGAGCCCAGCTCTGTAAGCACACCATTGCCTGTACTGATTTTCCAATCAAGGGTTCAGTTTTCTGTGCTGAAGGATATCTTACACTGAGAAGCTGAGACAACGAGGGCTTTGACAGAAGCCAGGGGTGGATCTGACTGGAGATGGCAAGCAACTGTCCAAAGCTATGTTCATATTGGTCTGACCTGTAAGATCTGAATTGCTTTGTCAGCCGTCATACCAATTTACACTTACAAGGTAGGTTTGTAGCTTAGGGACTTCATTTTCAATTGGTTTAATGTCAGCTTGGATCATCCTTTCTCATTATGTTCTTTTTCCCTGTGCCAGCACTAACTGCTGGTGTCAGCCAGAGATAATTGATCTCTCCTGTTCAAACTCCAGCTAGGTTGCTCCTCTTGGCAGTGATAAAATCTTGCAAACTCTATGTTAACTTAGAGAGCTGGGAAGAAGGGTTTAGAGGAGGCAGTGCCACGTCATGAAAATGGCAAGACACTGGCTGCTGCAAACATGTCTGGAGGTTTCTGCAGCAGGTTGCATATTTCTTTGGATCCTGAAAAACTGGGTTCAGAGCCTAGATTTAGAAACCAAGTCCCTTGTTGGGAGCGCTTAGAGAATCACTGACTCATACATACAGGTAGACACAAGCTCAAAAGACAAGCCTAGTGCTTCTAAATCTTGCTGAAAAGCTGCAACATGAAAAAGACTCTGTTCCTAGTATTTCTGACAGAACCCCAGGGACCAGTATCTATGGAAAATTGGGTTGCAACCCTTTGATCAGAATTTGCAATACAGACCAGTCAGTGCTATATACCAGAGCAGCTTAAAGCAGGAAAGGCAGCACAGCAAATCACTGCATCACAGAATCACCAAGGCTGGAAAAGACCTTTAAGATCATCAAGTCCAGCCTACGACTAACACCACTACATCTCCAGACCATGGCACTAAGTGCCACATCCAGCCTTTCCTTGAACACCTCCAGGGATGGTAACTTCACCACTTCCCTGGGCAGTCCATTCCAATGTCTGATCACCCTCTCCGTGAGGAAGTGCTTCCTGATATCCAACCTAAACCTCCCCTGGTGCAACTTCAGGCTATCCCCTCTTGTCCTGTCCCTGGCTGCCTGGGAGAAGAGCCCAGTCCCCACCTGACTGCAGCCTCCCTTCAGGTGGTTGTAGAGAGTGAGAAGGTCCCCCCTGAGTCTCCTCTTCTCCAGGCTAAACAGCCCCAGCTCCCTCAGCCTCTCCTCATAAGACTTTCCCTCTAGTCCCTTCACCAGCCTCGTTGCTCTCCTCTGGACCTGCTCCAGCACCTCAAGATCATTCTTGCAGTGAGGGGCCCAGACCTGCAGACAGGACTCCAGGTGAGGTCTCACCAGTGCTGTGTACAGGGAGAGACTCACATCCCTACTCCTGCTGGCCACACTATTTCTGATACAAGCCAGGATGCCATTGGCCTTCCAGGCCACCTGGGCACTCTGCTTTCTCATGTTTAACTGGTTGTCAACCAGCACTGCCAGGTCTCTCTCTGCTGGGCTGCTCTCCAGCCACTCTTCCCCCAGATATTCTTCAGAAGAGCATTCACAGGCTGCTCTGTGCTCACAGGCAATTGCCAGTTTATACTGCCTCACTATCAGAAATCCCCGTGGTGATAATTGCTGGTTTTCAAGATCTGAGAATAACAAACATGTCCTTAATTTTCCCACTGCTTGCATCCTATAATTACATTAATAGAAAAGTCTGGTTGTTTGATGTCGTAATGATGACCTGCAGGCTACAGTGGCAGGTTTCTTCTGAAATGGAAGATGCATGGGATGGTTTCATGTAAAAAAAAAAAAAAAAAAAAAGGATTTTGGAGAAGTCTAGAATATAAGCAGTGCAGACAGTTGACCCCTCTTCCTGCCCAGCAACAGCAATGAAGTATTCCTTTGTGTGAATGTAATTTACCAAAAGTGCCAGAGATTATAATGTTTTTTATTTACAAACTTTTTTTTTCCTTTTCCAAATTTATTTTTGCCTCTGTTAACTGAATGGTACTTTGACAATGTGTTTGTGTCTAACTTGTTATCATACAATGATCACTGGGAAGTTACTGAAGGCAGAGAAGCAGCTCGACATCACAAGTATCTGCTTAAATAATGAGGGGAAAGTCTCCAGATGGAAGAGGGCCATGAAAATGATCTGAGGTCTGGGGCACCTCTCTTATGAAGACAGGCTTAAGGAGTTGGGGTTGTTCAGCCTGAAGAAGAGAAGACTCTGAGGTGACCTTATAGAAACCCTCCAATACCTGAAAAGGGCCTATGAGAAGGCTGGGGAAGAGCTGTTCAGCAGGGCATGTAACAGGACAAAGGGTGATGGTACACAACCTAGAGGAAGGTAGATTTAGGTTGGACATTAGGAAAAAGTTCCTTAATATAAGGGGGTGGATCACTGGAACAGGTTGCTTAGAGAGGTGGGGCCCCATCCCTGGAGACATTCAAGGTCAGGCTTGATTTAGCTCTGAGCAACCTGATCTAGCTTGAGGTGTCCGTGCTTATTGTAGGGGGTTGTACTGGATGACCTTTAAAGGTCCCTTCTAACCCAAGACATTCTATGATTTAATGATTTTATTATTTTTGTCTTTCAGATAGGGCATGAGTGAGTTACTCAAGGCTCTCTTAAGAATTAAAGCAGAGAATAAGCCAATTTTAAATAATGAATCATCAGATCTACTTCAAACACCTGCATCATGAGCTGACTCATCCGGCCAGATGCAGTTTTGAACCATTTCCACCATCCTATCACTCGATTCCTGGGAGAAGAGGTCAGCACCCCCTTCTCCACTTGCCTTTCTCAGGGAGCTGGGGAGATCCATGAGGTTGTCCCTCAGCCTCCCTTTCTCCAAGCTAGACAAACACAGAGTCCTAAGGTGCTCCTCATATGGTATTTCTTCCAGCCTGTCACCAGCTTTGTTGTCTTCCTCTGGATGCCTTCAAGTACCTAAACCCCTCTGTGATGAATCCCACCAGGCCTCATGGACTTATGAACATTCAACTAATACAGCTGGCCCCTTACCAATTCTGTGTCCACAAAAGGAAAGTCACTGTTCCTCCAGTCGTGGGTCCTCCAACTTGGAGGACTCAACAGCCCAAGGTCTATCATAGGTATGAAAGACTAAGGTAAAATAAAGCATTAAATGCCTCTCTTTTTTCTGCATCCCTGTTTACCAGGGGACCATCTTCATTAATCCAATGTTGTCTTTGGATGTTCTCTTGCTATGAACATACTTTTGAAATCCTTTCTTGTTTTCTGGCACAACAACAGCTAGTTGTAGCTCCAGTTGAGCTTTGGCCTTTTGTGTCTTCTCCTTGCATGTGCAAACCACACACTCTTCCTGCCAAGCCTGGCCTTGCAGATTCTAGAGCTCATTCAAACTCTTTTCCCTCCTGAGTTAAAGGAGAAGTTCCCTGTTCAGCCAAGCAGGTCTTCTGCCCCCCCTTGCTCGGCTTGCAACACCAGGGGATTGCCTGCTCCTGGGCTTTTGAAGAGTGGTTCTTCAAAACTGGCTAGTGGTTGTGGACCCCATGAGCCCTTAACAGATGATTCCCAGGGGATGCTGCTAAAGATCCCTGCACAGCCCTGCCCTGGTGCTGGGGAGTGGGAAGCTGGGAAAGCTCAAGCGATGCTTTGCATGTTGCAGCATTTGGATGAAAGGAAATGGTGCACTCAGAGAAGTTCTCCCTTTGGCTGAGACAACCTGATAACAGGCTCTCCCCTGACCCAGCTTTGAAGAGTTTCTACACGTCCTTTCACTGGATACTGGGGAGAAAATATCAGCACCCCTTTCTGCACTGTGCCTCCTCACAGAGCTGTTGAGAACAGTGCCTGCCTGCCAGCCAGATGTAATTGCCATTCGCTACAACCCGTCAGCCAGTTCTTCACTCAGAGCACCATGAATCTTCTCATCCCACAGCTGGATAACTGTCTCTAAGGATGCTGTGAGGAACAGTATTAATTTTTGTATTTAAAGTCCTAAATCCAGGCCAATTGTTCTGGCTTGAAGGAGAGATGTTGTGACACAGACTTTTGTATTCTTAAACACAGGTCCTGTGATGACATATCAACCTGTCAGTCTAATTTTTCAACTGTGGTGAGGATGATGGGTTTTGAAATACTTTTTTTCATCCCACAAGTGGGGCTGAGCTGATCAATGTTCATATATTGAGCAGGGCTGGTACTTGGGCTGGTGCTGTTTAACATCTCTGTCGGCGACCTGGACAGTGGCACTGAGTGCACCCTCAGCAAGTTTGGAGATGAAAACGAAGTGTGTGGTGAGGTCAACATGCTGTGGGGAAGGAAGGCCATCTAGGGGGACCTTGACAGGCTGGAGAGGTGGGCTCATGCAAACTGCATGAAGTTCAACCAGACCTAGTATAAGATCCTGCACCTGGGTCAGGGCAATCCCAAGCACAAATACAGAGAATGGATTGAAAGCAGTTTGGAGGAAAAAGACTTAGAGGTGATGGTGAATGAGAAGCTCAACATGAGTCAGCAATGTGTGCTTGCAGCCCAGAAAGCCAACCATGTCCTGGGCTTCATCAAAAGAGGAGTAGGAGATGATTTTTCCCCCTTTACTTGGCTCTTGTGAGACCCCACCTGGAGTACTACATCCAATTCTGGAGCCTCCAAAGTAAGAAAGACATGAAGCTCATAGAGAAAGTCCAGAGAAAGGCCATGAAGTTCACTGGGCTGGAGCATGAGAACAGGCTGAGAGAGATGGGGCTGTTCAGCCTGGAGAAGAGAAGGCTCTCTGGAAACCTTGTAGAGTATCCCAGTACCTGAAGGGGCTCCAGGAAAGCTGGGGAGGGACTTTTTACAGGGGCTTTTAGTGAGAATACAAGACATAATGGATCAAAACTGGAAGAGGGGAGATTTAGGTTAGACATTAGGAGGAAATTCTTTAGTGTGAAGGTGGTGAGACACTGGCCCAGGTTGCCCAGAGAAGCTGTGGCTGCCCCATCCCTGGCAGTGTTGAAGGGCAGGTTGGATGGGGCTTGGAGCAACCTGGTCTGGTGGGAGGTGTCCTTGCCCATGCAGGGGGTTGGAACTAGATGATCACTTCTGATTCAGAAACCATTCTATGATTCTATGAACTCTGAGCACTTGGAAGATACTGGAAACTGAGCATAATGGTAATAAAATAGCTTTGACCTTGGCTTTAAATTTTGCTAAGGTGACAGAGAAGTGCATGAACCAATTAAAAATCATACCTAGATAAGGTACAATGGCTGCAGTTGGGTAAAGTTTAGAAAATGTAGAACCAAACATTTCTAGCAATCACAAGGAACCAGCTGCTTTTTCTAGGACATTTTGATTAAAAAAAAAAAAAAAAAAAAAAGGAAGATGTGCAAGATAAGAGTCATTGAATAATCCCTCTGCAGGTGTCCAAAATTTGCTGACATCAACTGCTCTTGAGAAACCACTGCTTTTGGGATTCAAGACAAGGCACCACAGATGAGAGGGAATGGGGGCAGGATAAGGACTTGCTTTCTCAGAGGGAAATTCCTGATGGTTTTTGTGGTTTTTTTACAGAGCTTCTTCCTTGTTTTCAGAGCTGTTGTCATTCCCATCTGGCAGATCTGCACCCCAATCACTTCCTGCAAGAAGAGCAAGTAGAAAGCACAGCAAGTAGAAAGCACGTGGGACTTCTGTTGCTCACCATAAAAAATGCAGAGGCAGACAAGAAGGTGCCACCATTGTAGTGACAATGACAAAACAATGTCTTTTTCTGAGGTATTTTTTGCATGTTAATATAAAGCTTTCAAAACAAAGCTCTGTAAGGCCTCCTGGAATACAAACACAAGTGGTTTATAACCTCTTCAGTCCTTTGAAAGTGATTCTTGCTATTTAAAATATGACTGTGCTTAATGTTGCATATTTTCAGATCCCTCATCATGACTTGCTTTAAATGGATGCTGCATTTAGACTCTTGTTACACAGAGGACAATGTATTCAATTTATTAACTCTCATAGGCTCTCATAGGGATATTAATATAGCATTGCAAAGGGTGCTTGATGCTACATACAGCTCTGCAGAGCCCTGGCCCAGGCCCTGAAGAGACCGAGTTTAATGGGATTCTAGAGGTGACATTAACAACAAGCTTGGGGCAACAAAGCACAGAGATGACAAGGTGCTTGGATAAAATGTGTTTGATTAATGTGTTTTGGCTCTGTGTGCTCTCCTGCAGCAGAGTCTTTTCCTACCACACTCCCATGCCTGGAGGGGAACTGTAAGAGTGAGCAGGAGATGACAACAGTCCTGCCCCACAGCATTCAGGAAGGCTTTGCTGACACCCGGGCTGTGCATGTCCATCACTCTCTGCTTTCTGTTCTGCTGCCACCAGGAACAGCCACTCACCAGCTCCTCAGGCACTTTAAGGTCCTTCTCCAAGGGAAGCTGGCAACAGGTTTGGCTTGAAGGTCACCTGTGCTGGTGAAGGGTCTGGAGCACGAGTCTCATGAGGAGTGGCTGAGGGAACTGGGGGAGTTTAGTCTGGAGAAAGGAAGGCTGAGGGGAGACCTCACTCTGTAGTTGCCTGAAAGGAGGTTGGAGTGAAGGGGCGTTGCAGTGGATGGATGCATTGCTTAGAAGAGGGAAGTGAAGGACTGAGTTCTTTGTGTTATCAAATCACGGAATCATAAAATCACACAATGGTCAAGGTTGGAAGGGATATTCAAGATCATCATGTTCCAACCTCTCTGCTATGAGCAGGGACACCTCCCACTAGACTAGGCTGCACAAGCCTCATCCAAGCTGGCCTTGAACACCTCAGGGAGGCGGTATCAACCTCCCTGGGCAACCTAGTCCTATGTCTCACCAACCTCATAGTGAAAAAATTCTCCCTAGTATGTAACCTAAATCTCGCCTCTCTTAGTTTAAAACCATTACCCCTTGTCCTGTCACTGCCCTCTCTGGTGAAATCTCTCCCCAGTTTTCCTGCAGCCCTTTCAGGCACTGGAAGGTTCTCCAAGGTCTCCCTGGAGCCTTCTTTTCTCCAGGCTGAACACCCCAACTCTCCCAGCCTGTCTCCAGAGCAGAGCTGCCCAGCCCTTGGATCATCTTGGTGGCCTCCTCTGGACCCTCTCCAACAGTTCCATGTCTCTCCTGTGCTGAGGACTCCAGAGCTGTTACTGTGGGCTCCACAGTGTTCCTGTGTTACATGAAATCACAATTAAGAGGTCTGTACAATTCCATGGTGTTTGTCTAAAAAGTTCCCTCCTCCTTAATAGGACACATTGTGCCAAATATGCCAACATTTATACTCATTTTAGATAAAAAATAATAAAAAATATAGCTTAATTTTCTATAAGCAATTAACTTCTTTTGAAGACTTAATCTAACTTCCCTGAATCTTCTCCTTCTAGACTAAGCAGTCTCAAATCTTTTCTACTTCTGAATTGTGATTTCTTGGAGCAAAAGTACCCATCACATCAAAGGTGACTTCAGGGGATATTGAAGAAATCCCAGTTGATTTTGTATTGGACATCAAGACAGTCAGAAAAAACTTTCTGGTTAATAAAAGGATTTGACAAGAACTTGCTAGAAAATTGTCATTTTCTGATAAACAGGAGAACCTGGTTTTGAAGCACACTTGAGAAAAAAGACCTATAGGCCTTTTTGTTTGCTTTGCATTGATTGCATCTGACTTGTCATTGAAAGTAAAGGAGATGAGAATAAATTAATACTACCTCTCCTTTTAGTTCTGTCTACAGAAAGGATAAACACACTTTTTGGACTAAACATTTTTTGAATGTCTGAGGAACTACGATAAATCTCAGATAAATCTCAGGGACAAGTGTTATGATGACTTTTTGGTTTTATAGCAGAATTTTTAGAGTGAACCCTGACTGAGCCAGTATATTTATTATGAATTGTTCTCCTGCAGTTGTTCAGCTACCCTCATAGTTAGCATATTTGTCTGAAGTCACTGTAAGGAATATCTATTACAAAAGCACCATGCAACTTTAAAAACATTTATCATTGGCAACAGCTGTTGAAGAGAGAAAGAGTGTTGTTTTACTCTGTTGGTTTCAAGAGAGCAATAAGGCTGGTGTTGGGTAACTTGTCAGATCTTTTACAGGAACATAGTGGTTGAGCAGTGAATTAAATGCAGGATTCCCATGTCCTGGGTTAACATCCTAAGGTCAAGAACATTTTCCTCTGTGTATCAGTGTGTCTCTCCAGTGTGTCCATGTGAGCTCATGAGGATGAAGACCTAAAACCTGCTGCTGTGGGGCACAGAAATGACAGGAAATCAAAGTACCTTTCTTTTTGTGTTCATTAAAGAACTGATTGCATAGTCTGATGCGTGTTTGCAGGAGCACTCCTTCCTGCAATCTGGAAAATCAAGCTGGAATCTCTGCATTTCATCTACCAACATATATACCCAGCATATATCTAAGTAGCATATATATATATTCATCTTTACATCCTGTCTGTATCTTCTCTTGTGAAATGTGCATTTCACTTCCATGGTAGCTATTGATCACTTTTTCTTTTCAGTTATTTCATTAGCTCATGGATTTTAAGGGGTTTTTTATATTTCCAAAGAGTGAGATGGTGTTGGTAACTGACTGATCTGAGGTGGTGCAAGGATGTGCCCTCAGATGCTGAATGTTTAGTGGATTTAAAGCTGTACCAAGTTCTGTGGTGACTAAGGAGACAATTAAATCCAGCATTTCCTTTGGAGTTAATTGTCACTTACTCAGATTTATTTATATTTTTTCTTCACAGTGAAGGATATTATTTGAAAATTAGTCAGAAATACACTAAATAAACTTTATAGCTATTGCAACTAGTCTGACATAAGTGCTTTGAATACACAAACACATCCAATGGTTTTTGCTCCTGAGATAGCCCACCTAGGCATTAAATACCAAATCTTTAGCCTAGAAGGAGGTATCAATTTATGCATATCCATGATGCATAAATTAAAGGAACAAAGGCACATGGTCTTAGCAACCCACTCCCAGTTTAGTAAGGTGTTCCACTTGGGCAAGGGAAGAGACCTGGAGGAAAATCAAAGTCCTTGGAGATACTGCCTCTACTCCTTATTTTCTGCTGAAATCCCAAGGGGTAGAACTGAGAGATCACCAGAACCACCACCTGAGACCTTCTGTGGTGTCCCAGAGATTAGGCAAAAGGAGTAGGACACTATTATTGTCAGCAAACACTAATTCACTACTAGGTTGAAGTGTTTAGGCACCACAGAAGTGCCCACAGGAACAGACTTTGTTTCTCTTGCAGCATTAGTGAATTGTTCAAACTAACTGAAATTCAACAGAAATAGTTACTTGGGATATTTTGACCTCTATTGTGTAAATCATTGTCATAGTAGTAAAATCTAATACTCATTATAACAAGGTTACTGATGTTGGTCTAAATAAAAGTTGATCTGTATCATTAACATAACCTGTAACATGTGTTTAATGCAAATCATAAACTTGTGTTCCCTGATTTTGGTCTTTATGACTCAGAATCTGCGCAGGTCTTTCTATGCACAGGAATGAGATGCAGAAACAGACCTGAAAATCACAAGAGGATTGAGAAGGATACAGTTCTAGAAAAGTCAGTAATGCTTAGAACCACAAGAGCTGAAAAAAGGGGAAGAAACCCAGTCAAAAAACAGTCTTTGTGTAATAACACATGCCCACAATACCCTCCTCCTCTTACTTTTCAAACAACACCTTCCCAGGTGCAAATTTACAAATGGAAAAAGGCAAAGGAAGGAGCTCCTGGTCATCTAATTCCAGTTCCATTTTGTATTTTGAAACTAGAGAATCCCATCTTTCTTTTCTTTTTCTTGCAGGAGCTCTGCCTCACTCCTGGCCTCAACTGGACGACATTTCCTAAAACAGAATCTACTCATTATTTATCTTTCCTCTCACCTCCCCACCATGAGTGAAGCTAATGCCTTATGGACCACAAATGGTTCAAACCCATCAGTTTTCTCCTGCTTTTTACTGGGAGTCTCACTGATACATACTCTGTATTTAATTTTCACAGTGCCTAGCACCGGCTCCCTTATTACCAGGCTTATCTGGCAGATGAGAAATTTAAATGCAAGAAGATGAAGGTCAAATGTATGTACTGGCTTTGCATCATAATTTTAGGACTTGTAATATAAAGGAGGTCAGAATAAATGTCATGGTCTCCCCTGGCCTTGAGCTTTATGAAAAGATTGGTTATTAAATCCTATCTGGATGTCTTTTTGTATAGAATCATAGACTTTTTTGGCTTGGAAGGGATCTTAAGGATCATCTAGTTCCAACCCTTCTGCACGGGCAGGGACACCTCCCACTAGACCAGGTTGCTCAGAGCCCTATCCAGCTTCAGGCAGATGCAAAGTCACTTCTGACTCAGCAGGACAGAAGCCAGCTCCACACCAGACTGTGTACCAATGTACTTAGGCTATGATAATTTGAGTACAGAAGCCATGTATTTTTGGGATTGAGGCCTGCTCATGCCCAGCTGGTCTGAAAGAAAACAAGTTTGCTTCTGCCTACCATGTGCCATGATTTTAGCTTCCTATGAGTCCAGTTACTGTGGAATGAGATGCTTTTTGATTCTCAAAGGGCTTCTCCAGTGTGCTGTGGGCAGGGGGAAAACCAGGGCTGCTGCTGGAAAGAGCAGGTGGGAGATGCCTGCAGGATCTGAGCAAAGAAAGAAGGTACAAAAGGTGGATGGCAACAATCCTTGTGATTCCTCCCTGAATCCCAGCCTGACACATGCTGCGAACACAGATGTGAGTAAAGCCTCTGAGAAGGTTTGTTGTCTGTCTGCTGGGCTGTACACAGACCTGAGCTGTTCCCTGCTCTGCCTCCAGCTGCAGGCAGTGAAACCAAGCCAAAACAAATCACAGACACGCAAATATGTCTGCCCAGTTTTGTACCAGGGGAAATTTAAATCCTGATCAACTCACCCAGGAGACACAAAATTCTGAAACATGAATATTCATTATTATCATTATCTTAAAGTTCAGCAGAAACTACCCTGAGCATTTTGAGGGCAATGCAGGAGATTTTGTTCCATCTCCAGTTCAAGTAATTTAACTTATAGAAAAGATTAGTTTAAAAATACAGATTGAAGTAATTTTTGTCTTCAATTAAATTATATTGACTGGGCAGTGTTAAGCTTAAACTGAGATGTTTGTTAGAAGAGTCAAAACCACCATGTAAAACAATTACTTTGTGACCTTTTACCCTAACTCAATTTCAGTTTGAAGATCCCAAATAAATGGGGTGAATTAATTCAGTGGTTAGCTAATTTCCTACAAAGACTTGCATGTTGGTGTCACATTCAGTTTTCCTGGTTCTAACTCCAGATTCTCAGCCTTGTGATGCTGCTGTGTGTCTCCTTAGAAGCCTTCTAGTGTCAGGTACCTTGTCCCTCCTTAAAGGGAATTATTTCTCCTCCTAACATCTCCATCAACTGAACTACTGGATTAACACCTTCTCAGTGTCAGGCTCACTTTCCTCACATTAAATTCTTGCCACTGCTCTCCTGAATGTTAAAATAGGGATGCCTGACTGGATGCACCATTCTAACCATGGCAATCTGTTCCTCAAAGTTAATAGCACGTTTTTGGTATTAATTAGTATTCTTTGTTACCAATACAGATTTCTATCTGTGCTTCCTTCCATAAAACATGTGCCTCTACCTTAATCACAGTGAAGACCTGAAAAAAGAAATGTGTGGGTAGCACAGGTTGTTTATCTGCTTTTTTGTTAACAGATTGACCTGTTAATTACCTGCTCTTATTCAGTTTGTCTGTGAAGAACAATTGGTTTCCCATTGTCTTCCAGTGCAAAATGGGGCTGTCTTTAATATCTGCTGCATTATTTTCCTGTCTACTCCTGAATTACACCTTAGTGAGCAGAAATGCTGGCAGACTTAATGTGCAATGTGGGTTGAACTGGGAAGATGGGAGTGAACACTGAGATGAGGGCAGAGACTCTCACTGCTGGGACTCGTGCAGAAAGGCAAAGATGGGGCTCAGTGATGTTGTGGAGATGCTCCAGTTGTTGGGCAACTGAAGGAAGGAAGCAGGGAGGATTGGATTCCTCTACTGAGGTCTGGTGGGGCTGTAGGAAAAGGATTTTATGAAGCTGAATCTGAAGAGAGGGCTAGTGTGTGCCTGTACTAGCTTTGTCATGCCTATCCAGGTGTGGTTTTGTCCACCTGGACATCCAGCTGGCTCATTCCAGATTTGAGCCCAACAGTAAATACACAAACAGTGCAAAGGATTAGAGAGCTCAGCCTCACATCTGTGAATTCTAGATGATCATTCGAGGTCCCTTCCAACCCCTATGATTCTGTGATTCTGTGAATTCAAATGCTTACCTGACAGTGAAGCTGCAACTTCATCCTCATTAATGTAGTAACGGACACCTCTACCTACACTAGCTTTCACATTCCTTGTTGGAGATCTAGTGGCACAGCAGATAGGGCAACAAGCAGCTTGCTTCAGGCTATAAAAGTTCAACATAAGTCTGTATAAATGCCTGGAGAGACCAATGAAAGAAAGCAGCAACCTCCACAGCAAGAATGATGAGGCTGTCCTAGCTCTCTCAATCTATATTACACCTGAATCATTGCAGGATCAGATGTGCTCCTAAGGTAATTTTAAAACCATTGAGAGGTGAGATGTGAATTTTCTGAGGCCTTCAGGAGACGGTCTATAAAGATCCACCTCTGATGTGTCTATATCTCAAATGCTTCAGGTCTTGCCAACTCACTGGAACAGAGCTAAGAGGTCTGAGGGACACTCTGGAGCCCAGGTTCCTCTTTTACAAGGGACCACTCTGCTTCTAAGTCTGGATTGTTATTTCCACCAAAGAAACAAACAGACAACATGTTTGCACAAACCTTGCACAATCGTCCAAGCTTCCCCATTTAATAGTGGCATTTGCTGGAAAAAGATATTTCCTAGTTTTAAAAACCTTAACTTTGGGGTCAATGAGGAAACTCTTACCTAAATAAAGAGTTTTAAGAGCAAATGTGCCATGTTATGGTTGTGTCTCTGTCCTTAAAATAATAATAATAAAAAAAGTATAAAGAGCCACTAAACAATTTATTCTTGGTGATGACTAAAACAATTAAAGATTACTATTTATAGCATAAATATCTTAGAGTGAATAATGTTTAGTTTTCTTTTCAGTTCTGTCCCCAGCATTTGCATTTGCCTGCTCTACTGGTATGTTTTGGCTCTTTCTTTTTGTCAGAGAAAATAGTTATTTCTGACAACATTTCAGTCTCCTCAGGGTAGAATGCTAGCAGCTAAGCAGCTGGTCCTCTCATGAGATTTTCTAAGTCCATATCAAGTTTCCTTGCTGTTAACCAAACATGTTATGGATGCAGGGCCATTGGAAGGAACCCACTGGTAGAGTTCCCTTTAAGAACAAAGCCATTTCATGCTGTGTATTGTGTAATGCACAATTACCTCTATATTTATAGATTTCTGTGTGTCCAGAATTGGGTATCTTAGTACACACTCCTGCTTCTTTCAAAAATTATTAGTTTTTATATTAACCAGAGACATCACGGCCAAGTTTCTTTGCATCAGTCCACAAACAAAGGAAAATTATGTCTCCTGTACCTTCATGTTTTTCTGAAGGTAGGGAAAATCTCATTAATCTCTGGAGTAATCTGAAACATGACTGAAGGGAAAGCACTGAGCAAAGCTCTGCCTGAACTCCTGATTGTAGCATGAATTTGTCACCTTACATCTCCAGTGCATGCCCTTAAAAACTGCTTGATGAGGTTGTCTAGATTTCTGAGGTTTGAACCTCTTTTTTCTTTGGAGGTTCCCTCTTCCTGATACCCTCTAGAAAGCAAGGCAGAATTCTAGTGAGCCAGGTGGTCTCAGGCATAATTTTTCTTTTGGAGAATCTCTACAGTCCTGGATATCAATAGTCTGAGATATCAGGCCAAGACATCCTTCTGATGTCCACCTTGGCCACGAATCAGAATGGTTGTGAAAGTTTCTAAAGCAACTTGTTTACTTTTTGCCCTGCAATGTTATTGGAACAATGCTGATGATTACCTAGCAGAATTTGCAAGGGGCACCCACAGTTGATTCCTGCCCTTGTGTTCACACTTAGAAATGACTTCTTAACCATTGTCTGGAAAAATGGTTCAACTTTCCGTCAGTAAAACCACAAAACAGAGTTTTGCTCCAGGGATAATCACTACCTGCTGATTCGTGGCAAGGGGTGCCTCTGCTCATAGAAAGCTTCTCCAAAAAGTATCTGCAGATCCAACTCTGTCTCAGTTAAAGGTTTTATTTCTACCTGACTCTCGCAACTTTGTCTTTTCTCCACAGAAATGCTCCAAACTTGTTAATTCCTTTCACACAGAGAAGAAAGAACAAACCCTATTATTATTTTCCAAGGTAAGGCCTTAACCCTACTAAATACCAGGCATTAACAACCTCCTTACTTCTTGACAGCACCAGGTGAACTGTAGTTTTTTTCTTTAAATGGGTCTATTTCTTTAGTCTTGCTGTTTTTCCATTCCTGAGATGAATCACTCTTCATGGTAAATGTAAATACAACTGAGACCTTGAAACAGCCTTTTCTTTGTCTGCAGTTCCCCAATTTGTGTACATGATTGTAGCAATTATTTGGGCAAATCAAGAGAATGGGTCTGAAAAAAGGTTCAGTGAAGATATTGACTGGGAAGGGCTTTATTTCTCATTTGAAGGTGTTGATGCCAAGAGATATCAAACTCCCTCAACTTTACTTAACCCCAAGGAGAATCAATGTAAGGTGGCACTTTGCTGCAGTGCTCCCACCCAGGCAGGCAGCATTGATTCATGTTCATTGGCACCTTGATATTCATGGGAGGACTGAGAAGAGCAAGGGTGGAAGGACTTGGGGGTTGATTGCTCCTTTGAACTCCAGTCAATTTTTCACTCCAGATAAATTTGCCAATTACCACTTGGATCTCGTAATGTTTTCTCTCAGCTCAAGGCAATCAGTGGACAGAACAGAGAGAAAGAAGTCTGAACAGAACATTTATTTTGATAACATTCAGTGTGCCAGACTTCAAGTTATAAAAAATGTCTTTCCAATTGCTTTAATGCCTTTTAATTTGTTTCAGCAAAGCAAGCAGAGTTAATACTTATGACACTGCATAAGCCAGGATACAACAGTGCGTTCCCAGTTCTTGAATATTTTACATCTATTTAGTGACTCTTCAACACTGGAATTGAGGATGTATGACCTATTATGGCATCATGTAGATCGGTAGATAATATTTTATCTGGACTAGTTTGTCTTATATTCTGCTGCCAATCAAATAATTTTATTAGTTTATTTTAAATTGTCCTCACATCGGTTGATGTTCACATCACAGAGCTCTTCATCTTCCACCAGTAGCTTTTTTCAATTGCTGTTTCTACTGGTAATAACTAAATGGAATTAGTTTTTCTTTTCCCTTTTGTCTCTGGGAAGCTTATGCATCCTGGTTTTCCTATTTGGAATGACAGATCCCAGCACTGTCAAACGGACTGATCTTGGTTTCATCATCCCTCAACTGCAGACATTGGGCCTCTTGCCTCCTGCTGTGGATGTCTCTGATAGAATCATAGTATCATAGAATGGTTGAGGTTGGAAGGGCCCTTAAAGATCATCAGGTTCCAACATCCCTGCATGGGCAGGGACACCTCCCACCACACCAGGCTGCACAAGCCTCATCCAACCTGCCCTTCAACACCTCCAGGGAGAGGGCTTCCACACCCTCCCTGGGCAAGTTCTTCCAGCACCTTCTTACCCTCATGGTGAAGAATTTCTTCCTGATGTCTAATTAACCTGTGATGTCAGAATATTGTAAGATACCTATTAATAAATCTCCTGGACCATAACTCCTGGGGTTACAGAGTTAAGGGACTTTAGGTGTTAAGAAACTTAAAAGATCTAGGGTCTGTTTGCAAAAGACATTTTGTAATTACTTAAGTAGTAAATATTTACTAAGTTAATAAATATTAATAATTAACATTATCAGCAACAATATAAAGAGTACTTAATAATATAATATCAACACAATCTAAAAGTAAAATAAATAATATTAATAACATTTGAAGTAGTAAATATTCATTGATGTAGTAGTACAAAGAGATAAATTAGGTGAGTGTTGCTGTAGGGACTTATCTTCCTGATCTTTGGAGTGTGACTCATCTCATCAAATTCTTCATGTCAGTGATGTATATGTATGTGTCTGGGGTTAGATTGTCCTCACACACTGTGGGAAATGGACACTTCCAGGGCACAATTCATTTCCTCTCAAAGTAGAGTTCTCCAATATAAGAGTCTTTCTTAGTGGTTAGAAAGGAAAAATCGCTGCTGCATCTGTTCATCTTCAGGGACTCTGGCAAAAAAATTAAATCTGTGCTGAATTAATGTCTCTGAGCTAAGCAGCACAGCAATGAGGAAGCCTGACTGTTGCAGAAAAGGCTAACGAGCTTTGGTCACAAAATTTGCACAAGGAAAATACATTTCAGAGGGCAAAGGCTTAAGATGAGAACATACTGGAAATAGTTCAGCATTGACCTGGTGGCATGCTCCATTGTGTCTTCACACTGTCATCCCTCAGAGTGTGGTAGGAAAATGAGTGACTGAGGTTAAACAGCTGTCTAGGTACTACAATGAGACCTAACAATTCATGAAATATTCTTATTTCATACTTATCCTGTCAATCCACAGCAGATCCACATTGTTAAATGCTGCTGAAGATCCATCCTTATAAACATTAAATGTTTCTTGTCACAGTTCTTAAAATGCCATATGTCGTGTTCCTTCCTCACACAGAGTGTAAGCAGGATAATCCTTTTTTGCTTTTTAAAATAAAAAAAAAATAGAAAAAATATAAAGTACTGCAGCAATCTGGGTATACAGTTCTCATATTCTCCTCTGAATGGTTTGCTGTTGATAGGCCTTGCTTGACTAGCCTGCCACGTTACAACCCAATAGGTGGTGGCATTTGCAGGGAGGAATTAAAAAACATCAAGACTTCCTCCCCTCCAGTGCTGCAGTCCCCATTGCTGTGTCCACCACGGTAAATCTGGTGTTGAGTCCACACTAACAAGTGTAGTGAATTAGGGGCTGACAACCAATAGCCCCAGCAGCTCAGATGTCTCTGTGCTGGATGCAGCCCAGTATGCTCCTTTCCTGGGAGCTCAGACCTGGGAGGGCTGAAGGCTTCATGGTGTGAGACATGTGAAAGCCTCCAGACATGAGCTGTCTCAGGGTTTAGAGAACAAGTCCTAGGAGGAGAGGCTGATGGAACTGGGATTCTGGATGGAATCTGGAGAAGAGGAGGCTGAGGGGAGACCTCGTGGTTCTCTACAACTACCTGAAAGGAGGTTGTAGGGAGGAAGACAGTCGGCCTCTTCTCCCAAGTGAGTAACAATAGGACTAGGGGAAATGGCCTGAAGCTGCACCAGGGGAGGTTGAGATAGGAAATTAGGAACAATTTCTTTACTGAAAGAGTGGTCATGCACTGAACAGCCTGCCCAAGGAGGTGATGGAGTCACCATCCTTGGAGTTATTCAAGAAATGTGTAGATATGACACTTCAGGGCATGCTGTAGCTGACATAGTGAGGTTTTTGTGGGTTGTGTGGTGTTGTTGGCTTTGTAGGGTGTGAGTTTTGTTTTTATTTGGGTTGGGTTAGGGTTTTTTATGTTGTTTGCTTGTTTGTTTTTTTTTCCCCCAGGGTGGATGGCTGGACTGGGTGGTCTTAGAGGCCTTTTCCAACTGTGACAATTCTGTGATTCTGTGAATCTCTGGCTGTGGGTGAAAGGCTGCTGTGTTTGCATAACACTGTCTGAGCAGTGGCACAGACAGTCCACTCTACAGACCACAGACCTGGCTGTACCTAATAAAAGAACACAGTGTTAATTACCCAAGTGTAATGAGGGGACTGTGAGGCAACACAGCTATGAACGTGGAAACATGTTATTGAAGAACATGTTCTACACATTGAACTTCCCCAATACTTGTAACTGTTCACCTTCAACATGCTGGAGCTCTGTCATAAAGGCTGCATGTATAATTAACATGACAAGTGATTGCAGCCACCTCATGTAATGAAAAAAGTTGTTCCCCTGGCTTTGCTACAGGGAGTTCTCAGGCAGCAAACATATTTTGGCCGATCCACCATGCCAAGAGTCAGCAAAGGTGGCAGAGCTCCAGAGAGGTGACTTGTGACTTTCCATGGAAGTTTTAAACTCCTCTTGCCTCCCTGTGAAGGTTTCCTAGAGGTAGTGGGTGTTACAAGGAATGGAGACCCTCAATCCTGCTCCAGGAATCCCAGCTCCTGGCAGGCTCCTGATATCTGTCTGCTGGGTAGGAAATGGATCATAGTGACTTGGAAAGCAGTTCTTAAAATAGACCATGTGTTTGTCAGCTTCTATTTGCATTCCATAAATCTTCAGCTCAATCCTTGATATTTCTTTCTGTGTACTGTGGAGCTGGGATTTCTCCCTCCATCTATTTCATTGTGCATATACTTAAGTCTGACACTGAAACGTCTCATTTTGGCTCCTACCTCTGTAAAAATAAGACATGTTTCTTGTATTATCCCTTGGGAAGGCTGATTGATATCAGAAGGGTCATATTTCTTACTTCATTGCTATTTTCCATAAATCTTACAGGTGATATTAATGTAAGAATGTTAAACAGGCAGTGAATTGACTTTGCCTTGAAAAATACTAATTCTGAGGTCATAACCAAAAATAGCTGTGTTTTTAGAACAAGCTCATAACACCCATGTTTTTCTTTTATCATGGTACATAATCCTCTTACATTAAACAAATAATCCAAATGAAAAAAAATTCTTAAAAATAGAAGGTACAAGACATAATTATTGACTCGATTTGGCCTGAAGGAACAGAATTCTGTTTCAGCCAAACAAGATAGCATCAAATTTTTATTCCTTGCATTTCGTTACTTATGACTCATCTCTGGCCAATCCAATTATCCTTCTAAATATTGCAACTCTTTTCAAAACTTATTTCACATCATTTTAGGCAACTTCCCCTGTACTATGTACCAAAATCAAACAAGTTGTAAGTTAAAGTAAGATGCACTACCAATGCATTAAGACTGTTTGAATTGTGAAGTAGTTTGCCCAGAAAAACATGGAAAATCTGAAATAAAGGAGAAGGTCCTGGAGTCTGAGTTAAAAAACAGGTGACAGCAACAGCCACAGGAATACTTAGAATATACTTCTTTTTCCTGCACAGAAGGCTATTGAGAACATGTTGTTTCTCTTTAGGAAGAAGGAAATGAAAATATAATAGAAAAGATAAAGAGTGATTTCAGTAACATGTCATGAGATTTTAAGTTTGGGCAACTTTTGAAAAAGTTATTGTTTTGGCTTGGTTTGAGGTACTTTAGTTTGTAGTAGCTGTGAAGCTGCAACTGTGAAGCTGTCTTTGCAGTTTTGAAAGTCTTTCACTCTATGAGCAAGAGTGAAGGTGACAGCACTTGGAAGCAAGAGCTTGGGCAGCCATGTTCCTGAGCTCCTTGTCATCTCAGTAAGTAGCCTAATCTTTCACTTCATGCAGATCCTTAAAGCTGATGCAACCGTTTTCCAGCTCGCTGTGTAGGAAGGGAAGGATGTTTGGGCTGCTGGCAACCAACCCCCATTACCCCAGCATCTCTGCGCTGGACTGCTTGGAGTGAAACCTGTGACTCGTGTCAGGACTGCTCCTTCTGCTTCTTATAGCTCTTTTCTAGAGAAACTCATCAGGAGATTCTTCAAACAGGAACATACTAAACATATGGTTATAATTTAGCCTGCTTCTGTGCTATCTATTTGGGCTTCCTTTTCTTTTTCAGCTCCTAATCTTTGTTATCCAGCACCACTCAGAGTTGGAACTATAAAATATTTCCATCTTTCCTGGCTGTATGAAGATTTAGTGGGCTTTCTTTTTGATTTTGCCTAAGACACAAACCTTCTCTTTTCCCACAGCAGAAGAACACAGAAGTTAGCCACCATGAATATATAGAAGAAGATATGAAAACAGGGTTCTGGTTCATTGTTGTGCATCCTCCAAATTCAGCAACAAGCCTAAGTACTCAGAAGGAATGACATCCTCATGCAACAAAGCAGTACAGAGCATCTGGTGATCATATCATTCAAGCTGTTGTTTAGTCCTAGAAGCTTATAGGGACCTAACCAAATTGTCAATAGAAAGTTGTAACTTGGAAGCAGTTTTGAAGCCTTTTGAAGGGTGCTGTAGACAGGTTGAGTCAGATCTGGACTTTCCAAGAACACAGGCAGGACTTGCAGTATCATCTTGATAAATCTAGATTTTTTTCCACAAAATAAGCTCTGTAGGGTGTGGATTTACAGCTCTTAACTCCCTTCATTTTTCTAGTCCTTAGGCCAACTCAAACCAATTTTTTTCTGGTCCTGGAGAGCCTGGTAACCTACCCCAAATTATGGGACACTTTTTGTTTTTTCTTTTTAAAATTAAAAACTATGCATGAGAACAGATATTGTAAGATAATTAACAGGGAGAAAATTCATACTTAATCGTTTTACAGTCACTTGTTTCAGTGGCTTGACCTCATCTCCTGATACTTACTTGAAATAGTATCTTGTGTAGGTACTGACTGAGAGCTGAAAACACTACATGACTTTTGCACCCTTGCTGTGAAATGGGGAACATTTTAGGCATTGCAGACAGAACAAAAATCCTTAGAGGGTCTCACTCTGACACACTGAGAGTTTTATAATAATTAACTGACTAGATGTGCTCATAAATATAACAAATAAGTGTGCCAAATGTGACAATGGTTTCAATTTCCCCTGGGAGCATTACCTGATTAACATTGATTTACTATCCAGGTCCCTGTCTGATTAAATATAGTTCTCCCAGACAGATCATATTTCCAGCAACTGTAGTAAACCCCCTAAAAAAAGAGAAAGAAAAAAAAATAGCCATGAGTCATGCCTTTTATTAATTACCCTGAAAAGTTACGATCCAGGATTCTCATAAAGCCAAATGACATTTTGAGAGGAGAGATGTACCAGAAAATACAATAGAAATCTTTTCCAGGGAGCTGTTTGGGTAGCTATGACTGCTACCCCACACCGACCTGCTGCTCCACTTGGCACCACAAAGACAATTAAATATATTGTTTACCCAACTTCTGCGAGACAATATTTCTGCAGAAAGAGCTGGAAAGGGACAAATAACATTTTTAGCAACACCAAACTGGCAAAGAGTGAAATCTATTTCTTTACATAAGTAGATGGCCTTTTCAATGACTCTGATCTCCATGGCAAGTGCATTTCACAGTTGAAGCAAAGCAATAGCAGATATCATGGTTTGAAAAAATAGTCTTTCAATTGCTGTAGAAGTTGGAAACTTCTTGGGAAGGACTGTAAAGGTTAATAAATACATTATCTGTGATAACAACTTTAAGTGCTTTCACTTGGCAATGACCAAAGATAATTAAATCCCGCTGAGAATGAAGTCTAAATCAGACCAAACAGGAAGATTACATTGGGAAGATGACACAGCAAGGCCAGCCACAGCCCTCAGCCCCTGATGCATCTCCTTGCCTTCATTTTTTGGAAGACTAGGGCTGGAAAGTAAGCGGTTGTTAGGAGCAAACTTCTCCATATTTGCACCAATCTCCTCCTAATCAGAGTCTGTGATCAAAGTAAATCACGTAGTCTCTTGCAGAACAGTGATCAGTGGCCCCTGTTACCTCATCTCTTCTGAAATACTTCTCTTTTGAATGTAGCTGGGTTTTATTTCCTGCACTTTCTGAAAATACAAGACATCAAGGTTGTATTGTGAGCTCTAAGAACCCCTCTAAAGAACTGATTACTGACAGCTGACCCACAAACAGATAAGCAAACAATCTGCTGCTCAGCTAATTAAATATCTGAAAATATTCAAATTTGGTCTTTCTGATCAGCTGGTTGTTAACAGGTTAGTGATACGCTCCTGCCTCTGAAATTAGAAAGAGGCAGCTCCATGATATAACGTTGGATGGTTATTTAAACCAAATTATTCACAAAGTAAAAATTTTACAAAGTAAAATATTTTTGAGCTAACAGACCCTGGATCTTTTAAGTTTCTTAACACCTGAATTTTCTTAACTCCATAACAGCAGGAGTTATAGTCCAGGAGATTTATTAGTAGGTATATTACAATATTCTGGGATCACAGGTTAATTAGACATCAGGAAGAACTTCTTCACCTTGAGGGTAGGAAGGCACTGGAATAGGTTGCCCAGGAAGGCTGTGGCTGCCCCCTCCTTGCAGGTGGTCAAGGGCAGGTTGGATGAGGCTTGTGCAGCCTGGTCTGGTGGGAGGTGTCCCTGCCCATGCAGGAGGTTGGAACCTGATGATCTTGAGGTTCCCTTCCAACCTCAACCATTCTATGATTCCAGGATTTTGAAAGAAATCTGCACCCAGAGTGTTCAATTTGGGTGACTCGTGGTAGCTACCAATATATTTGTACTTTATGTTGGCTTTAATAACCAATAGCCTCTGTCTAGCATTCAAATTAAATTCATACATTTTTTAGGATAAAGGCCCTTTTGTACTATGCTAAGTTAAAAATCAAATTTCCATAATGCTTAAATACATGTACTAAGAGGCTTAGCTGAAGTTTATATAACCTTTAGATTGCCACAGGGTCTTAAAAATCTGTTAAAGGGAGATTTTTTTATTATCAGTTGATTACAAAGTGGAGGTTTTTGGTGGTTTGGGTTTGCTTTTTTCTTATTTTAAAATAATGGATGTGGATAAAAGCAGAATATTAGTTTCTTAAGTCTTGCTTTAAAATAAAGAGAGGGCATTTGCTTAATTCTGTGAAACCATTTGCTGCAAACAAGTACAGAGCAAAATGTTAAACTCATTAGTTTCTTAGTTACTGTGGAACCTCAGCTGGCTAAAACCCCACTTTTTCATTAGCTATGGATGTTTACAGGAACAAGTAGTAAAGCACTTAAATTGTATTTAGACTTTTGGGCTTCAGTGATGATCAGGTAACTGTAATCACTGGAATGACATTTCTGCCCTTTCACTGTCAGGCTGCAATGCCAGCAGATAACATATTAGGAAAAGGTTATTGAATCATAATATCATTTTTGTGGGAAAAGACCTTTAAGAGCATTGATTCCAACCCTTCCCCCAGCCCTGCCCAGGCCACCACTGCCCCATGTCCCTCAGCACCACATCTTCAGAACTTTGAAATCCCTCCAGGGATGGGGACTCCACCACTGCCCTGGGCAGCCTGGGCCAGGGCCTGACAACCCTTTTGGGGAACAAAATTTGTCCTAATATTCTGTCTAAACCTCTTCTGGCACAACTTGAGGCTTTTTTCTCTTGTATCACTTGTTACATGGAAGAATAGACCAATAAACACCTCGTTAGAACTGTCTTGACCATTGCATGTAGAAAAGACACTCATAAAGAATTCAGTTGCCTTTTCTACACACTGAAAATATATATAGGAGGTTTTTTTGCATGCATTTTAAGATAATCAATAACAATGAATAGTGCATGAGGGGACTGGACACACAGGATCCTCACCCATCTGTATGTAAGACCTGAGCAAAGATCCCAAGGCAAAGACACCCTGTGCAATGATCTCAATAAAATACAAGTGGATTTTCAACAGACAGAACCTGTGCAACAAACTGAATAATTATTATTAACCTAATAACATTACATTCAGTTAATCTGCTTTGAGGGAAACAGGGTAAAGCTGGGAGGAAAAAAAATATAAATAATAAATAATAATAATAAAATAATTAAAAATATAATAAAAAATAAAATACTCTTATTTTCCCCACTTTTGTATTGCTGCTTAGGAACTCCATATAAACATCACCCTCAGCAGTGAGGGAAACAAAGCATATGTAACCCTTTTTCTTAGGAGTCTTCAAAACAATTAGCAGACTTGGAATAGGCTGTTTTAAAGCAGGGAATTGTTCCTCTGTGTTAAAAAATATTGGTTACAATAACCAAAGCATCCAAAATAGAGATAGACTTTGTTCAATCTGAGTCTCATGCTGCTCACTCCTTGGTGTGAAATGACCCCCACATGACCTATTCTCATTGTCTATCTATTGCAAAGCATTTATGCTGCAATAAACTATTTTTTTTTCCTTCTTCTTTTCCTTCTTTTTTTTTTTTTAATTTTACTTGCTTATTTTCTTCATTTTCTTTTTTTTTTTTTTTTTTTTCTAATGTGATGGTTAAGTTAGCAATAATGTCAGACTAGCCCAGCCTGTGACATAAGCTTAACAGCATGAACTAAACCAGACCAAAGCCTGTCCATGTAGCACCTACAAATATCCATTAACAAGGAAGAGTGTCACCTGCAAGTCGAAGGAGGTTCTCCTCCCCCTCTGCTCTGCCCTGGGGAGGCCTCACCTGGAGCACTGGGCAGTTCTGGGCTCCCCAGTTCAGGAGGAACAAGGAACTACTGGAGAGAGTCCAGCACAGGGCACTGAGGTGATGAAGGGGCTGGAGCATCTGCCTGTGAGGAAAGGCTGGGAGAGCTGGGGCTGTTCAGCTGAGAGAGAAGGAGGCTGAGGGGGGATCTCATCAGTGCTGATCAATATCTCCAGGGGGTGTCAGGAGGATGGGGCCAGACTCTTCCCAGGGGTGTCCTGGGACAGGACAAGGGGCAATGGGCACAAACTGGAGCACAGGAGGTTGAACGTGGAGATGAGAAAATCCTTCTTTACTCTGTGGGTAGTAGAGCCCTGGGACAGGCTGCCCAGGGAGGTTGTGGAGTCTCCATCCCTGGAGACATTCCAAAGCCACCTGGATGTGTTCCTGTGGGATCTGCTCTAGGGGATCCTGCTCTAGCAGGGAATTTGGACTAGATGATCTCCAGAGCTGCCTTCCAACCCTGACTATTCTGTGATTCTGTGATTCCATAAAGTCATCTACCTGTTGGAACAATGTAACTTTACATTAACAAGTGAAAAGTTTGTCCAGACAAAGACTGTAAGTTTTGCAAGAGATTGTAATTTTTACCAGAGTAATATTTATGTCCCCAGGATCAGCACAAAACAAATCTGATGCTCTTACATGGGGCTCAGGTGAGAGGAAATCTAGTTGTGAAAGCATGAAAAATTCTCCACTAGCAGGTCTGTGTGAGCAAGAAATGAGTCATCATCTTGCAAGTACTTTGTGCCTTCCCTTCATTGTAGGATTTTAATTGGCAAAGTACTTCAGTGCTTAACGACTGCAGATGCTGGGTGTTATTTCTGTTTCCCCACCTCCTGAGCTAAACATATCATCACAATCTTAATTATTTCCCATCCAAGCAGTATTTGACATTTATCACTACGATTTAAAACTTTTCTACCTGCATCTACCTGCTAATTCTTGTTGTCAAATAAATCACAGTGGAGCAGGAATATGCCAACCCACGGCGAGGAAAGGGAGATGAGAGTGTTTTGACTACTGTGTTTAAAAGTCATTAGGTAAAAAGTATCTAATATCTAATATCTCATCTAAATCTCCCCTCCTCCAGTTTAAAGCTGTTCCCCCTCATCATCCCACTACAAGCCCTTATAAAAAGTCCTTCCCCAGCTTTTCTGGAGCCCCTTCAGGCACTGGCAAGTGCTCTAAGGTCTCCCTGGAGCCTTCTTTTCAAGCTAAACACCCCAACTGTCTCAGCCTGTCTCCAGAGCAGAGCTGCTCCAGCCCTCTGTGCACCTTTATGGCTTCCTCTGGACTTGCCCCAACAGCTCCATGTCCTTCTTGTGTTGGGCACCCCAGAACTGGACCCAGCCCTGCAGGGGGGTCTCACCAGGTTGGCACAGAGGGGAAAAATCTCCTCCCTGGCCCTGCTGGCCACACTACTGGTGACACAACCCAGGACACGGTTGGTTTCTGGGCTCCATGGTGCCAGCTTATGTCTTTGTCTTGCAACAGCATACTGGCCTGTAGTAGAAGTAATATGGCCAGGAGGACCAGGGGTGTGATTATCCCTCTGTACTCAGCACTGGTGAGGCCACACCTCGAATTCTGTGTCCAGTTTTGGGCACCTCAAGACAAGAAAGACATGGAGGTGCTGGAGCATGTCTGGGGAAGAATGACCAAGCTGGTGAAGGGCCTTGAGCACAAGTCTTATGAAGAGCAGCTGAGGCAACTGGGGCTGTTCAGTCTGAAGAAAAGGAGGCTGAGGGGAGACCCCATCACCCGTTACAACTGCTTCATAGGATGTTGTAAAGAGGCAGACACTGGTCACTTCTCCCAAGTAACTGGTGATAGAACAAGAGGAAATGGCCTCAAGCTGCACCAGGGGAGGTTTAGACTAGACATTAGAAGGAACTTTCTCACTAAAGGATTGTCAGACATTGGAACAGGCTGCCCAGGGAGGTTGTTGAGTCACCACCCCTGGATGTGGTTAAAAGTCGTCTGGATGTGGTACTTGAGAATATGGCTTAGTGCTGGACTTGAGAGAGCAGGGCTAATGGTTGAACTGGATGATCTTGAAGGTCTTTTCCAACCCAAATGATTCTATGATTTTTAAATAATATCTGATTGCTTCTTATTCAAGCTGTGATATAATAGAGAAATTAATTAAACCAAATGTCACTGTAGCCATATCTGTAATGAATCTCAGTGTCCTAAATCACTGCAAAAATTGACACAAGAGCACAAGAATTGTATTAAAAAGCTATGACATTTAGTTAGTACTTGATAAAGGATGATGATGTAAGTCACAACAGCAGTTTTAGGTACTCAAAATAATTTATGCATAGTGTGGGGGCCCTGGCTGGGACTGTGATCCACTGTATCATGTGCTGTGCAGACACAGGATAGGATGGCTAATCTCTCACATTGTTCCCAGTACAAATAAGCCAGACACCAGGCTAAGTGTTGGTGTACAAAGTTCTTGACTTCAGAAATTGCTGCTAAAATCCTCAGCTGGCCACCAGCACCTACCTGCAAGGGCAAGAGTGATGCTAGCAGCTGCTCAGAAATGGGAGCTGATGGCAACCCTTGAGGAGTCCCCCTCTCCACTGTGGGTGAAGGGATGCACAGGGTGACTTGGAAGTCCATGATGGCTCATTTTCCTGGGTACCCATACCCCCTTGAAGGGGAAAAATGATAGGGAAGCAGCTGGGTCATTAGCTCCACTCCCTGATGGGTACTGACCACAAGGTAACAGACATTAGGCCCAGCACCATCCCTAAATTGATGTGATTGCCACAGCCCACAAAACATTTCTCAGGACATGACTAGTGTGAAGCTTGCAAAATTCTCTGATCATTGAAGAGATAGTAGAGGGTCAAAAAGCAAAGAATTTGTAGAAATAGCTTTGCATTCTTCATCCCTGAGAAACCCAGTTTTCATTCACTTCTCACCTGCAGAACAAGTATTTGCTGTTGCCTTGTAAACTGATGTGGACAGAACTGCAGTAGACATGACAGCCCATTTTTAGCCCTCCTACCACCACTTCTCTGCTGTCCCTGGGATCTCTATTTTTCACCTCTTCAACAACATATCTGTGTCTACACAGGTATGTGTGTGACCACACAACAAGCAGCAAGTATGAAGCAGCCTGGGTAGCTTTGTTGTGTTCCTTCCACTCTTCAGCAGGCAGTGATACAACTATGCCTTGGGAAGCTTTCCTCTCTTCTGGCAGTTGAGCAAAAAAAATGGAGCAAGCTTAGCACTCTCTTTCACACACTCTGGCTCAAACCCACTTGTTTACCAAGCACAGCTCTACAGAACTCAGCAAAACTCCATCTGCCTATTTAAAAAGCACCAAAATAACTAACAGACACAAATTATCATAACTGGTTTCCATATGGCAACTGTAAAAACAGAAATGGGAAAAGTTCAAGGCAAAAAAACTCATTTAAAAAAAAAATCACCAAAAAACTTAAGAAATCTTTTGCACAAGTTCTTAAAAAATATAACTAATCTCCTTGACACAAAGTTGCCTAAAAACTTAGTTTTGCATGAGACAGGAAAATCTTTTACCTTTATAAACTACCCTTGTTAAATATAAACATATGTATAGATATTTAAAGACTTCAAAATATCTTTAAAATACATCTCAATGGCTATTTTTTTTACTTGGCTCTCATGAAACCCCACCTGGAGCACTGCGGCCAGTTCTGGAGCCCCCAACATGAGAAGAACGTGGAGCTCAAAGTCCAGAGACGGGCCATAAAGATAATTCAAGAGCTGGAGCAGCTCTGCTCTGGAGACAGGCTGGGAGAGCTGGGGTGTTCAGGCTGGAGAAGGGTCCAGGGAGACCTTAGAGCACCTTCCAGTGCCTGAAGGGGCTACAGGAAAGCTGGGGAGGGGCTTGGGACAAGGGTAGGGAGGGAGAGGATGAAGGGGAGCAATGTCAAGCTGAAAGAGGGGAGATTTAGATGAATGTTAGAAATTCTTTGCTGTGAGGTTGGTGAGACACTGGAACAGGTTGCTCAGAGAAGCTGTGGCTGCCCCATCCCTGGCAGTGTTGAAGGGCAGGTTGGATGGGGCTTGGAGCAACCTGGTCTAGTGGGAGGTGTCCCTGCCCATGCAGGGGGGTTGGATCTAGATGATCTTGAAGGTCCCTTCCAACTCAAACCATTCTGTGATTTTATGATTCTATACTAACAGAAAACAACATATGTTATATGGAACCAGCAGAAATTCTTCTCTTTTCCAGCTTAAAGATATTTCAGGTTGGTTTATATCCATCTTCATTTTCTGTCAAAATTATCCTTGAATTATCAGGATGTGCACAGACTTTTGGAGTCAGGGCACTGGAGCTGCACTCATGGCTGGAAATGTAAGTTAGAGTCAACATGAGAAGAGAGGAAGTCAGAGTATGAGTTGGAATGGAAATGTCAAACGAAAAAGGTGGATCACATTTTTCCTTTCAAATTACTCAACCTGGAGAGTGACAAGCAAAGTTTTACACTTGAAAGACCTGAAAGTTTTTTAGCATCTAAGAGTCCTGGGTTCTACTGGAAACTCTCTTGCTTCTTTCAGCTATGCTGTAATTTTCACAAGAGGCAGACAGCTTAACAATAATGTTTACCATGTCATGCAGTTTTTCCAAGTCTTGCACAAATAGTAAGGAACCACCTGGAAGATTAAGAAGAAAGACATAGTTAAACACACCTGCATCTTAGTTAATATTTGTAAATGTATGTATTTGCAAGAGTCATGTAATTAAAACTAGGAGGAGGGAATTCTCCTCTCCCTATGGAGTACAGTTGTCAGTCAAACCATTTTTTTAGACCTTGGTCTGAGGCTGTGTCTATGTATATTACTTGAGATTGACAGGCAAGTTCCATCTTTGTGGATGCAGGGACCTATTTCTGTATAATCATGTGGGTTTTGATTGGCAACTCAACAATGGCAGAATTCAGCCTTCCATGTACCCTTTTTCTACCCTGGTTATCTGCTGCTGCACCACTCTGCTGTAGCACACACCCAAACTGTCAATAAAAATGGGTCTAGTGCTCAACTGTACCCAACCAGCACAGACCAGAGGGTCTGAACATCAAAATAAGAATATTAAGAAACAGTAAAACAGAATAAAATAACATGAAAAATTAATATTCTGCCCTCTGTGACTGTTTTGCTGCATCCTGAGCAGTATGATTGATGCTTGGTGTACTTTACAAAGTATGTCTTTGGCAGTACAACCCCAGCAGTGATTTTAATGTCAAGGATCACAGAAAAGAAGCCCAGAGAGAGATGGAAGTGAGTTTCAAATGTTTGGTAAAGGCCCAATTCGATATGTCTTACTACTCACATCACATCTGTACGCTGAATGCAACCTGTTGCATGGCTACAGTGCAAGGTTCTGCACCCGGGTCAGTGCAACCCCAGGCAAAAACACAGGCTGGGGGGAGAATGGAAATGGACTTGGGGGTGGGAGGAGATGAGAAGTTCCATGTGCCACCAGTGTGTGTTGGAGCTCAGAGGGGCAATTTTGTCCTGGGTGGCATCAAAAGAAGTGTGGCCAGCAGGGCCATGGAGGGGATTCTGCCCCTTTGCTCTGGTGAAACCCCACCTGGAATATTGTGTACAGTTCTGGGGCCCTCAGCACAGGAGAGACATGAAGCTGTTGGAGAGGCTCCAGAGAAGGGCCATGAAGATGATCCGAGGGCTGGAGCAGATCTGCAATGAAGATAGACTGGGAGAGTTGGGGCTGTTCAGCCTGGAGAAGAGAAGGTGCCAGGGAGACCTTAGAGCATCTTCCAGTGCCTGAAGGGGCTACAAGAAAGGTGAGGAGAGGCTTTTCACCAGAGGGGACAGTGATAGGACAAGTAGCAATGGTTTTAAACTGAAAGAGGGGAGATTTAGGTTAGACATCAGGAAGAAATTCTTCACCATGAGGGTAGGAAGGTGCTGGAACAGGTTGCCCAGGGAAGCTGTGGCTGCCCCCTCCCTGGAGGTGTTCAAGGCCAGGTTGGATGAGGCTTGTGCAGCCTGGTCTAGTGGGAGGTGTCCCCCATAGCAGAGAGGTTGGAACTAGATGTTCTTGAGGGTCCCTTCCAAGTTTAACCATTCTATGATTCTATGACTCTATGATTCTATGATTCTACGATTCTATGATTCTGTGATTCTACAGCAAACCCAAACCTCTGATCTTCACTGCTCAGTTTTGTCACAGCAAAATCATTATTTCATTTACTAGGAACTTTCTTCTCAGGTTTTGTAAAGTTTAGAGAAGTCAAGCTTGTGGTGTCATGTTGTTCTACTGTGGACAGAACATCATCTTTCTTGGTTTAACAGATCTTGGCTTGAGTTCTGGTACTAGAGATGTTGGCATGCTGAGCCATGCCATGCATTTTGAAAAGCACTTTTGTAAAATATTAATCTTTATATCTTTGCCAGGTAGTAATGTTTATGAAAAATCTCAAGTTTGTGTCTTTTCAGAGGATGTAGATTAAAAAATTGGTTTGTTTTGTGTTAGGATTTTACTGCCTTGTAGGAAAGATGATGCTGTGGCCAAAGAAGACACATAATTTTGCACATTCCTAAATGTCAGAGGGAATATTTCCACATGACTTAAATCACATGGTGTCTTACAAAGTTGAGTTCTACCACAGATGGTGGAAAAAACCTCCACTGTTTTTTCTAGAAAGTGTTCAGCTTGAAAAAATATTTTTTTTTCAAAAATTCATTGCTTGATTTTTTTCTTCTGGGTTAAATATTGACTTATGTTTTCCAGGAAGGCTGCAAACTCCTCTGAAATATGCAGAAAACATTTTGAGACCTTGAGTGATTACAAACTGTAGTTATAAAAATAAAGATAAAACGTGTTGGAATAAAGTGCTTGTACACTTATCTTCAAAATTTCAATACTTTCAAGCAAAAAGGTTTTCTTTTATTCTTTTTAATTAATGTCTTGACTACGAATGACTGATTTGTATCTTGCTAACACAAGTTTAAATTGAGAAAAGATAATGCAGAAAACATAATTAAACCTGACAAATGTTAAGGAACTCAAAATTGCAGTGGGATATAGTTACATTTGGTGATATTCCCTCAATACATTCAGAATTTAGAGTGATAAATGGTTTTTTTTTGCTAAATACTGCCAGAGTTTATGTAGAAGAAAAAGCATTGCAGCAAGCAGACTCACAGTTCAGTGACTGTGTTTTGTACTTACATAAAAACCTGTTATTTCTTTTCATTTCCTTGAACAGCTCAGATTAGGAAATGAAAATAAAATAATCTAATCACATTGAGTTTGAATTATGATGGACTTACAGGTTTATAGAATGTACCAGGGCTTGTACTCATCTACCACAGTGAACTAAATATTGCTAAAAGTGAATGGAGAGATTAAGAATTTTCACAACAAATAATGAAAGTGACTATTTTTACTTGATAAATATAGCTGATAAATAATGTAAACTCTGGCAAGCAATTGGTCTACATACAGATTAAAGATGTAACATTTCTGACGTTAAGGAATGAATGTAAACTCAAACAGTAGAAGTCTTGAATTACAAGGTCTTATCCCTCTGTATAATCCATCTCTTATGAAGCACAAAGGCTTTTTCTCCATACAATGCTATTTGAATTAAACTGGTTACAAAAACAAAAATTAAATACATCTGTAAGACTGTTGGATTTTTTTTTGCAGTGATGTTCTGGTTCCAGTCAAAATGGTGAGGCTTCTGGGGAAATCAGAGTAGATGACTATGAATCTTCCTTTGCCCATGAGATTGAAGACTGACAAATTGGTATATTGAAAATTAGGTGAAAATCACTATGGAAATTTGAAAGGTTTTGTAGTAGGAAGAATCATAAATATAGAAACATTTCTTTCAGGATCAGGTTGGCAGTTTTCAGGTAGTGATGGAGATGATCTTGTGAATCTCTCCCAGAACTATTTTCTACTATTTCTGTAGTTAAAATTATATCAGACTTAATAATCTTTGTTTAACATGTTGCTTCAGTATTTCTTTGATCTTTGAAAAGATAGGTAGCACATTCCTCCAGAATCTGATGTGTTTTTATGACCCCAAACATTGGAACTAGATGGTCTTCGACGTCCTTTCCAGCCAAAACCATTTTGCCATTCTATGATCTCTTCTTACATACTTTGAATTTGTATCCAAATGCTTTCTTGGCCAGGATCCCTAAAACTTTTGGCTTTGATTACACACCAAATCCATTTCCCTTTATTTCCCCAGAAGCCCCTACTTTGATTTTTCAAGCTGCTCCAATGGAATATCTCCTATCTATTCTCTTCCCTGCTTCTTATATTTAAGTCACCTGTTGTGACCACACTTAACTGATTTCTCTTCACTCAGATTTACTCAAGAGTTTTTGAACTGAAACCGTGAATGTCAGAAAGATTTCTGCTGAGAAGACAGACTTTCATTTTCATTTGTTTGCAAGCAGAGTTATGGTTACAGAGGAGCTGAGGTTTCTATTCAACTTGCTGTGTTCTGTGAAAACTCTACACTTCATTATCTTCACCTTGTTTGGATTTTACATCAAGTCCTATAACTCAGAAACTTGAGTGAGACTGTTTTATTTTCCCTAATGAAGATCTTGGTGATGGAAATATGGTGGAAAAAATGTAGTCAACAAGGTTTCCTTAAAAGTCTGCTCTCATTCTTTGTGTTGATATAGGCAACAGTGCTTGCAAAAGTTTTAGCTGCTCAGGGTTGGATTCTTCATCATGCAGAGTGGTGGGAGTATATTATTCATTCGACCTTTCAACTACACCTGCAGCTACGCAAGGGTGTTCTTGTAGTTATGTTGCAGGAATTATGTGAGAGCTGGTACCCTTATCCAAGACATGATCACAGAATCATAGAATCAAAAAATCAAGGTTGGAAAAGACCTTCAAGATCATCAAGTCCAACCGTCAGCCCTTCACCACCATGACCACTCCCAAACCATCTCCCAAAGCACCACGTCTACCCATATTTTTAACACCTCCAGGGATGGTGCCTCCATCACCTCCCTGGGCAGCCTGTGCCAATGCCTCACCACTCTTTCTGTGAAGAAATTGTTCCCAATATCCAATCAGAACCTCTTCTGGCACAACTTAACCCCATTTCCTCTTGTCCTATCGCTGGTCACTGGGGACCCAACACTCACTTCAACGCACATCCTTTCAGGCAGCTGTAGAGAGCAATGGGGTCTCCCTTCAGCCTCCTCTTCTCCAGGCCGACCAGCCCCAGCTCCCTCAGCCTCTCCTCATCAGACCTGTTCTCCAGACCACTCATCAGCCTTGTTGCCCTTCTCTGCACCCTCTCCAGCACCTCCATGTCCTTCCTATACTGGGCACTGCACCCAGTGTTGAGGTGCAGCTTCACCAAGGCTGAATAGAGGGGCAGGATCAGCTCCCTGGCCCACTAAGGTAAAACACCAAGATGCTGAGTCAGAGGAAGGGGTATGAAAGCAAAAGGTTTGTAAAGATCTCCTCCTCAAGGATGGCTTATTGTCCTCCATGATGTGCAAAGCACTAGCCAGTCCTTTCACCACATCTCTCTGCATTGCTCATATGTGAGTTTTTAGATTTAACAGAGGCTCCAGAGATGGGAATGGAGATTGCAGGTCATATATTTACACTAAATGAGTAACTGTTGCTTGTCTGTAAGTGATGGTCTTACTTGGAGCAGGCTTCTTTCTGAGTGTCACCACGGGCTGCATTTTTGATTTGGCAGCTTGGTTTTTCCAGCTTTGGGAAGTCTCTGTGTGCCTGTCTGCAACTTACCTAAGCACAGGAAGATCCTGGCACTGCCTGAAGTCTCTGAGTATCTTCTAAGTCGTATCTTCTGAGTTTTGAACCTTTTCAGAGAGCATTACATTTAAGCTCTATTTTTCTCTTCTGTATTCCTGGCTTCTGAAGTCTGTAGTACTCTCATTGGTTTGACTATTCAGTCCTGTGAATAATGGCTCTCAAATGACACTCAAGTTGACCACATTTTTGTCTCTTGCAGTGGCTGTGTACAGGCACAAACCTTGGGGAAGGAAGAGGTAATAATGCCATGACTGTGCAAGCTTGTGTATTTTCAAAAGCTGGTTCCAAAAGATGTTGTGGGCTAATTCTCACATTGAACTAAGTCTTCCATGCTCCCTAATTCACACCTTATTTGAAGAGACTGTAAAGTTTTATGGATATCATTATCCCTTTTTCATTTAAAAGCCTGTAGGTCTGAATATGACCACATTGTGAATTCCCAGCTCATATATTCAAATTTATCTGTTTCTGTGCACACCTATAAATAGTGTGTCTGGTCTCAGGATCTAGGAACCACCAGACAGGACAGAATAAGAGACAATGCCCTGCATTACCCAGGGTCTGAAAGTAACATGGAACTATACAGAACACCCCATTAATCTTTGTTGCACTGAAACTGCTAAGAAGTTTCTGAGGTAAGGTAATTTAGGATGATGAGATTTGATGGTAACTAACTCTGCAGAATGGATTATCTAACCTTTAAGAGCTCCTCTAAGACCTTTCCCCCCCTCACAGTTTTCTGCTTGCAGTGTGTGTATGAGTCTCTAATCCTTCATGGAGTTCTCTAAGATCTTCGGAGCTAAAGATACTGTGAACTAAGCCTTCTAAGGAAACATTTCCATTCATTTGTTCTCTTCTGATTCCTGCACTTTCCTTCCTTCTCCTTGTTGTAAGAAAGGAGGCATGTAAAGGATGTTTTGCCTTCATTTGCTAAAGAATTTATTAGTTTGTGTGCCTTTTTCTTGAGCCCCAGCCCTCTCAAAACCAAATACTGTCCATGCAAACCCAGATAATGACAGCACTCCAGGATTTGAAAGTTCCTCTCATTTCTCTTGCCCTCCAAGATTAGCCTTATCACTTTCTAATCCATCCCTTTTTTGCTGCCTATGATTTAGTTATCCAAGTCCAATTGCATTTATTTCCACTTCATCAGTTATTTTATGGTCCAACCCCAGACTGTCACTTACGAGAGCTGATTTTTCAAAGTGGTTTAAATCATTTTAATTAATTCCCATGTAATCCCTCCGAGAAACTTTGGGGATGCTACTTCCTACACCAATTAGCCTGTCAAATTACTGGCATGTGCTTGTTAAGAAATTTGCTCTTATCTTTCATTTCCTATGCAAATAGCTCTTGAGTTCATGACCCTTTTGATAGTGGAGTAAACTTGCAAATTGTGGCCCATGGGCTGCTGCTCTGCCTTTCTGTTAATCAGACAGATAGATTAATGGATACTATTTTGATACTCCATGTGTTAATTTGTGTGTGTTTATATTTCTATATCTATAAATACATATTAAATTAGTATTTATTATCCTACGTATATAAAATATGTCTAAATAAAGGGATATACAATCATCTTCCCTTATTATTTGCAACACTGTCACCTACCTTCTGTAACTAGAAGGTTTTAAGCTTTGCATCTCTGTCAGTTTATGATCTTCTATTGATTTAGACTTATTTTGGATTCTCAGCTAATCTGACTGACCAGATGACTCCACTAGCACCCCAGTGTATTATTATGATTACTTTAGGCAGAAAGAGGAGCTAACTACAGCACAGAAGAGTGAGAACAAGGCAGACTTGTTCCAGCCAGGCTAGAATCCTACCTGGAGATGGAAAACAGAGGAAAAAAGAGAACTATACACTGAATGTGGGAGAAGCAACCGTGCAGCAGACCAGAGATCATGGTGATACGTCAGTGTGATGAGTCAGTGTTGGTTTTATGCACCTTGAATGATTCTGTGTGATTAAATATGAATTGTGTTTAACCCACTGCTTGAAGGAATTATTTCCCTTTGGTATTAGAGGCCTGTAGCAGGAAAAGGACAGACACTCCCCCTAGTGTGCTACTATTTAAAGCAGAATAAAGTTCAATATCTTCTTTTTTGGACATTGGCTCTCATCTTCCCTGATTTCTCACTTGCATGCTGATTCCAGCCTGCCTCTTGAAATCTTTCCCACCCTGATTGCTCCAAACTGATTGCAATGAAATGAAAGAAGAACATCCCTGCAAAAGTCTCCTCTGAATCAGGAAAGGAACTAGTGGTAACAGTTGTCTGTTGTGTTGTAGGACTTGGGCAGCCTACTCAGATGCCAGGATGGCCAGCACCCTAAAAACCTGGAACAAAAAAAAACTGACCCTGCTAGAAGGAACTTATATTTGATAAGCAAAGAGGAAGGGAAATTTCACAGAGTCAAAGGGAAGTGAACCAGTGTTTGACTGCACACTCATACTGGGATCTGAAATGCTCCAGGCTGGCCAATAAACACAGATTGATGGGGTTCAGCCTGCTAAGGAGAACTGAGGTGTCTTCCTGTCTGCATTAGTACCAGATGCTTTACACCCTGCACAGTGCCCTAGCTCAGGAAAGAGCTATTTTTCACTGTGCACTGGGATTTTGGTTTGCTTTTAGCACTGTCTACTTCTATGAAAAAGCTAAGCAAATCCCTGGGCCATGAATTCCACCTCCATGTCACTGGAAATGTTTCTCTTTGACACAAGATCTGGGATAAAAAGGAGACTTTTGCATGCTTTGGTTAAAAATATCCAAAATTAACAATCCCCCAGTTCTTAACAGCTGCTCAGGTCAAACTTGCTTGTTCTCAGTATTCTGTTGCTGTAGTTCTTTGTGTAGGTACATTTTTGTTTAAGTCAGGGGGTTAAGGAACCATTGTTTTTCCTAAAAACAGTCTTGTTCAGCTGTGGAGGGATTGATTTATCTGGAAGCAAGAGAAGTCTTTGTCTGTTACTGACTATTCATCATGTTTTAATGTAGAAGTCCAGGGAATAGAAGCATAGCATAAGGTGACTAACACCCCATTCTACAGGCAAGAGTGGTAAAATTCTGTAGCTGAGCAATTTATACAATTGGATATTTCTGCCTTTGTTTCTCTCTGAGTGGGTGAGAAAGTAGGAGAATTGTAGAGAGTAGGAAAGTCCTGAACAAATAGCTTAGGGACACCAGCCTACAACTTCAAAAATTATAGGATAACTCTCAGAGGAATAAAAGAGAAATAACTACAGACATTGTCACATAAATGTCACCTAACTAGCCCTTTTCTCTGAGGTGTTTGCAGAACCCAATTGAAAGTTGCAAAATTATAACATGAAATAGTGAAAGTTTAACAGTCTCCAAAGTGTTTAAAAAACAGCAACTTTGCAGCTTTCAGATCACTTTTGTGTCAGGGCTTGTTTCCTTACTTCAGTGAGGATGGACACACCTTTCTTCTTCCAGTAATACTTTACTCGCATGGCCTGACATTCATATACAGTCAAACTGGTTCCCTCTCCTGCATGCTCTGGGAAGTGGATGAGCTTTTTCATTCCCTCTCATCTTTTGCTCATCTGATTATCCCTGTAGGGAAGAGGGACACAATAATTTTCAAAGCAGTCTCTCGATGTCACTGGGCACCAGCAGAGATGGAGATACCAGTCTTCAGAAGTGGCTCTCAAGTAGCAGCAGCTCTCTGGCCCTTTGCAAAGGTCTGGTCATGTCTCCAGACACAGAGGACCTGGAAGTGGTCCATCTGGCAGTGCTGTCATGGTGTTTGGTCACCCAGCTCACAAGCTGCTATGGCAACTGGCTGAGCACAGTGTCACAAAGAACACAAGTTGGGTGGGAGTGCTGATGTGCTTGAGGGTAGGAAGACTCTGCAAAGGGACCTGGACAGACTGGATCAATGTGCCAAGGCCAATTGTAAAAAGATTCAAAAGGCCAAGTGTTGGGTCCTGCACTTGGGTCACAACAACCCCAGGAAATGCTCCAGGCTTGGGGCAGAGTGGCTGGAAAGTGCCCAATGGGAAAGGATTTGGGGGGGGTTGGTTGACAGTGGCTGATATGAGCCAGTGTGTGCTCAGGTGGACAAGAAGGCCACCAGCATCCTGGCTTGTGTCAGCTTTGAAGACAAGCAGGCATGGAGAGGCAGGACAGTTGTATTGCCATGGAGCTTTCATCATCCAGTTTTGCTGGCCTTCATTTGTTGTTGTTTTCCTCTCATCTGGCTGTAGCTATTTCTCAGTGCTTTATGTGCAGCCCTTCTGGATGAAATCCTACAGTGAGAGCACACTCTGGCACTGGAGTCATAATAACCATGTCATTTACTTATCCAAATTTATTCAGAACTAAGACAGTTTTGCTTCACAGATATCTACTGCTGCAAACTAGTTGAAATCCATGTCACACAGAGGCCCAGCAGTGTGTTATTTTTAAAGGCAACAATTAACCATTCTGATTTTTCAGTTTAAATTTGCACTATCCCTCTTCCTTCCCTGTGCTTCCCCAGAGGTGACTCTTTGGCCATGTTGCCCCTTGGGAGTTTTTGTCATTCAGGTACAGCAGAGACTTTCCAGCCCAGGCAACAACCTCACGTACTCCCCTTTGTGTAATGTGTTTAACCTCTATTTTAGAAGTATCCAAGGCTTTCAGTTTTATAATTTGGAGTTGTATTTAAACTGACACAAACTGCCACCTATTTTTTTCCTCACAAGTCACTGATCTGCAAAATGCTTATTTCAGTCCTGGATACTTCTTCATTTGGATCACCTACTCAAACACTCCCAGTTGTGAACAAGTAGCATCACCCACATGTCTGGTTCATCATCCCACACCTCCATATATCTCTTCCCACCTGTGCTGGTGTAACAGCAGAGGATTATCTTTTCCTATAATTTACCTTTTTCATCAGAAGCTTTGAGAAACACCCCAGGGAGAGGCAGTTTTCAACCCTGACACAGGTTTAGCCAATAACCAGGTGACAGATGCTCACTGTTACTCCCCCACCACCCTCCAAGGGGAAGATAAGAAGGGAAGAAGGGAGAGAGATTCAAGTTGGAAGAAAAACCTAGAATAGGTTTAATGAAGTAGTAATAATAATAGTGATGGTGAATGACAAATACATACAAATATGTAAATATGGAACCCATGCTCCTCTGTTGGTAATTACTTCCCAAACAGAAAAGTCCCAAAGTGGCCTCTGCAGCAGATGGGGGAGTCTGAGTCCAGGGTCCCAGTGACAGCCCAGAACAGACTTGGAGTGGCCGAGCTGGTTCTGCTCAGGGGGGCAGGAGAAAGTGACTTGTCTTGGTGAACTGAGTTCTTCTCTGAGGAGGGAATGAGACTCAGAAACAGAAGCAGGAAGACAGGGAGCCGTTACCAACAGCACCAACCCAGCAGCAGCCCAGCCAGAGAGGCCAGAGAACAGCTCCCTGAGGTGCCATTTTCTAGTGAGCCCCTCAGGCCCTGCTGCCACCATCACTGCCACAGACGTAGCCTGGCAGCATGGGAGTTGGTCCTAATTTTTCTCCAAAAGGGATTAATGCTTAGACCTCCTCCTTGTTAGGTATCATAGTACTTCGATGGACAAGAAGAGCCAGGGGTGCACACGGGGACACTGCACCTGCAACATGCCAAAGCCCCTGGGTGTCAGCTTGGGAAAAGCTGCTGCTCCCAAGAAATAATGAGTCTGGTCCTCGCTGATGTCTGCAGCATCCTTGTCTCCAGTGAGCCCTTCCCCAACACGTCTTCCTTTGCTAATAATCTCCTGCTCTCTGGAGCAGCAGTGGGGACATGGTGAGAGAGGCAGCACTATCTCTGGCAGCATCTCCTGGCCCTGAGACCCTGGTCCCTGAGCATCTCCTCTGCCACATGCCTTGGTGCCTCTCAGGTCAGCCTGCCAAAAAATGAGTGGTTGCCCTAGTGGAAATAATCCCATGCACAAAATAAGTCTCCAGGAAATGGGTTTTCTAACCTGCAGGCTTAATACTTCAGAAATTACTGTGTGTGACTAAACTGCCTGTTAGCACTGGGTACCTGTATCTCTCTCAAATTATCAGTTGTCTCTCCCCAACCCCTAAAAGTAGAGATGTGTGCCCTCTGGAATGGGAAGACAGTAATTTTTCAGCAAAGTTTCTCTGAAGTCCCGTCACTCTGAGAGGTCTTTGGATCTTTAAATATTTACAGTCTCCCACTGGCACAATCTCAAGGGTGACACTTTTCTCCTGCACCCTGCCCGCTTGCTTATTTTTGAAGCCACTAGCTGGGGTGGCTGTGTGCCACAGTGTTGCTTATGGCAATAAGTTAGTTGTTGTTGATGATTTTCTGTTAATTATTGCTCCCTCCCCCTTCTGTTTCCTTTGCCCTCTGTTGATTTTATGTCCCTTCTTCTGGTTTTCCCATTGCAGTTGCATTTTGCTGTGAGGCTTTATTAGTGTAAAGATAGTTTTGTTGCTAGATACTCATTCCTTGCTTCTATTAGCCATCACAGTAGGACCCTGGGAAAGCTGGGAAAGGGATGCATAACACTGAGGATCTAGAGACAGTCTGTGCACAAATCTGAAATAATTAAAAATAAATATATATACATGAGTGGGAGAAAGGAAATACTGTTATCCCCATTTTATAAGCAGCAAATGAAAGCCCAGTGAACCATTCAAGAAAGCTGGTAGCTGAGTTGGGAGCTCAGGTTGGTGCTTGTGGGTCCTGGGGTGTTGCCTTGTAAAGACCAAGTTACTTCATGCCAGCTGAGCCGTGGGAACTGGCCACATGCAGCCATCGTTTTACAGCTTGGAGACAGTTTTATGAGGGGGAGAGAAGCTCTGAGCAACTCATAGAATCATAGAATACTTTGGGTTGGAAGGGACCTTTTAAGGTCATCTAGTCAGACCGCTGTGCAGTGAGCAGGGCCATCTTCAACTCGATCAGCTTGGTCAGAGCACTAGTATTACACAAAAGTATGGATATTTGTTTATCAGATAACTTTACGGATGGTTTTCCTATGCACAGTGGGATATGGGGCTACGGGATGGCATGAGCTACCTTGTGACTTGAGCTGCTTTCTCCCCTGAGCTCAAGGCTTGCTGGGCACAGCAAGGCACTCAATCACAGTTTGACCCTTCTGCTCTTCTTGACCAGGAAGATCAACTTCCAATACAGTGAGAACTGTGTCTAGCTTTGGAGTCCCTGACGTAAGGACATGGAGCTGTTGGGGCAAATCCAGAGGAGGCCACAGAGATGATCCGAGGGCTGGAGCAGCTCTGCTCTGGAGACAGGCTGGGAGAGTTGGGGTGTTCAGCCTGGAGAAGAGAAGGCTCCAGGGAGACCTGAGAGCCCTTCCAGTGCCTGAAGGGGCTCCAGGAAAGCTGGGGAGGGGCTTGGGACAAGGGCAGGGAGTGATGGGACAAGGGGTAATGGATTTAAAATGCAAAAGGGAATATTTAGGTTAGACATTAGGAAGAAATGCTTTCCTGTGAGGCTGCTGAGACAGTGGCACAGGTTGTGCAGGGAAGTTATGGCTGCCCCATCCCTGGAAGTGTTTAAGGCCAGGTTGGATGGATCAGGTGCAGTCTGTCCCTGCCCATGGCAAGGGGTTGGAATTAGGTGATTTTGAATGTCCCTTCCAATCCAAACCATTCTATGATTCTGTGATTCTATAATTCTATGATGCAGGTATCAGGCTCAGCTTGTCAGTTGGCTATTAGGATGGCATTCAGCTATTTCTAAGTCAAAGTCCACCCTGTCTCCTCATTGTTCCTCAGTCTTATTGTGATTCCATCCCACATCAGGGGATAATTTCAAGCAAAAGTTTGGGCCCGGACAAAATTCCTGGCAGACAAAATCATCGATCCAGGGTACATTTCATTTACACACTGTCATTCTCCCTCCTCTCTTCTCATTGCCATCTGTACTGCAAGAGCAGCAGCTCAACATTTAGATGTATCTTGTGAACTGAACTATGAAAAACAAGTGACTGAGAGTGATTAAAATGCTCTGGGAATCAATAGTGTTTACGAAGGTGGAAGTTTTCAGGATAGCTATATAACTGTTAGAGCAGGGGGAAAAAAAACAGTCTGCATTTCTCAAAAGCCAACAAATTGTCTTTATTTTGCATCATATAGGGGGGAAAGAGGGCTCACAAATCAGCCTCATTCAGCTGGAAATTTTGCCTTAGTTTCTGTATTCCTGTCTTGTTGGGTTTTTTGGTCCAGAGATCAAAATTATTAGGCCAACACTTTAAAGATTTTCTAGCTAATCTTCCTAGATTTACTGTGCCAGGAGAGGATTTTTCTACAGTTTTTGTTACAATCTGGCAGCACCACAGTTTGTTAACATTTTAGATACGGCGAAGACATATGAGTCAAGTTTTTATTAGGAGAATTATGATGGATTTATTGTAGGCTAACAGAAAACAGAGTTGAGATCATTTATTTCTAAACTGGGGTTTCACTCAAAATGCCCCAAGGCATTTTGTAATATTCATAAGGCTCCTTCTAGGGGCCCTAGGCAATCCCCAGAGAGACTCTCATTTTGATTTATTTTGAATGTAAAGTCTTCAGGGCAGGTGGCAGATCTTAATCTGTGGCCTCTTGAGATAAATCCACATTTTCCACTTTGAACTATGGTTCAAACTTCAGTTTGAAGCCAACTCGCAGCCTGAAGGTCCTTTCTTTTTTGCTTTATCATTTCACTTTGGCTTTTGATTCCATTAGCTGTTGGGTGCCATATCCTCTGTAGTTTGTTATTTCTTCACATGTCTAATTTGTCTGCTTCATTAAAATATAAAAATGAATGGCAACCTCTCTTGCAGCTTAGGGCACAGCAAGTTTCTTATATTATCATGATTATCCATTTTCTGTTTTCACCTGGAACCTCATGAGTGCCAGCAAAATCAAAAACCTTTCCCAGAAATATGACTCTTTTCAGTAAGAGGACTTTTTTATTGTATTTACAGAACTCTATCTTGTAGATTCTCCTTTAAAAAACAACTTGGAGCTTTCTTAATTTGGGTCTAAACACTAAACTGATTCTCTAACTGCTACTGCCTTTGACAGTTCTGTGATATGTGGCTTTCCTGCATCAGAAAGTCTTGGAAAAACCTATGGGAGATTATTCAGAAAAGAATCACAAAAATGTTTGTAAAGATCTCACAGTGAGAGGGGGGGAAAAAGGTCAGACCTTTAAGTTTATCAGAGAAGGTGGAGACTTGCATAGGTTAAAGTATGCAAGTACCTACACAAAGACAGAACACAAGGGAATAAAATATTTTTCAACTAACCAGAGAAAATCTGCACAGAGCAAACTATAGCCTGATTCAGAAGGGAATTACAGCATCTATTGTAGCAGTAACTGGAAGTGTCTACCCAGGAAAACAGAAGCTTTATCAACTTCAGGGGAAATCTATCTCAGTTTCTACAAGATAAATATTAATCAGGAGCAATACAGAAGAAGGAATCATGGGATCTTTTCTGGCAGATCTGTCCAAGTGGTACCTCACAATGGTTTAATGAGATTTCCAAATGGTTTCCAGCAGTGCCAGGACTATGTAGGTTGATGTTGACAGGTGGCTTTTGGTTAATTACTTTCTGAGGAAGTAAATTCAGGAGGAGCTCCCAGGACCATGTCAATCCAACCCCACTGATTAATGGGCACTCTCCTTTCCCTCAACTCTCTGTTATAGAAGTCTCGTGGTCACAGGAAAATTTCAGTACTGATCTTGATGATCACATGGTCTTTTTGAAACTCACTGTGTAATTTCGTTAATCTTAAATGCACATGTCTCAGCTGAAATCATAGAATCATAGAATGCCAGGTTGGCAGGGACCTCAAGGATCCCCTGCTCCAAACTTTCTAGGTACTACTCTAGTTGATATGAGATGGCTCAGCCCCCTGTCAAGCTGGGACTTGAAACTGTCCAATGTGTGGGAATTTACCACTTCCCTTGGGAGACTGTTCCAATGATTGACTGTCCTCATGGTGAAAAACTTACCTCTTGTGTCCAGTCGGAATCTCCCCAGGATCAACTTGTGCCCATCACCCCTTGTCTTTTTCATGTGACTCCTTGTAAATAAGGAGTCTCCATCTTCTTGGTAACCCCTCTTTAACTACTGGAATGTGGTCATAAAGTCTCCTCTAAGCCTTCTCAAGGCTGAACAAACCCAGTTTTCTCAGCCTTACCTCATATGCAGGTCCTCCAGTCCTCTGATCATCCCTGTGGCCCTTCTCTGGACCCTCTCCAGCCTGGCCCATCCTTTTTATAGATCAGGGACCAAAACTGAACACAATACTCCAGATGTGGTCTGACAAGCTCTAAGTAGAGCAGAATGATGACTTCTTGATCTCTGCTGCTGATGCCCTTGTTGATGCAGTCCAGCATCCTGTTGGCTTTCTTTGCCCTGCAGCACTCTGTTCACTCATGTCAAGCCTGTTTTCCAGCAAGACCCCCAGGTCCCTTTCCCCAGGGCAGTTCTCCACCCGGGTGGATCCCAGTCTGAACTCCACTCCTAGGTTATGTGTTCCCAGGTGCAAGACGTTACATTTCTCTCTTGAACTTCATAAGGTTCCTGCTGGTCCATTCCTCCAGCCTGTCTGGGTCTTCCCGGAGAGTGGCTCTCCCTTCTGGAGTGTTGCTCTGGTTTGGTTTGGTGGGTTGAGGAGTTGAGTGAACAGCCATGGGGCTGTTCCTTTGTTGTTGTGTTGAGCCCCAAACCATGACAAATGTCAACCTTCCACTCATCTTGGTGTCATCAGAAAACCATCAGGGTGCTCTTGATCCCAACATCCAGGTCACTTATGAAGATGTTAAACAACATTGGTCCCATTATCAATCCCTGGGTGACCCCGCTTGTGACTGGTTGCCATTTTGAGGAGGAACTATTTACTATCACTCTCTGGGTAGGGTCTGTCAGCCAGTTCCCCACCCACCACAGAGATGACATGTCAAGGCCATAAGGAGTCAGTTTCTCCAGGAGGAGGCTGTGGGGACAGTATCAAAAGCCTTGGAGAACTCCAGGTAGACATTGTCCACCACTCATCCTGCATCAACTGAGGGGATTCCTCTGTTGTAGGAGATGATCAGGTTTGTCAAACACGATTTCCTCCTGGTAAATCCATGTTGGCTTTTCCCAATCATGTGCTTCGATTATCTTGTGATAGTCCCCAGCAGGATTTGCTCTATGACCTTTCCAGGGACTGAAGTGAGACTAATGGGCCTGTAATTACCTGGGTCCTCCTTTGAACCTTCTTACAGATGGGGGTGACATTAGCTTTCCTCCAGTCTTCAGAGACACTTCCCGATCTCCACGACTTCTCAAAAATTATGGAGAGCAGATTTGTAATGACATCTGCAACTCTCTCAACACCCTAGGGTGGATGGCATCCAGGCCCATCAATTTGTATGGGTCAAGCTGCTGTAACAGTTAACACACCAACTATTCCTTCACTGATGGACGGTCAGTGTCTGCACCAACCTGGATTTTTGTTCCTGTGACCTGGGACCCAACAGCACCAGTAAAGATAGAGGTGAAGGTGTTGAGCATCTCTGCCTTTTCAGCATTGTTGGTGACTAGTTCACCTCTCCTGTTTAACAGTGGGCCAATATTATTCCTCTGTTTCTGCTTGTTAATGTATCTGAAGAACCAATTCTTGAAGTTTTTTGGTCAACGTCAGCTCAAGCTCCTAACTGCATCTCTGCATGCCTTGGTAATGCCTTTGTAATTTTCAATAGGTAGTCCCTCATGTTTGGCCACCTTCAGGACATTATTTCCATCAATAAAGATTCTCTTTTCTGATTTGATTCAGAGCCACCAAACAAAGAGTCTTTGTTTGGATGAAATACCTCTCTGGTCATGCTATTTTACAGTGGCTTGGTTGTACTAAACCAGAATTTCATTGCAATTCTTACTTTATTATGTTTGTAGTTTGGTCCTAAGTGAGTTCCTACTGAAAATCTAGCTGAAGAGCAGTGCCAGTTGACGAAAATGCTGCCATTATTTCCTAACCCTAAACAGTACATGGATCTGTCTCCTGAGATGAGTGAGTTAATTGCTGCTGTCCTCAGGTTCCCAGTGTGAAAACTGTGTTTTGTGGTAATTTGTTGTCTTCCTGGACTGGAAGTTGTCTCTGGGATAAGTTTAGGACTGCTATTCAGCTGAAAAAAGGGAGAGATGAAAAAAATCCATCATCTCCTTCCCAAAGCAGAGGTGGAATTTCCTTTGTATTTACAGTGCATCCAGAACATCCATTGGATCTACATCCAACAGAAAAGTAGAATTGGATCTTCAAAGCTGCTTTGTTACTGTGCTTTCAGGATCTTTTGCCTCATACATGCACACACACAAATCCATCACCTAAAATCCTAACCTTGATTAAGCCTATATCCTGGATTATTTTAAGCAGATTTAAAGCAGCAACTTTATCCCCATTTTATTTAATTTTTCTGGTCCAGTCAACTTCAAATCTTCAGAAATCATGACCAGCTGGGTTGGATCAATGCTATCATTCTGACTTGTACTGACATTTGCAGAATCGTGTTTTCAGTTTTTATTGTCAAGACCTTCTACAGCTGAATATTTCTATTTCTTAAATGATATCAGGAATCTTTTGAGTTAGGGCATGGTTTATAACACTAAGAAATCTCTAATCAAATTTGGAGAGCAGGCAGTTCTGCCACTCCACTTATTTTCAATGCACTGTAAATGGCAAAATAGCCTATGATCCCTAAACTGATCTAAAACCAGGGAATATTGTAACTGTTGCTTTCTTCTCCCAAGTATTGATCTAAACCACTTGCTTGAAAGTACATCTTTAGTTTGGATTTACAACATGTCTTGTATCCCTGATATAGAAACACTTCAACCCTTGTGAAGTAAGCAGTATTCATTCACATCTTTAGCCTGAATTTTCAAGGTTCACAATTAAGACAAAGAAATATGATTTACTTACATATAGGCCTTATTGAAAGACAGGAATCATCAAGCCTTTTTTATTTTTTGTAATTGTACTTTTTATAAAGATGCTCTTCAAACAAATATCTATTTTTCTATTTCCTGAGCCACCTGTTCTAAATGTGAGAAGCAAATAAAGAAACAGAAGCACTGAAGATCCAGGTGCTCTCTCTTTTCCAGTTCCTAGATCAGCTGGTTGCAGTACCTGTCTCTGAAATCCTGTTTTGGATTATTTGATAAAGAAATAAAGTCTCATTCCAATGCTATATGTTTCTAAGAATCACTGGTGAATTGCTTACAATGCACAAAAGCAAGCACAGGAAGATAAATTAATATTATTTTGAAGAGACAAAGATATAAAAGATATAAAAAGATATAAAAAAGTCACTCTACAGGTTAATAGTCAGCACCAACTGTTTGAATTGCAGGTGGAGATAAACTCTGCAATCTTAATATAGAAAAAGACCAAGAATAACTGGGCAAAAAATACTGCTGGGAAAGATACATGAAATGTTTTGTTTCAATAGTCAACTAAAAATTATCTGTTTGCACAAGAAATGGAAACTGGGCTAGAAAAACTCAGGATGAGGGAGTTGGTACATGAGTTATTCCTAATGAAACACAGCAGGTGTTCCTCCAGATGTTTACACAGCAAATAGTGTTTCTGTACTGGTTTGGTATGATGAAAGAACATACGTAATGTGTCCTGATCATTAATTTTTCAATCTGAGAATGCATTTTCAAGAGGCCATTCTTTACTCTTCAAAGCAAGTGACAGTAAGCATTAAGGAAAATAGACCTGTCGGGAAAAACACACTTCCATGTTGTGTTCCTTGAGAGGCAGTTATTTCAGCTATTATTGTACAGCACATTAAGTTTCCAGTCTTGCAAAAATACAGGCACAGGTGGTCCCCTTGCATTTATCTGTAAAGAGAAGCACAGGCTGATGTCCCCAGAACCCAAATGCATTTTTGAAGTGGATCTTTAAATATTTTAAAAATCATGTAATAAAGACGATAAGGGGATTTTTAGCTCTGTGTTATCTAAAAAAGAAAAAAACTATAATCATTTGTCTGTACTCTGATAAGAGATAGAAAATATCCAGGGAAATAAAGAAGCTTACAGCAAAAGTAAGCATCTATGGAAATTATCACAATAGAGGCTGAAAAATTATATGCAGGAGGGAGAATCTGAGCATCTCTTTAGGATAAAAGGTGGTGATCTTCTCTGGAGAATATGAATGGGCCAGACAGCATCATAATAGTGCAATCATTGCAACTGCCTGGCCATATACCAGTGGCAACACTCAGGGACTTTCTGTTCTTTAAGTGACTTTTTCTTTAAAATTGACTATATAATCTGCACTGTTTTAACTGGTAAAATAGGAAGAATTGATAGATTCGTAGTCCTCGGCTGAAATAATCCCAAAAAGTAACTTCTCAATCCTGCTCTGTGAAATAAAAGATCTTAGCTTTATTATCTCCCTTAAAAAAATCCATCAATTATCCAGAAGCTGACTGGATTGACTTTGAACATGCTAATATCTATAAATATTTTGGCTCCAGAAGTCACTGTGGTGTCAGTGAAGCTGTTCTGAACAGTGCTACACCTGAGCTCATGATGCTTTCACTGAATGCAGCTCCTTTTAAATAAACCCTAGACTGTATTTCTCTAAGTCTGGTTCAGTTTGGATGGGGTCATCTTTAGTCTTTCAGTTTTAATTTTTTTCAGTCACTTGACTTTGATCCTCTGGTGAACTTGTCAATTTGAAAGAAAAAAAAAAAAAAGGAGTTTGAAAAGGAAAGAGTGTATAAGAAGCTTCAAGCTGAACCAGATGTTATTCAGTGGACATTGAAACAGCTGAATTGAGCAGAATCTAAAGAAATATGTCTCAGTTATAGAAAGAAAAGATGTGTATCTCTAGGAGCTCTCCTGCTCTTGGCTATATTCTGTACACGAAAAATACTTTAACATTAATTGCATAATATACATGAGATATACTATATGCAAGGTTATATATTATAACATGAAAACAGCTGTAGCCAAAGGTCCAGCTCATCCTTTCTTCTGTTTTGTAATGTGTCCAATATAATATGCCTAGAGATATGTATTGATAAATGGTGATACTAGCTCCATCTTCCAGATTTTAGCTGTCTGCTTTTGTTTCCTTGTTCTCTGCACCTGATGGGTGATCTCTGTGATGCTCAACTTGCTTCCAAGCTCTGAAGCTGAGGATGAATCAATTGCTTAGTACAGTTGCTGGAGCAGCTGTGATAAGTAATCATTTTCCTCCCTGTGAATATTACACATAGATCAAGAAATCTTTTCTCTTCACAGATGACAAGAGATGTTCCATTTTATTTGCAGGCATTGCAGGGCATGCCCTTCTTCAGTGTTTCATAAATGAACAGAGAATTTCTGGGCTTAAATTTGGACTGTCCTGGCATCCCATCTGACCTTTACCTGGTGCAATTTGTGCTCCAGCTATCTTTGTGTTCTTTTTGCCTTTGGACTTTATTCTCTTCTACCCACTGAAAGTGAACAAACTGGTCTCATTATATTCTTTTCTGATTAGGAAGTATCTTTCACTAGCAAAAAGTCAAACCCCATGTTAGCTGAAGCCCTGAAGGCCAACAGATCTATTCAAAGAGGACAAATTAAATAGTAATTAGAGATGAAAGCTTTGTGATGCTTATGTAACCCATAATAGCACAGTTTTCCCATGACTTGCTGCTTACAAGATAGCTGACCTTCTAACAGTTAGCCACTTCTTCACAAAGCTGCACAATGTGCTTTTAATTAAAACTTGCCTTTGAAACTAGGTCCAAATGAGTTACCCTTCAAAACAAAACAATGAAACGGGACCCATCTTTCTAGTTTTATTCTAAACCAGATCCTACATAATCTATCCCCACCACAAACATTCCTCTCGGTGTCATCCTGCTAAAACAAAGCTGTAAACTGAAAGTCGGTCTCATCTGTAATAACAGTGACAAGAAAGGGTTTTTGCTTTGTTAAAACCAGTTAGCAACCATGCAAGGCCCTCTAATGATGGAGAGAAAGAAGGAAGCAGGATAGTGTTTGGTGTAGGTTGTGGGGTTCTTTTACTTTCCCAACTTGCCTCTAAAGAATTTGATTTTTCCAATTGCTGATTGTCAGGGATACGGGCATGGGAACAGGACTTTGAGCTCATCAAATAAGGAAATCATGATGGAAAAACAGGAGATGAAGTTTAAGAAGAGCATTCTGGAAACTTTTGGTAAGAACATATTGCACTTTTCAGAGGTACTTGCAACAATGAGTGACATCTTAAAGAACAGGTGACCAGAGATCCAAGTAGCTCCAGGAAAACAGAGGAGAAGCAAAGGATGCAAAGTAACGTGAGTGAACAGCTGTCAAAGTGCATTATTTCTACAAGCTTCTCTCTAATTGAAAAGAAAAAGCATCTAGTTCAGCTTTTCCTTTCTTCTAACAGGTTCTATGTCTTTAAAAGTAATAATGAGAGGGCACTTACATAGTCCAAGTGTGAATCTCTAATATTTTTCCCAAATGCCCAGTCCTCTGGAAAACACCAAGTTTTGTTCCTTGTCATCAGTGTAACTTCAAGGTCACATCACAAAGCACATTAAAAACCTACAGTGACACTTTTCACTGAAACAGAGAAGAAGAGGCAGGAGTCAGAGCTGGCTGGAGTGGCATTATAAGGAGCAATGAGCCGTGTCTGCAGATATTTAAGACAATAAACCTAAAGGGAACTCAGTTAAGTTAATTGAAAAACAGTATTTTAGGAACAAAATCCAACTGGAAGTTTAGACTGTGGAACCACTCACTGCCTCTGTTCAGCAGCACCCAGGAGCAGAGCATGAGTGAAGTAAAATATAGGGTTTGTTCTAGTGGCTAAGAGGGCATATTTAGCCAATATTTTGTTTATGTATATGTTGATTTGTGGTATAAACATCTGAACTTCTTTGGCAGTTTAGAGGAAATCCTGATCAGGGAGGATGGATCGGGGTGAGACACGTAGGAACTCATTAGCACAGGTAAGAAAAATGGGTCTTCTCATCATGCCATACTCTAAGAGGGTAAGAGAAAAGTTCTGGAAGTGCCCTTTTTTTCCATGTTATTATCTGCCAAAACAGCAATCATTTTTTCATTGCTCTGCAGATTCAGGGATAAGCATTTAGCCAGGAATTCCTAAAAAGATATAACAGTACTTTGCTCAGAGACCCCCTCCTGTGTTCTTGTGCAAGAGATGAAAACTACAGTTGAATCCCACATGGCAGTTGTTACAAAACCATTTTTTCCTCTCTTTTCTATTCATATACTGTTCCAAAACTTCACCAGTCTTACTGCATGAAATCAGATCAAAGGTACTCATAACAGTTAAATCCAGTTGTTGTTGTTCCAAGATTGTTCTTTAGATTAAAAAGATCTTTTCTTTCCCTGGAATTCATTCCACTGGAGTACTGAAAGAGGACAATCAAATCCCTTCTTGGCCTTCCTTTTACTTGACATACCAAGGCTGGTTTTCCCTCACCCCTTCATCCCACAAGAGGGTTCTCAGTCCCCTTGGCATGTCTTCAAGGCTCAGTCTTTCTTGACAATGAATGGCCAGATTTGAACATTTCCTTTCACACGGCATGTCCTCCTTTCCTGATACCAGGGCATTAATTTTTCTGGAGTCTATTAGAAATAGTTCTTGGCTATTGCATTCAGCTTCCTCGTTGCTGACAACACACCAGCACTTCATGGTCATCCTGTTGTCAGCTGCACTACACCAGTGTTTCTCACTCATTTCCAACAGGTAAGCTCAGAGCTTGCAACAGAAATGCCCACGGTCAGTCTTTGAGTATGCAATCTTACATTTTATCCTATTAAATCCCTTTGAGCTTTCTTTTAATTCCAGTTTTAAAGGTCATCCAACTTTTATGACTTATATAAAGTCATGATTTTTCTGTTAGTAGAAGATGCCTTCAATTAAATTCAATGGGAAATGGAATTAACAAAGTCTCACTTTCTGCCAGCTCACAAAAACCATGAAGTGAAATGAGGCCTGAGTCTTTTTTCTTGGGCAACTTTGTCAGCGGGGGGACTACAGGAAAGCTGTAGAGGGACTTCTTACAAGTGCATGTATTCATAGGACAAATGGGAATGATTTTAAGCTTAAAGAGGGTAAATTTAGATTGGAACCATGTTTAGGAAGAAACTCCTTACTGTGAAGATGGTGAGACATTAGAACAGGCTGACCACAGATGTTGTGGCTGCCTCCTTCCTGGAAGTGTTCAAGGCCAGCTTGGATGAGGTTTCCTCTAACCTAGTCTAGTGAAAAGTGTCCCTTTCCTTGGCAGGGCTGTTGGAACTAGAGGATCTTTAAAGTCCCTTCCAGTCCAAACCAGTTTATGATTTCTTTACCTGCTGCCCGTTGCTGTCTCCCCTTTGTCTGGTGTCTCCTCACCCCAGAGTTCTGGTCGTTTCTCCATGGCATTGCATCAGATGATATACCCACACTCAGCTGGATTAAATGTGTAAACCTTTTCCCCGAAAATCTCTTCTGTTTCCAGAGAAAAGCGTCAAGTTATTCTGGCATTATCTACCCACAGTAAATTCAGTTTGTATTTATTTTATTTTTCATTTGTTCCTATCTCTTTGCATACAGTGCTCCAAAGACTCCAGAGTTTCACACAGTCTAAAAGTCAGCTTCTCTAGCATGATAAAACAGTTTAGGGAAAACTCAGAATCAGACATATTATCAATGACAAATTTAGTGCAAAACCTCCCTCATGGACCTTTGGGTATTTTTCAGAAGGCTGGAATGGAGATTATTTGAATCTTCAACTTGACATGAGCTTTTCTTACCCTTGGGGTGCTGTTTTTTCTCCTTTTGTCTGGATCTTTCTGTATTTTCCAAGGTGCACACTAAACACTTCAAAAAGGTTTGTCACTTAGCTCATGACATACAGTGGGTTGGAAAATGATAGTTCTTCACTGATTATGAGGTACTTAGAGATACAATAAAAAAGAGCTTTAGACGTGGAAATTGTCCTGTTCATTGATGAATCATAGACTTTCAAGTCTGGATGAAGTCAATATTAGATGGATCTGCAGCATATTTGGTTTTAAATTTGCACTGTGCTCCATCTTTATTGATCAGACAAGCAAGTATTTTATGAAACAGCTTTGTATTATTGTGGTCCATACAGTGAAAAATTTAATAATACTTTTTAAAAAGCTTGCCTGTGGATATCCAAATTGAGTTTCTAAGTGAAAATAACAAATACGTATCGAGGCAAGTAAAAGAAAAAGTATCATTCTTTCAGAAGACCTGCATCATTCCCACAACATGACAGTACCAATTGTTTTACAAGATTAGGAGCAGATCTCTGCTTTTCATCAGGGAACAGCAGCAGTGTGTGTTTCTGGGAGGAGATACCAGATAGAAATCTCATATCCAGGTATGTGCAAGGACTCCAACCCGTTCAGGGGGTGTGTCTGCTGCCACAGCATCTGCAGAGAAGAAACTCGTTATTTTCTTCATTTTTGCTTGTTTGTTTGTTTTAATATTTTTTGGTTGTCCTTTTGGGAGGCCCCAGTTCACTTTGGGAGGCTCTGAGGACCAGATGCACTGAGGCAGCATAGATGGCAGTCACCTTCCTTAGCTACTGCAAACACTAAAGGTCAAATACTTTGTTTACTACCTGTTTACTGCTCCATCTGAGCTGCAACAAGGGACACAACAACAAAAACTACAGATACTAGTTTACTCAAATATGAAAGTAGCTTTCTGCCAAAATTGTTTGCTAGTGCAAAACCTTTCTTTAGGGTTTGGGAAGTGGAGGGCTGCCTGGAAATACAGACATTATCCTACATGCATTGATGTTCTCTCCAGTTTTAGGGTGGCTTTTACCATCTTTGAAAGCTCAGTCATCATCCATAAGCAGACAGAAATAACTTGCAATGTCTCTTTTACCATCTTTGAAAGCTCAGTCATCATCCATAAGCAGACAGAAATAACTTGCAATGTCTCTTAGTTCTGTAAGTGTCCTAGAGTGAAGTTAATTTAGCCCAAGCCATTTGAAGACATTTAATGCACAAAAGAACAGCCGAGTCTATTTCTTCCTTATCAGAGTCTGCATCTTTCCTGTGTGTTACAGTGCTCCACTACAAGAAAATGCTGTTTAATGGCAAATGTTTCTGGAAGTTTTCTCAGAACATTTTGTCCCACAACTTTAAAAAAATATTTAAAACTTTCAACAAAGTTTGAAATATGTGAATTTCCTACATGCCTCAATCTCCACAAGCCAACAGCCAAACCAGCATGAATGGGTAAATAACAGTAAGTCACCAACACTGATTCTCCAAGAAGCAAAATGACCTTTTGGGATGATGGGTTGACCCTGGCTGGTTGCCAGGGGCCCACCAAAGCTGCTCAGTTCAGGAAGACCCTCAGTTCAAGGACAGGGAACTGCTTGAAAGAGCCCAGCACAGAGTCACAAAGATGATGAAGGGAGTGGAACATCTCCCTGATGAGGAAAGGCTGAGGGTCTCTTGAGCTTGGAGAAGAGGAGACTAAGGAGCGACCTCATCCATGTTTACAAATATGTTAAGGGCAGTGTCAGGAGGACAGAGCCAGGCTTTGTTCAGTGATGTCCAGTGATAGGACAAGGGGCAATGGGTGCAAACTGGAACATAGGAGGTTCCATGTAAATATCAGAAAAAACTTCTTTCCTGTGAGGGTGACAGAGCCCTGGGACAGGCTGCCCAGAGAGGCTGTGGAGTCTCCTTCTCTGGAGACATTCAAGACCCACTTGGACACGTTCCTGTGTGATGTGCTCTGGGTGATCCTGCTCTGGCAGGGGGGTTGGACTGGGTGATCTTTCCAGGTCCCTTCCAACCCCTAAGATTATGTGAATCTGTGATTGATGATTTTAGAAGCTGTTCAACTCTGTGTTATGCTGAACATGACTAACAGACATCCATGCATTTTCCTGGTTGAAGAGAGTGTGAAAAACATAAAGACATGAAGAAGATCAGGAGCATAGCCCTGAAAAATCAGTGTCAATTGGTCATTGTACACAAGTCTTTCTTCTCAGTCACTTCCAACCAAGATCTGGTATTGCATCAAACATCACCATTATTGTAAATTCAAAGCCTTAATTTATTACTGTTACATTTTGTCCTGCTGAGTATGCTATGATCAGGTTAACTTTACTTCCCTTCAACCCATAGAAGTGAGATTGAAAAGAGAACACAAATCATTGTAACATTGTAGCTTTGAATGTGTTTGAATGAAAACTTTGACTTGACCACTCTTTAGAGCAGTGTGAGAAACACTGCCCTTTCAGAGCTGGGGGAAAATGCTTGTGTTTAGTTCTTTTAAATTCTGAATTTAAATTAGTACTTAATTATATACAGGTGATTTTAAACTCACAGTGACAACAAGTTATAAAAGAATTTTTTTTAAAAGACTGAAATTTATTTAAAAAAAATGTGATCCATATGCCTGAAGATGAATTCTCAAAATCTGAAACCACAAAGGTTTTGTTTTGAACTGGTTTGCTCTTCCTTTTCATCTTACATTGTAAAATATAATTTCTACATTCTGCAAGGAAGAATAGAAAAGAAAAAAGAAAGCCTCTTGATTGACCCTCTGGAATAAGATAAGAATCATGTAAAGCAGCTCTGAAATGGGAAGATTTCTTTAAATATACTGATGCAGGTAGGGAGAAAATGTAGCAAACTCACTTCAGCAGAAAAAAACCCAACAAACCATCCAGACACTATTGTGGATATATTGCATATATTCTATTCTTTTTCAAGGAATGAGCTAAATTTATATGCTGCAAATACATCTTATCGTTCCCTGTCTTTTAGGGAGAAGCTGTGCTCCATACCAGAGTATTCTGGAATGTGTTAATTTTACAAAAGAAATAAATAGTCACCAGATCATACCTCTCCTTCCTTCCTTCCTTCCTAGTTGAATTCTGCAACATAAAAACACTGCAGCACGGTTGAATTACCCCTTTCTCAGCTCCTTACTTGGGACTCAGTTGGAAAGACTTCAACACGGGGAAAAATTATATGGAAACCTGAAAAAGGAAAAAGCAAATCCTACATCCTGACAGGCACATTCCAGAGTGAAAGTCAGATGACAAACAGGATGTACAGACAGTAGAAAACACAAACATAACCAAAAAGCAGGTTTGCAGTTGGCTGCAGGTCACTGGTCCTATCTCTACCGTGCCCAAAAATGCAAATAAACTCTCTGAATTATGGGGAAAAATATAAGTGAAGCAGTGTTTTCTGTGCTTGCTGGGCTTCCACATGAAACAACTTGTCACTTTGACTAAATCAGTAAGACAGAAGAACTGGATTTCATCTGTGATGAAGTAACAGCAAAGGGTCTCTCAGCAATCACAAATACACCCCAAAGTGTTAGGTAGCAACCTAGGATAAACCAAATCCAGGTATGATAAATAAACAAAAAAAGGTGACAAGGATCTTGGAAGTGCCACTGCAGTCCTTAAAGGAAATAAAAACCAGAATTCAGTTTAAGAATAAAATAAATCAGCTTTAAAAAAAGATATTTACTTCCTACTTACATCTATAAACAAATACAACAAACCATTGATAAGCTACTCAGGGCTCCTGATCAGAGAGTATGTTAGACCATTTGTTCAGCAAGTTAGGAGGAGAGATAAAACATGTATGGGGTTTGTGTAGCAAGGTTTTGGTAGCAGGGGGCTACAGAGGTGGCTTCTGTGAGAAGTTTTCCCCAGGTTGGATAAACCCAATGCCAGCCAGCTCCCAGATGGACTCACTACTGGTCAAGGCTGAAGGCATCAATGCTGGTGGTAGAGACTCTGGGGTAACATAGTTAAGAAGGGAAAAAAAAACAACCCTGGGCAACTGTAGCTAAAGAGAAAAGTGACATCATGCGAGAGGAACAACTCTGCAGACCCAAGGTCAGTGAAGAAGGAGAGGGAGGATAAGCTCCAGGCACCAGAGAAGAAATTGCCCTGAAACCTGTGATAAGTCCATGGTGAGGCAGGCTGCCTCCTGCAGCATGTGAGGGTCCACAGTGGAGCAGATAACCACCTGCAGCCCATGGAAGAACCTACACTGGAGCAGGTGGATGCCCAAAGCTGTGATCCTGTAGGAAGCCCATTCTGGAGCAGGTTTCTGGCAGGACTTGTGACCTCGTGAAGAGAGAAACCCACACAGGAGCAGTCTGCTCCTGAAGGACTCACCTGCACCTGTGGAAGCGACCCACACTGGGTCTGTGAAGAGCCGCAGCTCATGGGAAGGACTGACTTTGGAGAAGTTTGTGAAGGAATGTCTCCCATGGGAGGTACCCCATGCTGGAGCAGAGGAAGTGTGTGAGGAGTCCTTCACCTGAGGGGGAAGATGCGATGGAAACAACATGTGATGAACTGACTGTAACCTCCACCCCCCTGCACCACTGCTGGGGAGGAGGTGGAGACACAGGGAGAGAGGTTGTGCCTGGGAAGAAGGAAGGGGTGGGGGGGAAGTTGTTTTGAGATTTGATTTTCTTTCTCATTACCCATCTCTGATTTGATTGGTAATAAATAAAATTCAGGTTATTTATTCCCCAGCTCAAGTCTGTTGAAGCCCAGCATGGCAACTGCTGAGACATCTCCCTGTCCTTATCTCCACCCACAAGACTTTGTTATATTTTCTCTCCCCTGCCCAGATGAGGAGGGGTGTGACAGAGCAGCTTTGGTGAGCCCCTGGCATCCAGCCAAGGTCAACCCATCATCCCAAAAGGCCATTTTGCATCTTGGAGAATCAGAGTGTTGGTGACTTACTCTTATTTACCCATCCATGTTGTTTTGGCTGTTGGTTTGTGGAGATTGAGGCACGTAGTCATCCATGTTTACGCTGCATAATCTTCAGACACTGAGATGTAATTATCTCGAACATAATCAGAGCTTTTGTGCAAATTCTACTCTTCCCTGGAAAAAAAAAACAACAACACAAAAAATCAGCAACCACCACCATTGATTAAACATCAGCAAAGGCACGTGCAGCAAAGGAAGCATGAAGCTTGTAATTAAATCTGACAGGAAGTAAAACTAAGTGCTATTTATACATCATTAACAAGGAGCTGCTTAAATGAACATAGTCAGGTGTCGTGAGAAGTTAAGTGATGCAATAAATGAGAAAAACATCTCTAAAGGTGGGAGAGAAATTCTGCAGTTCTCCAGAACAAGGAAAAGACCTAAGGGACTTTTCCCATTTATTCCAGAAGGATCTGGATCAGACATGCAGGAGTTCAGAAACTCATCTTCTACCTTCAGAAATGATATGAAAACCAAGTAACCAATGTCATTATGGTCATTTCTGTGCAAAAGCAGGTCTGAAGCTTACACAAATAACCAAAATATCTGCACTGAATTAATTCATATTGAATCCCAAGCCACAGGGTTGGAGGACAGGGAAGCTATGAGGATCCATTGGCTTCTACCCTCCTAGTGAGTATCAATTTCCAGCAATAGCCCATATTTTAAAAAGTTACCCAATACTTTTTTGCATTATGATGCATGAGCCAGTGACCAGAAAAATCTCTCAGGTTCTGGTCAAACTTGAATTATACAATTGTACAAATAAAGTGCTGGAAAAGGAAATATTTCATTATATTGCCTGTTTGCACAGAATTTCCTGAGACCAAACATGGCACCAAAATTATAGCCCTCTGCTACACTCAACTATTCACAAGGATGTTTGATGAGTTTAGTACTGCTATAAGGAATCCTGGTTGATAAATTAAGATTGGTGAGTCTTTCTGATAAGAAATGCAAAGGGAGGGTTTTTTTCTAATGACTCAGTGGAAAATATATCTGTCCTCTCCTGAAATTAAAAAAAGGGAAAAGAAGAAAGAGGCTACTAGTTTTGCCATGTCAGTAAGTATTAAATATTAATTCAATTAGTTAGGCCAAAGTTAAAGATAGTAGAAGTTTGTGACACAGAAGACTAGTTAGTGTATGTCCACTGCAGAGTGTACATTGTCTTAGAAAAGTTATTTTTTTTTACAAGCAACCTCACTAAAATACCACTTATTTCACTAATTCCTTTTTTAATTCTCCAAAATTAAGAATATCACAGTACGTTCTACTGTATCTTCTCAAAATTTCCCTGGACTTGTCACTTTCTAAGTCTTTAGCTGACCTAAAGTTCTGTTATTGTCATGGTTTGACTCCAGATCAGCAATTAAACCAGTGACAACAAAGCTCTTGATCCCCTCCCACCTGGGCAGGGAAAGGAGAGAGAGAATGAGGAGAGAGACTTTCTGGATTGAAAACTGAACTAGACAGCTTGAATTAAACACTAATGATAAAGGAAATAGTTACAAATATATAGAAATGTGTTCAGGAATGTGCAAAACCCCTGTTGCCTCCCCGTGCCCCCAGCAACTCCCCCAGGATCTCCTGAGCTGTGAGCAGACCCAAAATGTTCTGGACCACTTCAGAGATAGGGACAGAGCAGACAGGAGCTGAGGGGAGAGTGATGAGAGGCAGGAATTCATGGGCCTGGGGATCAACAGGGATGGATGGATGGAGTCCTCCCTGGATGCTGGCCATGGATGGAAGAGAAGGGAAGAAGAAGCAGGAAAGAAGTTGTCTTCTGTGATCTCTGGCCTTACACCAAGCTTATGTAGATACATGGAATGGAGTATCTCTGGCCAATGTTGCTGTCCATCTAGTCCACTCCTCCCTACAGGAAGGCTGTTGATATGACTCTTCTGGTGACCTTGCAGTCCCAGCAGTAACTTGAACATTCCAGTGCCATTAGTTCACTGACTGGAGAACTTTCTGCTAGTTAAAAGAGAGCTCACTGAAGGAAAAAAGTCAGAAAAAGAAAATTGGCTTCATCCTGGCTCAAACCAGGACAATTATACATCCTGTAAATATGAGGTTAATTGGCCTTGGGAACAGCTAACACCAAAAAAAATGTATCCCCTGATTTCTATCTCATTTTTACACACTTAATTTTACATCCTAGACACCCTGGAGCATCATCTGGCTGTGTGAGTCACCCACTCTCCTGTGCCCATGTCTGATGCAGCCTGGTGCATCTCTAATGGTTCTGCACGTCTATGTTTACACAACCAGGCTGTTCCTTACATTGTTTTTCTAGGTGAACTGGGGCATATCTCTCAGGGGATGCTTAGACATGTTGCTCAGCAGGCAATGGGATAAAGATCTATGACATGGCTGGTGTGTGTCAACTTTAAGTGCTCAGAAGAGTTCCCTTTGGCCTTGGGTGATCTCCAGATGTGTAAACCCCCTGATGTTTCAAAGGTATAAGTGTATTCAGTGCAGGTTCAGTTTGTTTTCTTGTCTTGGCAAGCTAGTAAGAAACTGTTCCACTCAGAGAATGGGGATGTTTCCTTAGGCAAAGGATTTCTCTAAATCACAGATGAGCTGCTAGAGAACAGAGCTCTGCCAAACAGTGTGGGACATCCTACTATCTTCTGACAGCCTGAACTAGCAGTCCTGTTCTCCTGTGATCCTTGAAGGTTTTAGTGTTTTTCTCTAACCAGTTTGAACACACTGTGCTCATGCACACCTGGTTCCACTGCACAGGATCTTCACTCGTAATATTTTTGGCTATAGAGATGATTCAGTCATGCCCAGATCATCTGTGCACAAGGACAGAGAAGAGGGTGGCCTTTGCAAAAAGGAAAAGACATTTCCAGAATGAAAGCTCATTCATAATGAATAATGAATTGTAATAACTGTAATTGTCCAAATAATGAATTGTACACAAAAAGTTATCTAAAAGAATGCCATGATGTCCTCTTCAAGAGACACAATATTGACACATGTACTACTAAGAAAAGCCAGCAGCACTGCATTCAGAATGTCACGATGATGACTTGTTTACCATCACGTACCTTGACTGGTTTCCCAGGATTTATCCTGACTCAAATCAGGCAAAATCCCCATTGACCTCAATAACTTCTTCCTAGCAAGGATCTGAAAAATCCCTGAGGAGATGTAATTTGTTCTCTTTCCATCAAGAATATTTATTGCATGCAATGAACAAAACTGTGGACTGTATTGAGGTTTTCCGTTTACATTTTTTGAAGGTGAATTGATTTAATTTGATTTATACCAATATTCAATTGAGGGAAGTCTGTTAATTCAATGAGCTGGTACCAATCATTTAATCTATGATTGATATTTATTAGAATTGATGAAGGTTCAAAATCTTTGTGATTTCACTTTCACTAGCCTCACGCAACGAAAAACTGATTGGTATAGAAGCAAGACATTCTTCACTTGATTTAACTCAAAATTCATGGGCTTTAGTTAAGCAGTCAAGGCAAATTTCTTATCTGGAAGGTGAGTAAGTAACTGTCTTTAACACTGTACTCTAGGAGTCAATTTTCTTCTCAGTCAAGCCTTGGTCTTTTCTGTCATAAGTTTCACGCAGGCAGAATTCAAGGATTTCTTAAGAAAAGACTCAAAGAGCAGGGATAACAACAGTCACAATTACTCATTTTTCCTCCTGTCCTTATTTTAGCTCTCGTAATTGTTAAGGTCATTCTCAGTTTTAAACCCTGGTCTCCCTCGTTGTGTTCTCTGCTCTCCTCTCACAGAGGGGAACCACCACTTCAACAGCACTTACCCTTGACAACAGGATGGAGCTTTGAAATGCTGCATACTTAGGAACTAAAAGCATGCATTTTCATTAAAGCTTCTGTATCTCAGTGATGAAGAACAATTATACCATGACTCAGCCTGCATAACTGTTATCAAATGGCAGGAAAGAACCTCATTCATAGAATTCCCCCAACCTCGTATTTTTTTCCGAATTAAGACACAATGTTTCGTGCTAACACATCTTCCTATAGCAACAACAATATCAAAAACTGGAGTGAATAGAACTGTGTTAGGAAAAGCACAGGAATGCTTGCTGAATCCTGATGACTGGTGTGGCCAGATAAAGAGTCCATTTCAGCACTGCTCACTCAGACAGCTTCAGCATGACAAATCATGCAAAAATGTCATCTAGCAGCCATGCTCGTTGGTTATTTATGGAGGGTGCAGCTCCTGTCCTCCCAGGAATCTGCTGTGTCCTATCTCTGTGTTGAAATCCTTTCTGTTGTCTCCATGATCCGTCTACTTCTGATCAAGAGGAGGCTCCAGATGGAGATACAATTTCCAGCATGCTCCTGTCTCCTGCATTCCAGAATTTTCTTCTTTGCACCTCAGAAGGACTCCAAAGACCATCACATTATTCCAACCTATGCACCTCTAGACTTCAGCTTCATGTTCAAATCTACCAATTCTGACTTTACAAGCTATGATGTTATTTTTAACCTGGTTCCCATAACCAACTTAAACATGGTTCTCATAACCACTGGTTTGTCACATGGTTCTCATAACACTAGTGTGGTCATTCTCTTTGGGAGCCATGAGTGTCACTGGTTTGCTTTTTTCTTTGCAGAAAATTGCCCACTGTTGAGTTATGTTCAGCCCCCTTGCCCTTTTGTTCTATCTTTCTTCTAATTGGTAGCCAAAAGGATCTCCTGATCAGAGGAGTCTGACTTTCTTGATGGTATTTTGTATTGGAGCTCAGATTTATTTATTCTCTCTGCTCCTGGACAGAAAATAATCAGACTCAAAGTCAGTGCATGGATCTCCTGGCTACACTGAATGAAGGAAATTGCTCATAAAGGACCACCACATAAAGGTACTTAAGTGCCAAAATAGCAACAGATCTACCATGGAATGGCCAAAGCTTTTAAGAAGATGTCTACCTGCAACTTTAAAAATGAAAGGGTAAAACTAATTAAATAGGAAAAATCCAAGGAGATGTCTTCTTAGAGTTTTCTCTGTGAAAGAGTAAAGTCCACCTCATTATATTTTCCAAGATTCAGTTTCCACATAAGACTTTCATTTCCATACTTGATGTGTGTACTGGAGACTGTAAGATCACCAGAGCCCATGCTGACATGGTGTAGGAGCCCATGTCTAGATTTGAACTGCCTTCCACCCTCCTTTCCCTCCTTTCTAGAGATGTTCCTCATGCTTTTCCTAACAAGTTAAAGAAGGATGTAACACTATGATTTGTGAAGACAGGCTGAGACAGTTGGGGGTGTTCAGCCTGGAGAAGAGAAGGCTCCAGGGAGACCTTAGAGCACCTTCCAGTGCCTGAAGGTGTTACAGGAAAGCTGGGGAGGGGCTTTTCACCAGAGAAGATAGTGATAGGACAAGGGGTGATGGTTTTAAACTGGAAGAGGGGAGATTTTGTTTAGACATCAGGAAGAAATTATTCACCACGAGGGTAGGAAGGTGCTGGAAGAACTTGCCCAGGGAGGCTGTGGCTGCCCCCTCCCTGGAGGTGTTCAGGACCAGGTTGGATGAGGCTTGTGCAGCCTGGTCTGGTGGGACGTGTCTCTGCTCATGGCAGGGAGCTTGGAACCTGATGATCTTTGAAGTCCCTTCTGGCCTTAACCATTCTGTGATCCTATGATCTCTTCTGGGAGATCTAGTCTATCTCTTCCATATCTGTAGAGGCAGCCATTAGAAAATGCTAGTCACTTCCCTCCAGCCATCATCCAGCCCACAGAGACTTCTGAGATAACACCTTAAAGAACCAGTTCCTTTTTGTATCCTAATGATGATGCCACTTCCATCCTTTGTGCATAATTACACAGTGGTCCATGGACATACCTAGGTCATGGGACAACTAGCCTCTTAGCCACTCCTCTAACCCAGGAACATTCATTTCCCACCTGATGGTGGGTGTTAGAAGGGTAGTCACTGTTCACCCCTGCTGACACAACAGCCTCTTTCACAGCTAGGAAAACTGAAGGGTGCTGTGCATGTTGTATTTTAATAGATCTGTTATGTTTAATCTGTTCTGGATTTAAAAAAAACACATGTAAACACTTCCGGACACAGGGACCAAACCACTGAGTTTTGGTGCTATTAGATGAGTGACATAAGCTGAAAGCAAGATCTCCCCTGACATCCCCACAACCATGCAAAGGAGATGACTGACTGGCTTTCTTTGAGTCCTGGGTGCTACTTTCAGAATGAAACTCCATCTCACTGAAACCAAACTCTGCAGCTACACTGGATAAAGGAGCTTTTCAGGATTTCTTGTTTCATCACAACATTCTCATGTTGTGACTGGTTTCCAGAGCTGAATTGAAAACTCAAGGTGAAAGCAGATTTCCAAAACTTTGTGATTTTTGCAGGAAAGAGGGGTTGTTTTTATCTTAGCCTGTATGGACGACTTCAGAAAAGCTTAAACTTCCTTAAAAGGAGGGAAGCCTCATTTGTTTGCATCAAAAATCAGGGCTGACTGTGCCTCGTGCTGGTGTTACCAACCAGGCTGTGACAGGAGCTTTACTCCACCGTGGTTTATTTTACAATGACTCTAACATGTAAATGTGTGTCTTTAATTGTGCAAATGTTTAGTGCATTTTGACAATATCCTGCCATCTGCATCTCCAACTTGTAAATGGTTCACAACCTTTTTTCTCCCACCTGTTTCCTGAGGAACATGAAGGTGGGCAGACAGCACCCTCTGCAGTGAACAACAAGAAATGGGAGTTTGATGTTTGCCAGGGACATTTTTTTTTAATGTTGTGTTGGATCTGCCTGCTCAGAGCCCTCATCCACACACTGCTTTAAGTGGACAAACAATGGAGTTTGGATCTGGTGTGAAAGCTAAGACAGGCAGAGGTATCCCAGGATATCTTGAAGCACGTGTGATGTTCAAGGAAGGGCGATGGTGCCTAAATTGATTTCAAAATATACAACATTTTACGGCACGTGCAGTTTCAGATGCTATTTTCTCCTTTCTCCTTAGGAGTTGTCTTTCTGTTTTACAAATACAATCCTGTCTTCTGCTACAACTGTGAAATTTAATACTTCTTTTTTTTTTTAAGCTACAGCTCTTTTACATGCCATGTATTAAAGGAATCACAAAAGAGATGTCTCTCATTTGCAGAATGAGAATCTGATCCAGACTCCAGGCAGACCTGTATTGCCCCAACTGTGGGCAACCCCGTGGTTTTGTCATCTTTCCTACTAAAAAGGGCAACAAGAGCTGCAGACACACTGACAGCAAAAATTTCAGAGTAGTTTTTACCCGACCTCAAAATAGCAAGATGATTTTCTCCCAATGAGAGTGGCAGCAATGGCCCCATCTACTTCCATGTTAAAACAATCATGTTAAAATGACCTTTCCAACAAGGAAAACAGCCTTTTACCTGGACCAAAAGTTTAATACCATCTTCCAAACCTTCTTTTCTTAGAGTATTATCAGCTGATTTCCAACAAACCCTGGTCCAGCTCCCAAACCTACAGCCTTCTTCCACTCCAGCTCCCAATTAAAACAGGTTGGAAGCAGGTGTAGACCTCCAAAATTGGACCATTTTGAGAAAATACAGATATTTGATGAAAACAAGAGGTGGTAATTTCAGGTATCATGAGGACTAACTGATAGTGTTTCAAGTTACTTCAAGGTCAGAAGAGTCCTGAATATAAACCTGAGCCTTGCACACAAGTGCGTTCTAATGGGAAGCAGCTCATTTTTTTATTGTGGATTATTTTGGGGGAGGTTTGCCCAGATGTTTAGAGCAACCATTTACCATGTTGCAGTCAACAAATGAGAAAAATCATAGAATCTTAGAATGTCTTGGGTTGGAAGGGATCTCCAAAGGTCTAGTCCAACCCCCTACCACAAGCAGGGACATCTCACACTAGGACAGATTGCTCAGAGCCCCATCAAACCTGACCTTGAGTGTCTCCAGAGATGGGGCCCCCACCACCTCTCTAGGCAACCAGTGATCCACTCCCCTCATATCAAAGAACTTTTTCCTAATGTCCAACCTAAATCTATCCTTCTCTAGCTTGAAACCATCACCCCTTGTCATATCATTATGCCCCAATGAACATCTCTTCCCCAGCCTTCTTAAAAGCCCCTTTCAGGTATTGAAGAGAGTGGGGTTTTGTTTGATTTTTTTTTGTTTGTTTTTTCTTTGGAGTTCTTTTTTTTTTTTTTTTGGTTGAACAAAACAGGAGTGATTGTTCCACACATACAGCAAATTATTTTTCTCAGCACTTGAAAAGACTAAGGGCTGTTGATGTGCACTTCAAGATACTCATAAAACACATTTTTACAAAGACTGTAAATGCAGCCAATTACATTGCAGTGAGAATCAAAGTTTTAGTTGGCTAAAAATATTCCAGTGATGGAGGCAATTAGTGGATTTAATCATGGTGTAATTTTTTTAAATGACAGGCACCATTGTCTTAGGGTGATCACATTCAGGCAGATTCCTAGGTAAACCAGCCATGGGCAGAAGGCTGTTACAAGGTCAAGGATGGATCCTGAGTTACCTGGAAACAATTCAGGATGGACAACATTGTACCATTCTATATCTGGAAGGAAAAAGCCTCCACAGAAAGGTTGTTTTTCCTGGTTTTGCTCTGATGAGTCACTGTAAAGACAAATAAATGTCATTTGCAAAGTAAAAAGGGGGAAAAGTCACCTGAAACAGTTTTGCAAACTGCTTAGAATTGCAAATACTGTTGATGGACAAAAGAAGAAAATATCTCAAGGCAATTCCAAGAGCAGGCTACTGAGAGATTTCTGCTTAACATCCTCTTTCAGGTGATTTTTAGAATCTAAAATGGTGATAATGGTGTGAAACTCCTGTGTAAAGTGCTTCGCAATTTTCTGATGACAAGGAAAGTATGAGCTACATTATTATTACTATTACTATTATTATTATTGTTATTATTTATTATTGTCATTATTGTCATTATTATTACTACTACTATTAATATTCTTATTCTATATCTACTGTGTACATCAAATGGCTACTAAATACATCCTATTTCTATATAGTATGTACATAGTTTTCTATTAACAAACCAAGAACTTTTCCCTTTTGAACTTTTCTGTCATTTTTCCCTTGTTTTATGACTGGACAAGATCATAAGAAAGCAATCAAGGTCCTAGCCTCTCAGAGCCTACTAATAACTTGTGAAAGATGTAATACTATTATTCTCTCTCTCCAAAGTCCTTTTATAATGTTGATTTTAGGTAATTCAGTGCAGTCACTTAGGAGGCAGCCATGTCTGTCACTCCCCTGTCATTGTCAATACTTCTCTCTTCTTGCTCCTATGTGAGTATTTATATTTTTCCCAAGGTTTGGAGCAGCCTTACGCACATCAGCCTTGTTCTTTGGGGCAGCTGCTAAGGGACCTTCAATGATGACAACAAGCTGGGCACATAAAACCTTCCAGTACAGAGAGGTCCAAGAGATTAGATTGCAGATACATCTAAAGTGATGATTCCCCTGTCATGGATTTCAGTAACTAAAACAGCAAAACAAGCATCTGTATACCCTTAAGGATTCCTATCCCTGGCCTTCTAGGATGCTTTGATTTCTGCCAACTTCTCTTTTACTTTCTTTCCTTTTAGCTCACTCATTCTTCTTCTCCTAGAAGACTGTTCCACTGCTAAATTCATCAGCTTCTCCTGACACTTGGAACTGGCAGGACAGCTCATCCCAAAATCCATGATGCAGTGTCTGGGTGAATTACAAATGAGAATTCCTTTATTAATATAGTTATATGTGTTCTTGACTAGAGCTCATAATGGGGGACAGAGAGACACAGTCCCTCATGAAATATATCAGCTCCCAGAACCTTGTGCAAATAACCCAACAAAGCAATTTTTTACTGTCCTAAAATCTTCCTCATGGGGTTTTTTCAATAAAAACCCAAATAAATCCCAAACTATAACTGGACTGCATGAGCATAACAGTACCACTTGGTAACATGAAACACTATCTGGATAGCCCAGACAAACAGATACAGATCCACGACCTAAAGCTGTGCTCTAGCACCCCAAAAAAGACTTGAGGATGCTGTTTGTCCCAAGCTTTATAAATTATTTATGACACAAATGTTCTGTCAATCTTTTGTCCAGGATTTTATCTCCTTCTTGCAGCCTATGAAATCAGCCCATCAGGATAGCAAGTATGTAGGAAAGGGATGCTACTCAAAGTAGAAATCAACTGCCCACCATCCAGAAGAGAAGAAAAGACTGGATCTGTCATCTGAGGTCCATTTTGGGAATGACCTTCTTATTTATCTCATGTCCTTTGTAAGGGTAAGATAAACATTTCCATACATGGAGTATTTGGGTACTTAGGTTCCACTACATAGAAATGTAAAAATGAGACTCAAAACTTTGAAAAGACACAGATTTATACTAGGACTAAGGACTATGATTCTTTACTTGGACACTTTCTGCTACTTTTGAAGGAAGTTTGGAGCTATACAGCTCAAGCAAACATTTGTAAGAATTCCTTCACTGTAAGGTTCTCCTTGTGAAACACAGGCCAGTTCAAATACAAGTGAATTAGGCTGTAAAATCCTGTATAACTTAAGTTCTCCCCTCTGCCCCAAGCTAAGTGAAGCAGGCAGGATCACACTTTTTCTTCTCTATGCATTTTAATATTGATTTTTATTACTTTCTTTGAATTCCTTGATGCAGCAGGATACCTGATGCCCACTTTGGGTGTTGTTCCCCAGCCTGCCAACATTGATGATCTCTTCTTTGCTCCTCCATTTACTTTGCCTATCAATTAGGCTGTTATTGCTCTGTAAGTTACAGTAATTGGCAAGTTTTGCAGGCACAACCAACAGTCACTGCCTGAAAGGTGGGGGAGTATGAATACATTTTAATACATATGCATATTGAAAATGAGTGCCTAACAACATTAAATATAGACAGCCTTAAAATAACTTCTACAATACACACCAGTCAAGGAGAATAATCCAAAGCAGTCCACTGACTGCAGTCTGAGAAGATCAGAAGGAGACAAGAGAAGTATCCAGCAGCCATGGATGTAGGAAAATGTTGGGGCATTTGGTTTCTTGTATCCAATACATTTCATCTGATTCTTTGCTAGGCATTTCTTCTTTCATTTTCTTCTACTGTTATTTTTGGAAGGATGTAAGCAAGGTTGGGCACTCATGTTGATTTGGGTGCCTTAGTGCCTCTCTCTGAAGTGGGAGCAATACTGCAATGCTGGTTGCTATGAACTATCCCCTTTGCAAAGTCAGCTGTGGAAACGGGCCTCGCTGTGCTGGGGGACATTCAAACAGCCAACAGGAACATAGTCTAAAGAGTTTATGGTCAGGATATGTGCATAGAGGTTATGAAATGCATGGATAGTGCAGCAAGAACAACTGTGAAGTGTCTTAGCTGCACGTACCACACATTTCTCAAGGCATTTCAGCATTGCCTGCTGTGGCATTCTTCCTATAGGGTCATCTAATCTGAATTACTAGGGAGTACAAAACCCTGATGTTCCTACCAGACCTACTTTGCTCTTCAGTAAAACTCTCACTGAACAGAAGAGCCAATGCAACTGGTTTATATCTCTCACCAAATAATAGGAAGTGGACAGCAATTAAACCCCAGTACTGAATGACATTCTATCCAGACTTTGATGGAACTATGATATTAAGTTGCTGAGCCTTCAGGTGGGCATGATGCCTGCTGTGGCTTGTACATCAGAATTGCAGAAGGTGGAAACCTGCTTTATGGATGCAATAAAACCCAAACAAACCAGAGCAGTCTGGTTTTACTCAGAACTGTCTGTGATTGCAAGAGCTAGATTTAGAGGCAATGAAAACATACAGAAATTCCATCAGCCTAGGAAAAAGATGAAAGATGCTAAAGCTAGAGAGGAAAGAAAAAAGCAACAACACAGAAACAAATGAAAAAATTGGGGTAGGGGCTTGACTGATTTAAATCTTTTAAACTGGGAAATACCTTGTATCTATTCATTTATCCTGTATATTGAGGATTTCTCTTGGACAGGTTTGGCCATCTACTTGTTTTTAACCTTTACAGGTTTTATGGTAAAGTTGGTAACATTCCTTCCTCAGGTGGCTTTGAGCTGACCTGACAGGAGAGTCAAAAAAGGAACTTAAAGAAATAAGTTCAAAAGTGAGTCCTACAAAGCTGCTTTTGAAGATGAACAATTTCCTGCCTCCTTGGGTGCTCCTGCTCCTACAGACTCAAGGGAACAGAATCATTTGTTGAGCTACAGCTGCAGCTGGGATTCATAATAATGGTTCTGGGGACTGTATAATATTTCTTGTCTTTATAATTCTGATTCCAGGGATTGCTAATACTTCATGTCTGCACATTTTGAAAGTTTCATGCATTTGACCTTGCCTGGTTGGAGCTGGAGTTTTGAGAAACAGAACTGGGATCCCAAAGTTTCACAGAACAGAAGCCCAGGTTTATATTTCCTAGTTTAATTTAATTTCTAATGTAGACTGTTGCTATATGCTCACATGTTGACATGAGAAATTCCTAAAAGTTGTTACAAAAAGATAAATGATGAGGGTAGTTGGGATTTTCCTGCATCACTTCTGTACATACTGGCACAGCATAACAAATTCAAAGGAAGCTGCAAAACTGGGGGACCTCTATGTCTTGTTCTCTCCCCTAAAAATGTTTGTCTTTTCTCAGAAATGAGAAATGGAAAATCTTACCAATCAAACAGTAACATAAGTAACAAGTCAGAAAAAAATGGACCAAAATTATGTAAGAGAAAAATAACTGCTTTGCAGAGAGAAATAAAATAATATTTTCTGAGAATCTGTGTGTAAAGACAATAGCCAAAACACTGCACTGCACTGTCAGTATTTGTTTGCATGAAATCCCCTAATAATACCAAAGCTCTCTAGATGGCAATGTCAACATGTATTTCAGGATATCATGCAGGTGTGTCCCTCTATCCATTACTTACCATTTCAGGCTAGAGAAATTGCCTGTCCTAGATTTAAAATTGCTAAAATAAGGTGGATCCCACAAACAGAAGGTAATATAAATGTAGATGCTGATTCAGAACAAGGCTCAATGTCTGCACTCCTGTTTCATCATGTCATTATCACAGAGTCACAAATCACAGAAGGGTATTGGTTGGAAAAGATCCTTAAGATCATCAAGTCCAACCATTAACTAAGCACTGCCAAGGCCACCAGTGCCCCATGTCCCTCATCACCACATCTACAGGGCTTTGAAAACCCTCCAGGGATGGGGACTCCACCGCTGCCCTGGGCAGCCTGGGCCAGGGCCTGACAGCCCTTTGGAGGAAGAAATTTTTCCTAAAGTATAATCTAAATCTCCCCTGGTGCAAACTGAAGCCATATCCTATCGTCCTATCATTTGTTCTTCAGAAGAGCCCAACCCCCCTGGCTCCAACCTCCTCTCAGGCAGCTGCAGAGCCAGCAGGTCTCCCCTCAGCCTCCTTTGCTCCAGGCTGGACACCCCCAGCTCCCTCAGCTGCTCCTGCTCAGACTGGTGCTCCAGCCCCTTCCCCAGCTCCCTTGCCCTTCTCTGGACATGCTCCAGCACCTCAATTCAGGTGTTTGTGCCATACTGATCAATATTTATGCCATATTGACTCCATGTACACCTAGACCTGAGCTTCAGTACCCAGCCAAAGGAGAAAACTCCTTCACAAGAATCAAAACGTTGGGTCAGAGGGAATTAATGAAAAGTGAGTTAGTCCAGAGTGGTTTTTGTATGTTTGCTTGCTTTGTGTGGTTTTGCAATGATCAGCAGTTTAATGGGAGTTAAAGCAAAGAGGTGAAAATCCAGTGTGACCTTTTGTAAGAAGGAACTACAAATGTTCTCTTCTTGTTTGAATGGGATTCATCATAGGTTTAAATACTTGGGTGATAAAAATGTATGTTGAATATTTGATGAGGTATTTTTTGATTTTTTTTGGGCCAAAGAAGGAATGGTGATCTCTGAACATTGTTATTATTAAGCACAGCTGCAGTGAAAACAGTGGGTTATTTCCTTAAAGGAAATTGTATTAAAATCTCAATAATGCATGAACTTTGGTATGAATTTTTAGCACAGTGAAATAGTAAGTTCACACTCGACTTCCGTTTTCTTCTTTTTCCTTCCCCAGAGGGAAATGTCCTCAACATTTGCTTAATATCAGATAAAATTGCTTCTGCATGGACACGGAGAGACCAGGCTCTGGTGGTGTCCCAGGGAAGATGTTACCATGGGAAAATGTCAGCCAGTTGCAGGCAATGATCACAAAACCCAAACCAAACCAACAAAACCCTCAGAATTAACCAAAGAAGATAGGGTAGTCAATTTGGACACCAGTAATCCTTCTGATGGAAGTGAGAAAAACAAAAAAAATCTCCAACAACTCTTTCCAGAAACTCATGCCAAGACTCATATTCTGCTGTTTCCCTTTTATGCTTAATTTTTACTCTGAAAGTAATAAAGAGAGGGGACAATTGCCCTCCTGAGGGCTCATAGGAACATGGTGGTCCTTTGAGCCCTCGGGTGAAGTGTGGGACAGAAAATATTATAGACAAGCAAAGTAATATGAACTAGAGGGTAGAAACCAGATGAAACTGGAATTGGCTACTGGACAAGCCCCATATTCTGTTGACATGAGTCAATCACAACACCCTGGCACAGAGTGGCCAATCCCATTCAGAGTGAAGTCTCTCCCAGTCCTTAGATTTTAGACATCTATTCCTGACAGGTGTCATACAGTCCCTTACATTTTTTTTTTAATCACAAAGTTCCTCAAAAATTGTCTCTAGGTGCCAGCTTTTCAAAGATTTCAAGTCTTACCCATAAATACAGTGCTTTTTTGGTTATTTTTCTTTTTGGTGATGGATATATTCCCAATTATATTTCTGTGTTTGAAAAATTGACCTCATTGACAACATCCAAAGTGTCCGAGATCTTTAGCATCTGATGTATGGGGTTTTTTTTTTGTTCCTCTGCATGTTGAAGATTTATAATATCACTACTTGGAAGGCTGTTACCTGAAGAGTTCTTAGGACTTCAGCATAAAGCAGATAAAATTGCCATGTTAATATTAGTAAATCCTTTTCCTCTGATACAGCTGCCTGGAGGGAGGTTGTAGCAAGGTGGGTTGGTCTCTTCTCCAAGTAACAAGCAATAAGACAAGAGGAAATGGCCCCAAGTTGTGCCAGGGGAGGTTTAGATTGGATCTTGGGAACAATTTGTTCCTCAAAGGGCTGTAAGGTCCTGGTCCAGGCTGCCCAGGGCAGGGGGGGAGTCCCCATCCCTGGAGGGGTTTCAAAGCCCTGTAGATGTGGTGCTGAGGGACATGGGGCAGTGGTGGCCTTGGCAGGGCTGGGTTAAGGGTTGGGCTTGGTGATCTTAAATGTCTTTTCCCACAAAAATTATTCTATGATTCTACTGATCAATATGAACTGCTCTCAGCTTGTTGCAGTATTTGCATTTTTAAAGTCCTGAACATAAGGGACTGGCTGATTGCATCTAGAAATCAAAACTGGTGTGTGCTCTGAATCCACCAGTTCACACCTGCTCACTCTCAATGCCCACGCAATTTTGGTTTTTAATCAGAAGGTGCAACTGTCAATGATTATCTCAAAGAAACAGACTTATTCTGCAGCAAATCTTTCATTATGCCTTCATTTTTATTGCAAGGTTTAACAACCTCATCATCTTAAGTAATAGCCTGGGAAGATGCAGATAAATCAGAAGAGTGGGAAAGTGTGTACACACACACACACAGAAATGCCAGAAATCTCTTTTCAGTGTTATGATTTTTGAGGATTGCATGAGCCAAGATCACTGTCCATTTACCCCTTACTGAAGATACTGCCTTTTTTGTAATTCTTTTGCACACATCACAGTTCAAACTGAAGCTCAACAAGAGGTTTGAATTTGTGCTCATCAAATCATGTACCATTTTATGCTCAAAGGCTTCTAGTTGACCATCCTTGATGAGGAGCCTGAAGTCACCTTAAAATTCTCACCCCCCTCCTAGACTTTTCTACTCACAGGATAAACCTGTGCCTGCTAAACAAACAATAAATTGAGGGGACATTGCAGAGTGTAAGATGTCACTTTTACAACAGTGTCAAAGGAGAAGCATTTACATCCTTTCAGAGTGACATAGGAAGAGGCTGTAATGAAGTGGTCACAGGGGAATGTTACCATGCATGTTTGGAGCAAATGAAGGATAGTAATGAATATACTTTGAGTAGTTTGCATCCCTTCATAAATCCCACCTGCTAACAAAAATAATGTTTAAAAAGCAAACAACAACAAAAAAAACACCCCCAAAAGACCCAAACCCACACAAAAAAGCCCAAACCAACAGGATTTATTGTGTTCTGCCAGCATGCTGTGACACAGACAAAAGCTGCTGGGGGTGAGAGTTTATTATGTAGATCAACATATTCTGGGGAAAGGAACAGGGAACAAGGAAAGAAGAAGCAGGGGTACCCTAAAAATGATCCTAAAGACTAAGAAATCCTAACCCTAACTGTGAGAACTTGTAACAGCACAGAAAATGGACAAACCATAGCTCTGTGTGGTTTGGAAGGCTTACTTCTCATGCAGTCATTTGTTGATTAGCATATTCACCCAGTGATTAATGTTATAATTACATTGTGCATTATTAGAGTGCTCATTACATAGCCTGTCAAATAAGGCAAACAAACATTGAAAAAAGTGCATTTTAAACTGCAGAGAGAGATTTGCTTGATTGAATGAGTCAGGTAACAAACAAATAGAGTTACAGCAGCAAAAAGAATCCCTCTATTGCCCAGGATTTAAAGCAACTTCATATACTGTGGCTAGGAAAAGGCTTTCTCAGGAGATGGTTTATTCTGCATCTTCTCGTGCAGAAGTCCATCCAGTTTGTTTTCTCGTGCACTTCTCTGTTCTCAAAGCTACAGCACAAAATGAGTAAGTAGCCTGGTCCACCTTGCAATCCTGTTTATGGTGCTACATCAGGAAATCACAGAATTGTCAGAATTGGAAGGGACCTCTAGAGATCATCTCGTCCAACCCCCCACTAAAGCAGGATCCCCTAGAGCCCATTACCCAGGGCTGCATCCAGGGGGGTCTTGAACTTCTCCAGAGAAGGAGACTCCACACCCTCCCTGGGCAGCCTGGCCCAGGGCTCTGTCACCCTCACCCTAAAGAAGTTTTTCCTCATATTCCAGTGGAACTTCCCATGTTCCAGCTTGTGCCCATTGCCCCTCGTCCTGTCCCTGGGAATTACTGAAGAGTGTGTCTCCATCCTCCCTGCACCCACCTTTTAGATACTTGTAGGCATCAAGGCTTCAGTTTATAAAGATTTCCAACCAAGCCACTAACACTGAGCTTGGGAGTGTGGCTAAGCCATGTTACTCATGAACTTGAAAGCAGGCATGAGGAATCCTTGGTGCCAAGTGATTCTTTGGTCCTTTTCTGAGCAACTAATGAGCTGGGACACAGTAATAAGATTTCTAGTAATAACCTATCAGTGCATGTAAGCAAGTTTCCTCCAAAAGCTTTGCAGATAAGCATTTGCATGTACCCATGAGCTTGCCTCTGAGGACAGGGAAATCTCTCTTCTCCATGATCATTTGTCTTTAATAGTAGCTTGCAATTATGAATCTAGTTCAAATCCCATTACAATCAACAGGAATCTTTTCATAGACTTGGGTGAACATTAGATCCAATATTTGGGTGTGCTGGATGGATGGATGGACCAATCTTTTTGAAGGTATTTTGGACTTGCAGTGATATATTTTTCTACCTTGATCTTATTAGGATTCATATAATCATAGAATAGTTTGGGCTAGAAGGGACCTTTAAAGCTCATATAGTCCAATAGTCATTGTTAATTGAAGTATCTTTACGTATCTTACACAATTTGATTTTGTTAACCAGTGGGAGATTAAAAATTAAATGAATATATAAGGAAATGATAACAACTCTAATAACCTGTTTGGCAGCAGAAGGAGTACACTCTACTTCAGGTTCTCCCTCATGATGTTGTCTTGGTCTTGGAACTTCAATTTATAATTTTTACTTCAGTATAGACACCGAAGGTGTTGGGGACCATGGTGGCACACCAAGGAAAAGAAGAAGGTAAAAGAATGGGACAATTCTCTAACCTATTTTAAAGGAATTCACTGAAATTATTTTCTTGGTGAAACCCAGACTTCAGAAATAATTATGGGAAAATGGAAGGGGAATAATAGATTTATTTTTTTTCTATCATCTTAAGATTGATTTTTTTTTTTTTCCAAGGCAACAGATACTTTTGGTCTATTTTTAGGGGGTTTTTTTAGCTGGTTTTAAAGCCATTGTTCTTGAGGAAAGTTCTCTCAAATCTGATTTAATCACAAGGTTTCTTGGGTCTGATGGGGTTGTTTTTTTTTTTTTCCCCTCTAGATCTTGATGAGGAAAGCTAAAAGGCAAGTGTGACATTAAGGACTTCTGACAAATAATATTAATGAGGAGTTTTCTGTTTCATTCCTCTGAGAACCAGCTGCCCATTTTGAACTGCAGCTGATGCTGGAGGAAGAGCAGATGAACCCTGCTACACCAGGATACTGTCCCATCTCCAGTGGACTCCACCTTGTGCTACAGGGGAATTGAGATGGACCAGAGGAAGAAACAACCAAATTCTCCATCTGGTAGAAACAGCAGCAGGCAAAGCAAAGACTCAGAGGAAAAATAAGATTTCAAAAGTGATTAGCTAAGGTCATCCCTCTTCCCAACAACTCAATGGGTGTGGGGTGACATTGGGAAGAACACTAGCCAAGCCACACACCCTTTGGAAACACCAAGGACTGGATTGATGCCATCTAACTTTACATATCCACCTGAGGCCCCTGTGTCAGGCAGGGTGTAGTCCCTCTGGAGCTGGTCCTTTGTCAATGGATACAGAAAAATAGGTCTGAAGGAAGGATATCTTTAGCTTCCATCTCCATCCATTACCTAAAGCAAATATAAGGCAACAGGGTCTCTAAAGAAGGTGCCTTGCTGAAATGACTGATTTAGTTGGAATCTATCTGGATTGAGACCTCTGGATCCAGGGAGCAATTGAAATTTTCCACTCTTTTTTCCCCCCAATTATTCCTTTGATTCCTTAGTCCTTCCCTCTCTTAACAGTTCTCTACCTTCCCTTTTTTTCTACCTGATTCCTTACCCTCTTTCTGTTCCTCACTGTCTGCTTGTCCACACATGGTAAAAAATCCTTTTCCTCTAAAAATGACAGGCAGGAATGAGAGAAGGTTGGCTGCTCTCATGCTCTGTTTGTGTATTATAACCCCTTTTCCCCCTGGCTGTGACATTTCTGCTTAAATCATAAGCTGCTCAGAAGCACTGTCTGCTCTTCTTAGTGGAATGCCAAGCACAACAGGGACCTCTAAGTCCTTAAGTACAAACACAACAAAAGCAGTAATAGCAATAAGTGAGTGAGGAGGTCAGCCAGCTTCCCTTTTCCTTTTACCTTTGGGAGCTGGAAGGTTCACACCAGCACAAACAGGAGCACAGATGAATGAGAGCTCAACTTCCACTTGGCCAAATGTCTACAGAGAAACTGCAGAGCAGGTGTTCAGAGGAATGAAATGATTCAGAGTAATTTACAGTGTCAGGAGCATCAATTTGAGAATTGCTAAAATGTGGGTACAGAAACATCATGTTTTATTACATTTTCAACTAGTAAATGTCAGCTGCTTTATTGGCTTTAACTGAATATCAGGTGCATCCATAAATTTACAAAACATACCATTTGGATTTCCAATAAGCATGGACAACTAACCTCAGATGCCATTAATTCTGCTTCATTTGTGAGTGCCATGAAGTTAGAGATGTATTTCAGCTGTGATTTATTATCATCCTAATCAGTTCCATAGCAATTCATAATACAATTTCAATGTGTTTGGAACAAAGTGTTACTGGTAAATAGGTCACAGTGCTTGTTCTGGTTTAGGTTTTGTTCTATCTTATCACTCAGATGTAGAAAAATAATAAAGCTGATTTGCAAGCTAAACAACTTGGCTTTCAAAGTTAGATAATAGAACAGGCACTCCCTAAAAAAAAAAAAAAAAAAAAAAAAAAAAAAAAAAAAAAAAAAGGCTTGGCATTAAAATAATGAACTGGTTAAGCAGTCAATTAAAGCCTTGATAAATGCCAAAATCAATTATAACAGCATATTGCAGAGTCTGATCTTCATCAAACAAAAAGAGAATGTTTCCTATTGCTAAAAAGGATGGGAAAAAATATCAACAAGAGCATGGAAAGGCTTTCATTTAATGCAAAGTAAAAATTCATGAGGTGCTTGGAATCAGATTTTGATGCCTAAAGACAAGACATCAAACCAAGGTCACTGGGACGATTTTGATGCTCAGTGAACATGACACTGACCCTCTCTGCTGGCACCACACATTGCACTACAGTTCAGGGCTCTCTCCCATCACTGGAGCCCTTTTCAGTCATGCCAAATTATTCTGCCAAATTATGTAATATCGTTATGCATTGACTGAGTCTCTCACCTTGGAGATATTCCAGAGAACACTCTATACCATAGAATCAAAGAATGGTTAAGGTTGGAGATCATCAAGTTCCAGCCTCCCTGCTCTGAACAGGGACACCTCCCACCAGACCACGTTGCTCCAACCCCATCCAACCTGGCCTTGAACACCTCCAGGGATGGGGCAGCCACAGCTTCCCTGGGCAACCTGTGCTAGGGTCTCACCACCCTCATGGTGAAGAATTTCTTCCTGCTGCCTAAACTGTGTAACCTTATCTATGTAACACTCAGCCGAGGAATTACTTTAAGCAAGAGTGACTTGAAGGTGTCTTCAGAAGGAGGAACACACTCACCTTTTGCATGTTACAGCCTCACTGTGAGTCATGTGTGAGCTGGAAGGGGGAATGGTTTGGATTGCTATTTCAGGGGAAGTTCATGGGGGTGAAGTGTTGATGGTGAGTCTACATAGCAACTAATATGAAAACTTGCCAATTACAACACTGGACAGAATCTTTTTACTCCTTGTTACGCTTGCTCGAGAGAATGTATTGAACTCAGCACTATCCAAGCTGTTACTTCTCTTCCTAACGCGAAGGCAGGGTGCCACCTAATGAGCACTAGCAGTAATTCCAGCCTTACTGCAAGTTTTCCTGCCTCAGACAGTTTGCTTCTACCTGTAGGTTCAGCAGCTCAGCTGCTGATGATCATGACCCTAAAGTAGGTATTGGTATAAGGAGCTGACTCCTGATGAGGCACATGGGGATAAAGGTGCTGCCTATGAGCTACTAAGTATCATCTGTGTCTTTTTTTTTTTTTCCTTCTTGCAGCTCAGTGGGTGTTGTGAGAGTGTTTTTGTTGTCTTCTTTATGTCACCTTTAGCCAGCCTGACATACAAACATACTCACAAGGATCTTACTGCAACAAAGAAAACCACTGTAACCACCCTGAGGAACTTCTACAGATATCAGCTCCTTGCAATTTCCACCTAGTGCTGAACAATGTAATTATCAACACGGGTGGGATTTTGTGTGTGTGTGTAAATAACCTTAGTGAAAAAGCTTAGAGCCTTCTAAGAGTGAGGAAAGCATAAAAAATTATGGTGTCCAGGCTGAGCTCTCCACTACTAGTGGACCAGCAGAGTCTCTTATATGAGCCACTTGCTTTTGTGAGGACATCAGGAGCTCCCTTCAATGTGTAGCAAAGAAAAGATGATCCCCAGCTGGTATCTCCTTGTCAGGCATCACTCAGCAGGCTCTGTTGTGTGCCCTGAATTTTCACATATGGAAAGTGTTCTAGTAAAGCGAAGTCAGAAATCTGGTTCCATGTTTGTTGTATACAGAAAAACAAAACAAAACCAAAAAACCCCACAACTGGGAAGCTTAAACTGCACCCCCACCAATATTAATAAGAACTTTCTAAAGGTAGGGATAGTCAAGTGTTATAATAAAATATCTGGGACACTGCTCAGTCTCTAGCATTGGGATCCTTTGAAAGCAGGTTGGCAAAACACCCCATAGGGTTGGAAATCATCCTTGGTCCTACCTTGGAGCAGACAGACCAACTCATCTCTGGAGGCCACACATATTATATGTATGATCCTGGCCTCAAGTGGATCAGTAATGGAAAAGAGGCAAGACGGAGGGATTTTATGGACATCTTTCAGATTCTTTAAAAAGAAAGAATAAATTAAGTTCAAAATGAATCTAACTTATCCCACGTACTTGCGAAAATGTGGCTGCTTTATTGCCAGGGCTTAACGCTCCTTTTTTTATCCAAGAGAGTAAACATCACTGACCTTCAAAATATTTCCCACCTCATGGCCATGCTCTGAAGCATCCAAAGCTCCCAGATCAAAGGCACACAGCTGTGTAAACGGGTCATCACGGGCAGTGTAGTGCCAAGCTGCCATGTTTAGGCAGCAGCTTGCAGCTCTGGCTGAGGTAGTTCCCTCTCCTTTCTTCAATCGATCAAAATGAAACTCTCTGCAAGATCAATTTAGGAAGTTATTTTCATTTCAGCAGGGCTGTGATCAAGTGACCTCTAAGGGTCCATGTTAATATTCACAGGTGCTGCCACCACCTTTCTCATATATTATTTTTTTTTCCTGAAAACAATACTGAAATTGCTGCCATTCTTTTGGGGACCATGATACCAAGGTACTTGACTAATGCCAGCTTGTACAAAGGACTCCCTCTGGAAAAAAGAAGTAGCTTTTAATCCAGCTCATAACACAGGAAGGCTCTTGCGTTTTGTTTAAAAGGAGAGATTCTTCAGCCTTTTCACTCAGCAGGGACCAGGGCAGTCCCTAGACTGACAGATTTATTTTTCTTCCTTTGTGGTGTCCTCAGAAAGTGATCTCAGGCCCTTTTTAGCCAGCCCTTGCTGTCCATGGGTGCCTGCCTCAGGCAATGAGCTTTAAATAACTTCCTAACCTTCACCACTCTGTTCCAACAAATATTTTTCCCAAGCTGGAGCTTTTCTGCAGTTAAGGGTGAGCAAACTCATCAACCTTCAGCAGAAACATCAACCCAGAAGAACACTGTGCAGAGGAAGCAGCACTCTACAGTGGATACAAGAATGATAAAGCTGACAAACTCCTATACATACTGCACTAAAAAAGCCTAAGAATCAGGAACAGCAAAGTGGTTCTGTCACCACTGAGTGAAGGCTGGTAACCCTGGTCTCACTTGGCATAAAATGCAGCTACAATTTTTTCACCCACAGTCTGAAACATATCTTTACTTTTTGTTTCTTTTACACCCAGGCATTCTTACTCTAAACTGATTTTTCAGCAATAAACTGATCAGATTAATTGGTTGACAAGTCCGTGTAATCCACGAGAGGTCTGAAAACTCCTTTTGGGAATCACGGTGTTATTTACTGGACAGATGGATGTTGAACTAGTGAGTGATGGTGCTGCCAGATTTCAAATGATGCCTGGTTCTTTCTTCCCACAGCTGCACTGTAAAATATCTGAATTTATTCCTGCAAAGGTTGAATCTCCACACTTGGCAGCTGAACCAGGACAGTTGTAATCCACATAGAAAACACAGCAAGCCCACGTGCCTGGCCAAATGGTACAGCTACACATGCCACTCAGCATCAATATTGTGGCTGAAAATTTCTCATCCCCTTTTAGTAAGCAATGCTGAAGACACATTATTAGTTAAGCCAAAGCACTATCAAGTAAGGCCAGAAAAACTGCAATTTTACTTCAGAGTGCAGGAGAGGTCCAAATGGATGAGGAAAGACAGCCTGGCATTTTCTTGCAAGCCCATCTCTCAAAGGTTTGGACTTAGAGGTCTTCAGAAGAAAGTGGTGGGGCCCAGCAAAACAGTGGAGCTCCCAGGAGCTGAGCCCACAGGAACAATGACCTCTATCTAATGTGCTTTTCAGTTTTCTGCCTGTCTTTTTATGGCAGTGAAGGCAGCAGGAGTTGCCATTGCCTGTAGGATGGAATATTCCCCAGAGATGATAGCCCAAGGTCAGCTTCCCAACTAGCATAGAGCAGAGATCCAGGAGACAAGACCTTCTGCATCTATCAATCAAGGTGGAGTAAGCATTACCTCTGTCCTGTCAGTTATTGCAAATCACATCTTAAATTATACATTCCTGTGGCTTGAGAAGGTGATGGAATAATCAGAACCAAAATTAGGTAAAGATACCAACTATAATAAGAGAGAGAAGAAGATACAATGAGAGAGAGAGAGAGCAAGATAAATGACACGTCAGTTGTGGGTATCAAAAGTTCCAACTGACAGACCAGCAAGTAGGACTTTCTGCCTAAAGCTACAGGGCAAAAAGTGGCAGTCAGAAAACATAAGGTTCTTTAGGGTTCTCCCATGAGATAGGATTCAGTGGGAATTAATGATGGCTTGGCAAAGCGTGATGACAGTGTTCCCAAAAGGGCTCTGACATGAGGTATGACTGCAGCACGGGTTGATATGGACAGGAAACAACAAAAAAGACACAAAGTGTGGGCATCAAGGGCTGTATTTTCTGATCTCTGTGAAAGTGGTGAACAGGGAGGGAAACTTGAAGGCATTATTCTGTACCTGTGCTGCCAGCCCATGTGGACTTCACAAGTTACATCCATCTGAGAAGTGCAAGGAGAAACACAATACCTGTTCTAGGAGATGAGTCAGTCAGCTTTGGATCCTTCACCAAAGCACCCTCTAGGGATGTCAAAGCAAATATTTTACTATAGTTCTGTAAACTATTAGCAAAATGGAGTTACAGAAATAAGAGCACTTCAAAATAATAGCAAAGGGACTGCAGCATCAGCCAGGGACATGGTTTGATGGCAGATTGTGCCCGTGGCATTCCATGTAGTGCTGGATTTTGAAGTTCAGAGTACTTAGGTCAAATCCAAATCTTCTAGCAAATGCATATGCCAAGCCCACTGTTGTCTGTCTCTGGCCATCCAGGATATCTGATTTGTCCCCTTGTTGTTCAGGCTGACAGCAGTGTTATTCAGAGGAGGAGCTGAGCACTATCCCAGTTGGCCATACTAAGACACAAGCTTCTGCTTCCTCCCCAAAAGGAAGGTATCTGGGGGAAGTGCTTAAATGTTAGAGGTGCCTGAGAGTGGCCCACCCTTGTAGCATCAACTTCAGCTATAGATATGGCAGGAGGAAAAAGAAGGTGTGCTGCTGTAGACCTGGTAAAAATGTCACAATTCTTTAATATGTGAACTTAACTATTACATCACTCAATTGTAAACCAGTCCATGAATCAAAGACTGGCCACAGAAAGGGTCAAGATCCAGCATCTTCCCCATCCTATCTGAGTTCCCAAATGATGGGGAATGTCTCCTTCTGAATCACCTTCTCTCTGTGGTTAGGTGGCTCCCAAAATGGCAACAGCCCCAATCCCAGGAAGAAATTCTTCACCATGAGGGTAGAAAGGGGCTGGAGCAGGTTGTTCAGGGAGGCTGTGAAAACCCCCTCCTTGGCTATGTTCAAGGCCAGGTTGGATGAGGCTTGTGCAGCCTGGACTAGCGGGAGGTGTCCTTGCTCATGGCAGGGAGGTTGGAACCTGATGGTCTTTAAGGTCCCTTCCAACCTTCACCATTTTATGATTTTAAAATTGTTGTTCTGAGTGGGAAGGAAAGACATTGCTCTTTAAAAATGTTAACACAAAACAAAATTATTAAAGACATATGTATAATAGACATAAAGCATGTGCATATATATTTATTAAAAATACATCTGCATCTGTTTAGCTAAAACAGTTAGAATAGAAAATAACTTTTTTATATAATAACATTCTGAAATGAGTCAGTGTAAAACAATGAGATGTTTATTTCCTGCATAGTCAAAATGTTCCATTTCAATTGCATGAAAATTTAGGCATTTAGGCACTTTTTCAGAATGAGAAGTGAGACTATAATCAACTCATTTTCATACCAAAGTATATTCCACAGAAAGCTTTTAGCTAGGACTAATTTTAAATTCTGATTTTGTTCAGGGAATATCAGCTCCTCTGGAACTACATATTTACTGGGTGTAATGTTCAAGGAGAAGCTTTCTCTTCCCCTTGCTGTGACATCTCACTCCTGGCTTGCAATCTCTGTTTTACCTGAGATCTGAGCAGCTTTTGAAACCTATCACACTGGCTTCTGCTTTGTCATCAGTTAAAATCTGATGAGGTGCCTCTGAAATCTGGCAGCAGATACCTACTAACACAGCTCAACTAACCAGGAGGACTTGGTGCTGAAATTTGAAAGGATCCTCCAAATAAATTGGGATTTTTTTTTTGAAAAATTTGCTCCAAAAACTGAGTTTATCCTGAGACTCAGAAAGGTTGATGCTCAGTGCAGCAGTGTTAAGCTTTTCTGCACTGTTCTTGGAGTGATTAAAGGGCTCTAAAGTGTGTAAAAGTGTCTTCTGACACTCACATACATGACTCGCTTCTCCCCCTCTAGCAAAAAAGCTGCAGCCTTGCCAGGCTGCAATGGGTTGGTGTCTTCTTGGCCATCAGCCTCTGGCTGGAGATGACTTAAGATTATTGAAGTAGAAGCTCAGGTGAGCCCGGAGAAAGGATGGATACTTCTACCTTCTATTATAGAAGGTACTTTCTGCAAGGCAGCATTTTTGCTAGCAGGGCTTTGCTCCAGGATATTTGAAGAGACATGTCCTACAGAACTGATCTGGGGCACAATACACAAGCATGGGAGTGCACTGGGCTTTCTTGGGTGGATGAGCCTGGGGCTTCCAGGCAGAATTGTTGGTGTGGGGGCAACCCAAAGGGCATGCTGGTGGGCTGTGTGACAACCAGGTTGTGTAATCCTCCAGCTCAAATGGTGGTGACATGGGCTAACAAAACCACACATATTTATGAGCTGAATAAGGTGGTGGGAACACGGTAGATCTGGACTTTAGAATGGCCCAGGGATGTTGCTACTGCAGTGTCAGTGTGGCTTTTGGACTGACTCCATAATGAGCTGGAAAAATATATGTGTGTGTGTGTGTATACATATATATATGCGGGGATGAGAGGGATGACTTGGGAGACAGTTGCTGAATGGCTTTTTTTTCTGCCCTACACCTCTGTCTGATATCTACTTTAAAAAAATTACTATGCCAAAGCTGTGTTATTAAATCCTCAGAACATGACTGTGCAGGTTTGCCAAGCAAATAAGCTCTAAGTGCAAATACAGTTTGTTCTTCTCTGTTATTTCTGTCATCTTCAGTTGCACTGTTACATCTTTAACAGACCAAAAAAAAACAGGAAACTGGGCAGGGTATCCCTTCTACTCCTCTCTGTATTTTATATTTGTTAGCTGCGTGTCTCCAAAGTATCTGAGAAACAAATGGTCCATTTCACTAAAATACTCCTTTTTTTTTTTTCATTAAATGTTAGCACTGATCCAACAAGCCTTATAGCAGAGAAATGCTGCATGTCAGGTAGCAAGGACTGAGCAGTCACTCCTTTTCACTTACATTTCTGTTCCACCTTTCTTCCTGTGACAGTCAAAGCAATTTATTGGAACAAAGCAAGTCCTTTGGGACACATCAAAGGCCTCCAACGTTGTCTTTGAGAAGCGAGCAAGATACCATCATTACACATTGTCTTTATTGATACATCAAGGTCTGGAGTGGTGTGAAGCTTCATCCACCTCAGGGTAAAGCTACCTTCTGGTGCAGCTTGGGCAGAAGAGGTGAATGACACAGGGTGTCTCCAGCTGAGGGGGACATGGTGGACCCATGGCACACACACTGCTGAGGGTTACACAGCACAGGCTGTGCCTATCAGGAAGACTGAGGAGGTAGCTGAGATGAGAAAAGCCAAATGTTTCATTTTTGTTGTGTAAGTGAGGGAACATTTCCAACTTGCTGTCCCAGATGTCTTTTTCAGAGCTTAAATTCTGGCAATTCGAGCTTTCCTGTTGGTTGATCCTCTGAAAACACAGGTTTCTCCTGCTACTGCACATTGCTGGGCTGCCTCTTCACCTATGCCAGTGGTACTTTAACCAGTATATACCTGGAAGGATTTCTCTCTTAAACCAGATCCAGAAACTCCCTGGGAAAATGTTCTCAGGCCTCCAGGAGACTCACTTTGCCTTGACTGGCAAAAGAAGTGAATGATGATTTGCCTGTAGCCCCATTTTCTCTAGATCTGTTCCTTCTTCAAAAGCCATGTCCTCACCTTCTGATACTGGGGCATGCTGAAAACATGACTTACAGGAGAAATGGAACTAAAAAAGATCTACATTTAGTAGAACAAAATTGGAAGAAGTGCATGAGAAATAAGAAAGTACAGACTCAGGGTGTGCATGATTCAGTTTTGCATTCCCAGATGTTGCTGAGTTCACTTCATGAGGTGTATCCGAGACCCAAGACATGGCCCATAAAAATGCTTCTATTCAAACTGTGGGTTTGGATTTCAATCTAAAGCTCTTTTCCTCTCAACCTTTCTAAGTGATAATGATGATAAATGATATTTCAAAGGATCTATTTTTTTTTTTTTAATAATATACCTTTATTAATTTAGAAGAGCTTTTTGCACAGTGTCCTTGTTTTCAGCTACTTGGCATGAAAGTGAAGGGTTCCTCCTCGTATTTGATAATGAATCATTTGTTGAGATGTGATCAACTCTGTATTACATTTTTTTTTCCCTACTCCCATCCCCCATTTACCTTCTTTCAGGAAATCTAACATACTGCATTTGTGACAAAGGTATCTTTTATATTTTCAAAATCATTGTTGTAACCATTTCATGACCTTCTGTAGTTAGTTTTCATAAAGACCAGATGGAATATTCCCACCCAACTGTATTCAGGGACAATGTCACTGGAATATAGTTCTTCTAGAGCAACCCAGGGGAAGACCTACTTGAATTAGACAGCACCAGTTAATAAGATCATTGGTTTTTATTTTTTTAATGTTCATAAAATGAAACTAATGTTCTGTGATCTATTGTCGGAAAAATTATATAGGAGGAAGATCTTTGAATTGTGACAGAGTAGGATGAGAAATAGAATTATTTGGCCTGATTGACCTCCTGACAGCACGATCAGCAGAGATGAGCAGAGGTTTACAGGGCTTAAACCTTCACATCAGGGATGACTGATGACAGAGGAAGTTAATAAATGACAGAAGGAGTTAATTGGTGCTCTTGGTTTCAGCAGCTGCCATGTCACAGGTATTTGCAGGAATTTCCAGCCTTGCCCTTGCAGTCTGCTCTGCTGTTTTACATCTAATTATGGGGAATTTCAGCAGGTTCAGAATCACTTGTTGTTTTTTTTATTTTATTTTTTGAGTTTCAGAGGGGGGTAGGGTTAGTGGCTTTAGATGAGAGAAATGGCAGTTTCTGTGAATTTTAACAGATTTCTGACACAGCAATTAGGGGGCTGTGGAAAAGCACAGCTTTAAAGACACAGAGATACCTGTTCAGTTTTATGCTCTATACTACCATGAATATATTTTTTCCACAGTCTGGCTTTTGGTTTTCTCTGAGGCTAAAAAGGAAAGGAGAAGTCATTTTGGCAAATTTTCTGCGTTGGTTTATTAGACCAACTAATTCCATTATATTTTAATTCTTTAATGACATGTTTCTCAGATCATAAAATTAGATCATCCCATCTGACATTTAAATAACAGAAACGATAGTATTTTCTCCTATGTGTCCCCTCAACAAGCCCACATCATGTGATTTACTTGGAGCCAGAACCTGCAGTTAAAGACTTCACATGACAATGAATTTCACACAGTCTTTACTAAAATGTTCCCACAGTTAATTGAAACAGCTGTAAGAAATATTCAGGCTTATTTACAGGTCTGAATTTTCCTAGATTTCGTTTCCAGTCTTTAAATCTGAGTATGTCTTCATCTGCTAGATAGAAGGATGACCTACTTGATGTTTTTTACCTCCAATTTTGAGGCCTTTGCTGATGTTAAATCAGACTGGCAGCATGTTTAGCCCACTAAACTCAGCATCTAAAATCAGTGGATGTTATTTGGGGAAAAGAATTTAGCTAGACTGTGCTGTAGAAATGCAAAATATTTCTTGGCTTATATTTTTAAATTACACTACATGAATTATTCAATGCTAACAAAATTGCTTGTTGAAGCCCTGTGGGAGGTAGCAGCCTGGGTGGCACAAGCCTGTCTGAGGACAAGTGCTACTTTGAATAGCAGGTGGAAGAGTCTTGATGAATAATATAATCTGATCTTGCACTGGCCCTTGGAAGTTACTTGAGGACAGCAAAATACCTAATTCTATCAACTGCCACCTCCAAAAACTTAGCAGCCAAGAAACAGGTAACACCCTAACATAGCAGGCATCTCTCGGACCATAATCAAAGCTCAGAAATGTATATTTCATTAGATAATGTCACCAATATTTTCATACCTTTTGAAGGTGGACGAGTAATGTATCTTGAACAGCTAAGCACTAGAACTGAAGCAACACTTGTTTTTTGGGTTGTTGGTTTTTTTTTTTTTCAGACGTGGAGTTTAAATTTGAAGCCTGAAACCACCAGGGTTTTTAATGACACAAATTGCCACAAAATCGATTTTCTAACTTTTAAGATCCTTTTTCTCATAAACTTAATGCAGAAACTGGCAGGATCTGCAATTAGCTTAGCAGGACAGAAAGCAAACACTTTTCCAAAGCACTGAGAGAAATTCTCAACTTTCTCTGTGTTTGCCTTTTGCCTCCAAGCTCCTCCATTCCTTGATTGCAATTAGGTGTTAATCTCAGGGAAGTTTTCAAAGAGCCAGCAACATTTAGCCAGAGGAGGGAAGTAACAGAGGACCTACCATACACAGAAAAATGTCTTTGAAAGCAGGATAAGCAGTTTTAGATGACAAACCAAAACAACCACCCCACCAGGTAGAAGGTCTGTTAAACGCTCTGTGGTTACCAGCTACATGAGAGCTGTGTTGTCACAGTGTTCCTTGCAGTTGGGAAGGAGCAACAAAATGCACCAGTACAGGCTAGGAGCTGACCTGCTAGAAGGCAGCTCTGTGGAGAAGGACCTTGGGGTCCTGGTGGATAACAAGTTACCCATGGGGCAGTAATGTGCCCTTGTGGCCAAGAAGGTCAATGGTATCTTGGGGTGCATTAGGAAGACTGTGTCCAGCAGATTGAGAGAGGTTGTCCTCCCTCTCTACTCTGCCCTAGTGAGACCTCAGCTAGAGTATTGCATCCAGTTGTGGGCTCCCCAGTTCAAGAGGGACAGGGATTTACTTGAGAGAGTCCAGTGGAGGCTACGAGGATGATTAAGGGACTGGAACACCTGCCTTATGAGGAAAGGCTGAGAGACCTGGGGCTGTTTAGCTTGGAGAGGACTAAGAGGGGATCTAATGAATGTCTACAAATACATGAGAGCTGGGCATGTCTGGAGAATCTCCATCCCTGGAGATATTCAAAACTCCCTTGGATACAGTCCAGTGTAAAGTGCTCTGGATTATCCTACTTCATTGGGAGAGCTGGACTAGATGATCTCTGGAAAACCCCTCCAACTCTAACAATTCTGTGATCAAGAAGGAAGGGACAACCTCTTTTCACTTGTGCCCTGTGATAGGACGAGATGCAATGGATCCAAACTCGAGCACAGGAAGTTTCACCTCAACATGAGGAAGAACTTCTTTACTGTGAGGGTAACAAGAGCCCTGGGACAGGCTGCCCAGAGAGGTTGTGGAATTTCCTTCTCTGGAGACTTTCAAGACCTGTCTGGATGCCTTTCTAGGTGACCTGCCCTAGCTGTTTTTTGGGTTTTTTTGGTCCTGCTTTGGCAGGGGGGTTGGATGTGATGATCTTTGGAGGTCCCTAACACTTTTCTGTGATTCTGTTGACAAGTCCAAAGCAATTCAGCCCCCTTAACATGTGGCAGTACTTCTGGCACTTCTCTCCACTGACTATTGGAGAAACCCAGAGCACCTAGACCCCAATTTGGCAATATCTGTCTATATATTTAGGCATATTTGCCTAAAATTAGATGAGATGAAGCTGTGCTGAGTGCTCATGACCTTAATATATATAAAATAAGGAGGGCAATCCAGATGTCAAGCATAGCTCCGTGAGGATCATGGTTAAGTGAAAACTGTCATTTCTTCATGATAAATATGTTAAATATAGACAACAGGTGCATCTATCTAAAGATCTTATTCTGACCATCAATATTTCAGATTCTGTGGATGCCATCTTAACCAAAGGTTGTCTTATCTTCCTCAAGCCACATCAAAACACTGCTTCATAAAACTACATAAGCTTTAAAAGCCAGCAGAAAGGGAGGCTCTGGAAGATAATCTGCTGCATTTTCTATCTGTAAGGCAGATAGTTCTAACCAAACCATTTCTGAACTCAGAAAAAGCAATACCTTTTTTTTTATTTCTGCTTGTTTTCTACACTTTTGGTGAGCATTTCACTTCTGCTTGAACATCTCCCAGCCAAGTTTCAATTCTGGTAGAAAATCAGATGTCATCTGCCTTTCTGGGTAAATATAGATTTAATGTCTCCATGTTTATTTTTCAGTGAGCATATACACTCTGAAGAAAGCCAGTCACACAGAAAAAAGAGAATTGTCATTGAGTAATAAATGTGATATTTACCTCATTTTGTTTTCCATCTGGAAAGAGCTTTCCTTGATACACAGGCAGGAAAGAGTGGGTGTAAAGGAGCACATAAAGGCAACCTACTTCTTAACTCAATTGGAGTGGAAGTTTAATTTAATGCAAAGAAAAAGAAGGGCTTTCTTTTTTTCCTAACAAGTGCATAAAGAAGCTGAATTTATCCTTCATTTCAGCTGTGAAAATCAATGAACCAAATGCTTAAAACAAATTTCCTTTAGCTTAATTAATTGTACCAGTCCTCAGACAAGTGCACTCCAGTGCTATGCACATGGAATAAAATGCTGTATCATTTCAGATGCAGCTCTCTGAGGATCACTTTGTAAGTGCTGCCAAAAGGAAAGGTCAAACAATGCCTTGATAAAGCATAGAGTAGAGCTGGTGTAATAGAAATGAAGTTCTAGACTCTTTTCTTTCTTGTCATTACTTGAAATTTTGGTGTAAGTTCTCAGGAAGTCCCTCTAGTAGTTGTGCTAACTCTGTTCCTACCCCTAAGCCTGGTTTCCACGTGACTTAGGAGCCTTCAGCAAAGAACCTACAGGCTTCCACACGATGATGAATGATTAGCAGAATAATAAACCAGTTATTTATGTCATTCCAAAGAGCTTAGACGACACAAGCAGTATTAAAAATGACACATTTGCACATGAGCTCTGCAGACAAGCAGGAAAACAAAGCCATTTGCTGCTGCAAAGATTTTCAGGGCATTGAACAGATGATAAAGATTATGCAGATGGTGATTATTGCCACTGCCTCAGTCTGGCAAAATTCATAGATTCAAGTCAGAGGGGAAGCAGAAAGAAACCAATTAATCACCCTGCTTGACCTCGGGGATAACATCACCCAGATAATCTCATCCATTCTTTTATGCTTTGCTTCTGGATGAAGTTTACCCTCAAGTAAGGCACCTTCACATGGGAAATTCACTGCTCTTGTCATGCTTTATTTCAGCATATACCTTCTTTCTCATTTGCATTTGTCCTGTCTTACCTTCCAATAGGTGGGCAAAAACCAAAGTTGTATCCCAAGGAGATTTTGCTGTTCTGCAAGGGAGAGAAATGTTACTTAAAATCATAAGGTGGGAATAAGACTTTGTACTTAAAAGAAGACTGAGGCTGCAGTACATGGTGGGTAGATGTAAGACAGAGAAAGGGCACAAGTTACAATATTTTTTGTGCTCATTTAACCACCAGTTCATGTTTTTCTTATAGATGCTTGGTTTGACTTTCAACAGCAGAAGGCTGAGTTGAAAGCTGAACTGTTGAAGAAACTCAGAAAGTATATTACATTTTAATTAACCTCATAAGTTCCTGGTTAATGAGAAAACCTGGTGCTTTCTTTTTTTTCCCCTCAAAGCACTTTTCAACACTCCTGACTTATTTATTAAAAGAAATAGGTACTTTGCAACCACTTGCCCTGCAGGAAAATTACAGTAATCATATGGAAGCATTCAGATATAGGCTGGTTACCACTTACAGCATGACTGAATGAGACACTTAAAGAATTGAAGATGAAGAATACAACATTTTAGATCTGAAGTGGAAATGGTGGATCTGTGAAAAATAGGTAATATATAGAGGAGGGGCAAACCATTCCTAAAATAAATATTATTTAACTTTAGAAAATGACATAACAAGTGTATCTGGATTAGCACTGACATATTAATTGGACAATACTAGATTATACAGATTTTACTTGGCTTGTTGTTACCTTTTCAGAAAACTGCATATATTCTTAATCAATTTCTTGTTGTCACTAGGCTGTGAGTCCTTGAAGATCCTTTTCAACCCTTAGGAAGCAGAGGGATTTTCAGCAAGCACTCAAGCTTTTTATAACAACACCTGAGCTAGAAAATTTTCCTGTTTCTTTCCATTCCTCCCAGAATCTCTTTAATAAACAGGCAAAGTTGCTGGGGTTCTAAAATGGAACATCAAATGTTTCTCTGAGACCTGGCAAAGTTCCTAGAGACATGATAAAGAAAATGACCAACACACAAGGGATAACATTCTGCATTGACTCAAAACCTGTTTTACTCTGGCAAGGCATTAAACTTATACAAAGGATGACAAACTTGGTCTTTTATGGATTAAAAATGAGAAAGCTAAAAAACCCGGCAACATACAAACAATGTTACACATAGATACAAATGCTAGGGAAAATGGGAAATTCTGACTTCTGATGGGGAAATGAAAGAATAAATACTTCTGCAACTTGTGTGTCTCTCTGAGATATTGAACTGGTATGAAGCCCATGACTGGTGACTATGTGATCATGGCATAAAAATTGATTTCACAGAACCATAGAATGTCAGGTTGGAAGGGACCTCAAGGATCACCTGGTCCAACCTTTCTAGGTACTACTCTAGTTGATGGGAGGTGGCTCAGCACCCTGTCAAGCTGAGACCTAAAACTGTCCAGTGTGGGGGGATCTGCCACTTCCCCTGGGAAACTGTTCCAATGTGTGACTGTCCTCATGGTGAAAAATTTGTCTCTTCGTCCAATTGGAATCTCCCCAGGAGCAACTTGTGTCCATCACCCCTTGTCTTTTCCATGTGACTCCTTATAAATAGGGAGTCTCCATCTTCTTGGTAGCCCCCCGTTAACTACTGGAACGTGGTTATAAAGTCTCCTTGAAGCCTTCTCTTCTCAAGGCTGAACAAACCCAGTTTTCTCAGCCTCTCCTCATATGGCAGGTCCTCCAGTCCTCTAATTTATTTACCTAGGACTCTGTAAAAGGGAAAAGATATGGTCCTAATATATATGCATAGGATCCTAGAGCCACAAGGAATGGATCAGCTGTGATTTATCCTCCATTATTTTACAAGCTGAAACCCAGAATAGCAAAGACTGAAAAACAGGGAGAAGAAGGGAAATATGGGATTCAAGAATCTATACTTCTTGGAAGGAAAGTAATGATTTCCATGTAAATAACCAACCCTATTTCTCAGGAAATGTGTGGTTGTGGGACATCATAGTAAAAGGCCAGAAATTATCTGATCTTTGTTAATATTTTCATGAAATTGCATGTATTCCCAAAGCAGCTACAGGAGCCTACAGGAAAGCTGGGGAGGGGTTTTTCACCAGAGAGGGCAGTGATAGGACAAGGGGTAAGGACAAGGGGAGATTTAGGTTAGACATCAGGAAAAAAATTCTTCACCATGAGGGTAGGAAGGTGCTGGAACAGGTTGCCCAAGGAGGTTTTGGAACCCCTCCCTGGAGGTGTTCAAGGCCAGGTTGGATGAGGCTTGTGCAGCCTGGTCTGGTGGGAGGTGTCCCTGTTCATGGCAGGTGGGTTGGAACCTGATGGTCTTTAAGGTCCCTTCTAAACTTCAGCATTCTGTGATTCTATGATTCTATGAGTTTAAAATGCCTAAACACCAGGATCCTGTTCCACTGGAGAAGAAATCCCACACCTGAGGCAATTTACCTGATCAAATTAAACTGAGATTGCAGTACTCACCCTTCTAAATTGATCTGGCTTTGGGGAGAACAATGTTTAACAAAAGTCAGAATGTTACTAAAGATGGTCAGGCTGCAAAGGTCAGTAGTTATCTTGTTTTTGAGACTGGCCAGGGGTGTTATCTGCACTTTGGTGGAGGACAGATTACCACTGAGTTAAGGTAAAAGGTGGAGACACACTGGAAAATCAATTTTATAAAAATCTTGGAATGAAATCCATGTTTATCCTCTGGTCACAATCTTATCAACAGTGGTCTGGAAACATCTGTGATAGAAATATGTATATATATTTGGGATGAAAAACTAGGTAGTTCTGTGCAGAATACAGAAAGAAAATCAACTAGTTTGACCAAAGCTCTGCAAAACCTCTAGAGGTGGAGCTGGGATGTTGTTCCAAGCTGTTATGGTGGGAGCTGTGAAAACAGTGTTGGTGGTAAAAGAACCTGTCATTCTCAGAGAGGTTTGAAAGAATACTGATCCAAAAAAAGATTTTCAGCTCAGGATGAGGATCTTTTGTTCTTGTTAGAAGCATTCTCAATCAGTGTTATTCATGCAGGCAGTTTCCTGATTGACTATGGGATGTCTCGTTCAGCTTCTGGGGGACTCTATTCATGTAACAGGAGAGCAGATGACTGATTGGTTGGACACGTGTAATCTACCTGGTAGCACAAACTGTATCAAGCAATTAGCATAATAAATGGTCTTGTTCTTTTGAACAAAGAAGAGGAACACCTTCTGCTTGGGTAGGCTTGTGATTCAGTCTTGGCCCCCAAGAACATTTAAATCCAAAGCAATCTTGTAATCTCCACTTCACACGCAACTCCTTTTGGAATTTTAAGAAGTGTGAGTGTTTGTGTATAAACCACACACACCTGTATCTAAGTGTACATATACAAGTAGGTAAGTTTGAGCACTTTAATTCTTCACGTGTATATTTCAGGCCAGATGTCCTGGGTAGAGATAACACAGAGCAAAAAAAGATCCAGGTTGTCCAGTTCTCAGAATATGGCTGAATCATCCCAAAACTTTCTCATATGCACATGGCCAAAAGAAAAGAGGTTCTTACACCTTATCCCTTTTGCTGAAGTTGACTACCTTTGGCTGTAGCCAGAGCCTAATAAAAAAGAAATTGTGTCTGCTCTGAAACAGAATTAAAAGGTCTACAGCCACACTTTGGAGGAATGAATGTCTTCACCTTGAGATGCAGCAATTAAATATCTGTGAGCTTTTCTAGTCCAAGAATATCCATTGGACTTTGCAGCACACTGGGAGCAAGGCTGCACAAAGGTTTCCCTGGGAAGTCTCAACTCATGTGAGCAAGTAATTGATTTGTAGGAGGGTCTGAGGTATTGATTGTCCCTCAAGAGCTCGTGTTCTGGCCTTTCAGGCTATGAATGGTACTAAGTTAAATATTTGTGCTGTGCCAGAAAAGGTGTTTAACTGTGTGATTTCTGGACAAGTCCTATAATTCAATGAGCTCTTGGCTTCTTGGAATAACATTAAAAAGACCCTGGAATAGTCCTCTGAGCAATGACTTCCATTATTCAGTTTTAGCTGAAGGGACTTCTATTGCTTGCCCAGTAATATATATATACACATATATATATTTATATATATATATATTTATATATATACATATATATATAAAAGGACTCTGATTCCTCATAATTGCACAGAATTCATGCCTGTAGGATGTAAGTTGGAAGTGTGACCACTTAAAAATATCCTGCTGAATATGAAGTCTCTCTGTGCCTTGATAACAAAGCCATGTAGGCTCCATGCTTTAAGCTGTTTGTAAACTGCAGTGATCTGTGTCCTCCTACAGCCTTGGAATAATGTTTGTAAGTTAAAAATAAATGATCATGGCAAAGAAAGACATTCATAGAAACTCGGGCCAGCAGGAATTTTCCTTATTCTCTGGTTCCTTCTCTCCAGAATGACTTTCAGTAGTACAGATGGGGCTTGTTTGATATGTTGTTAACATCAAACTCCAGCTTTTGAGGGGCTAGCATGTTAAAAATCAGTGACAGCATAAGAAATACTCTCTCAGAGAATACACTGAAAGGCTTTCAAGATATGAAGCTGCTTGAAGGAGACTGTAAGGATAATATTAAAAAGTCAATCTGGTTTTCAAATTTGGTCAAATGACCCCTGATGGTTTTCTGAAAATTACAATCCCTCCACTAGTGAATGTGTGGAAGGGAATTGTTGGCCATGGTTCAGTCTCAGGTTGTCAGAGCACTGAGCACCTCTGTGACCTTCAAAACACACTGAATCCCTTAAAGAGAACTTTCTGGAGAAGCAGGTGTCTGTGATGGATGCCTGCAGGGTATGAACTTGGAAAAGGAAGAAGGAAGAATCAGGAAATTATTATATTCTGAAAAAACAATAAGTTGTCTTGTTCCCAATAATAACAGCCTCAAATTTGCAGAAGGGGAAATGAAATTATTGCAATTAATATGAAATTTCCAGAGAGGGTTGTGGCAGCCAGATCTTGGCTCACGTACTACAGAGAAACACTAAACTGAGTCTCTGCCCTCAGCAGCTGTAGAAATGAAGATATTCTTGGATGTTCCCAAATAGTGGATTGCTGGAAAATGGCAGGAGACAGCCAGGAAACAGTTGGTTGTATTTTTCACTTTCTTACACATTTTTTATATAGTTGTTAATTATCTGCCCCAAACAAGAAACTGGGTTGAGCTTTGGAATTTTTTATGAGAAAAATGAATCAACAACTTCCATTTCCTGTCTTTTTAGAAGGATGGAGAAACTCTTCAGGTCCAAAAGCTCACGTTTGGATTCATTTTCTTTCCCCAGCAACCAGAAAATACTGTTCATTAAAACAGGTCCCCAAAGGCAAGGATTGTTGTGTTAAAAGCGGGGAAGGGGAGGGAAAGAACCTGAATAGTTTTAAAATTCATTTTCATCGAGTGCTTTGAAATCTGATTACTTGTTCCCAGAAAACGCCATCATTGGGGCCAAATATTCAGGTGGTGTTGATCAGTGTGGCTCACACTGCAGGCACGGAGGCTGCTGGAATTCACTCAAGCTCCGTGTGCCGCCTCTGGCCGTGCTGGAACTGTGAATTAAAGTAAGTACCATGAAAAAACATGGCACCAAACTGGAGACTGACAGGCATCCCGGACTCAATAACTTGTTTTTCATTCTTGTTGGCCAAAGTCACTTCTGATTCATTTAATATGTGTTTCCTATCTCCACTCCCAGGAGTGAACTGTTGTTTTATAACCCCTTCTTGTTACTGCACGTTTCCTGGTTCTTTCCCGCTCTTATCCTTGTTGCTCCATGCAATGAAATAAAAAAAATGAGCATAAAATACAGATTTATTTAACTGTGTGATTTCTGGACAAGTCCTATGATGCAATGAGCTTTCGACTTCTTGGAATAATGTGAAAAAACCCTGGTAGTCTGCTCAGCAATGGCTTTATTATTCAGTTTTAGCTGAAGGAAATTCAGCTGCTTGTACAGCATGAAAAAAAAGAACCCACAACAAAACAACAACAAAAATCAAAACAAAATAAACCAACCAACCAACCACCAAAAAAAAAGAGCAGGACTCTAACCCTTCACAGTTGCACAGAATTCATGCCTGTAGGGTGTAAATTAGAAGTGTGACCATTTAAAAATATCCTGCTGAATGTGACTTCTCTCTGCCTCCATAACACAGCCATGTTTGCTCCATGCTTTAAGGTGTTTATAAACTGCAGTGATCTGTTTCCTCCTGCAGCCTTGGAATGATGTTTGGAAGTGAAAAAGATATGATCATGGCAAATACAGACATTCATAGAATTAACACACAAAGGAAAAGGAGTTGCTTGAAAGGAGAAGGCCAGACAGTGACAGGACCATTGGAGAAGGCACTGATCTGAGGTCTTTGCTAAGGAGGTTTCTTATCAAACACAGCATTTCTGTAATGCTGTCCCAGGTAAAATGACAAGGCTTTCTGTGGATTTTGGTATGGGAAAAAGTCAGTCTCTCCCTAGCCTGTTTATTAGCTTTTATTTTATTAACCTTTACCAGCAAATTTCCTTCTCTTTTTGGAGAGAATCAGAGTATGATTGCATGTTCTTTCCTATCCCAGCTGTTACTTCAGATGAAACCCTTATGTTTCATAGGAATGCTCTCTTTAATGGGAATTCTGGTTAAATGTTGTGATATACCCCAGTGGATATCACAGTAAGATTCAACTCACTGGCTTCCAGCAGCAGCATTTTGTTTTGGTTCAGCTAACTTTGAGGTGGCAATAGCTCATTCCTCCTCATT